>NC_090647.1:373501637-374701637 GCF_040937935.1 Hyperolius riggenbachi | reverse complement strand
GCCGAACTGTCACGTGGTTTGGGTAAATAAATACCCGAACCACGTCATATCTCCGCCATTTGTCTGTGGGTTTAGCTTTGGGTAGGCAGGCAGGGTAGTTCGCGCTCCAGCCACGCTAGCCTGGGTCCCCCTAGTCATTGTGTCGCTGCTGGGAATAGTAGTACACCGCTCGCTCAGCCACACTATATAGCATTGTGTTTACTGCCACTCTGTGTACCTCGCTCAGCCACACTATATAGCATTGTGTTTACTGCCACTCTGTGTCTGCTGGGAATAGTAGTACACCGCTCGCTCAGCCACACTATATAGCATTGTGTTTACTGCCACTCTGTGTACCTCGCTCAGCCACACTATATAGCATTCTGTTTACTGCCACTCTGTGTCTGCTGGGAATAGGAGTACACCGCTCGCTCAGCCACACTATATAGCATTGTGTTTACTGCTACTCTGTGTACCTCGCTCAGCCACACTATATAGCATTCTGTTTACTGCCACTCTGTGTCTGCTGGGAATAGTAGTACACCGCTCGCTCAGCCACACTATATAGCATTCTGTTTACTGCCACTCTGTGACTGCATTGAACGCGACCCACGCATTGTGCGCATTCTGGACAACACCAATTACTGGGTTTATACACTTCTGGATCCACGGTACAAACACAATGTTCCAAAACTGCTTGAAGAGAGTCAGACAGGTCAAAATGGAAGAATACCAGCAGGCCCTTGTGGAGACTTTAGAGAGGAGATTGACATCCTCCCCCTCCTCTAGCCAGTTGTACGCCGACAGACTGACTTCCGCAAACCCAGGACGACCAGGAGGGCAGCAAACAACACAAGCCGCAGCTAGTGCCCAAAAGGGAATGGTATCGGCAGTGTCCTTGGAGTGGGAAAATTTTCACCCATGCAGCAGCAGCCCACAGAACAGCAAGCGTGCAGATCCACCTCCAACACCGATCGCCTGGAGAAGATGGTCAAGGACTACATGTCAGATGGCGTAGCTGTGTTGAACAATCCATCTGCACCCTTCAACTATTGGGTATCGAAGCTAGACACCTGGCACGAACTGGCAATGTACGCAATAGAGGTGCTGGCTTGCCCGGCAGCCAGCGTTATGTCGGAACGCTGTTTCAGTGCTGCCGGAGGCATCGTCACAGATCGGCGTATCCGCCTCTCCACAGAAAATGCAGACCGTCTGACTCAAATTAAAATGAATCAATCCTGGATTGGAAACGACTATGCAACACTCCCGGACCCCAACCAAGTAACATGAACAATGACCATCTGTGGTGGGTTAGCGTTGCCGGTCCCTGTTTATGGAACCTCTTCTCTTTATTACATTTATGACTGCATGGCGGTAAAAAGCATGCTATCCGCACGCTTCTTGTCCTCATGCAAGGCCTGGGTTGTTGTGTCTCAAAGCGTGGCCTTCTCCTCCTGCGCCTCCTCCTGTTCCATCACGTCTGCTGCTGCTGGGTTAGCGTTGCCGGTCACTGTTTATGGAACCTCTCATCTTTATTACATTTATGACTGCATGGCGGTAAAAAGCATGCTATCCGCACGCTTCTTGTCCTCATGCAAGGCCTGGGTTGTTGTGTCTCAAAGCGTGGCCTTCTCCTCCTGCGCCTCCTCCTGTTCCATCACGTGTGCTGCTGCTGGGTTAGCGTTTCCGGTCCCTGTTTATGGAACCTCTCATCTGTATTACATTTATGACTGCATGGCGGTAAAAAGCATTGCTATATCCGCACGCTTTTTGTCCTCATGCAAGGCATGGGTTGCGTCTCAAAAAGCGTGGCCTTCTCCTCCTGCGCCTCCTCCTGTTCCATCACGTCTGCTGCTGCTGGGTTAGCGTTGCCGGTCCCTGTTTATGGAACCTCTCATCTTTATTACATTTATGACTGCATGGCGGTAAAAAGCATGCTATCCGCACGCTTCTTGTCCTCATGCAAGGCCTGGGTTGTTGTGTCTCAAAGCGTGGCCTTCTCCTCCTGCGCCTCCTCCTGTTACATCACGTGTGCTGCTGCTGGGTTAGCGTTTCCGGTCCCTGTTTATGGAACCTCTCATCTGTATTACATTTATGACTGCATGGCGACAAAAAGCATTGCTATATCTGCACGCTTTTTGTCCTCATGCAAGGCCTGGGTTGCGTCTCAAAAAGCGTGGCCTTCTCCTCCTGCGCCTCCTCCTGTTCCATCACGTGTGCTGCTGCTGGTGCTGGGTTAGCGTTACCGGTCCCTTTTCCTGGAACCTCTTCTCTGTATTACATTTATGACTGCATGGCGACAAAAAGCATGTTACCTGTGCAAAGAAACATCACATTTTCCACATTTAAAAGACAGTTTTTCCTTTGAAACTTTACAATCAATTTTCTCAAAAACTATAAGCTCTTTTTCAAATATTTTTTTTCCTCTTGTACCCACTCCCAAGGTGCACATACCCTGCAAATTTGGGGTATGTAGCATGTAAGGAAGCTTTACAAAGCACGAAAGTTTGGGTCCCCATTGACTTCCATTATGTTCAGAGTTCGGCGCGAACACCCGAACATCGCGGTGATGTTCGGCGAACGTTCGCGAACCCGAACATCTAGGTGTTCGCCCAACACTACCGAGAAGCGCTCTCGTCTGTCCACAGAGGGCGTGGACAGACTGACATTTTTGAAGATTAACCAGGCCTGGATAGAAGGCACGTTCCTGGCACCTGTTGTTGGCGAAAGGAGGACATGAGGTGCCTGCCTGGGAATTACAATACATTGCCTGCTGCCTGCCATACGTGACGACTCCTCCTCCTCCTGCTGGCCTGCTGCATTGATTTTCCTATGAATTTATTTTAGTATTTATTGTATTTCTACCTGACTCCTGCTGCTGCTGCTGGCCTGCTGCATTGATATACCTATGAATTTATTTATGTATTTATTGTATTTCTACCTGACTCCTGCTGCTGCTGCTGGCCTGCTGCATTGATTTACCTATGAATTTATTTATGTATTTATTGTATTTCTACCTGACTCCTGCTGCTGCTGCTGGTCTGCTGCATTGATTTACCTATGAATTTATTTATGTATTTACAGTATTGTATTTCTACCTGACTCCTGCTGCTGCTGCTGGCCTGCTGCATTGATTTACCTATGAATTTATGTATGTATTTATTGTATTTCTACCTGACTCCTGCTGCTGCTGCTGCTGGCCTGCTGCATTGATTTACCTATGAATTTATTTATGTATTTATTGTATTTCTACCTGACTCTTGCTGCTGCTGCTGGCCTGCTGCATTGATTTACCTATGAATTTATTTATGTATTTATTGTATTTCTACCTTACTCCTGCTGCTGCTGCTGGCCTGTTGCATTGATTTACCTATGAATTTATTTATGTATTTACAGTATTGTATTTCTACCTGACTCCTGCTGCTGCTGCTGGCCTGCTGCATTGATTTACCTATGAATTTATTTATGTATTTATTGTATTTCTACCTGACTCCTGCTGCTGCTGCTGGCCTGCTGCATTGATTTACCTATGAATTTATGTATGTATTTATTGTATTTCTACCTGACTCCTGCTGCTGCTGCTGCTGGTCTGCTGCATTGATTTACCTATGAATTTATTTATGTATTTATTGTATTTCTACCTTACTCCTGCTGCTGCTGCTGGCCTGCTGCATTGATTTACCTATGAATGTATTTATGTATTTATTGTATTTATAAAGCGGCAACATATTACACCGCGCTCATTTTCATCCTGCTGCTGTCAGTGGTCCCACCGCCAGGGTCCACACTATGCATTGCCTGCTGCCAGTGCCACATGTCACTCCTCCTCCTACTGCTGCTGTTGTATTTATCCTGCTGCTGTCAGTGGTCCCACCGCCAGGGTCCACACAATGCATTGCCTGCTGCCAGTGCCACACGTCACTCCTTCTCCTACTGCTGCTGTTGTATTTATCCTGCTGCTGTCAGTGGTCCCACTGCCAGGGTCCACACAATGCATTGCCTGCTGCCAGTGCCACACGTCACTCCTCCTCCTACTGCTGCTGTTGTATTTATCCTGCTGCTGTCAGTGGTCCCACCGCCAGGGTCCACACTATGCATTGCCTGCTGTCAGTGTCACACGTCACTCCACCTCCTCCTCCTGCTGCTGTTGTATTTATCCTGCTGCTGTCAGTGGTCGCACCGCCAGGGTCCACACAATGCATTGCCTGCTGCCATTGCCACACGTCACTCCTCCTCCTCCTGCTGCTGTTGTATTTATCCTGCTGCTGTCAGTGGTCCCACTGCCAGGGTCCACACAATGCATTGCCTGCTGCCAGTGCCACACGTCACTCCTCCTCCTACTGCTGCTGTTGTATTTATCCTGCTGCTGTCAGTGGTCCCACCGCCAGGGTCCACACTATGCATTGCCTGCTGTCAGTGTCACACGTCACTCCACCTCCTCCTCCTGCTGCTGTTGTATTTATCCTGCTGCTGTCAGTGGTCCCACCGCCAGGGTCCACACTATGCATTGCCTTCTGCCAGTGCCACACGTCACTCCTCCTCCTCCTGCTGCTGTTGTATTTATCCTGCTGCTGTCAGTGGTCCCACCGCCAGGGTCCACACTATGCATTGCCTGCTGTCAGTGCCACACGTCACTCCACCTCCTCCTCCTGCTGCTGTTGTATTTATCCTGCTGCTGTCAGTGGTCCCACCGCCAGGGTCCACACTATGCATTGCCTTCTGCCAGTGCCACACATCACTCCTCCTCCTACTGCTGCTGTTGTATTTATCCTGCTGCTGTCAGTGGTCCCACCGCCAGGGTCCACACAATGCATTGCCTGCTGCCAGTGCCACACGTCACTCCTTCTCCTACTGCTGCTGTTGTATTTATCCTGCTGCTGACAGTGGTCCCACTGCCAGGGTCCACACAATGCATTGCCTGCTGCCAGTGCCACACGTCACTCCTCCTCCTACTGCTGCTGTTGTATTTATCCTGCTGCTGTCAGTGGTCCCACCGCCAGGGTCCACACTATGCATTGCCTGCTGTCAGTGTCACACGTCACTCCACCTCCTCCTCCTGCTGCTGTTGTATTTATCCTGCTGCTGTCAGTGGTCGCACCGCCAGGGTCCACACAATGCATTGCCTGCTGCCAGTGCCACACGTCACTCCTCCTCCTACTGCTGCTGTTGTATTTATCCTGCTGCTGTCAGTGGTCCCACTGCCAGGGTCCACACAATGCATTGCCTCCTGCCAGTGCCACACGTCACTCCTCCTCCTACTGCTGCTGTTGTATTTATCCTGCTGCTGTCAGTGGTCCCACCGCCAGGGTCCACACTATGCATTGCCTGCTGTCAGTGTCACACGTCACTCCACCTCCTCCTCCTGCTGCTGTTGTATTTATCCTGCTGCTGTCAGTGGTCCCACCGCCAGGGTCCACACTATGCATTGCCTTCTGCCAGTGCCACACGTCACTCCTCCTCCTCCTGCTGCTGTTGTATTTATCCTGCTGCTGTCAGTGGTCCCACCGCCAGGGTCCACACTATGCATTGCCTGCTGTCAGTGCCACACGTCACTCCACCTCCACCTCCTGCTGCTGTTGTATTTATCCTGCTGCTGTCAGTGGTCCCACCGCCAGGGTCCACACTATGCATTGCCTTCTGCCAGTGCCACACGTCACTCCTCCTCCTACTGCTGCTGTTGTATTTATCCTGCTGCTTTCAGTGGTCCCACCGCCAGGGTCCACACTATGCATTGCCTGCTGTCAGTGCCACACGTCACTCCTCCTCCTCCTGCTGCTGTTGTATTTATCCTGCTGCTGTCAGTGGTCCCACCGCCAGGGTCCACACTATGCATTGCCTGCTGCCAGTGCCACACGTCACTCCTTCTCCTACTGCTGCTGTTGTATTTATCCTGCTGCTGTCAGTGGTCCCACCGCCAGGGTCCACACTATGCATTGCCTGCTGTCAGTGCCACACGTCACTCCACCTCCTCCTCCTGCTGCTGTTGTATTTATCCTGCTGCTGTCAGTGGTCCCACCGCCAGGGTCCACACTATGCATTTCCTGCTGTCAGTGCCACATGTCACTCCTCCTCCTCCTGCTGCTGTTGTATTTATCCTGCTGCTGTCAGTGGTCCCACCGCCAGGGTCCACACTATGCATTGCCTGCTGTCAGTGCCACACGTCACTCCACCTCCTCCTCCTTCTGCTGCTGTTGTATTTATCCTGCTGCTGTCAGTGGTCCCACCGCCAGGGTCCACACTATGCATTGCCTTCTGCCAGTGCCACACGTCACTCCTCCTCCTCCTGCTGCTGTTGTATTTATCCTGCTGCTGTCAGTGGTCCCACCGCCAGGGTCCACACTATGCATTGCCTGCTGTCAGTGCCACACGTCACTCCACCTCCTCCTCCTGCTGCTGTTGTATTTATCCTGCTGCTGTCAGTGGTCCCACCGCCAGGGTCCACACTATGCATTGCCTTCTGCCAGTGCCACACGTCACTCCTCCTCCTACTGCTGCTGTTGTATTTATCCTGCTGCTTTCAGTGGTCCCACCGCCAGGGTCCACACTATGCATTGCCTGCTGTCAGTGCCACACGTCACTCCTCCTCCTCCTGCTGCTGTTGTATTTATCCTGCTGCTGTCAGTGGTCCCACCGCCAGGGTCCACACTATGCATTGCCTGCTGCCAGTGCCACACGTCACTCCTTCTCCTACTGCTGCTGTTGTATTTATCCTGCTGCTGTCAGTGGTCCCACCGCCAGGGTCCACACTATGCATTGCCTGCTGTCAGTGCCACACGTCACTCCACCTCCTCCTCCTGCTGCTGTTGTATTTATCCTGCTGCTGTCAGTGGTCCCACCGCCAGGGTCCACACTATGCATTGCCTTCTGCCAGTGCCACACGTCACTCCTCCTCCTACTGCTGCTGTTGTATTTATCCTGCTGCTTTCAGTGGTCCCACCGCCAGGGTCCACACTATGCATTGCCTGCTGTCAGTGCCACACGTCACTCCTCCTCCTCCTGCTGCTGTTGTATTTATCCTGCTGCTGTCAGTGGTCCCACCGCCAGGGTCCACACTATGCATTGCCTGCTGTCAGTGCCACACGTCACTCCACCTCCTTCTCTTTCTGCTGCTGTTGTATTTATCCTGCTGCTGTCAGTGGTCCCACCGCCAGGGTCCACACTATGCATTGCCTTCTGCCAGTGCCACACGTCACTCCTCCTCCTACTGCTGCTGTTGTATTTATCCTGCTGCTGTCAGTGGTCCCACCGCCAGGGTCCACACTATGCATTGGCCCCGCCCCTAGGAGGTCAGTGTGAGTGTGGCTGTGGTGGAGAGAGGACCTCTCTGCCTGAGCTCCTGCTTTTCCAGCAGTTGGAGTAACCTGTGGTTTTCATCTAAAGGACTGGGTCCCTGTCAAGGTGGTGAGTGAGTGAGGGGAAGCAGGACTTTCATTGTTTGGGTTTAGGCTCCCCTGGGCTGGACGGCTCTGGGGGGCCTGGGCCAGGAAGAACTTCCCTGTCCTCCATAATGGAGGCTCATAATACTAGTGGCAGTGGATCTTCAGTGGAAGGAACTGTGAATAATGTTGTGTCATGGCATTTGGAGGTTTACAAAACTCAGGAAGCTCTTAAAAGTTTGCAGTTTGAACTTAAAAAGAAAATAAACAAATATGGCCAGTCGTGGAAACCCAGTTTTTTGAAAAGCAATTCAGTCCTGGCTAAACTTCAAAGTCAAATTGAAGAGCAAAGTAAAGTATTGAAGAGCCTAGAGGCAAGTGGAGGCATGTTCTCTGAAGGATTGAGGAACCAACAGACGTTTGCACAGATGAAAGAAGTGGTGGCAAAAAGTGAGGAGAAAGAGAGTGGTTTGTTACAGGAGATTAAGAGTCTGGAGTCTTCTGAAAGTTTTCGGCAAGCCAGAGTGTTGTGGAATCAAGTACAGTCAGTATGGAGAATAATAATGTTGCGTCATTGGGAGTTAACAATGAGCAAGTACTGAATATGCAAAATTAAAGTGGTGTTTTGCAACAGTCGGTGAATGGGTATTTTCCTTTTCAATATGGATCAAATATGCAATTCTCTGGTCCTGGACAATTCCAGAGTCTTTCTGGGAATCAAATCAATGCATTCCCTAGTATGCAGATGTTGCAGAGTAATATGCAGAGTTTTCCTTATTCCCAACCCTCCCCTTTCTTTCCCTTTGTAAACCAAAGTTTAAGTCCTCATGTACAATTTCCCAATGTGGTAAATTCCTTTCCCAGTTATGTCTCTCCCATGTGTGTCTCCCCTTTCAGTCCCAAAAATTATGTGCGAGGTGCTTTTCAAACGATACCTGAAAGCCTTAATATGGAAAGAAGTATACAGAATGGTGGTGTGGGCACTTTAAGACAAATTTCTGTGCATGATGAGGCAAAGAATCTTCCTTTTGTGGTGTCTGGCGTGTCTGGGATGGTTTCTGCAGCAGTGACCTCTGTGCTGCAAGACTTGCCCACAACCAAGATGGCGCTGGGGACTGAGCCTGGCGTGGTGACGGTTGCCGGAAGTGACGCGTTTGCTGCCACTTCCGGTTCGGCGAAAGTGGAAGCAGCGCAGAAAGCGGCGGGTAACGGGCGTCCTGATGCAGCGGTTTTGGCGGACTCAGCGGTCTCGGCGGTCACGGCGGGAAAAGCCCCTAATGCGTTGGGGAATACAGGCACGGAAATCCGAGCAGGAGTTGAGGCAGGTGCGTCATTTAAGGATGCTGACGCGGATTTTGCTAAGCAAAACGCTACAAAAGGCAGGATTGACCAGGTAAAATCTCATCAATTTGTTCAGGGGGGTAAGAGGAGGGTGGTGGAATCTGGAAAAGATAATGGGGGTGATGGAAAAAGAAGGTTGGTGAGGAGGATGGAAGAAGGTGAAAAGCAGAAAGTTGTGGGGGAGGAGGGAGGTGGTAAAATGCCTCAAAAAGTGGTTTCTGATATGCCGGCAAATATTGGGAAAAATGATGGTAGAATAACTGTATCATATGCACAGATGGTTAAAAGTAAGAATACTGATAGCAAAGCATGTGCAGCACAGGATGAGTTTGGTCAGTCTGCTAGAAGCAGGAGAAATTTAGTCAGAATGAGTTATGGTAATGATGTGGGTATTACATATACTCGCAATTCTTTTATCCAGTTATTATTGAAAATGGGTTTTAGGGCAGTGGATTTCTATGCCATTTTGACTCCCGAAAGCCCCCCCTAATTTTTTGATGTCAGCTTTTTGTCCCCGACTGGTTTGGACACCTTCTGGGAGAAGTATGAGGGGACCTGGAAAAAGAGCGAGGAGTGGAAAGGTCTGTTTCCTCAGACGGTGTCCAGGCAGTCGTTGGACAAAAAGGTGACGATCGTGGTCCCGAACGAGTCCATCCCTGTGCATGACCTATTGGTCTGGATCAAAAACTATGGAGTGCCTTTGAGCACTCCAAAGAAGGTGATGGATGAATTCGGGATCTGGGGGGGTGGATGGGAGTTGATGATAAGGTTGGCTAAAGATGGAAATGTGGTCAAGCACATCCCCACACCTGTCTTTATTAGAAGAGATAGAGTGACGTTTTTTTATCAGGGGCAACCCCGTGTTTGTCATAAATGCAATTCCAGAAGTCATTACAGCATTTCATGTCCAGAACAGAAATGCTCCCACTGTCATGAGTTAGGGCATTTGGCGAGAGATTGTAAATTAATAAGATGCAGTATATGTCTCAAGTTGGGACACCCATACTCGCAATGTCCTGAATCATGGTCTAACCTAGATGAGGAAATACACAAGGAAATGGAAAAAATAATGGTGGAAGAAAATATAGGGGTTGCTCCTGATAAAGGGTCGTCACAGTCGGAATCCACTGCCCTGGAAACTACAACAGCTATACCTCAGTTTTTGTCAGTTTTAAAGTCATTGCCTCCGCCGCCTCCCCCTCCATCTTTGGTTTCTGCTGATAAGTCAGTGGGATCTCCTATTTTTAAGGTGGCCGATTCTAAAGAAGGGAAGAATATTTTTTCAGTACCTAGTGAAAATGTTCCTTTAGAGAAAAAGGGAGTATCCGGTGAGGAAAAGGAAGGGAAGGAAATTTTGGGGAAAAGTTTGGGGGAGGTCGAATCCAATGAGTTGGAGGCTAAGAAAGATCCAGAAGGTATAAAACAAAAGAAGGGGGAATCTTTTTCAGACGAAAAGAAAAATAAATTGAATAATGAGATAACGACCAAAAAGATGGAGGGCTCTAGACCAGAAAAGGGTGGGAAATCTGCAAAGATGAGAAGGCAGGAGAAAAGGAAATTGTTGGCGGGGAAGAAAGGGGTAGAGAAAATGGAAGAATTAAAAAAGAGAAATACTATTGTACTACAAAACAAATATGATGAGCTGAATGATCAGTCAGATGTGTTGGATGATAGTGGTGAAGATAGTGATCTTTTTGAAGACCAGGATGTTTCAGTTAACGTGGAAACTGAAAATATGGAAGTATCTTCCTCAAAGGAGGAAGAGAGTACAGTTTAAGAAAGATTAGGTAATCTCTTTTCATTTATCCTGATGGAGGTTCCCCCCCTTTGAAACTAGCAACCATTAATGTTGCTAGTATAAGATCTGTAAGTGCTCGAAGGGAAGCCATATTTTTTCTCGGTCAATTTGATGCTGACATTTTATTTTTGCAGGAGACCAGGCTTCAAACGATGTCTGGCATCCATGAAGCCAAGAGGGATTGGCACTATGGTCCCTCTTATTGGTCTCTTGTGGCTGAGCCTTATACTGGGGTGGCGGTCCTTTTTAAGACCGACGTGGTAACTTTCCGGCGGGTAAGTGAGATTGAGATGGGGCGTTGTTTGGTCATGGACGTCTCTGTGAGGGGACAGGACTTGAGGCTGATCAACATCTATGGGCCTCAGTCTGAGAGGGAGAGGAAGCATCTCTTCACAGAGATCAAGCCATTCCTGTTTACAGCCCAGGAGGTGGTCTTTGGTGGTGATTTCAATACCATAGTCAGGTTAAGGGACAGGAGAGGTGCCAAGACCCGCCTGGGCTATGACAGTAATTTTTTGAACAGTATGGTCAGGGACGCTGGTCTGGTGGATGTGCATATAAAGCACATCCCAGATGACACGGGTTTCACTTATTTCTGTGGAGAGCGTAGGAGTAGGATAGATAGTTTTTTTGTTAAAGCGAACCTTAAGTCAACTAAAAAAAATGAGATGAACTCACCTGGGGCTTCCCTCATCCCCCAGCAGACGATCGGTGCCCTCGCAGCTCCGCTCCGATGTCCCAGGACCCGCCGGTGACGACTTCCGGTTTGGCCGTCACCGGCCGACAGGCATGGGAACGCGAGTGATTGTTCGCGTTCCCAGCCTGTATATCGCCCCCTATGCTGCTATTGCGGCCAGGAGGCCGCAATAGCAGCATAGGGGGCGATATACAGGCTGGGAACGCGAACAATCACTCGCGTTCTCATGCCTGTCGGCCGGTGACGGCCAAACCGGAAGTGCTCGCCGGCGGGTCCTGGGACATCGGAGCGGAGCTGCGAGGGCACCGATCGGCTGCTGGGGGCTGAGGGAAGCCCCAGGTGAGTAAATCTCATTTTTTTTAGTTGACTTAAGGTTCGCTTTAAGGAGAGCTCTGCTACCTCATCCCCAGGGGTGAGGGTGGTGGAGTTCTCTGATCACTGTATACTATCTATGGTGTTAAATGTTTCGGATGTTCCTCCTAAGGGTAGGGGTATCTGGAGATTAAATTCGTTGCTATTGAAGGAAGAAAGTGTAAGACAATCTTTCAGGATTTTTTTCAGGCACAGGTTACTTTGCTGGACTGTTGTGACAGTAGGTCTGAGTCGTGGGAGATGGTTAAAAAATTGGCAGTAGGTCTTTTCAAGAACCTAGCACAAAGAAGAGCTTTTGGTAAATATGTTGCCCACCAGCGTCTGAGGCGGAAACTTGAAATTAATGTTTCGGGGGAAGGTGATCCCGTTGAGATTGAAAGGATCAAGGATTTGTTGCGCAAAAGTCAGTATGATCGGCATGCTTCTTTGCTTCTTGAAAGGGATTATGGTAAAAATCACTTGCTAGACCCTTATCAGAATTGCAAACAAAGTGTAGCAGTTAAGATCATTTATGGTCTCAAAGATAGTACAGGATCTCTGGTGAAGTCCAGAGCAGGGATCCTGGAAATTGTGAGATCCTTTTATGCAGAGCTTTTGGGTAGCAGATCCCTTGATGAGACAGTGATGGAATCTTTCTTGTGTGATATTCCAGGACTGGTAAATTTAGATGTTCCTCTTGCGTTTGTGACGGAAAGAATTTCTGCTGAAGAAGTGGTGAAAGCCATAGAGCAACTTGCTATTAAAAAAACTCCAGGGCCAGATGGTTTGACAGCCGAATTTTATAAGGTTTTCAAAGACATCTTGGCTCCTGAATTGGCAGAGGTTTACAATCGCAGTCTTTCAGAGGATGAGCTTCCTCCCTCTATGAGAGAATCAGCAGTTATCCTTTTGTCAAAGGGTAAAGTTTCTTCAATGATTGAGAACTGGCGGCCCATCAGCCTTCTCAATATTGACCGAAAGATTCTGGCTAAAATATTTTTTTGGCGTTTGAGCCAGGTGGCAAATATGGTGCTTTCTCGCCAGCAGCACTGTTCTGTCCAGGGGAGAAGTACTCTTTCAGCCGTATTAACGGTCCGGGAGATTCTGGAGAGATGCAGGGCTGCTGGTTGGGGGAAGTACTTGCTGGCGTTGGATCAGGCTAAGGCTTTTGATCGTGTCAATCATGAGTACCTGTGGATGCTCCTTAATAAGTATGGTCTGCCAGGGGGGTTTATTGATTGGCTTAAAGTTTTATATAAAGGTGCTGAAAGTTTCCCCGCTTGTTAATGGTTGGGTTGGACAAACCTTTGAGGTTAGATCTGGGGTGTGACAGGGGTATCCGTTGAGTCCCCTACTATATGCTTTTGCCATTGATCCTTTCATAAGAAGGATTGAGGGTGGAGCTTTGTGTGGGGTGCCATCGGGCATTGCTGGAGTATCTCCTCTCAGGGTTGTGGCTTATGCTGATGATGTGACCGTGGTAATCTCTGGACAGGAGGAGGCAGAAGGCGTGTGTGCGGAGGTTGCCCGTTACTCATTAGCATCGGGTTCCAAAATCAATCAGGACAAGTGTGAGGCTTTCTAGATGGGTAAGGAAAATGAGAGCTTCTTGCTTCCGGTCTCTTTTCCAGCACCAAAAGAAAAGATTAAAATATTCGGCATAGAATTTGGCCCAGGTGACTAAGGTCACCAAAATTGGGAAGGCAGACTAAAATGTGCTGAGGTTAAGGTAGTCCGATGGAAAGGTTGGCGATTAACTTTCAGGGAAAGGATCGACATAATTAAAACCTATTTGATTCCAATTATGTTATATGTCAGCTTTGTCTGTATTTTACCAGTATCTCTTCATACAAGGATCAACAGCTTGTTTTTCCAAATGCTTTGGGGAAATAAGATGAACCACGTTAAGAGGAATGTCACTTATCGATCAAGGCAAAAGGGTGGCTTAGGAATGGTCAACCCAGTGGTTTTCTTTTCTCTGTTATTTATTAAAAACAATTTTGGTAAAATGTATGCGAAGGATCTGCCTGGATGGATGGGTATTTTTCAGTCCTGGTTTAAACCTTTTCTCAGGCGGTGGGAAGAAGGTGGTTTGGTGAAAAGACTGAGAGCCAGTGATGATTATCTCCCAGCCTATGTTGCACCGTGTCTAAAAGTGTTCCGGCAATGGGAACTGACGAAGGAGGATATTATTTCGATTCTCAGGAAAGCCCTGGTGGAAAGAGTGATTGAGACCTTTTTTCAGACCCATTGGCCTTGAGAGATTGCCCAAGCCCAATTATGGAGGAGGGATTGCACTTGCTATGTTCTCCTAGGATTCCTAACAAATTCAGGGACTTGGCTTGGCTTTCTTTTCATGGCAGACTCTTTGTTAGAGGAAATTTGAAGTTCATAGGAGATCGGGATCGTGGTTGTCCTCATGAGGAGTGTGGTGGTGTGGAGGAAACCATGGACCATTTTCTTTTGAACTGTTCCTTTAAGAAAGAAGTATACAAACAGGTGGGTAGGGCTTTAGGTATTCCTTTTCTAGAGCGGCTTAGTTACGCGGAGTGGACATATGGTGCATTCAACAACAGGGGGTCATTTAATTTGGACACTTTATTTTTAGTTAGCTTAGTGATTCGGTATTACACTTGGAATGCACGGTGTCAAATTACGATTCATCAGAAAGTCCTCCCTGTCCAGGTGGTGGTGCATGGCATTATTGGTGAGGTTGGGAAAATTCGGGGTCTTGAGGAGAGGAGGTTGAGTCAGGAGGAATGGCGTCTGTTTTGGCAGAACATCAGACCTCCTTGATTTGGCCAAATCTCCTTGTGGTGAGCTTTCTATTTCTTTTTCACTTAGGTAGGATTTCAAATTGAGGAATGGCTTGCAAACATAGGAGGAGTGGGATTGCTTAGTCTTTCTTACTGATATATGTAAATAGTGTAATTAGTGTATAATGTATAGTGTGTTATTATATTGAAGTTAAATAACTGAGGTTTAAGTTATTTTGATTCTTGAGTTTCCCCTTTTTCAGGAGTAATGGACTTGATTTGAACTGAATATTAAGTTTTTTGAGGCGAGAGGCCTAATATTTGTTATGGTATTTATTTTGGTTATTTTTATATTTTTGTATAAAACAAGATGTGGTATTCTTTAATAAAGAATTAATATGCATTGCCTGCTGCCAGTGCCACACACATCACTCCTCCTCCTCCTGCTGCTGCTGTTGTATTGATCCTGCTGCTGTCAGTGGTCCCACCGCCAGGGTCCACACTACGCATTGCCTGTTGCCAGTGCCACACGTCACTCCTCCTCCTACTGCTGCTGTTGTATTTATCCTGCTGCTGTCAGTGGTCCCACCGCCAGGGTCCACACTATGCATTTCCTGCTGTCAGTGCCACATGTCACTCCTCCTCCTCCTGCTGCTGTTGTATTTATCCTGCTGCTGTCAGTGGTCCCACCGCCAGGGTCCACACTATGCATTGCCTGCTGTCAGTGCCACACGTCACTCCACCTCCTCCTCCTTCTGCTGCTGTTGTATTTATCCTGCTGCTGTCAGTGGTCCCACCGCCAGGGTCCACACTATGCATTGCCTTCTGCCAGTGCCACACGTCACTCCTCCTCCTACTGCTGCTGTTGTATTTATCCTGCTGCTGTCAGTGGTCCCACCGCCAGGGTCCACACTATGCATTGCCTGCTGCCAGTGCCACACACACGTCACTCCTCCTCCTCCTCCTCCTGCTGCTGCTGTTGTATTGATCCTGCTGCTGTCAGTGGTCCCACCGCCAGGGTCCACACTATGCATTGCCTGCTGCCAGTGCCACATGTCACTCCTCCTCCTACTGCTGCTGTTGTATTTATCCTGCTGCTGTCAGTGGTCCCACCGCCAGGGTCCACACTATGCATTGCCTGCTGTCAGTGCCACACGTCACTCCACCTCCTCCTCCTTCTGCTGCTGTTGTATTTATCCTGCTGCTGTCAGTGGTCCCACCGCCAGGGTCCACACTATGCATTGCCTTCTGCCAGTGCCACACACACATCACTGCTCCTCCTCCTCCTCCTGCTGCTGCTGTTGTATTGATCCTGCTGCTGTCAGTGGTCCCACCGCCAGGGTCCACACTATGCATTGCCTGCTGCCAGTGCCACACGTCACTCCTCCTCTTACTGCTGCTGTTGTATTTATCCTGCTGCTGTCAGTGGTCCCATCGCCAGGGTCCACACTATGCATTGCCTGCTGTCAGTGCCACACGTCACTCCACCTCCTCCTCCTTCTGCTGCTGTTGTATTTATCCTGCTGCTGTCAGTGGTCTCACCGCCTGGGTCCACACTATGCATTGCCTGCTGCCAGTGCCACACACACATCACTCCTCCTCCTCCTCCTCCTCCTGCTGCTGCTGTTGTATTGATCCTGCTGCTGTCAGTGGTCCCACCACCAGGGTCCACACTATGCATTGCCTGCTGCCAGTGCCACACGTCACTCCTCCTCCTACTGCTGCTGTTGTATGTATCCTGCTGCTGTCAGTGGTCCCATCGCCAGGGTCCACACTATGCATTGCCTGCTGTCAGTGCCACACGTCACTCCACCTCCTCCTCCTGCTGCTGTTGTATTTATTCTGCTGCTGTCAGTGGTCCCACCGCCAGGGTCCACACTATGCATTGCCTGCTGCCAGTTCCACACACAAACGTCACTCCTCCTCCTCCTCCTCCTCCTGCTGCTGCTGTTGTATTTATCCTCCTGCTGTCAGTGGTCCCACCGCCAGGGTCAACACAATACATTGCCTACTGCCAGTGACACACGTCACTCCTCCTCCTGCTGCTGCTGTATTTATCCTCCTGCTGCTGTATTTATCCTGCTGCTGTCAGTGGTCCCACCGCCAGGGTCCACACAATGCATTGCCTTCTGCCAGTGCCACACGTCACGTTTTTAGTTTTGTTTTTTTAAGTACACCTATTTCAATGTGAAGTCCCTTTAAAAAACACACAAAAAACCCCGGAATTCGCAAACACGAATTTTTACCGAATTTTGAGGCATAACCCCGAACCGAATATGAATTTGAACCGAATTTCGTGGTCGAAGGCGAATTGGAATTCGAATGTCATGCGGACCTGAATTCGAATGTACCCGAACCGAATTTTGGTACATCTGAGCATGCCTGCTACACAGTACTGGATTTTGTAGTGTTTTGGGTCTGCATAGTTACTTTCATCTGTAGTTGTCTTATTTGTTCTCTTATCCTTCACCTATTCTTAACCTCCCCATCAAGGAAACTCTACTCCCTAAAAAACTCTACTCCCTACTAAAACTGGCACCATGATGCCTATCCTTAAAGTGGACCAAAATTCTTGCACAGCACAAAATGAAAAGTCTTAATTCCACATATACTGTAGTTGCTGTAACAATTCACTGTGTGTTCTGTGTTTGTTTAGCAACATAAGAGTGTCCAATTAGCTTTTATCAGCAGCCCTGAATCAGAGCTGTGAGCTATGCCAGAAGGTCCTGTACAGGAGGAGGGGTGGTGATCATGACAAACTATTACGACGAATAGGGGCAAAATGTATCTACAGACAGGAATCCATGGCCCCACATGGTTTAAGCGAAGGCTTTGCCTATGCCTTATTTTTGGATTAGTTCCTCTGATTGGAATGTATATGTGTCGGTAACAAATGGATGTTGGTATCTGACTGTTACTAGGTCAACCACAGTGGATCCACCACATATTACCCTCACTGTGCGGGGATCTGCTATGTGTTCATCGGAGATGCCACTATTGGATCGTATATATGTACTTTGTATCTGTACCTAATGCTGCATTTTGCATCTTGTGATCTCCTGCACATGGGATGTGGTCCCCTGTCCTCTTGCCCATCTTTCTATAGGGAGCAGTGCTGCGGATGCATTGGCTACAGCAGTGACAGTCCTTAGAGGCCTTGGTGGGGATGCATGGATTTGTTTTCTCTTGAGGAGAGACATCCATCTTTAGCTTTATATAAGTATGGTCGTTAGTGCAGCATACAGTTCTGACAAGGGCTGTCATGCTGGCAGCTTGATTTTTTGTGGTGGTGGGGTTTGTTATTTGTCACTAGTTCACTGTATATATGTATATCTCCTGATGAATCTCAATTTTATTATCGGGTGAAACGTGTCGAGTGTGTGTGTGTGATATATGGGGTGAAACACCCATCTCACCTACTGCCTGCTTTGATGTATGTAGGAACAATACCTATCCTGGGTCAGGTATGTGTACATCATGTTTAAATGTGTGAATGTGATATGGTGACAGCTCCTCTCTATTGTATATGTATGTGATCTTGGGGTAGTAAATCAGAATAGCGTGAGGCAAGGGTATTATTTGCCCCACTGGTACATACTCCTCCATGTCTATATATGGGACACAAGTATGTACAGCACTGTGTCTACTTTATATGTGCATAATGTTGCCCCTGTTTTTTAATTGAAACTTATAAAAGTGATATTTTAAGTGCATTTTAGGGGCCCCTGCCGAATCTGAGAGTCTGGGACATGTAAAATGAGCTGTGCCACAGTTCTCTGTTTTGTAAGTAAAGAAACTAAGTTAAAACTTGAGGGTTTTTTAAGGATTTCCATAAATTGTTACATATAACTTATTTCCCCTAATGCTTATCATGTTGTGGTTAAACTTTTATAGCAAACAGGAAGTTCTGAGTTTAGTTCCCATTAAATTACCTTTTCAGAGCCTGTTTAGACTTATGACATGCTGTGGAGCATTAATATTGCTTAGCACTACTACTAGCTGTGATTTTCTATGGTGTGGGGAAACCTGGGCAGTTAACAATTGTTTAAATCCAGGGCCCATGTGAAATTAAAGTGGATCCGAGATGAAAAACTAACTACAACAAGTAGTTTGTCTACGTATCTTATCTAAAGTTTAGATAGCATATCTAGCTGCAAACAGCTTCAAACGTGTATGATTATTTATTCCTGTGATACAATGAGGGCAGCCATGTTCTGTTTGTCATATTGTCACAGGCTGAGGGCTGGAGATGCTATCAGCTTGCCTGTGTGTAAATTCAGTCCCCTCTCCTCCTCCCTCCTCCCCTCTGCATCTGAAATCTCTTGCTAGTAACCTCCTCCTCCTCATGCTCAGACTGAGCTCCCATAAGCCCTTGCTACAGTGCCAAGGCACTGTGAAAAGCTGTGGGAGAGGCTTGTTTAGTTTATAGGGAATTAGAGTATTAAAACAAAACAAAAAAAAGTACTTGGCTTGAGGAATGCCCAATATACTATATGAAAGGAACACAATTATGCAATGAGTAAAAGTTTATCTCGGATCCACTTTAACTTTATGTCCTGCGTTTTCTCCTAGGTGATATTTTGAAACTTGCCAATAAAATGCATTTTAAACCATCTGCGAGCAAAACACAAATTACTCAACATATTTTAGATAGTGCTTTTTCACCTACTTTTGAGTACTTTTGCCATTGCAGAGGGCTAAAAATTATTCTAAATCAAAGATAAAAAATAATCTCCTAGGAGAACACCTTGGATAAAAAGTTAATTGCATAAGGCCTGTAGATAGAGCCAACCAGGATAACTGTACAGGCATTAATGAGTTACAACAGTTTTTATTTCACATTGTGTAGGACTGTAACTTTTCTTTAAAGAATCTGTAACATAAAACTGTTTTTTAAAATTCATAATACAATGGTCACCCAGAAAGTAAAGTCGATTTTCATTTACATAGCTAATGAAGAATTTAGCTTATTCTATTTTAACCCTCCTGGCGGTTTATCAAAATCCGCCAGGGGGCAGCAGAGCTGTTTTTTTTTTTTTCATGTAGCGAGACAAGGTCTCGCTACATGATAGCCGCTGCTTAGCGGCATCCCCCCAGCCCCTCCGATCGCCTCTGGACCGGGATCTCCTGGAGGGCTTCCCCAGTCGCCATGGCGACGGTCGGGATGACGTCACCGTCGCCATCGACGTCGTGACGTCAAAGGGGACTCCGATCCACCCCACAGCGCTGCCTGGCACTGATTGGCCAGGCAGCGCACGGGGTCTGCGGGGGGGCGGCAGCGGCGCGACAAATAGCGGCGGATCGGCGGGTAGCGGCGGCGATCGTCATGCACACGCAGCTAGCAAAGAGCTAGCTGCGTGTAGCAAAAAAAAAATATGCAAATCGGCCCAGCGGGGCCTGAGCGGTGCCTTCCGGCGGCATGCTCAGCACGGGCTTACTGCCAAGGAGGTTAAGGGTAATTTTTCTCCTACATTTTTTCCTAAGTTTAACTCCTTATCAGTAAAATGCCTTTTAAGCCACCAACAACCAAGAAAATAGACACATTTTGACAGTATATTTCCACCTACATTTCTGTAATTTTTTAACTGCAGAGTACTAAAAAGTTATTTTAAACAGAAGATGAGAATTATCTCCGAGGAAAAACTTAGGATAAAAAAGGCCAAGGTTTCTTCTGCTTTTATCTCCACATAATCACCCCCATTATTCTATCATTTATCATTAGAGATGTCCCGATTGGTTCACCGGCGAACGGTTCCAGGCGAACTTCGGGTGGTTCGCCTTCGCCGGCGAAGGCGAACTTTCCCGGAAGTTCGATTTGCCCCATAATGCTCTATGAGTGTCAACTTTGACCCTCTACATCACAGTCAGCAGGCACATTGTAGCCAATCCAGCTACACTCAGCCCTGGAGCCCCACCCCGCCTTATATAAGGCAGGCTCCGGCGGCCATTACACTCACTCGTGTGCCTGCAAATAGACAGACTAGGGCGAGCTGCTGCAGACTTTATCTCCTAGGGAAAGATTAGTTAGGCTCTTGGCTTGTTAGCTTGCTCCTGGCTGAATCTTATTGGTTTATTAGCCCTCATTCAACAGCTCTTTTCAGAGTTAATCCTATTCTTGTGATCATTTTTTTTTCTGTGTGTCAAACTGACACTTGTGTTTCATAGACAGCATTGCTAATTCATACTGTGCGTGTGCCACTGCCAGCAGCCCAGCAGCACATTCAGTGACTACCTGTGTGTGTGACAGGGAGCTGCACATTGTACTACCCAGTACTGCATATACCTACTACTACCTGTTGTGTTTAGTTAACCCACCTCACTGCATCTAACTACCGATTGTGTTGAGTGAACCCACCTCACTGCATCTAACCACCTTTGTGTTCAGTAAACCCACCTCACTGCATATAACTACCTTTTGTGTTGAGTGAACCCACCACACTGCATCTAACTACCTTTGTGTTCAGTGAACACACCTCACTGAATATACCTAGCATCCCCCCGAGATGGACAAAATGGACAAACCAGGTAGAGGAAGAGGTAGAGGCAGACCCAGAGGAAGGCCACCTGGCACCGGCAGGTCTGTGCGAGGTGGTGTTGATGTGATTTTGTGCGGACCTGGCCCAAAGTACAGTGCTCAGAAGAAGGCACATGCCATCACTTCCCAAAATTGTGAGGACGTGGTTGAGTATTTAACACAGAACACCTCATCTCCCGCAGCCACCAGCGCTACTACAAGCACCACATCCAGTGCATTTGACACTTCGCAGGAGTTATTTGGTGTGGAATTCACTGATTCACAGCCAATACTGCTACAACAAGATGAAGGCGCTAAGCAAGTTACAACACCTCATACGTCTGAGTTAGGTGGCGATAGTATGGACATAACGTGTGAGGAGGGGGATGATGAAGCACCTGATGTTGGTGCAGTTGTGGAGGTGTCTGAGGAAAGCAAAGCTGCACAGGAGGATTATGATGACGATTATACGGATGCCACGTATGTTCCCAATAGAGGAGATGACCAGGGGGACAGTTCAGAGGGGGAGCCAGAGAGGAGTAGGAGGAGAAGAGTCCATGAAAGAAGCAGAGGGAGCTCGTCCTCAGAAACAGCTGGGGGCAGTGTCTGGCACCATGTATCACCAGCTATGGACAGCCAGCCAACATGCCCTTTAAGGTCAGCTGCTGATGCCACCATAGTGCCATCACCCCAGGGGGGCTTAGCGGTTTGGAAATTTTTTAACGTGTGTACCTCAGATCGGAGCAAAACCATCTGTTCTCTCTGCCTCCAAAAATTGAGCCGTTGAAAGGCCAACACTCACGTAGGGACAACTGCCTTACGAAGGCACCTGCAGAAAAGGCACAAACAGCAATGGGAAGAACACCTGAGGAAAAGCAGCACCCAAAAGACAAGCTACCCTCCTTCTCCTCTTCCTCCTTCAGGTGCAGCATCTTCAGCCACTTTCTCCCTTGCACCTTCACAGCCACCCTCCTCCCCACCACCTCTGCCCTTGAGCGGTTCCTGCTCCTTTGCCCACAGCAGTAGCCAGGTGTCCGTGAAGGAAGTCTTTGAGCGGAAGAAGCCAATTTTCGCCAGTCACCCTCTTGCCCGGGCGTCTGACAGCTGGCGTGGCGGAACTATTAGTTCGCCAGCTATTACCTTACAAGCTGGTGGAGTCAGAGGCTTTCGGTAAATTTGTGGCCATTGGGACACTGCAGTGGAAGATACCAGGCCGCAATTATTTTTCACAAAAGGCCATACCCAAACTGTACTGTGCAGTTGAGAGGCAAGTGGTGTCATCTCTTGCGAAGAGCGTTTGGTCAAGGGTCCACCTGACCACAGATGCCTGGTCTGCCAAGCACGGGCAGGGCAGCTACATTATGTACACAGACCATTGCGTCAACCTGGTGACCGATGGCAAGCAGGGAGTACGTGGCTGTGCAGCGGACCAACTTGTGACACCTCCACGTCTTGCAGGCAGGCCTCCTCCTTCTCCTACTGCTACATCCTCTTTGCTGTCATCCTCCTCCTCCTCCTTGGCTGAGTGGCAGTTCAACTCTAGTGGTGCCGCCATCTCCTCCTCTGCAGCTACACAGCCCCATCTCCCCAGAGCCTACGCTGCATGCCAGGTACGATGGTGTCATGCCATTTTAGACATGTCTTGCCTCAAAGCGGAGAGTCACACTGGACCAGCTCTCCTGGCTGCTCTTAACAAAGAGGTGGAGCAATGGCTGACCCCGCACCAGCTGGAGATCGGCAACATGGTGTGTGACAACGGTAGCAATCTCCTTTCCGCTTTTAATTTGGGAAAGCTGACACATGTACCCTGCATGGCACATGTGCTGAATCTGGTCGTGCAAAGATTTGTGTCAAAGTACTCAGGCTTAGAGGATGTCCTGAAGCAGGCCAGGAAGTTGTGTGGGCATTTCAGGCGGTCTTACACGGCCATGGCACACTTTGCGGACATTCAGCGGAGAAACAACTTGCCGGTGAGACGCCTGATTTGCGATAGCCCGACTCGCTGGAATTCCACCCTGCTCATGTTCTATTGCCTGCTAGACCAGGAGAAAGCCGTCACCCAGCCAGTACCTGTACAATTACAGTAGAAGGGCATAATCTGGGCCACCGAACTGGACACTGATGTGAAATGCATGCAGGATCATGCAGCCGTTTGAGGAGGTGACCAACCTGGTGAGTCACGCTGAAGGCATTATCAGCGACTTGATCCTCTACGCTTACTTCCTGAAGCGGGCCGTGCGTAGAGTGGTGGATGAAGCTGTGGAGGAGCATGAAGAACAACAGTTATGGCAGGAGGAGTCGTGGGAGCAATTTTCATCTGAACCAGATGTTTCCTCAACACCTGCGGCAGCACAGAGGGGGAGGAGAAGGAAGAAGAGGAGTCGTGTGGGAAAGGAGAGGAGTCAGACTCGGATGAGGAAGTTGTTTCTGTGGAGGAGGAAGAGGCGGCGGCAGAAGAACAACCGCAGCAGCTGTCAGAGGGGGCTTGTGCTGCTCCACGTTCCTGTGGTATTGTTCGTGGCTGGGGGGAGGAAAAGGACTTGCGTGAAATCATTCAGGAAGAGCAAGAGGAGATGGAAAGTATGTCTAGATCCAGCTTTGTGCAGATGGCCTCTTTTATGTTGTCCAGCCTATTGAGGGACCCCTGTATCAAAAAACTCAAGGGGAATGACCTGTACTGGGTGGCCACACTACTAGACCCTCGGTACAGACACAAAGTGGCGGACCTGTTGACAACTCAACAGAAGGCGGAAAGGATGCAGCACTTGCAGAACAAGCTGGCAATGATGCTTTACAATGTGTTTAAGGGTGATGTGACAGCACAACGCAATAAAGGTACCACTGGCAGTAATCCTCCTCCTCCCAAGTCCACGCAGGCAAGGACAGGACGCTCCAGCGATCTCAGGGTGATGTCGGACATGCGGACATTCTTTAGTCCAACACCTCTCCGTAGCCCTTCCGGATCCACCCTCCACCAATGCCTGGACCGGCAGGTAGCTGACTACCTGGCCTTAACTGTGGATGTAGACACTGTGAGCAGCGACGATGAACCCTTGAACTACTGGGTGCGCAGGCTTGTCCTGTGGCCAGAGCTGTCCCAATTTGCCATCCAAATTCTTTTTTGCCCTGCCACAAGCATCCTGTCAGAAAGGACCTTCAGTGCAGCTGGAGGCATTGTCACTGAGAAGAGAAGTCGTTTAAGTCACAACAGTGTTCAGTACCTCACCTTTATCAAAATGAATGAGGCATGGATCCCGGAGGGCTACTGCCCGACCGAAGACTAAGTCAGTCTCCACACACAGCATCTCTGCCTGCAGGCTGCGTGCCTTCTCCGCCACCACCAACAAGGTACAGGACTCTAGGCGGATTCCTGAATTTTTAAGCTAGCAGCGGCCGCTATACTAATTTTTCTGGTGCATGTACATGCCTGCCTAATTTTTCTGGCTGCACTGCGGGCGGCTGCAACAAAAAAAAACAAAAGGCATGTACATGTGCCCATCCCCCTTTGTGATCATTACCTTGCCGCGGTAAAGGGGCTTGCATATCACAATGAAGCAATGACCACCGGCTATATGAGTGTCTCGGGTGGGGGTGGCACACCAAAGATAATAAGGTCGTTGCTTCATTGTGGTCAGATCAAATTTGATCAGCTGGACAGTCACTGTTCTGTCATTCAGCTACATCAGCCGTCCGACCATATGGGCTGTAAAGCCACCATCACCTGCACTCTCGTCATGGTGCGCACCAGTCCAGCACGGCTGTCACTACACAAACGGCTGTTTGCAGTCACTGCATACCTTTCACTGCATTCTCGTTAAAGGATTTAAAGTTGAACTATTACATTAGGGCCTCAAAAGTCCTCCTGAGTCCTGCATTGTTATTTTTGGTCACTACCTCGGCGCGGGCATGCCTGCTGCCCTCCTTGCCTGGATGTGTGGTGGTAGCCATTTGGTAGGCTACAACTCCGGACCGGAATCACACCAGGAAGGATTTCTCGCCGGAGACCAACCTGGTGAATCGCAGTGAAGGCACCATCAGACTTGCCCTCCATAACTGATTCCCGTTAAAGGATTTAAAGTTGATTCATTACATTAGGGCCTCAAAAGTCCTCCTGAGTCCTGTATTGTTATTTTTGGTCACTACCTCGGGGCGGGCATGCCTGCTGCCCTCCTTGCCTGGATGTGTGGTGGTAGCCTTTGGTAGGCTACAACTCCGGACCGGAATCACACCAACAACGATTCCCCGGCCATTACCCTTGGTCACAATGGCAGACTTGCCCTCCATAATAGATTCTTGTTGCAGGTACTGAACAGCAAGTAAAAAATGTAATGTAAAAAAAATAGATGTAAGCTTTAACAATGGTAGAGAAAGAACCATCGAAAGTTGATAAGGGAGACAGACATTACCTAACCAGACATCACTGAGTGAGGAAGAGCAATCTCGGCATGGTGCGCACTGCGCAGTAGTCCACCACGGCCGTCACAACGCAAACAGCTGTTTGCGGTGCATTACACAGTGAGTTTGGTGTGTCAGTGTGAAGCAGTACACTAATTACACTCCCTGATTGATGTATACACATGGAAGATGTTTGAAAGCACTTTAGGCCTGCAATTTAGCATTCAATAGGCTTGATTCACAAAGCCGTGCTAACTGTTAGCACGCCTGTGAAAACCACCTTAGCACGTCTAAACGAGCATTTCGTGCATAAAACTTTACGCGCGCAAAACTTTATGCGCGTAAAACTTTACGCGTGCACTGCACAGAGCGCAGGGTGCTCCACGCGAAGTGCCCATTAAAGCCTATGGGACTTAGCGCGCGCATAGGACTTAGCGCGCGATCTGATTGAGAAAACCGGTGCTAACCTACTTAGCACCCTGGTTAGTGCGTCTAAAGACTTAAGACGTGCTAAGTAGGTTAGCACCGCACAGTGGTGCTCACCGCCAGGTCGTGATCACGCTTACGCGTGGATTCACGACCATTTTGACGCATTCCGCCTCGGACACGAAAATCCGTGAATAGATTTTCAACCACGAAAATCTACTTCGGCTTCGCGTGAATGCGAACAGAAATCCGCATTCACGCTCGTGAAACCCGGCGCTGAAGTCGTGGTTTGCGGAAATGCGTCAAACTATGCGGAAGTGACACATTGCAGGCCAATCAGAGTGCCCCAGCCAGGCCCTAGCAACCAATCACAGGAGGGGAGCTATGCCCTCCCCTCCTGAATATAAAGCGGCGGCCATGATGGAAAAGCTCTGTCCTTGCTAGACTGTGGTGCTGAGAGGATTATCTCCAGGCCATTGTTGTTTGAGCAAGTGCATTTATTGTGTTAAAAACAAAGCGTTTTTTTTGCTAACACTGCTCTTATACTGTACACAGTTAGCTAGTCAGTGAGTGATTGCTGTAGTTAGTTGTAGTCAGTGTAGTGTAGTGGGAGTGTGGGAGTCTAGTGAATATTTAACTGTGTGTAGTGCAGGCAGGTTCAGTGCTGCAGTGTAGTCAGTGTAGTGGGAGTGGGGATTATCTGTGTGTAGTGCAGGCAGGCAGGTTAGTGCAACTGCAGTGTTCACTTGTATATTCCAGTGACAGTTATACACTTGTACTATTTGCAGGCAGCCAGTCACACCGCCGGCGCCGCCACTCTCTGCCAGCGCTGTTCAATCATTCTGTCAGTGACCTTGTGCCATGCCCAGTGCCCACTGCTCGCTCGCTGGCATATGAGCATCTCATTACACAGTGTGACATCCTTGTGTGCCCACTGCATCCTTCAGTGACCTAGTTGTATATCCAGTGCCCACTGCTGTGCCCACTGCATCCTTCAGTGACCTTGTACTGTGCCCACTGCATCCTTCAGTGACCTAGTTGTATATTCAGTGCCCACTGATGTGCCCACTGCATCCTTCAGTGACCTTGTGCTGTGCCCACTGCATCCTTCAGTGACCTAGTTGTATATCCAGTGCCCACTGCTGTGCCCACTGCATCCTTCAGTGACCTTGTACTGTGCCCACTGCATCCTTCAGTGACCTAGTTGTATATCCAGTGCCCACTGCTGTGCTCACTGCATCCTTCAGTGACCTTGTACTGTGCCCACTGCATCCTTCAGTGACCTAGGTGTATATCCAGTGCCCACTGCTGTGCCCACTGCATCCTTCAGTGACCTTGTACTGTGCCCACTGCATCCTTCAGTGACCTAGTTGTATATCCAGTGCCCACTGCTGTGCCCACTGCATCCTTCAGTGACCTTGTACTGTGCCCACTGCATCCTTCAGTGACCTAGTTGTATATCCAGTGCCCACTGCTGTGCCCACTGCATCCTTCAGTGACCTTGTGCTGTGCCCACTGCATCCTTCAGTGACCTAGTTGTATATCCAGTGCCCACTGCTGTGCCCACTGCATCCTTCAGTGACCTTGTACTGTGCCCACTGCGTCCTTCAGTGACCTAGTTGTATATCCAGTGCCCACTGCTGTGCCCACTGCATCCTTCAGTGACCTTGTACTGTGCCCACTGCATCCTTCAGTGACCTAGGTGTATATCCAGTGCCCACTGCTGTGCCCACTGCATCCTTCAGTGACCTTGTACTGTGCCCACTGCATCCTTCAGTGACCTTGTACTGTGCCCACTGCATCCTTCAGTGACCTAGTGGCATATCCAGTGCCCACTGCTGTGCCCACTGCATCCTTCAGTGACCTTGTGCTGTGCCCACTGCATCCTTCAGTGACCTAGTTATATATCCAGTGCCCACTGCTGTGCCCACTGCATCCTTCAGTGACCTTGTACTGTGCCCACTGCATCCTTCAGTGACCTAGTTGTATATCCAGTGCCCACTGCATCCTTCAGTGACCTTGTACTGTACCCACTGCATCCTTCAGTGACCTTGTACTGTGCCCACTGCATCCTTCAGTGACCTAGTTGTATATCCAGTGCCCACTGCTGTGCCCACTGCATCCTTCAGTGACCTTGTACTGTGCCCACTGCATCCTTCAGTGACCTTGTGCTGTGCCCACTGCATCCTTCAGTGACCTAGTTGTATATCCAGTGCCCACTGCTGTGCCCACTGCATCCTTCAGTGACCTTGTACTGTGCCCACTGCATCCTTCAGTGACCTTGTACTGTGCCCACTGCATCCTTCAGTGACCTAGTTGTATATCCAGTGCCCACTGCTGTGCCCACTGCATCCTTCAGTGACCTTGTGCTGTGCCCACTGCATCCTTCAGTGACCTAGTTGTATATCCAGTGCCCACTGCTGTGCCCACTGCATCCTTCAGTGACCTTGTACTGTGCCCACTGCATCCTTCAGTGACCTTGTACTGTGCCCACTTCATCCTTCAGTGACCTTGTACTGTGCCCACTGCATCCTTCAGTGACCTAGTTATATATCCAGTGCCCACTGCTGTGCCCACTGCATCCTTCAGTGACCTTGTACTGTGCCCACTGCATCCTTCAGTGACCTAGTTGTATATCCAGTGCCCACTGCATCCTTCAGTGACCTTGTACTGTACCCACTGCATCCTTCAGTGACCTTGTACTGTGCCCACTGCATCCTTCAGTGACCTAGTTGTATATCCAGTGCCCACTGCTGTGCCCACTGCATCCTTCAGTGACCTTGTACTGTGCCCACTGCATCCTTCAGTGACCTTGTGCTGTGCCCACTGCATCCTTCAGTGACCTAGTTGTATATCCAGTGCCCACTGCTGTGCCCACTGCATCCTTCAGTGACCTTGTACTGTGCCCACTGCATCCTTCAGTGACCTTGTACTGTGCCCACTGCATCCTTCAGTGACCTAGTTGTATATCCAGTGCCCACTGCTGTGCCCACTGCATCCTTCAGTGACCTTGTGCTGTGCCCACTGCATCCTTCAGTGACCTAGTTGTATATCCAGTGCCCACTGCTGTGCCCACTGCATCCTTCAGTGACCTTGTACTGTGCCCACTGCATCCTTCAGTGACCTTGTACTGTGCCCACTTCATCCTTCAGTGACCTTGTACTGTGCCCACTGCATCCAGTGATTCATTACTAGCAACATGTCTGGCAGGGTTTCGCGGGGTGAGAGGAAAGGGAGTTCAATTGCCTCAGCCACTTCTGGGACTGCTCCACGTCCAGGGAGAGGATGCCCAGCTGTACGTGGTCGTGATGCAGCAGAAAGGGGGGCAGCAAAGCCTGGGCCGAGTCAGCGGACGCCATTGTCCAAATATTTTAAAGTTTCTGGTCCCCGTGTGGTGGTTGAGCAAATGGAACCTGACGTACTCATGGACATCATGACTTCCTCCCAGACCTCTACTGTGAGCACCACTCCAAGCAGCAGCAGCAGCAGCCAACGTCCCACGCTTGTTGTGACATCCACCACAGCACCCACTGGTCAGCAGCCCTCCCAGGATGACAGCGTTCTGTCCCTCAGTCCGGCTTCTGGGAACCTGCTGATGCAAGAAGCTCAGGACTTACTGGGGACTGATGTGGCAGAGATTGAGATCGGGCCACAATCACAAGCGTTGTTGAGTTCTGGTGATGAAGAAGAGGGGTCTGTGTCTGGGGATGTAGGGACAGAGGAGGAGGCGGTGGAGTCAGAGGAAGAGCTGGATTATGAAGATGCTGCTGATGATGACGACGTTGTGGACCCTAACTATGTGCAGCCTGCTGAGTCCGTGGAAGAATGGTCAGAGGCAGAGCAGGATGACGAGTCACCTCGGCCTAGGCAAGGATATCGCCATATGTCAGGCAGGGGCAGGGGCATCGGCAGCAGTGGGCGTGGAGGAAGTAGACAGGACACTGCTTCAGCCGGCACCACCACCATGCAACCCCCGGCAACTAAACAAACAAACAAACAAACACAGAACACTTATATCGCGCTTTTCTCCTGGCGGACTCAAAGCGCCAGAGCTGCAGCCACTAGGACGCGCTCTATAGGCAGTAGCAGTGTTAGGGAGACTTGCCCAAGGTCTCCTACTGAATAGGTGCTGGCTTACTGAACAGGCAGAGCCGAGATTCGAACCCAGGTCTCCTGTGTCAGAGGCAGAGCCCTTAACCATTACACCATCCAGCCACGCTACTACCACACATTGTTCCGCTGCACCCTCTGCTAGTGGGGGCCGCAGTAAATTAAAGTCACCAGTGTGGGATTGCTTTGAGGAATGTACTGATGACAAAAGGTATGCGGTGTGCAGGTTATGCAGCAAAAGATTGAGGCGTGGGAAAAGTCTGAGGAAGATGGGTACCTCATCCCTCCAGGGCCACCTGAGAAGCCGCCACTGCCGCGAGTATGCAGAGTTTAAGAGGAAGCAGGCACTGCTGGCAGGGGTTCCTGAGAGCAGAAGGCCCACCAGCGCAGCAGCATCATCCCTCCCTCAGGGTCATGAATCCCCCACAGCAGCAGCAGTAGTAGCACGCAAGCGCTCTTCCACCTCGGCTACTCAGGACACAGACATTGAGGCTGGCAGCCAGTGTTCGTCTCTCTCCTCTGTCTCCCCTGCATCCCAGCGTCGTCAGACCCTGCTGAGCGACACCTTTCAGGGTCTGACCAAGCCTTTGCCTCCAAGCCACAGGCGGATCCGCAAACTAAATGGCTTGCTGGCCCGGGCCATGGCATCACAGCTGCTTCCCTACTCCCTGGTGCAGGAGGGGAGCGCCATGCGGACGCTGCTCCAATTTGGGATCCCCGAGTGGCAAGTCCCCAGTCGCCACTATTTCAGCAGGAGCACGATCCCAGCACTCCACAAGTTTGCGGTGGAAAACGTGACCCGTTCCCTGGACTACTCTGTGGGCAAGCGGGTCCACGTGACCATGGACTCGTGGAGTAGCAGATTTGGGACAGGTCGCTACCTGTCCTTTACGGCCCACTGGGTGACACTGATGGAAGGGAGGGAGGACAAGAGTGCATCAGCCCAGCTAGTGGTGCCACCACGCGGGATCAGGGGGGATGCAGAAGGGTCCTGTCACGACACTCCCTCTGCACCCGGAAAGCAAGCCCGCCTCGGCAGCAGCAGCGCCAAGCCTCGGCACTGCCAAGCCCTTTTAAAATTGGTGACCCTGGGGAAGGAGAGGCTTACGGCCACCAACGTCCTGGCCACCCTCAGGAAGCAGGAGCGGAGGTGGCTGACCCCCAGAGGCCTGGAAGTGGGGTATGTGGCAGCCGATAACGGGGCAAACCTGGTGGCAGCAGTGCAGCAGGGAAACCTCCAGCACATCCCCTGCTTGGCCCACGTGCTCAATCTTGTGGTGCAGCGCTTCTTGCGCACCTACCAGGGGATGAGCGAGCTGCTGCAGGATGCCCGGGCGGTGGTACGCTTTTTCCGCCTGTCAGCCACTGCCTCTGCACTCTTGTCCACCTTACAGCAGCAGTATGGAAGGCCACAACACCGAATGATCATCGACATGCCAGTTCGCTGGAATTCGACTCTGGCCATGTTGGAGCGGCTGTGTCAGCACAGGCTGGCTCTTAGGGCCTACATGCTAGACCCAAGTGTCCCCAGCAACCAGCAAGTTCCCATGATTACTGCCACTCAGTGGACACTGATGCAGCAAGTATGCCTGGTGTTGAGTCCCTTCCTGGAGGCAACCAAGATGGTCAGTGAGGAGCGGGCCTCTGTGTGCCAGTGGGTGCCCTTGGTTTGTCTACTGGAGCAGGCAATGGACAATTTAATTGAGCGTGGGGATGAAGCCCTGAGGCAGTTGGAAGAACAGGAGCAGATGGCAGCACAGTCCAGCTCAGAGGAGGGCTCACAGCAGGTAGTGGAAGAGTTGGAGGTCCCTAACCTGAATGAGGAGGAGGAGGAGGAGGAGCAGAGTGCAGCAGGCATTGTACGTGGATGGCGGTTTGAGGAGGACAACGACATGGCACAGGAAGAGGACAGGCATGCGTTATGGGACAATGGCGAGGACGAGGAAGATCTTGCTGGCAGGGCCCACTTGTTTCCCATGGCTGTGCACATGTTGCGCTGCCTTCGCAGGGACCCCCGGGTGATCCAGATGCGTTCAAGGGAGGACATCTGGATTACCTTGATGCTTGATCCCCGTCTGAAGGGGAAGCTGGGAGACTTAATGACGCCATCCACCACCGAGCAACGCACAAGGGAGTTGAAGGAGGCCCTTGTGCGCAGACTACTGGAAGCATTCCCCCAGCCTTCCACCCCCACTGTAACTGCTCTGACAAGCCAGCAAGAGGTGCCTGCCATTGCCACTAGCAGCACAACAACAACCACCAGCAACAGCAGCAGCAACTGGCGCCCCGGAGACCTGAAGAGCCTAAGCAAGAGCCTGTATGCAGTGCAGCAGCCCAGAACAGAGGTGCCCGCCACAGCATCCACCACCAACCAGCACAAGCAACGACTGACCACCATGGTGTCTGACTATATGGGGTCATCCAGCGGGCTCAATGACACCGACAGCCCCGTGGACCCCTTGGAGTACTGGGTCAAGAGACTGGACATCTGGAGCAAGCTTTCCCAGTATGCCCTGGAACTCCTATCCTGCCCTCCTTCCAGTGTCCTCTCAGAGAGATGCTTTAGTGCGGCCGGTGGCGTGGTCACAGAGAAGCGCTCTCGGCTCTCCCACGCCTCTGTGGACAAACTCACCTTCCTGAAAATCAACCAGGCTTGGGTGGAAGGTGAGTTCCTGGCCCCTATTGTCGGACACAGGGGGACATGAAGTGGCTGCTGCATGTGCTGTTGTTAACTATGCCTGCCTTTATAAAGACAGTTACTACCTGCCTAGTGCCTACCTTGGTTAATATTTTGGTGTTATGGTACTACTACCAGTAAGTTGCCATGGTCCTCCTTCTGAGCTGCTGAACTGACCGCCCGCTTTGTCCTCCTGACTCAGTCACTACTACACTCTGCGTTCACACTGCCCGGGTCACTGGGTGCATTTAATTTTTTGGCCAGCACTATGACGCTGTGCTGCTACTACTAGCACCAGTATGTTGCCACGGTCCTTCTGTGCTACTGCTGCTGCTGCTGCTGAACTGAACGCCCGCTTTGTCCTCCTCCTCCTCCTGACTCAGTCGCTACCACGGTACCACCAATGCACTCTGTCTGCATTATCACGGCCCGGGTCACCCGGGTGCATTTAATTTTTTGGCCAGCACTATGACACTGTGCTACTACTACTACTACCACCAGTATGTTGCCATGGTCCTTCTGTGCTGCTGCTGCTGATCTGACCGCCCGCATTGTCCTCCTCCTCCTGACTCAGTCGCTTCCACCAATGTACTCTGTCTGCGTTCACACTGCCTGGGTCACCGGGTGCATTTAATTTTTTGGCCAGCACTATGACGCTGTGCTGCTACTGCTACTACTACCACCAGTATGTTGGCATGGTCCTTCTGTGCTGCTGCTGCTGAACTGACCACCCGCATTGTCCCCCTCCTCCTGACTCAGTCGCTTCCCGCTTCTGCACTCTGCGTTCACACTGCCCGGGTCACCGGGTGCATTTAATTTTTTGGCCAGCACTATGACGCTGTGCTGCTACTACTAGCACCAGTATGTTGCCATGGTCCTCCTGTGCTGCTGCTGCTGCTGCTGCTGCTGAACTGAACGCCCGCTTTGTCCTCCTCCTCCTCCTGACTCAGTCGCTACCACGGTACCACCAATGTACTCTGTCTGCGTTCACACTGCCCGGGTCACCGGGTGCATTTAATTTTTTGGCCAGCACTATGACGCTGTGCTGCTACTACCTTCACCAGTATGTTGCCATGGTCCTCCTGTGCTGCTGCTGCTGCTGCTGAACTGAACGCCCGCTTTGTCCTCCTCCTCCTCCTGACTCAGTCCCTACCACGGTACCACCAATGTACTCTGTCTGCGTTCACACTGCCCGGGTCACCGGGTGCATTTAATTTTTTGGCCAGCACTATGACGCTGTGCTGCTACTACTACCACCAGTATGTTGCCATGGTCCTTCTGTGCTGCTGCTGCTGCTGCTGAACTGAACGCCCGCTTTGTCCTCCTCCTCCTCCTGACTCAGTCGCTACCACGGTACCACCAATGTACTCTGTCTGCGTTCACACTGCCCGGGTCACCGGGTGCATTTAATTTTTTGGCCAGCACTATGACGCTGTGCTGCTACTACTACCACCAGTATGTTGCCATGGTCCTTCTGTGCTGCTGCTGCTGCTGCTGAACTGAACACCCGCTTTGTCCTCCTCCTCCTCCTGACTCAGTCGCTACCACGGTACCACCAATGTACTCTGTCTGTGTTCACACTGCCCGGGTCACCGGGTGCATTTAATTTTTTGGCCAGCACTATGACGCTGTGCTTCTACTACTAGCACCAGTATGTTGCCATGGTCCTTCTGTGCTGCTGCTGAACTGAACGCCCGCTTTGTCCTCCTCCTCCTCCTGACTCAGTCGCTACCACGGTACCACCAATGCACTCTGTCTGCGTTATCACGGCCCGGGTCACCCGGGTGCTTTTAATTTTTTGGCCAGCACTATGACACTGTGCTACTACTACTACTACCACCAGTATGTTGCCATGGTCCTTCTGTGCTGCTGCTGCTGCTGCTGATCTGACCGCCCGCATTGTCCTCCTCCTCCTGACTCAGTCGCTTCCACCAATGTACTCTGTCTGCGTTCACACTGCCCGGGTCACCGGGTGCATTTAATTTTTTGGCCAGCACTATGACGCTGTGCTGCTACTACTAGCACCAGTATGTTGCCATGGTCCTTCTGTGCTGCTGAATTGACCGCCGGCATTGTCCTCCTCCTCCTGACTCACTCGCTTCCACCAATGTACTCTGTCTGCGTTCACACTGCCCGGGTCACCGGGTGAATTTAATTTTTTGGCCAGCACTATGACGCTGTGCTGCTACTACTACTACCAGTATGTTGCCGTGGTCCTTCTGTACTGCTGAACTGACCGCCCGCATAGTCCTTCTCCTGACTCAGTCGCTACCACCACTGCACTCTGCGTTCACACTGCCCGTGTCCACTGACAACTCTGCTGCGATGTCATTGCTAATTGCTGCAAAAAAAAACAAAAAAAAAATTACAAAAACCTCTCTGGGGCCTTTTTGGCGTCAGCCACTCATCCTCCTCCAGCGGTACCTTCGCCGCCAAGTGCCATTTGAACTCGCCTTCACCTCTTTGACTGCTTAACGCGTATATCCCTTTTTAAAACCACTTATTACCAATTAATAGCCCCATTGAAAGTGTTGATTTCACTTTAAAATCCATTTTCTCTAGAAAAAATTTTTTTTGAGGAATTTTTTATGTTGAAGTTATGTTGCCCCTTATCACCTCGATAATCCATGCAATTTGGGGGATTGTAGCATGTATGGGGGCTTTGTTATTAACGTTAAAAGAAAATCCGCCTCCGGGCGGGAGTCCACGCATGATTACGCCATTCACGGCAGAAAATCCGCGTGGCTGCGTGGACGCGAAAGAAAATCCGCATGCGGCGGGGCCGAATGCGGATTTTTTTTGCAACCACGCGGATTTCCGAATTCGTGGATGAGGCACATCCGAGCATCCCTGCCGCATAGTGAATCAAGCCCAATGTGATTTCTGCCTTTAAAACGCTGCTTTGCGTCAAAACCAGATTTTTCCCCGGGACTTTTGGCATGTATCCCACTCCGCCACCTGGGGGTCCAGGTGTTAGACCCCTTGAAACATGTTTTCCATCACTTTCCTGACCAGCATAAGTGTTTCTAGTTTTCCAAGCTCGACTCCCCATTGAAGTCTATTGCGGTTCGCGAACTTTTGCGCGAACCGAACCTTCCGCGGAGGTTCGCAGCATCTCTATTTATCATATTATCATATATTTTATGAGGTTTTCAATCCGTTTGTTGTAGTAGCATCACAATCATCACTTGTATGTTGAAAAGATTGGGGAGGGTGGAGCTCCATGGCAATGCTGCTGAATAAACGGTTACAAGCATTCTGCAAACAGATTAAGGGCCTGTTTCCACTACACGCAGATTGGATGCAGAATGGATGCAGAAAAACTGACTCCAATGAATGTCTATGGGCCTGTTTCCACTAAACGCGACTTTTCTGATGCAGATTCTCCCATAGGCATTCATTGGAGTCCAATCTGCGTGTAGTGGAAACAGGCCCTAACTTGACAGATGCAAGTTAATTTGAATTCAAAGAATACTTTGCATGGCAATAAATGCAAATTGGCTTTACTTTCTGCATGACACTCACACACAAATGTAAGATGTGCATTTGTCCCCATAGTAAAAACGCATTACTTTTTTCCCTATTTTACTGTCACTTACGGTAAGTATCAAGATTGTCCATATCCTCATGAATGATTATCAGCATTATTCTCAAAAACACTTTCTGAATGACAGTTGCTCATCTGCCAAAATAGTATGCAGGCAAATAGACAGACCGGCACCTTTGGATGGATCCTTTACAGGGAGTGCTTTTGGAAGAGTAAAGAAAATATGGAGAATACCACATTAGGAGAAGGACTGGTCCAAAACTAGTAAGATCTGTGAAATGTTTCTACCTATTGCGAGTAAAGATGGCCCGAACGGTTCGTTGGCGAACAATTCCAGGTGAACTTCCGGGGTTCGCGATTGCGGAGAACCGCGAACTTTTCCGGAACTTCGGTTTGCCCCCATAGTGCATCATGAGGGTCAATTTTGACCCTCTACATCACAGTCAGCAGGCACATTGTAGCCAATTAGGCTACACTCCCTCCTGGAGCCCCCCCCCCCCCCCTTATAAAAGGCAGGCAGTGTCAGGCATTGGACTCACTCGTGTGCCTGCAGTAAATAGAGAAGGGATAGCTGCTGCAGACTCTCATAGGGAAAGCTTAGTTAGGCTCTTGTAGGCTTGTTAGCTTGCTCCTGGCTGATTGTTATTGCTAAAAAAGCACCCACAACAGCTCTTTTGAGAGCTAATCTTGTTCTTGTGATCTATTTTTTTTTTGTGTGGCCCATTTGCATTATATACAGCCCTGTCAGTCAATCACAGCTGGCCTTTGGCCCCTTGGTGGTATAATTACTACTGTGCCAGGTGCACATTATAATACCTATTACTGCATATACCTACTACCTGTTGTTCCCTTCAGTGCACCCACCTACCTATGTGAGCGCACATCAGTGTCACTGTGCCTGTCTGGTACCTGTCTGCGTGTGAAAGGTGCACATTGTAATACCCATCACTGCATATACGTACCTGCTATTCACTTCAGTGCACCCACCTACCTATGTGAGCGCACGGAGTGTCACTATGCCTGTCTGGTACCTGTCTGGGTGTGACAGGTGCACATTGTAATACCCATCACTGCACATACCTACTACCTGTTGTTCACTTCAGTGCACCCACCCACCTACATGAGCGCATGCAGCGTCACTGTGCCTGTTCGGTACCTGTCTGTGTGTGACAGGTGCACATTATAATACCCATCTCTGCAAATACCTACCTGACATTCACTGTTGTTCTATCATTGAGCTACCACAGCCCGGCGACCATATGGGCTTGAAAACCGCCACGGCCTGCACTCTCGCCATGGTGCGCACCAGTCCTGCATCGAAAGTTGATAAGGCAGACAGACATTACCTAACCAGACATCACTGAGTGAGGAAGAGCAATCTCGGCATGGTGCGCACTGCGCAGTAGTCCAGCATGGCCGTCACAACGCAAACAGCTGTTTGCGATGCATTACACAGTGAGTTTGGTGTGTCAGTGTGAAGCAGTACTCTAATTACACTCCCTGATTGATGTATACACATGAAAGATGTTTTAAAGCACTTTAGGCCTGCAATTTAGCATTCGATGTGATTTCTGCCCTTAAAACGCTGCTTTGCGTCCAATCCAGATTTTTCCCTGGGACTTTTGACATCTATCCCTCTCCGCCATGCCCCCCTCCAGGTGTTAAACCCCTTGAAACATCTTTTCCATCACTTTTCTGCCCAGCATAAGTGTTTCTAGTTTTCAAAGTTCGCCTTCCCATTGAAGTCTATTGCGGTTCGCAAAAGTTTGCACAAACCAAACTTTTGCTGCAGTTCGCGAACCCGGTTCACAAACCGAAAATCTGAGGTTTGGGCCATCTCTAATTGTGAGTGCCAGTGTCATTGGAAAACAGCAATTGATAGTCCATTTGACAATGCGGGGAGCGATATATACATTTTCTTCTACAGCACACAATGAGTAACAATGCAGCCTGGTTCAGAAATCTTCTTCCTCACTATTCAGGAACAGCACTGTATAAGAACAGACCACTTTGTTTTTTTCTGTATCATTCTGTCCATATTCTCATCGCAAATTTCTCAGCAGCAATGGCAAACCAATAGCGGGCAACAAGTTTGCAAATACACAAAAAGACCATTGTAAATGGTTATACATTTTGTTGTTGTTGTTAATAATGCAATTAAATATATTATATATATATATATATTAAATATAATTCACAAATATCCATTATATTATTGATATTATTAGGTCTATGTTGCTAGCAATTTCTGCCTTGACCTACTCTGCAAACAGGTTAATGGCATATAGCAAAGCACAAGAAACTTTTTCTAGAGCATGAATATTATTGAGAACTGTGAGTCAGAGCTACAGGTTAGCTCATCTCGATTTCTTCCATACATCACTGAGATGAGGTATTAAAAAGACAGATTGCTGGTTTGCATTAATACTCTCCTGTGCATTATAGGTGTGTACCCTATTAGTCGTCTGATACAAAAGTAGGACGGTATAATATTAAACTGCAGTGTGCTGGATCTCTGGTGTTCAGATATAAGAGCCTGTCATCTCTAAATCCCATTATGTTAATGATTTATAAGACAAAAGGGCTACCTTTTTCACTGATGGTAGCTAGAAGATATATATCATTAAGGTACTTATGTAACTTTCAGCATCCTTGAACTGGTTTCATTACATTTACACCTTGAAATATTCTTTCACAGCAACAGTAGAAAAGTATAGTTGTGGAGGTTTATTCAAAGGAAACAGTTCTATGATGCAACATAATTGCAAGAAACTGATCAATTTAAAATATTTGGAAGTGTTCATATACCTGAAATTTCAAATATCCACAAGTGTTTGGAAAATACAAACTAAAGTGAATGTGGTTGAACAGAATTACAGGAAACATAACATAATGCCTACTGTGAACCTAGCCCTACTGAACCCACGTTCACTGTCTTATTGGTAAATAAAAAAAAAAACACACTGATCAATCCCTAATCTATCACTAATGTCTAACAATATGGAAGTTTGCACTTTAATAGATGTCAAACAGCTACTACACAAATTAATGCTTTGCACTTACTAACATTCAAATACATTTAACAACAAAATTACTTTAGCAAAACATAAGTGCCTTTGCTAGAATTAAATAATTTATATATTTTTTTATAAATTAGTGCTAAAACCTAAAATGTTAGAAATATGGTATATTTGCATTCAGTTTGACAAGGTTAATGCTGGGGTATGCCACAATTTTTTATGTGTCAAAGACTTTACAGATCATTCTCCTTCAATCCATTTTATTTTGGTTGTGACTAATGTAAAGAGTAACTAAGGATTATCAAATATAGTATGTGTTTTCTTTGATTATTTAAGCTCTGTTTTTTCAGTCCTCTTAAGAAGTGGATTATTGACTATGGAACAAATCAATATGAAGGAAGGAAAGCCACTTCATATAGAGTGATATTTTGTTGCTCTGGCAATCACTTACTTGACAATGTTAGTGTGTTAAGAGGAAGATAGATTTCATAAGGATATCATAATATTGGTATGAGGTGTAAATAAAAATCACCTAGGAGAAAACTCAGGGGAAAAAGTGAATTGAATAAGGGCCGGGGTATGATATCACACCTGGGTCCATATGTAATTAACTTTTTCTCCTGAGTTTTCTCCTAGGAGATAATTTTTCATCTTCGATTTAGAATAACTTTTCATTACTTTCCTGTGAAAAAAAGTGCCAAAAGTAGGTGAAACAGTACTATCAAAATTATTTAGAGTATTTTTTTTATTGGTGACTTTAAAAAGGCATTTTATTGACAAGTTTGTAGATATCACCTAGGAGAAAACTCAGGAGAAAAAGGTAATTGCATATAGGTCCTGGGCCCATATGCAATTAACTTTTTCGCCTAGGTGATATTTTTAAAATTGTCAATAAAATGCTATTAAAACCACCAGCAAGCAAGAAAATACTAAAAAAAAAATGATAGTACTTTTTCACCAACTCTTTGGTACTTGTTCAGTTGCAAAGTGCTGAAAATTTATTTTAAATAGAAGATAAAAAATTATCTCCTAGCCTGTGTCTGACAGGACAAGAGAAAGAGAAAGGCCCAGTGCACACCAACACCGCTAGCAGATCCTCAAAACACTAGAGGTTTTTGAAGCAGATTTTCAGAGCGATTCTAGGCATGTTAAGAGAGGTTTTCTAAACATGCCTAGTGTTTTCTGGAGCGTTTTTCTGTAGCAGATTTCATAAATTGTTACAATAAAACTGTTACTGAACAGCTTCTGTAACAAAAATGCCTGGAAATCCACTCTGATCTAGCATTTTTCAGAGCAGTTTGCGCTTTTCCTATACTTTACATTGAGGCAGAAACGCTTCTGCAAACCGCAAAAGTGCTGCAGGACCCACGTTTGCGGTTTGCTAAAAACCTCAAACCGCTGGTGTGCACCAGCCTATTGAGATACATTAGCCAAGCGGTTTCACAGGAGGAAGTGGTTTACCAAACGCTTCAAAAACCACTCGGTGTGTACCAGGCCAAACACTTTATGGGCCATATGCAATTCTCTTTTTCACCTGAGTTTTCTCCTAGGACAGAGTTCCCCAACCCTGTCCTCAAGGCCCACCAACAGTGTATGTTTTGTGGAAATCCACAGAGGTAGTTAATCAGCTCTGCTGAGACACTAATTACCCCACCTGTGAATGTTTGTGGTTTCCTGCAAAACATGTACTGTTGGTGGGCCTTAAGGACAGGGTTGGGGAACTCTGTCCTAGGAGATAATTTTTGATCTTCAATTTTAAAAAACTTTCCAGCACCTTTCAACTAAAAAGTACCAAAAAGTAGGTGAATAAGTACTATCAAAATTATTTTGTGCATTTTCTTGCTTTCTGGTGGCTTAAAAGGCATTTTATTGGCAAGTTTAAAAATATCAGCTAGGAGAAAACTATGGAGAAAAGGTGAATTGCATATGGGCAATATGAGTCTTATGTCCGCGGCTGGTGCTGCTGCAGCCACAGGGACATAAAACTCACGTCTGTACAGTTTGCGGGGCAGCGTGCGCGATTGTGCAGACGGAAGCCCACAATTGTGATGGTCCCAGCGACAGGGGGATTGGTGGCAGAATTGTCCAGTAAGAATGATCACTGTTTTTGTTAAAAAACAGTGATCATTCTCAAATTATGCCGCTGCGTTCTCTCCTGCTCACTTGTTCCTGTTGCTCCGCCACCGATCGTTAGATTAATGAATGGGAACTTTGTTGTTCCCATTCATTCATCTTCCCTCTAGGCAGCCTATTAGGCTAATCAAAGAGCAGGGATCATGCCCTTTAAAGAGACTCTGAAGCCTCCCTAAATCACTGTTTTTACTTAACAATCCTGTTAAGCATTATTGCCCCCTCTAAAAATGTTGCATACCCGTGGCTGAAATCTCAATCAATCCCCCAAAACCGCAGGACACAAATCCACGACTTTCTTGGTTATGGATTTTGCTGCTCTTAGGAGGCAGAGCTTTGGCAGAGCTTTGGGCTGTAGCTCTGCCTCCAGTCCAATCAATCTGTGATGATCGCCGCCTCTCCCCACCCCTCAGTGAGAGGGGTGGGCAGAGGCAGAGATCCACACAGATTGACGAGGAGGTTGTTACTCATGCTATTCAAATCTACCCCTTTGTACCTTCCTCACACAAGAGGCTACTAAAATATCTGAGCATTTTCTATTAATTTCCCATCTTGACTTCTGTAACACCCTACTCTATGGCCTACCAAAAAACAGGGTGGGATCTCTCCAGTCCCTGATGAACTCTGCTGCTCATATCATCTACCTCTCCTCTTGCAGCTCTGATGCCAATCCCTTGTTTGGATGCCCATTACCCAAAGCATCCAATTCAAACTCCTAACATTTTCATACAAAGCTCTACATAAGTTGTCCACTCCATAGATTTCTTTAACCTCCTTAGCGGTAACCCCGTGTGTGACACGGGGTAAGCCGCCGGAGGGTGCTGCTCAGGCCCTGCTGGGCCGATTTACCTAATTTTTTTTTTTGCTGGACGCCAGCACACTGATCGCCGCCGGCCCGCGCCCGATCGCCGCTATCCGTTGCGGCGCGCGGGCCCCCCCCCCCGACCCCGTGCGCTGCCTGGCCAATCAGTGCCAGGCAGCGCCGAGGGGTGGATCGGGACTCCCAATGACGTCCCGACGTCGCTGACGTCGTCCCATGGCGACGGGGGAAGCCCTCCAGGAAATCCCGTTCTTTGAACGGGATTTCCTGATCGGAGATCGCCGAAGGCGATCGAAGCAGGCGGGGGGATGCCGCTGAGCAGCGGCTATCATGTAGCGAGCCCTGGGCTCGCTACGTGATTTACAAAAAAAAAAACTGCTGCGCTGCCCCCTGGCGGAATTTTTCATACCGCCAGGGGGGTTAATAACCTTCAGATATCATACTTTCCAGAGCCTTTGCTCCTCCCACAAGATCCTTTTGACTTCAAGCTTGGTCACCTCCACTCACTCTTGCTTCCAAGACTTCTCATGAGTGTCACACCTCCTTTGGAACTCTATCCCACAACTTTTTCATCAAGCTCTAACCCTTGAAATCTTTAAATGCACCCTTCAAAGGATCTAAAAGCCTTAAGAGCAGACCCGTGGGTGCTGCAGCTCTTCCAGGTGTGAGATGCACTCATATTGAAGGAACAAATCTCACGGCTTGCATTGCAGGGTTGGGGGCGCATGACAATGCTGCAGGAGATTGAAACTGGGCTCCTGTGGGTCTGCTTTTTAGAAAATGGCAGAGCGAATATAGACAGGGCTGTTAATTTCTGGGCAACCCTCATAGAACATTTTAGATTCAGTTGCAACCCTGATTAAATTATTGTACCATTTCAGGATAATGATCTCTTTTTGATGTTGGAATTTGTTGTTCAGAATTGCTATGTACTTTTTTAACACCACAATCCAAATTATTATGCGAATTCTATTTAAGTGTTATAAGGTTTAAATATTTTGTTTTTCAATTAAATGGATTGTACAGTATTGTGTCTCAGTGCTCTTTTGGTCATTGATATCAATTCCGGGCACCTGTTGCAATAAGTTTGCCAGGTGAGCCCAATTAAAGTGAACCTAAACTGAGAAGGATATGGACTTTTCCTTTTAAAATAATACCAGTTGCCTGACTCTCCTGCTGATCCTGTGTCTCTAATATTTTCAGCCACAGCCCCTGAACAAGCATGCATATGAGGTGCTCTGATGTAAGACAGACTGAATTAGCTGCATGCTTGTTTCAGGTGTGTGATTCATCCACTACTACACCCAAAAAGAGCATCAGGACTGCCAGGCAACTGGTATTGTTTAAAAGGAAATATTCATATCCCTCTCAGTTTAGGTGCATTTTAAACTTAAAGGAAAAACTACTAAAGAAGGGTGTTCCTCATTATTAAGCAGACCATAATTTTCAAGCAATATAGGAAAGAAGAAAGATCTCTTTGCTGTCAAAATGCATGAAATTGTTGGATGCCTTGGACAAGGTATAAAAACCTTGAATATTTCAGGAAAACTTAAGTGTGATCATCATACCGTTGAAAGATTTGTGGCTGACTCAGAGCACACACAGTTTCGTGCAGCTAAAGACACAATGAGGAAGGTTTCTGCCAGACAAATACAACAGATAAAGAGAGCAGCTGCTAAAATTTCATAACAAGCAGCAAACAGGTATTTGAAGCTGCTGGTGCCACTGGAGTTTTGCAAACATCAAGGTGCAAGATCCTCCAGAGGATTGCAGGCATGCATGCATGCAACCAATACTCAGAGTCTTGTTTACTGATGAGTGTCATGCAACCCTGCATGTATGGAGTGGTGGATAGTTGGTGGAGGGCCACCATGTCTCATCGGGTAGGCTATTCTGACATCCTGCAAAGAAATTCAATCCGAAAATCTCCAAAACTCAAAAGATGACAATGAATGCAAGACTTGTGAAGATGCTAGCAAAGAAGGGGTCATGTGTTAATATATAACTTGTCCTATTTTGATTGAAATAGCTTTTGATTTCAGCCAATACGATCTTCTAATGCTGCAACAAATTACCATTTTCAGTTCTTTCCAGTCTATGAAATGTTTTGAAACTCTATTGTGTGCAATTTGGAACAGTGCATTTTCAGTTTTTTTTATTTTTGAAAAACATGCCATTATCAATATCATTAGGAGGTTTGTTTAGTAACATTCTATTTATACTCTAATGGTTGATGACTCACAAATTATGCTGACAGCCACTTTTATCAACTATTAAGAAAATCTGAAAAAATATAATTTGCACAGTTATTTAGAACATTCTGTACTTTTCTGTTTTTGTAATGAGATATTTCTATTCTGCATTATTTCTAAACATACATTTATTTTACCATGATTTATTTTAACTGTATTCATTTAAGTTGCAAATGTTTTATTGTATTGTTTAATTTCAATAGAAATTCAAGTTGGAATTTTGGTGGAGTGGATCAGGGTTCTAGAACTGTAGTGCAGCTGTAAATGGAAAATCTTGCTATAAGTGTTCAGGTAGAATTATTGTTAATTTAGGCTTTTTTTTTTGGCTATGCAAAGAGGAATCACTAAAACTTTTTCAGTTCCTAGCAGTTAATCCGGTCATTGTAATTATAAACAAAATATGTCCATCAAATGCACATGTGATTAGATCGTAATTGCACACTTAGGTATATTGAATAAAAAACCATAAGATATACACAGTGTAATATGCCATGACAACACAAAACCATCACTTCATTAATCTTACCATGAAAATTTCAGTATTAGTGTCATGAGTACTTGCCAAAAATAATTTCAGCCACCAATTTGATACATACTTATGGAGATACCACATTTTGTAATTTTATTGTGGCAATCACATGGAAAACAGTGGTGAATAGTAGTGAAAAATAATGGGTTCTGTACCACTATTTCTTTACTGCTTCATTTAAGTGAATGCAAAATCAGAACAAATATGTTATCAAAGCACTGATCAACAGGTATTTAAAGTTAGAGATGGCCCGAACAGCAAAAGTTTGAGTTCGCACGAATCTGGTGAACGGCCATAGACTTCAATGAGCAGGCAACTTTTAAAACATACAGGGAGGAGGGCATGCCAGAGTGGGATACATACCAAAAGTCCCTTGGAAAATTACATATTTGACGCAGACTAGGGTTATAATCCCTGAAGGGCAGAAATCACATTACATTCTTAAATTGGAGGCATAAAGTGCTTTAAAACATCTTGCTTGTGTATACATCGATCAGGTGGTGTAAAGAGTGTACTGCTTCACGCTGACAGACCAAACTGACTGTTTAACGCACCGCAAACAGCTGCAAAGGGTTGCTAGGCAGACATCTGTGGTCAGATGGACCCTTGACCCAATGCTGTGTGCCAGAGATGACTCCACTTGCCTTTCAACATCACAGTACAGTTTGGATATCGCCTTTTTGAAAAAATAATTGCGGCCTGGTATGTTCCACTGCGGTGCCCCAATTGTCACAAATTTTCAGAAGGCCTCAGAGTCCACCAGCTTGTATAGTAACAGCTGGCGGGTGTAACAATAGTGTCAGCAGGATAACAGATTTCTGATTATGTGGTCATCTGCAGTATCACCAATAATACAGATACTATATCTGATTATATGGTGATCTACAGAATCACCAATAATACAGATATAGTAAGCAAATGGCGTGTAAGACATGACAAAAGTCACTAGCTTTATTGCACAAAGTATAGTGATTGGTGCAAACAGTAAGTTTCTGATAGATTCTCAGTGGTAACCTCACCAGTGGCGATGGAGGTTACAGATAGAACCACAGCGGTAAACTCACTAGTGGCGAGGGCCCACTGGTGAGAGAGAATAGTCTGACAGATCAGGTAGGCAACAGACGGGCAGATAAGGTACAGAATCAACAAGCAGAATCAGAGTGAAGTTCAAGCAAAAGTCGGCAACAAGATCAGATGGGCAGAGGTACAGAATTACAAGGCAGAAAGAATAGTCAGAGGGGGCAAATAGATAAATACAATAGGTATGTTTTTCACTACTGACTACAGCTATCAAAGGTCTGAGCGCTAACACGAAGTATTCGCAACAACAGACAATGAGCAAATGACATCTCCCAGCTTAAATACAGAAAGCAAATTCAAGCCGCCTGCCCAGAGGGCTGAACCAATCAGCAGCGTGTGATTGGCAGGTTGGTGTCAGCTGACCGCAGGATCAGCTGACCCATTTCCTCAGATTATAAAGGTTCTGCCGCCCCGCCCGCGAGCGTGCTGACCTAATCTGATGTGCAGAGGAGAGACCTGTCCTGCCAGGGGCTGTTCAAGATGTCTGAGAGGATGCGGCCGCCGCCGGGGTGACGTCAGACGCGGAAGCGGCGGCCGCAGCACTCTCCGCTGGTGAGGTAATACCTGACAGCGGGATAATAGTTCTGACAAGACAGCTGTCAGATGCCGTGAGCGGCTGTTGTGCTAGTAGTGGTGGTGGTGGTGGCTGCTGGCTGAGTGGCAAGTAGTTGTGGGGTGCCCAAATCAGAGCAGGACAGGAGGAGGAATATATTTCATGGTTCCATGTGGAAGCTGAGGAGGATGAGGTGTTCTATGTTAACCAGTCAACTAAGTTTTCAGACTTTTGGGGGGTTGAGGGTATGTACTCTTTGAACACTGTGCTTTTGTGGAGGGCTGCATGAAATCACGCCAGCATGACCTCAAAAAGACCTGCGGGGCGGCCTGCCTCTGCCTCTGCTTGTCATTTTTTTCTATATTGTGGTATGCAGTAGTACTAACAATATTCAATAGTGGTAGACAGTGTGTGTAATCACAAAGAGGCACACAATCATTGTCAAATACACATTAGCTGTGTGTGTATCACTGGGCTGTGTACTTTCACACACACACAGAGATATGCAGTTGTGATATTACAATAGTTGTAAAAAGGCTGAAGTGCTGTAAAAGCAGTGTGCACAATTAAATGGCTGCATGGACTGTAAGCAGTGTGCCACCCACACAGATAGCTATGCTATAGTAAGTGCAATCACAAATACAGTCGAAATATATGCACTGGAGTGTGCTGGTGGACTGCAAGGGCCAGCTGGTACTGTATGCAGTGTGTCATAGAGAAAAAAAACCACATCAGAACAATATTAGCCCTCAAAAGGGCTTTTTGGGGTGCTGTCAGCAATAATTAATAGCGATCAGCAAACTAACAACAACTAATGCTTTCCCTATCTCCAGCAATGTCTCTCCCTTCCTCTCACTAAAGCAGCATCTGGAGACTGAGAACATGGCCGGCGCTGCTGCATTTTTATAGGGGGCGGGGGTCCGTGGGGGAGTGCAGCCTAATTGGCTGCCATGTGTCTTCTGACTTTGATGCAGAGAGTCAATGTTTAGCCCAATGATGAGGTATAGAGGGTGCTTTGATTTGCCCTCTTTTACATGGTTCATAGTTATTTGGTTTGAAAAAAGACATACCTCCATCAAATTCAACATGAAAATAAAGTACAACAACAGCCTGCTTCCTCACATATCCCTGTTGATCCAGAGGAAACATTGCATTTGATTTTCTTAAAAACAAAAAAGTTTATAAAATAAAGAAGATGCTTAAATATGACATTCTCTTTCCTCCAAGGCTCCAAACAGCCATTTGGCTACACAAGGAAGAAGGATGTCAGCAGGAAAGATACAGAAAGCATGTTTGTATCCCTATTCCCCACTAATAGTAATTTAATAACTGCATATGTGCAGGAATTTAGTTAATCGGTATGAGGCCTGGAGCCCAGCCCACTACAAAGTGCAAATCACTATCGCAATCTCTAACGTTTTTAATGAGCATTTTGTAAGTGATTTCAGAAGCGTTTTCTGGCGATTTTGGTAGCGATTTTAAAAAGTGTAAGCTTTTTGTCAGCGATTGTGTAGTGATTTGCGATTAGCGTTTTTAACTCTGATTGGTCCTTTCAATTAATTTTAATTTTCTTTTTACAGTGTGCAGTAATTTAAAAAGGCTAGCAAATTGCTCTATATAGTGATTTATGAGCGATTACGCCAGCATTTATATACTTTACATTGCACAAACGCTAACGCTCAAAAGATGCTGCATGTCCTGCGTTAGCGATTTTGCTAATTGCAATCGCTCCTGTGGAATTTGGCCCATCCATTAATATTAGCTGAGCTTTTAGGGAAATCGCTAGCGTTTTGAAACGCTCCCTACACGCTCAAAAAATTGCTCTAGTGGGTTGTAGCCCTTATAAAGATACTGCAATGCACAAAAAAAATATACATAGACACAACTACACACAAAAATCCTCCTCTGTATTCTTCCTAAAAATGCACTCCCTGCCTAACGTTAAAGAGATCTACATCAAAAAAGGCAGTAAGTCTTAATACATAGATGCAAATATTGCAACTATAACACGGTCCTTTATTATTCTCCAATTTCCTCTGTGCTTGAAAACCATCCCAGCAGGTCTGAACTCTGTAGCTATAGAAACTGGTGTGGACTGAATCATTTCTACAGAAGGGGATCCATCCACCTGTCCTGATAATAGACTTGCTGTAAAATAATTCTGAAATGGGGAGAAAAGGTTATATAGCTTACAGCAATTTGGATTGGAGTTTAAAGTCCTCCTGACGTTCACACATGACAGACATTCACTTTTAGAGATTTCCTTTCCGCCTGCACTATGAATGACAATGCCTGTAAAGAGATGTGTAAGACTTAGCAGAAAAGTCAGCATATAGTTGGTTGTAGCCCTGCTGGTAATAGAACTCATAGCAGTTCTTCAGTAGTGGTATTTTTACAACTGACGGACTGCTAGTTTCACTACTACCATGGTTGTGTCCAGTGGTGCTCATCACGACCTCATGATCACGACATAGTGATTCACGAGCATTTTTCCACTATTCGATGTCCAGATACGAATTCGTGACCGATTCTGGATCACGGAATTAAATCACGGATTCTCTGTGATTAGTAATATTCGTAACGCGATCACGGTCGCGATCACGGAAAAATAGCCATGATTAAATCGTGATTAAACCAACTGACTTTAAAGTTAAATAGCAAAGCCCCCTTACATGCTTTAAACACTAGAAGTGTCGCAAACCTCCGATTTTCGGTTCGCGAACCGGGTTCGCGAACTTCCGCAGAAGGTTCGGTTCGCGGAAAAATTCGCGAACCGCAATAGACTTCAATGGGGAGGCGAACTTTGAAAAATAGAAAAAATTATGCTGGCCACAAAAGTGATGGAAAAGATGTTTCAAGGGGTCTAACACCTGGAGGGGGGCATGGCGGAGTGGGATACATGCCAAAAGTCCCGGTGAAAAATCTGGATGTGACGCAAAGCAGCGTTTTAAGGGCAGAAATCACATTGAATGCTAAATTGCAGGCCTAACGTGCTTTCAAACATCTTGCATGTGTATACATCAAACAGGGAGTGTAATTAGAGTACTGCTTCACACTGACACACCAAACTCACTGTGTAACGCACCGCAAACAGCTGTTTGTGTAGTGACGGCCATGCTGGACTACTGCGCAACATGGCGTGATTGCTCTTCCTCACTCAGTGATGTCAGGTAATGTGTGACTTCCTTCTCAACTTTCCATGGCATTGTTAAAAAGCTTACGTTTTGTTTTTAATTTACATTTTCTACTTGCTGTGTACTTGTTCAGTACCGCTACAATGAGAATCCTGTGGAGGCGGGCAAGTCTGCCATTGTGACCCTGGGTAATGGCCCGCCCGCCCCGAGGTAGTGACCAAAAATAACAATACAGGAGGAGGACTTTCGAGGCCCTGCTGTGTATTTGAAATGAATGTACTTTAAATCCTTTAACGAGAACCAGTTATGGCGGGCAAAGATGACACCACATTCCTTTCACGAGAATCATATGGAGGCGGGCAAGTCTGTCATTTGTGGCCCCGGGTAATGGCCGGGGAATGAGGGATGGAATCCGGTGTGGAGCCTGAGAAACGGCTACCACTACACATCCAAGGAGGGCAGCAGGTAGGCATGCACGCCCGCCCCGAGGTAGTGACCAAAAATAACAATACAGGGGGCGGACTTTCGAGGCCCTGCTGTGTATTTGAAATGAATTAACTTTAAATCCTTTAACGGGAATCCGTTATGGAGGGCAAGTCTGCCATTGTCACCGCGGGGAATGAAGGTTGGATTGCGGCCCGAAGTGGGAGCCTGCTGAGACCCATGCTGTAGCTGCCCTGACCGTGCTTTGCAGACCAGGCATCTGTGGTCAGATGGACCCTTGAGCCAGCGGAAGACAAACCAAGTCGAAAGCATTTGCCAAGAATGTTTTACGGAGGGCAAGGTTTTTTGCCCTTTTTTTAAATTTTTTGAAAATGATAGATGGTTGTATTTTTAAATTGTTTGAAAGTTTAGATGGTTGTATTTTTAAATTGTTTGAAAGTTTAGATGGTTGTATTATTAAATTGTTTAAAAGTGTATCCATTCTTCCTCCCCCCAGCCACGAACAATACCATGGGAACGTGGAGCAGCAGAAGCCCCCTGTGACGGCTGCCACGGTTGTTCTCCGCTGCTTGTCTTTTGAGGGGTGCTTCTTTTCCTCAGGTGTTCTTGCCATAGCTGTTTGTGCCTTCTCTCCAGGTGCCTTCGTAAGGCACTTGTCCCTACGTGAGAGTTGGCCTTTCAACGGCTCAATTTTTGCTGGCAGAGACAACAGATGGCTTTGCTCCGATCTGAGACACACACGTGAAAAAATTTCCAAACCGCTGAGCCCCCCTGGGGTGATGGCGCTACGGTGGCATCAGCAGCAGCTGACGTTGAAGGGCATGTGTGCTCCCTGGCCATAGCTGGCGATACATGGCACCGGACACTGCCCCCAGCTGTTTCTGAGGACGAGCTCCCTCTGCTTCTATCATGGAGTCGTCTCCTCCTACTCCTCTCTGACTCCTCCTCTGAACTGTCCCCCTGGTCATCTCCTCTACCGGGAACATATGTGGTATCCGTATAATCGTCATCATAATCCTCCTGGCCAGCTGCGCTTTCCTCAGACACCTCCTCAAGTGCACCAACTTCAGGTGGTCCACCATCATCCCCATCCACACATGTTACGTCCATACTATCGCCACCTAACTCAGACGTATGAGGTGGTGTACCTGCGCCTTCTTGTTGTTGTTGCAGTAGTGGCTGGGAATCAGTGATTTCACCACCACCACCAAATAACTCCTGCGAAGTGTCAAATGCAGCGGATGTGGTGCTTGTTGTAGCGCTGGTGGCTGCGGGAGATGAGGTGTTCTGTGTTAAATACTCAATCACCTCCTCACGATTTTGGGAAGTGATGGCACGTGCCTTCTTCTGAGCACTGTATTTTGGGGCAGGTCCGCATGAAATCACAGCAACACCACCTCGCACAGCCACAGACCTGCCGGTGCCTGGTGGCCTTCCTCTGGGTCTGCCTCTACCTCTTCCTCTACCTGGTTTGTCCATTTTGTCCATCTCGGGGGTATGCTAGCTATATGCAGTGAGGTGGGTTCTCACTCAACACAACAGGTAGTTAGATGCAGTGAGGTGGCCAGGTGGGTTCACACTCAACACAACAGGTAGTTAGATGCAGTGAGCTGGGTTCACTCAACAGTAAAGGTACTTAAGATGCAGTGAGGTGGGTTCTCACTCAACACAACAGGTAGTTAGATGCAGTGAGGTGGCCAGGTGGGTTCACACTCAACACAACAGGTAGTTAGATGCAGTGAGCTGGGTTCACTCAACAGTAAAGGTACTTAAGATGCAGTGAGGTGGGTTCTCACTCAACACAACAGGTAGTTAGATGCAGTGAGGTGGCCAGGTGGGTTCACACTTAACACAACAGGTAGTTAGATGCAGTGAGCTGGGTTCACTCAACAGTAAAGGTACTTAAGATGCAGTGAGGTGGGTTCTCACTCAACACAACAGGTAGTTAGATGCAGTGAGGTGGCCAGGTGGGTTCACACTCAACACAACAGGTAATTAGATGCAGTGAGCTGGGTTCACTCAACACAAGGCTAGGTATATGCAGTGATGAGGTGGGTTAAGTAAACACAGCAGGTACTGGGTAGTTAGATGCAGTGAGCTGGGTTCACTCAACAGTAAAGGTACTTAAGATGCAGTGAGGTGGGTTCTCACTCAACACAACAGGTAGTTAGATGCAGTGAGGTGGCCAGGTGGGTTCACACTCAACACAACAGGTAGTTAGATGCAGTGAGCTGGGCTCACTCAACACAAGGCTAGGTATATGCAGTGATGAGGTGGGTTAAGTAAACACAACAGGTACTGGGTAGTTAGATGCAGTGAGCTGGGTTCACTCAACAGTAAAGGTACTTAAGATGCAGTGAGGTGGGTTCTCACTCAACACAACAGGTAGTTAGATGCAGTGAGGTGGCCAGGTGGGTTCACACTCAACACAACAGGTAGTTAGATGCAGTGAGCTGGGTTCACTCAACAGTAAAGGTACTTAAGATGCAGTGAGGTGGGTTCTCACTCAACACAACAGGTAGTTAGATGCAGTGAGGTGGCCAGGTGGGTTCACACTCAACACAACAGGTAGTTAGATGCAGTGAGCTGGGTTCACTCAACAGTAAAGGTACTTAAGATGCAGTGAGGTGGGTTCTCACTCAACACAACAGGTAGTTAGATGCAGTGAGGTGGCCAGGTGGGTTCACACTCAACACAACAGGTAGTTAGATGCAGTGAGCTGGGTTCACTCAACACAACGCTAGGTATATGCAGTGATGATGTGGGTTAAGTAAACACAACAGGTACTGGGTAGTTAGATGCAGTGAGCTGGGTTCACTGAACAGTATACAGTAAAGGTACTTAAGATGCAGTGAGGTGGGTTCTCACTCAACACAACAGGTAGTTAGACTTAGATGCAGTGAGCTGGGTTCACTCAACACAACGCTAGGTATATGCAGTGATGAGGTGGGTTAAGTAAACACAACAGGTACTGGGTAGTTAGATGCAGTGAGCTGGGTTCACTCAACACAAAGCTAGGTATATGCAGTGATGAGGTGGGTTAAGTAAACACAACAGGTACTGGGGTATATGCAGTACTGGGTAGTACAATGTGCAGCTCCCTGTCACACACACAGGCAGTCAGTCACTGAATGTGCTGGGCTGCTGGCAGTGGCACACACACTATCAATTAGCAAGGCTGTGCATGCAACAAAAGTGTCAGAAAAAAAAATGTACAGGTTGAGCTCTGAAAAGAGCTGTTGCTGGGTGCTTTAAAAGCAATATTAATCAGTCAGGAACAAGCAAAGCAGCCTAGAACCTAACTAATCTGTCCCTAAGAGAAAAAGTCTGCAGCAGCTGTCCCTTTCCTCTCTCTAGCAGGCACACGAGTGACTGTAATGGCCGCCGGAGGCTGCCTTATATAAGGGGGGGTGGGGCTCCAGGGCTTACTGTAGCCTGAATGGCTACAATGTGCCTGCTGACTGTGATGCAGAGGGTCAAAGTTGACCCTCATAGTGCATTATGGGGCGAATCGAATTCCGGAAAAGTTCGCCTGGCGCAGGCGAACGCGAACCCCCAATGTTCGCCTGGAACCGTTCGCCGGCGAACCGTTCGGTACACCTCTAATAAACACCAAATTTGCAGGATGTGTTAAGTAGAACAGTAGGAACAATGGGAAAAAAATCCAAAAAGATCTTATAGTTTTTGAGGTAATCAATTTTAAAGGTTCAAAGGAAACTTCAAAGGAAAAAAGTAATACATGTAAATGCGCTAAAATCATTAACTGTCACTACCGCATTTAAATGTATACTATTTTCCTTTGAACCTTTAGAATCAATTATCTCAAAAACTATAAAGGTCTTTTTTCCCTTGTTCCCACTGTTCTACCTAATATATCCTGCAAATTTGGTGTTTATAGCATGTAAGGGGGCTTTGCTATTACCCGCTAAAGTCGGCAGGATTTAATCACCAGTACTTTTTCATTGGAAACATTAAATTTGATTTACTCAAAAACTATAAGGTCTTTTTGAAAAACATTCTTTAAAGAGACTCTGTAACAAAATGTTCAGCCTTATTTATTCTATCCTATAAGTTCCTATGCCTGTTGTAATGTGGTTTGGATTACTGCAGCCTTTTCTATTTGCACTGTCTCTGTAATATATCTTATCTTCTTTCCTTTGTCAGGCTCTGTGGACTTTGGCCTAGTGCACACCAGAGCGGTTCGGCTGCGTTTTGCGATCCGCTTGCGGCTGCGGATACGCTTGGGTAATGTATTTCAATGGGCTGGTGCACACCAGAGCGGGAGACGTTTTGCAGAAACGCATACTCCCGGGCTGCTGCAGATTTCGGATTGAGGAGGCGTTTCTGCCTCCAATGTAAAGTATAAGAAAAACGCAAACCGCTCTGAAAAACGGTAGTTCAGAGCGGTTTTGCAGGTGTTTTTGTTACAGAAGCTGTTCAGTAACAGCTTTACCATAACAATATATGAAATCTACTACACCAAACACGCTTCCCAAAACCGCAAAATGCTAGCCGAAACGCTACAGAAAAATAAGAAAAAGCGTTTCAAAATCTGCTAGCATTTTGCGGCTCTACTAGCGGTTTTTGGTGTGCACCAGGCCATAGAGAGGAATGCACTTCTCTACTGTGATAGGGAGAAGTTATGCATGCCCTCTGCACGCCCCCTGCGGGCTCTGTGTGTGTGCTTTGTTTATCTTTCACAGACAGGTCTCTGCTCTCAGTTTCAGTTTGTCATGCTGAGAAACTGTGTGAATCCCTGACAGGAGTGCAGATACTTCACTTTGTAATAGAAACTTGTAGTATACTGTAATACTGTATCATGATATATATATATATATATATATATATATATATATATATATATATATATATATATATATATATATATATATGCATACATCACTTCCTGGTTAGCAGCCATGTTTTTTTGTTTGTAAACACTGCCTAAAACTGGTGATTAGAAGCCAGGATTGCAGCAGGGAGCGACGGAAACGGCAAAGAGGGATCCAGGAGATCACAGTGACTCAATTGGTATGTTTTTTTTAATGTACAAATCAAACAGTACAGATTCTGTTTAAGTTGTAGCCACTGATCACCTTTATAATCCGTGCCATTTTGGGGACTGTAGCATGTATGGGGGCTAATCCATGATCACAGCCGTGATTCCGGATATTAGAGGCAATCACAGAAAAAATCCAAGACTAATTCATAAGTCAGTTTCAAATCCAGGAAAAAATCACAACTTAGTCAGATTTTTTTTTAAATCACGGCCGAATAAGTCAAATCCGTGATCAGGGGTATCCGAGCATTGTATAAATCAAATATTTAGTCTCTGTGTGTGACTACCTGACAGCCTTAGTGCTGGTCCTTATCACCTTCGGAAAGTATACAGCCATTAGCAGACTTTTCACAGAACTTGATCGCCAGAGCAGTTAAGAGAATCTTTATTGTATCCAGCTGGGATACTCTGTATAATCTTGGTTACAAACTTATATTGAAAAACATATGAAGCAAAGCAAACATCAGCAGGTAATAATACGGATATTGAGCAAAGCTGATTAATATGAGCACGCTAGCCCCAGACCTATACGGATCTACCTTATAAATGGAAAAACCTCCAGACCCACAAGTGTTAACTAACCACACGCCCCCAAAGGTGGGATATGGGCGGGTTCCAGATGTCACCCCTATTAAACGCTTGCTATTGGCCTATAGAACTCTGTGATTGACATCCAGAACTCTGTGATTGACATCCGTCTAGTGCGCAAGCGCGAAGCCGATGTCCTGTACCCTAAATACTCAGAAACTGGTGTTTAGAAACACCAGGCATTGTTTGGCCTTGTTTGGCCCTGGGCATCCCAGGCTCAGACAGCTAGTCTGCACGTCCCATAGATAATGCTGCGTTCTGATCTTTTACTATTCCCTGTAATGTTCTCTTCTATTCCACTCTCTGCCTGGCCTTCTAGAATCTGTATAGCAAGAGAACTCTGCACATAATCTTTGACTGAAACACAGGTTCACTTTGGCTATAATAAGGGCCATACCTTGCAAGACCCTCTAAGAATCTTACAAGCATCGCTAGCTGTGTCCATCTAAAAGCTGCCATCACTGTGGAGCCTAACCAGTCCTTTGCATGCTATTGTGCTAAAGGAGAAGGAAAGTTCTGAAATTGAATGCCTCTGAAGATACAGATATCAAGGATTAGATCAGTACTAGTCCAAGTCAGAATTCTTGGCACATTAATTTTATACCCAATATCTGTGACTGCTGGTGAGTGACACATTTTTTATTCTGAGGCTGGGCTGCAGCTGAAATCAAAGCTGCAACTGTCTATGTTCACACTAATGAGATACGTCAGTATTGTGCCTAGCAATGAATAATTATATTTTGTAGATGAACAAGCTCTAGCTGTAAAGATATAGTTCACAATCAAAGACTATTTTTTTACTGTTAAATAAATAACATGTCACTGCTCACACAGATTTCATGTTTGATGCAGTCGTTCCAAATCGCCTTTGAAAAAGTCAGTCACATGAATTAGATATCTGTGAAAAAAGTATAGAGCTACAAGAAGAGTTGTTTCTCCAGCATAGAGCCATTACCTAACTTCTCCTATCATTTCTCTCTGTTCCCTCCTGTGCAGTACAGAGGAGAAGTCACATAGTTAAAGTGGACCCAAATTAAAAATACAAGATTTCAGAAATAAAATCTATTTTCTAAATTATAATAATAAATAGCAGCCTTTTTTCAGCTGCATTTATTGGAGGAACCCCTCCCTTCCTTTCAAATTGCCGGGACTAAATCCAGCAAACTGGTGAAGTAGGTGGTGTCCGGCAATGGAGGAATTGCTAATGGCTGCCCCCTGTATAATCCTAGTTATGAAAAGAGAAGGGTGAAAAGCATGCACTGAAATGCTCATAGGCTTGAAGGAGTGTTTATTTATCTTTGTAAGTGTCAGAGTGGTGCAACTAAATATTATTAATTAAAAAAAATGTTTGGTTTGGGTCCGCTTTAAATAGTTAACCTGGCTGAAAAAAGAAATCCATTCATCTGTCAAGTTGTACCAGTGAAAGAAAAAAAAATGGTACAACACCATCCTGCACCCTCGCATATCCCAAGTGATCCAGTGGAATGAAAACAATTAGGCCATTTAGCTTTTAAGGGGAACAAAATTGCATCCTTTACTCAGAATGTTAATCAGAATGTTAATTCCTGGATCAACTCAGACAGAGACTTAATGCTAGGTACACACTATGAGATTTTATGGTCGATTTACTGTCAGATCAATTATTTCCAACATATCCGATTTGCTTTCCAATCGATTTCCTATTGAGGTTAACGGAAATTGATCAGAAAATGCACAGAAATCGATCGGAAAGCAAACCGGACATGTTTGAAATAATCGTTCTGACAGTAAATCGACCATAAAATCTCATAGTGTGTACCCAGCCTTAGGGCTCATTCACACTGAGTGAGTTGCAGTGAGTTTTAACATACTGCACATAGCATGCATTTTATAAGGGAACATGCGAGTCCATAGACTTTCATTTTATCACTCACACTACAACAGCGAGTGGGTGTGCAGTGCTTTTCAACTCGCCAGGAGTAAAAACTTATGAAAATGTAGAAATGCATAGAAATGCACAAAAACTCACAAACCCATTCACACCCATTCATGAGGTTTTATCCATACATTTTTGTGCATTTCAACTCACTGACTAGTATGAATGAGCCCCTAGAAATTCAGTTCAAGCAAAGCATCCAAGGCTCCTTTAAAAGGGGTTGTAACATCCAAAAAGAAGTCAGGGGTTGTAACAGAAATTTAGTTATTGACCCCTTTTTAGTTATAAACCCTTTTATCCCTAAAATTGGTCCCTATATGTCCTCCATTGTCTTTTCTTTGTACCTGGTCTGGGTGCCTTTGCCTAACTGCAGAAACTGTGCAGTGCCAACAGGATTGTGTCAATTTTTGTTTTATTTTTTTTTCTGCTACAGTAACATGCTTATCTCAACATGCAAACAACAGATTTACTTATTTTTTTAATAAGATTAGTACACTATGATCAGTAGGTAATTGAACACCCCCTTATAAGAGTGATCTATGCTTGTTGTCTAGGTGATGTTTGCTGTGGGAGGAACAGTAAGCTGTAGCAGTAGGAAGGGAAAATCAACACTGAGATGGGTTAAAACAAAAATGAAAAAATGGGAAGAAGTTCATTTGGCAGCAAAGAGAAGCAGTAAAGATGGAAACTAGCAGAAATGTTTTCTTTATTTTCAAATCACATTAATCCTAAATATGACAATGAACACTAAGAGCAGGAAAGATCAGCTAAATAAGACATTTCTTATTGGATTTTTTTTCCATTCAGCATGGAATTTCATCCCACTTTAAATGTCGATATACCATGACTACTTCCTGTGGTAAAATATTCCACATTTTAATAATCTTTATTGTTAAGAACTCCTTATTAATTCCCCTCCATGTGGAGATCCTGCCCCCGTGTCCTTTTTACAAGCCTGGGGCAACCTCTCACCCCAGGGGGAAATAGAGCAGATGGCTACTTCCAGCTTTTCTCTGACTAGCCCATGTTGGTGATGATTACATGAAAGGGGGATTCTAGACTGTGTGTATGTGTGTGTGTTTAAATTTATTCTGATTTTTAGTAACCTTACATTGTGTAATATTTAGTTTGATCCATCGATTTTAATGCACTGTCTGGATTTGGGCCTTACTTTATCTATAGGTTGTGTGAATTTGTGATAAGATCCTTATATTTACAGGACTAGTTAGTTTTTTAGGTGGATGTATGATTGGATGTGGTCTCTGTACTGTTAACATCTGCAATTGCATATCTATATGAACCTGTTGTTCCTTAAGCTAAATCTACACGCAGCGATCCGGCGGCTCGATTAGCCGCTGGATCGCCTCTTCCACGTCCCGGCCGCGTCCCCGCTCGCCCGCGCCGGATTCCATACCCGCTCGTCCCCGCGCCGCGCCACTTATCTTCCGCTCGATTCCCTGCCATTGTCCCCTCGTGGGGAACGAGCAGGGAATCGGCGGCGGCAAGATCCGACCTGTCGGCTCGATTGGTAACGCACATCAGAGCCTCATCTACGTGTGTAGATGAGGCTTAAGGCTACTTGCACACCAAGACGTTGCGTTAGGTGCTACGTTAAGGTCGCATAACGTGCACCTAACGCAAGGCCTGGTGCTCTTCAATGTGGACGTCGGAGTGAGCCGCGTTGTGCAACTCACTCTGGCGTCCATGATGCCGTGATGCGTACTCTTGGACGCATGCGGCATCACGTGGTCCCGCCGGCCAATCGCCGCACAGAGCGGCCGCACCAGGAAGTAAACACTGCACGTCACAACGTGCAGTGAATATTAATTAGCCATGTGCCTGGCCGCTCTCCGCTCCTCCCCAACATGACTGCGCATGTGCAAACAGTCTAACGCGGCTTTAGCCGCTGTAACGCCGTAGCATGCTGCACTTTCGGGAGAACGTGCAGCGTTACATGTAACGCAACGTGGGCAGTGTGAACAGCCCACTTGTGTTACATTGCTGTGCGTTGGGGGAGCGTTACAGGCTGCACTAACGTGCGCCTGTAATGTCCCTGTGTGTAAGCAGCCTAATAGAACACAGTAAAGATGATGCCTTTCTACTTCCAATTTATGACATACATATCTCTTTTGTTCTATCTTAAATTTACATAGGACTGGTAATAGCTGTGAGGATCCGCCACATTTAATGTGTCTCAGTACAGCTTCCCCCGCTCTCTCTGTCCCCTTCTCCCCATCTTTTTACCTGAGCACTTACATTTTTAAGAGCCTGTTTTACTGTACTCAGTAGTAGCTATGTTTTATTTTCATTTAGATAAATGTAGCACAATACTGACCACAACTGTGTTTATGTTTATTTTTCTTTGCCCTATATTCAGATTATTCTGGAGTGTTAACCTACAATTGTCATATGTGAATTTGTTTAGTTTCATTCAAAACCATTAAACAACAAAATGGTGAATATAATTTAACTCTCACTCATTTTATTCTTAAACAAACACTTATATGTCAAGGCAAAATGTATAAAATAATGGTTATAGGAGGCAGACATGAAGCACAGAATCTGCTACATAATTTACCTAATGCTGTGTTTTCCAAAGGATTACATTTACCTGTAAATAGAAGCTGTTTATCGTTATGGCTCATTGGCATAATATTTGCATCTCATTTTCTATAATGACCTTAATTTGATATGTTTTACTTTTCAAGGTATTATGAACCTCTTTTTAATTACATATAATGGTCTAGGGTTTATGAAAGCATGAGACTAGTACTAATTAACAAACAAAAAGAAAGTAATGAAAATAGAGGAGCTTTAGGCTTGTTTGTTGTATAAAAAATAAATAAATAAATCTAGATTTAGCTAATTTTACCTGATCAGCCTTCTTTGTGTAGCCTCACCGGATTTTCACTCCATTGATCAAATGCAGTCGTGTTTCAATGAGTGCAGATGCAAAATTCACCATTATGATGGATGCATCCATATTGTTTGATGCTTGCCACAGTACTTCTTGTATTGTGTAGTGAGGGCTGCTTTATTCCATGTATTATTACTCCATGATAGGAATGGACAGTGAGATGCAAGTCATTCTGAGTTGATGCAGGATTAAGCAAATTTTGAATGCAAATGTATACAGCTTGAAAATGGACCAATAGGATTTCACCTTGGTGGGATTTGAGTATTACATTTACAATCTCTTATATTGTAAACTCACAAGTGATAGGGAGAAGTAATTTTATGTGGCTTCAAGGGCAAAATGGGAAAGACAAAAATCCCTCACTTTACAGGTTTGGGAAGTCTTATAACCCTGCTCACACCATTAAAGTACCCGGTCATATATAGTTTTAAAATAGTTTTATTACTGCTGCTGTGACAAAGTCACAGCACACAGCACCATCATCCCCCCCACCAACGCCCCCTGTGGCCCCGTTTGGCAACAATTATGAGTGGGGAGGAAGCGACAGTTCTTCCTCCCCGCTGTGCGTCCATAACTCTGCCCCCTCCACCTGCCGCTTTAGTTCCATATATGTTTAATTATACACAGCACGCAGGGGAGCTGCGTGCTGTGTGCGCTTGTGATAATTGGGGTCGGATATGTTTCCAACCTTAATTATCACAAGCCCAGCCCTCACACAGCGCAGCTCTCCTGAACGCTGTGTGTGATGAAACATATATGGAAGTTAAGCGGCAGGTGGAGGGGGCTGAGTTATGGATGCACCGTGGGGAGGAAGAACTGTCACTTCCTCCCCGCTCATATTCAACATTCTGTCTCAGTTGAAGACTTGGACTGGGCAGAATGGGGTCCCCAGGGGTTACTGGAGGGGAGAGGATAGTGCTGTGAGTTCGTCTCAGCACCATCAGTATAATAGCGTTACTAGTGTAGAGGGGATTGGGGAACTGAGTCAGGGGTTACATAGTTACATAGTTATTTTGGTTGAAAAAAGACATACGTCCATCGAGTTCAACCAGTATAAAGTACAACACCAGCCTGCTCCCTCACATATCCCTGTTGATCCAGAGGAAGGCGAAAAAACCCTTACAAGGCATGGTCCGATTAGCCCCTAAAGGGAAAAATTCCTTCCCGACTCCAGATGGCAATCAGATAAAATCCCTGGATCAACATCATTAGGCATTACCTAGTAATTGTAGCCATGGATGTCTTTCAACGCAAGGAAAGCATCTAAGCCCCCTTTAAATGCAGGTATAGAGTTTGCCATAACGACTTCCTGTGGCAATGCATTCCACATCTTAATCACTCTAACTGTAAAGAACCCTTTCCTAAATAAATGGCTAAATCGTTTTTCCTCCATGCGCAGATCATGTCCTCTAGTCCTTTGAGAAGGCTTAGGGACAAAAAGCTCATCCGCCAAGCTATTATATTGCCCTCTGATGTATTTATACATGTTAATTAGATCCCCTCTAAGGCGTCTTTTCTCTAGAATAAATAAACCCAGTTTATCTAACCTTTCTTGATAAGTGAGACCTTCCATCCCACGTATCAATTTTGTTGCTCGTCTCTGCACCTGCTCTAAAACTGCAATATCTTTTTTGTAATGTGGTGCCCAGAACTGAATTCCATATTCCAGATGTGGCCTTACTAGAGAGTTAAACAGGGGCAATATTATGCTAGCATCTCAAGTTTTTATTTCCCTTTTAATGCATCCCAAAATTTTGTTAGCTTTAGCTGCAGCTGCTTGGCATTGAGTATGATTATTTAACTTGTTGTCAATGAGTACTCCTAAGTCCTTCTCCAAGTTTGATGTCCCCAACTGTATCCCATTTATTTTGTATGGTGCTACACCATTAGTACGTCCAAAATGCATGACTTTACATTTGTCAACATTGAATTTCATCTGCCATATATGTGCCCATATAGCCATCCTATCCAGATCCTGTTGCAATATGACACTATCTTCCTGAGAGTTGATGATTCTGCACAATTTTGTATCATCTGCAAAAATAGCAACATTGCTCACTACTGCATCTACTAGGTCATTAATAAATAAATTGAAGAGCACTGGACCCAGAACAGACCCCTGTGGGACCCCACTGCTAACAGTCTCCCATTTTGAGTACGATCCATTGACCACAACTCTTTGTTTTCTGTCCATTAGCCAGTTCCCTATCCATGAACACAGACTCTTTCCCAGTCCTTGCATCCTCAACTTTTGCACCAGACTTTTGTGGGGAACAGTGTCGAAGGCCTTTGCAAAGTCCAAGTATATCACATCTACAGCATTCCCAATATCCATATTAGCATTCACTACCTCATAAAAGCTAAGCATGTTAGTCAAACAGGACCTGTCTTTAGTAAACCCATGTTGATGCTGAGAAATAAGATTATTTTCTACTATGAAGTCATGTATAGTATCTCTTAGTAGCCCCTCAAATAGTTTGCATACAACTGATGTTAAGCTTACAGGTCTATAATTTCCTGGATCTGATTTTTTGCCCTTCTTAAATAATGGGAAAACGTGGGCTGTACGCCAATCCACTGGGACTCTGCCAGTTGCAATAGAGTCACAAAAGATAAGATAAAGGGGTTTATCTATAACTGAACTTAATTCCCTTAGGACCCGAGGATGCATGCCATCCGGGCCAGGTGCCTTGTCTATTTTTAATTTATTTAGTCTTGCCTTCACTTCTTCCTGCGTTAAGTATTTAATATTACAGTTAGAAGATTGAGACTCTTCCGCCTCTGTAGTTTGCAACAGTGCTGTTTCTTTTGTGAAGACAGAAGCAAAGAAAGCATTTAATAACTCTGCCTTACCTTGGTCATCCACCATTGAGTTCCCACCCTCATCCTTTAGGAGTCCTATACAGTCAACCTTTCTTTTTTTAGAGTTAATGTACTTGTAAAACTTTTTTGGGTTAGATTTGATATCCTTAGCGATTTGTTTTTCAGCTTCAATCTTTGCCTGCCTAATTTCTTTTTAAGGAATGGTGTGAGCAGGGTGTGGGTGAGGATTTTTTTTTAATTAATAAATATTATGAGTTGAGAACCTCCGATTTTTGGTTCGCGAACTTACGCAAAATTTCGGTTCGCGCGAATTTTCGCGAACCGCAATAGGCTTTAATGGGGAAGCAAACTTGGAAAAATAGAAAAAATTATGCTGGCCACAAAAGTGATGGAAAAGATGTTTCAAGGAGTATAACACCTGGAGGGGGGATTGACGGAGTGGGATACATGCCAAAAGTCCTGGGGAAAAATCTGGATTTGATGCAAAGCAGCGTTTTATGAGCAGAAATCACATTGAATGCTAAATAGCAGGCCTAAAGTGCTTTAAAACATCTTGCATGTGTATACATCAATCAGGTAGAGTAATTAGTGTACTGCTTCACATTGACACACCAAACTCACTGTGTAATGCATCGCAAACAGCTGTTTGTGTAGTGACGGCCGTGCTGGACTACTGCGCACTATGGCGAGATTGCTCTTCCTCACTCAGTGATGTCAGGTTAGGTAATGTCTGACTGCCTTATCAACTTTCCATGGTTCTTTCTCTACCATTGTTAACCTGCAACGAGAATCTATTATGGAGGGCAAGTCTGCCATTGTGACCACGGGTAATGGCCGGGGAATCCTGGTTCTATTCCGTTCTGGAGTTGGAGTCTAAGAAACAGCTACCAACACACGCATCCAAGGAAGGCAGCAGGCATGGCATGCACGTCCCGAGGTAGTGACCAAAAATAACAATACAGGACTCGGAGGAGGACTTTCGAGGCCCTACTGTATTCGAAATGAATTAACTTTAAATCCTTTAATGAGAATCTGTTATGGAGGGCAAGTCTGATGGTGCCTTCACTGCGATTCACCAGGCTGGTATCTTCCTCCTCAAGGAGGCGAGAATCTTTTATGGAGGGCAAGTCTGCCATTGTGAGTGACCACAGGTAATGGCCGGGGAATCCTGTTTCTATTCCGGTCCGGAGTTGGAGCCTAAGAAATGGCTACCACCACACACATCCAAGGAAGGCAGCAGGCATGGCATGCATGTCCCGAGGTAGTGACCAAAAATAACAATACAGGACTCGGAGGAGGACTTTTGAGGCCCTGCTGTATTTGAAATTAATTAACTTTAAATCCTGTAACGAAAATCTGTTATGGCGGACAATGTACAATATGTGTATATATATATGTGTATATATATATATATATATATATATATATATATATATATATATATATATATATATATGACACCACTTGCCTTTCACGAGAATCTGTTCTGGAGGGCACGTCTGCCATTGTGACCAGTGGGCAATGGCCGGGGAATCAGGGTTCGATTCCGGTCTGAAGTGGATGCCTGAGACCCATGCTGTATAAGTAATATACCTGCCCTGACTGTGCTTTGCAGGCCAGGCATCTGTGGTCAGATGGACCCTTGACCCAGCAGAAGACAAACCAGTTTGAACGCATTTACCAAGAATGTGTTATGGAGGGCAAGTCTGCCATTCATTCAACTGTGTGAAACTTTTGATGGTACTTTCTCAGTACCATGGTGACTGACCAGGGGTAATGGCCAGGGAATCCTGGTTCGATTCCGGTCTGGAGTGGGAGCCTAAGAAAAGGCTACCACCACCACACCTCCAAGGAAGGCAGCAGGCATGGCATGCACGTCCTGAGGGATTGACCAAAATAACAATACAGGAGAACTTTCGAGGGCTTGCTGTATTTGAAATGAATTAACGTTAAATCCTTTAACGAGAATCTGTTATGGCGGACAATGATGACACCACTTGCCACTACAGCTAGGTATATGCAGTGATGAGGTGGGTTCACTCAACAAAACAGCTAGGTGTATGCAGTGATGAGGTGGGTTCACTCAACACAAAAGGTAGGTATATGCAGTGATGAGGTGGGTTCACTCAACACAACAGCTAGGTATATGCTGTGATGAGGTGGGTTCACTGAACACAACAGCTAGGTATATGCAGTGATGAGGTGGGTTCCCTCAACACAAAAGGTAGGTATATGCAGTGATGAGGTGGGTTCACTCAGCTCAACAGCTAGGTATATGCAGTGATGAGGTGGGTTCACTCAACACAACAGCTTAGTATATGCTGTAATGGGTATTACAATGTGAAGCTGCCTATCACACACACAGGTAGTCACTGAATGTGCTGGGCAGGGCAGTGGCACACACACAGTATGAATTACAAAAGCTGTCTATGCAACACAAGTGTCAGTGGGACACACAGAAAAAAAAATAGGTCACAAGAACAAGATTAGCTCTCAAAAGAGCTGTTGTGGGGTGCTATTATAGCAATAAGAATCAGCAAGGAGCAAGCTAACAAGCCAAGAGCCTAACTAATCCCTAGGAGAAACAGTCTGCAGCAGCTTGCCCTTCTCTCACTATAGCAGGCATCCGAGTGAGTGTAATGGCCGGCGCTCTCTGCCTTATATATAAGGAGGGGAGGGTGGCTCCAGGAGAGAGTGTAGCCTGATTGGCTACAATGTGCCTGCTGACTGTAATGTAGAGGGTCAAAGTTGACCCCAATGGAGCACTATGGGGGCGAATCGAACTTCCGGGAAAGTTCGCGATCGCATGCGAACGCGAACCACCCAAAGTTCGCCTGGAACCGTTCGCTGGCGAATCGTTTAGGCCATCTCTAATTATGAGCAAAATTTTACAGAGGACTGCCATTTACTGCTGTGGACTGCCATTTACTACTGTGGAATTAGTAAATCAGGCCCAATATCTAGGATGCAGGCTTGCACAAAAAAAAATAAAAAATAAACCAAGAATATACATGATTCTGGTTTTAAAAATGGAATATAGGAAATGGAATATAGGTTAATCTGTTTTTAAAACTTCACTTATTACCTAAATGGGGGCAGCTTTTACACCTGTCATACATTATGAGATGGTAGGCTTTTATTGTAAAATACAATTTCTTTTGTAATCCTACTCTGATCATCTTATAGAAAATGTATTCTGTAGTGTTGTGTGCTTCCTGAGTTGCCGCTTTTGCAGCATCTTCATCTATTTCTAAAGACTTCTACTAATCTCCTGCTGTTCCTTTAAGTTAACCTTTCCTGATTGATTTGCTTCCCACTGCTGTGTTATGACTTCCTGAACGCTAGAGTGTATCTGATGCTGTTTCTAAATGTCTGCTGCAGGTGAGCATTTGACTATAAAAAAAAACAAAAAAAACTCTACACATTTTGTCGCCCTTTTACTTGTTCAAAAAAATAGTCTGGCTTTTTAACCCTGCAATGGCAATACACAAAACAGTATTATCTTCAAAAAGTCCAAACACAATTGTCTATAGTATTTTGTTATAGTCTTGATATAAGTGTAATGTTGATACTAAAGTAGTTATAGTTGGTGATGTAGGGTTATGTATTTATATTAGGCAATAGGCAGTTGTTATGAACTAACCTGTGGCGTGTTCTGTTGGTTGCAGCTGAGCTGCATGCTGGCAGTTATGACTTCCATGCATGCACGCACCTGCAGTGCAGAGTGTTGCATACATTTGCAATGAGTGTCATGCAATCAGTCTGCTGTTCTTATGCTACGTACACACATGCGACAACGATCGTTCGTTGAGAACGACGAACAAACTTTAATTGATGAAAGAACGACCGAAGTAAAGATAGTTTTAAAAGGTGTGTAACGTTCTGATCGTTAGAATGAACGTTACATCACGTAAAGCAACTATTGCGCCTGTGCATAAAAATGAGAAGTTTCACAGAGAAATAGTGAAATGCGCATGTCAAGCCTAGTACGAACGACCGTTTCCAACGATGTACTACTTTTGCAAACGATCGTCGTTGGTTAAAATCCGCCGAGACAGAACTTTCTTTTTTAGCGATTTGGCTCGTTCGTCGTTTGCCTTAATAGTCGGTGGTTCGTTTTTTGTAACAATCGTCGTTGGTAAAGATCGGGGAACGATCGTTACAAACGACTATAGTCGCATGTGTGTACGCACCTTTAATCAAAGTAGCACAGGATTAATTAATTACCATTTGTCAGCTGCATTGGAATGTGCATGTCTGCTCTCATTGGTGGATGTTCACATAAAATCCTCTTCCTGTTTGACAACCATGATAGTGTATAGCATCTGCCATAGCTACATCGCCGGGTCTTGTGTAATAACTGTTGGTTACTTTGCCTTGCACCCTTGTGTAGAGTTGTCCCGAACGGTTCGGCCGCAAACTTATTTGCGCGAACATCGGTGGTTTGTGTTCGCATCAAAATGCGAACTGTATGGCGAGTTCGACCCGCCTCTATACTGCATCATTGGGCTAAACTTTGACCCTCTACATCACAGTCAGCAGACACATGACAGCCAATCAGGCTGCACTCCCTCCTGGAGGCCCCCCCCCTTATATAAGGCAGCTGCGTCGGCCATTATCTCACTCTGTGTTGCTGCAGTAGTGAGAGAAGGGAAAGAGTTGCTGCAGAGATTAGAGAAAGCTTAGTTAGGCTCTTATAGCTTGCTCCTAGCTGATATTTATTGTTGAAAAGCACCACAAAAAGAGGTCTTTTCAGAGCTTATGTTCTTGTGAAGTTTTTTTTTTTTGTGTGTGCCACTGACACTGCATTATACAGCCCTGTCTGTCGCAGCTGGCCCTGGCTAATTGCTATACTGTGCAAGGCCCAGCGCATTCAGTGCCTACCTTTTTACTGCACCTGTTTGTGACAGCTGCACATTTATAATACCAGTCCGACTGTGCATACCTGTTCATTTTCACTGCACCTGCTTGACAGCATGCAGTGTTATATAATACCAGTCACTGCATAACTGTTCACTGACTGCACCTATGTGTGACAGCTGCACATTTGTAATACCAGTCCGACCGTGCATACCTGTTCATGTTCACTGCATCTGCATGACAGCACGCAGTGTTATATAATACCAGTCACTGCATAACTGTTCACTGCACCTGTGTGTGTGACAGTTGCACTTTTGTAATACCAGTTTGACTGTGCATACCTCTTCATGTTTACTGCACCTGCGTGACATCACGCGGTGTTATATAATACCAGTCACTGCATAACTGTTCACTGACTGCACCTGTGTGTGACAGCTGCACATTTGTAATACCCGTCTGACCGTGCATACCTGTTCATGTTCACTGCACCTGCGTGACAGCATGCGGTGTTATATAATACCAGTCACTACATAACTGTTCACTGACTGCACCTGTGTGTGACAGCTGCACATTTGTAATACCCGTCTGACCGTGCATACCTGTTCATGTTCACTGCACTTGCGTGACAGCACGCAGTGTTATATAATACCAGTCACTGCATAACTGTTCACTGACTGCACCTGTGTGTGACAGCTGCACTTTTGTAATACCAGTTTGACTGTGCATACCTCTTCATGTTTACTGCACCTGCGTGACATCACGCGGTGTTATATAATACCAGTCACTGCATAACTGTTCACTGACTGCACCTGTGTGTGACAGCTGCACATTTGTAATACCCGTCTGACCGTGCATACCTGTTCATGTTCACTGCACCTGCGTGACAGCATGCGGTGTTATATAATACCAGTCACTACATAACTGTTCACTGACTGCACCTGTGTGTGACAGCTGCACATTTGTAATACCCGTCTGACCGTGCATACCTGTTCATGTTCACTGCACTTGCGTGACAGCACGCAGTGTTATATAATACCAGTCACTGCATAACTGTTTACTGCACCTGTGTGTGTGACACCTGCATTTTTGTAATACCAGTCGTCCGACTGTGCATACCTGTTCATGTCCACTGCACCTGCATGACAGCACGCAGTGTTATAATACCAGTCACTGCATAACTGTTCACTGCACCTGTGTGTGTGACAGCTGCACTTTTGTAATACCAGTCTGACTGTGCATACCTCTTCATGTTCACTGCACCTGCGTGACAGCACGCGGTGTTATATAATACCAGTCAATGCATAACTGTTCACTGATTGCACCTGTGTGTGAAAGCTGCACATTTGTAATACCAGTCCGACCGTGCATACCTGTTCATGTTCACTGCACCTGCATGACAGCACGCAGTGTTATATAATACCAGTCACTGCATAACTGTTCACTGCACCTGTGTGTGTGACAGCTGCACATTTGTAATACCAGTCCGACCATGCATGCCTGTTCATGTTCACTGCACCTGCGTGACAGCACGCAGTGTTATATAATACCAGTCACTGCATAACTGTTCACTGACTGCACTTGTGGGTGACAGCTGCACATTTGTAATACCAGTCCGACCGTGCATACCTGTTCATGTTCACTGCACCTGGGTGACAGCATGCGGTGTTATATAATACCAGTCATTGCATAACTGTTCATTGCCCCTGTGTGTGTGACAGCTGCACTTTTGTAATACTAGTCATCCGACTGTGCATACCTGTTCATGTTCACTGCAACTGCGTGACAGCACGCAGTGTTATTTAATGCCAGTCACTGCATAACTGTTCAATGCACCTGTGTGTGTGACAGCTGCACATTGTATTGTATAATACCAGTCCCCGCATACCTGTAACTGCACCTGTGACTGACCGCACAGTGTATTATATTCCAGCAGTCACTGCATACCTTTTACTGCACCTGTGTGACTGCACATTGTTGTACCAGCAGTCACTGTCACCTGTTAACTGCACCTGTGTAACCGCACATTGTTGTACCAGCAGTCACCTTTTCACTGCACCTGTGTAACCGCACATTGAATTAGTCAAGTCAGTGCATACCTTTCACATCATCCCCCCCCCCCCCCAATATGGACAAAACAACAGGCAGAGGCAGAGCCAGAGGGCCACTGGGCAGGTCTGTTCGAGGTCGAGGTGGCGTGATTTCGTGCGGCCCTGGACCAAAGTACAGTGCTTGGAATGCACGTGCCATTAACTCACAAGATTGCCAGGACATAGTTGACTATTTAACACAGAACACCTCATCTTCCTCAGCTTCCACGCAGAACCGTGACATATCTTCCTCCGCAGCCACCACTGCTACTACAAGCATCACATCCAGCCCATTTGACACTTTGCAGGAGTTATTTGGTGGGGAATTAACTGATTCACAGCCATTCTTGTTACAAGATGACAGCGCTAAGCATGTTACACCACCACCTCATATGTCTGAGTTCGGCGCCAGTATGGACGTAAGGTGTGAGGATGATGAAGTACCTGTTGTTCGTGCAGTTTTGGAGGTGTCTGATACAAGCGAAACTTTGGAGGATGATTATGATGATGATGATGATACCGCCATAGATGCCACGTGGGATCCTAATAAACAAGATGACCAGGAGGACAGTTCAGAGGGGGAGTCAGAGAGGAGTAGGAGGAGACTAGTTGCTGAAAGAAGCAGAGGGAGCTCGTCATCATCAGAAACAGCTGGTAGCAGTGTCTGGCAGCATGTATCGCCACCTATGGACAGCCTACCAACATGCTCTTCAAGGTCAGCTGCTGACCAAAGTGCCATCATTCCAGGGCTCAGCGGTGTGTAGTTTTTCTTGTGTGGCTGCCTTAGATGAGAGCAATGCCTTCTGTACTATCTGCAATCAAAGATTGAGTCGTGGAAAGACCAAGACCCGCATAGGGACAACTGCCTTACGAAGGCACATAGAGAAAAATCCCAAACGGCAATGGGAAGACCACCTCAGGAAAAGCAGCAAATAAAGGCAAAGCCACCCTCCGCCTCCTCTTCCTCCTTCAGGTGCAGCATCTTCTTCAGCAGCTTTATCCCGTGCACCTTCACAGCCACCCTCCTCCACTCCGCCTCTGTGTAGGCATTTCAGGCGGTCCTACACGGCCATGGCGCGCTTGGCCGATATTCAGGGGAGAGACAACTTTCTGGTGAGGCACTTGATTTGCGATAGCCCGACTCGCTGGAATTCAACGCTCCTGATGTTTGACCACCTGCTACAACAGAAAGCTGTCAAAGCGTATCTGTACAACTACAGTGAAAGCACATGCTCTGGGGAGCTGGGGATGTTATGGCCGAAGTACTGGACACTCATGCATAATGCCTGCAGGCTTATGCATCCGTTTGAGGAGGTGACAAACCTGGTAAGTCGCAGTGAAGGTGCCATCAGCAATTTGATCCCATATGCTTTTTTCCTGGAGTGTGCCAAGCGTAGAGTGGTGGATCAAGCTGTAGAGGAGCGTGACCAGGAAAAGGAGAGGAGGAAGAGTTTTTGGAAACATCATCTGCGACATCATCAACACCTGCGGCATCACAGAGGAGGGGGGAGTGGGAGGAGGAGTCATCTGTAGAAGAGGAGTCAGATGAGGTAGGTGGTTTTTATGAGGAGGAGGCAGAAGAACAACTGCAGCAGGCATAGCAGGGGCTTGTGCTTCTCACCTTTTCCGTGGTATTATTCGTGGCTGGGAGGAGGAGGAGAACTTACCTGAGACCACTGAGGAAGAGCAAAGCAAGATGGCTAGTACAGCGGCATCCGACTTTGTGCAGATGGGGTCTTTCATGCTGTCCAGCCTGTTGAGGGACCCCTGTATAAAAAAAAAAACTTAAGGGGAATGACCATTACTGGGTGGCAACACTACTAGACCCTCGGTATAAGCACAAAGTGGCGGAGATTTTTTCCAAATCACCAGAAGGCAGCAAGGATGCAGCACTTGCAGAACAAGCTGGCAACTATACTTTACAGTGCGTTTAAAGGTGATGTCACAGCACAACGGAGTAAAGGTGCCACTGCCAGTAATCTTCCTCCTCCTCCCATGTCCACGCAGGCAAGGACAGGATGCTCTAGTGATCTCATAATGATGTCACTATGAACAAGAAAAGTACCAATATGGGTAGTAAATATCTAACAAAAAATGGCTCCACACATATATGGTGCAAATATTTATCGATACAACTTTATTAGACAATCCAATTAAAAACAAATAAAAATTATTAAAATCTCGTTGGTATTCCAGCTCAATCAAAATAGTATAATATAGTTGGATTCTGGTATTCAAAAATAAAACATACACGGAAGGATACTCCAATTATGTGCAAATAAGTGCCCTGTGCAGAAAGTGCCTAGTGCAAAGGGATACACTGTATCCAGCTATCCGTCTACTCACAATTGATCTCTAGGTGCATAAACAAGCATAGTAAATAAATATATATATCTCTCATAAAAAGTGACTAGTGCCAATGTATACATAAAATACAAACATCTGAATATGCAGTGAAAGCCCTCTGTGCGTGGTAGCCGTGTGCATACCCAGCCCCAGATAAGAGAACTGGGGATGCGCATGCACCAGCTCCACACGCAGAGCCTGTGAACACAAATAAAACTCAAAAAATTGACCTGAGAATATGAGAAAATAAAAGTGCATATAGTGCTAATCAGTGTCCTTACCGGAGCTAATGTGAGCTGGAAGCCGGGAGAGGGAACACGCTTAACGCGGTCGCAGCTGATCTGCTGCTTCAGAAGAGGCTGCCGAGTGCTAGGATTGGCTAGATTAAATACTAGAGAACGGAGCTCCGTCATGACGTGTACGGCCGTACACGTGACTACCAAGCGGCATGCGGACCAATCGGCGCATGCCACTCGTGTCTGCTAGGAACCTGGGTCATCTGGTTGTGAACATCCAGGTCCTACGGAGTAAATTAACTGTGCCTGCGCTATAAAGAAGGGAAGCTCCAAGGGCTAAATAACATATCAATACCCTGCCCATATACATGTGCATACATAAACCATATATACAAATTATAACAAATGTAGTATATGATACAAATGGAACATCCTGTATGTAAATAAGACAAATCAACTAAAAAATGACAATACTGCCATCTAGTGGTCGAGACAGGAAAAGCACTACACTGAAAAACTCATGTTGCAAGGGATTAACAATCTTCTCCCAAATCTGTGTCCAATGCGTGGTGGCGAGAAGTCATCCAAGAAAACAGGATACAAAATGAAAAACAAACTAGAAAAAAGGGGAGAACACAACACATAATTAAAAATTAAATCAAAGTTAGACTGGTACGCATATGAGAGGAAAAACACGTCAACAGATGTCCATGACTGCTCACCTCAATCAGGACATCAAAATTTATTAGAAAGTGTCAAAAATTGTACTAAATCGAGAAATCAAAAACACACCAGAATAGATAGTTAACCACGATTGCTCACCCCAATCGGGCAGAAGTATGTTCCTTTAAAAAATGAGAGGGAAAGAAAAAACCAAGTGGATGGAAAACTCTCTACCCATGCAGGTAACAGTGAACCCACACATGCAACCAAAACACTCCCCTTGGGTACAGATCAAAGTAAAAGAGATCAATTGGTTGTGTATCACTTACCCAACTTCTCCGTTTGAAGATCATGCTAATCAGCTATATATATATATATATATATCAGTGGTATCAAAACCTAAATAAACCGAAAAAAAATCACAAAAACATATCATTAGACACAATCTCAATTCAGACTCCTAGAAAGCAAGCAAAATTTGTGTCCTCATTAAGGCCCCGAGGTTGTTTGGTTCGCAACTTATGAATCCACTTAAGCTCACTCTTAAGTAATCGCAAAACTATATCACCCCCTCTCTCATTACAAAAAATCCTCTCAATGCCCACACATGTCCAATCCTCTAGGCTTCCACCATGAAAAAGTAAAGCGTGTTCTGCTACTGATGTTAGATTTTTATTATCAGCCCTATCCCGCTCAGCCAGTTTGGCCGTGGACATGTGCTTTTGTATCCGTAATGTAAGTTGGTTCTTTGTCTGGCCCACGTACTGTTTTCCACATGGACATTGGAGTACATAAATAACGCCACTTGTCTGGCAGTTGATAAATTGCCTTATATCAAATTCTTGTCCCGTGACATTACTCGAGAATTTCTTGCTCACTCTCATTAGTGGACAAATGGAACACCTTCCACATTTGTAATTGCCTCTTATACCCACCTGGGGATTCTCCATCCTGAAATGGCTTTTGCTCAGGATATTCTTTATAGTAGGGGCTCTCCTAGCTGTAATGCTTGGGTGGCTGGTGATGCAGTTCTTCAAAATTGGGTCATTCTGGAGAATACCCCAATGTTTACTCAATATGTCGTACAGATGAGGCCACACAGTATTATACTGCGTGATCAATCTTGTCAGGGTGTTATGTTTTTTTGGTCTGGCAGAGAGAAGACTGTTACGTGGTGTAGCTCTGGCCCGTCTAAGAGCCTGCGCCACACATTTTCTAGGATATCCACGGTCCTTGAACCGTTTCTTTAAATCTTGGCTTTCGATTTCAAAAGCTTCTGCTGTTGAACAATTCCTTTTGAGTCTGATGAATTGTCCCATTGGGATATTCCTTTTGAGATTTGTCGTGTGGTAGGATCCATACTCCAACAAGCTGTTTGTTGCGGTGGGCTTCCTGTAGATGGTAGTTTGTAATTTGTAATCTGGTCCCTTAAAAATTTTTACATCCAGGAAATCAACCATCTCATCGGAGATGGTATATGTCAATTTGATATTTAAATTGTTTGTATTCAGTTTTTCCAGGAATGCCACACAATCCTCTCTTGATCCCTGCCAGAGTATGAGCAGGTCGTCGATGAAGCGATACCACCCCAAAATATGGGGGTGATACCGCTCCACCGACGGCGCCCACACAATCTCCCTCTCCCACCAACCTAGAAAGAGGTTCGCCACCGATAGGGCACATTTAATCCCCATGGCGACGCCCCTCCTCTGGAGGTAAAATTGTCGATCGAACAAAAAGAAATTGTTCCTCATCACATAGTCCAACAATTCCAGAATGAATGTCTGGAGACCACGTTCCATAGTGATCCCCATTTCGAGGAAATACTTAATTGCCATAAGACCCTGTGTGTGATCAATATTAGAATATAAAGATTCCACATCACAGGTCACCAGGAGAGTCTCCTTTTGCACTTCTAGATTATCAATGCAGCATAATAGATCTCCTGTGTCCCTAATATAAGATGATAAAGCTGTTACATGACGGTGCAGAAAAAAATCAATGAATTGGCTACAGTGCTCATTAAGGCTACCAATGCCTGATATAATTGGACGACCAGGAGGGTCGTCCATTTTCTTATGCACCTTAGGGAGCATGTAAAAAGTAGGGGTTATGGGTTTATCCACCCACAAAAAGTTCTTTTCTTTCTCATTAATGGCCCTGGAATCCAGGGCCATATCAAGTATCTCCTTTAATCTAGCCTGGCTTCTCTTAGTCGGATCACTCTTCAATCTGATGTAAAAATCCTGATTATTTAGCTGTTTTGCCGCTTCTTTAAGATATTTGGTTTTCGGCCATATCACTACGTTTCCGCCCTTATCGGCTTCTTTGATCACGATATCATCCCTCCTACTGAGTCCCCTTAGAGCCTGTCTTTCAGCCCAGCTTAAATTCTGTATACCCCCCACTTTCTGTTGTTCTAATGTTTCTAAATCTTTGGTCACCAATTCAAAAAATACTTTCACCTCGGGGCACAGGTTTAGTGATGGTAGATATTTTGATTGAGGCTTAAAGGGACTCCGAGCAGTTCAGAAACTATGGAAAGATGCACATCATTTTATAGCTCTCTTTTTCCTCTTTCCAATGATATACAAACCGCCACCCTACGCCTTTTAGTTTTCGCTATTTTCGCGATTGAAATTGCCGCGGCCGCGATTTCGATCGCGAAAATAGAGAAAACTAAAAGGCGCAGGGCAACGATTTAGGTGTCGTCAGAAAGAGGAGAACGAGAGCTTTAAAATGATATCCATCAAGCCATAGTTATATTGTATTACACAGGGCGACTTTTTGTCAAAGTCAGCAGCTGCATTCAGCAGAATGGAGCTGCTGACACTGGGGAAAGTGTCGTCCTGTGTAATACAATATAACTATGGCTTGATGGATATCATTTTAAAGCTCTCTTTCTCCTCTTTCTGACGACACCTAAATCGTTGCCCTACACCTTTTAGTTTTCTCTATTTTTTTTGCGATCGAAATCGCGGCCGCTGCAATTTCAATCGCGAAAATAGCGAAAACTAAAAGACGTAGGGTGGCGGTTTATATATCATTGGAAAGAGGAAAAAGAGAGCTTTAAAATGATATGTATCTTTCCATAGTTTCTGCACTGCTCGGAGTCCCTTTAAAGGGTGTTCCACCAACCTGGTGTGTTGTCCGATTCTCCTCAAGCAGTGCGATCAAGTCCTGCATGGCCTGTCTGTCCTGAAAATCGGGATAATCTTGTTCCAGTTGTACCATGGTTGCTGTAGATCTGTCAAACATTCTTTTCAGAACCAACCGTCTGCAAAATAAATAGACATCCTTCAGGACTTCAAAAAAATCAAAAGGATTAGTGGGAGCAAAAGAGAGTCCCTTCTGTAAAACCTTTATCTCATCCTGCTTCAACTGTATATCTGAAAGATTAATTATTTTTAATACCTCTGTATTTTGCGTTACGTCTTCGAATTCTCCCATGCCCTTCTGTTTCTTGGGTCTTCTCGACATCGTTCTCAGTTGAGAATCCAATCCTCTTTTCCTGAGATTGTAGCTGGTGGTATCTGATTCAGAAGACATAACGCAAAATACAGAGGTATTAAAAATAATTAATCTTTCAGATATACAGTTGAAGCAGGATGAGATAAAGGTTTTACAGAAGGGACTTTCTTTTGCTCCCACGAATCCTTATGATTTTTTTGAAGTCCTGAAGGATGTCTATTTATTTTGCAGACGGTTGGTTCTGAAAAGAATGTTTGACAGATCTACAGCAACCATGGTACAACTGGAACAAGATTATCCCGATTTTCAGGACAGACAGGCCATGCAGGACTTGATCGCACTGCTTGAGGAGAATCGGACAACACACCAGGTTGGTGGAACACCCTTTAAGCCTCAATCAAAATATCTACCATCACTAAACCTGTGCCCCGAGGTGAAAGTATTTTTTGAATTGGTGACCAAAGATTTAGAAACATTAGAACAACAGAAAGTGGGGGGTATACAGAATTTAAGCTGGGCTGAAAGACAGGCTCTAAGGGGACTCAGTAGGAGGAATGATATCGTGATCAAAGAAGCCGATAAGGGCGGAAACGTAGTGATATGGCCGAAAACCAAATATCTTAAAGAAGCGGCAAAACAGCTAAATAATCAGGATTTTTACATCAGATTGAAGAGTGATCCGACTAAGAGAAGCCAGGCTAGATTAAAGGAGATACTTGATATGGCCCTGGATTCCAGGGCCATTAATGAGAAAGAAAAGAACTTTTTGTGGGTGGATAAACCCATAACCCCTACTTTTTACATGCTCCCTAAGGTGCATAAGAAAATGGACGACCCTCCTGGTCGTCTAATTATATCAGGCATTGGTAGCCTTAACCTCCCTGGCGGTTTATTTATTTTGCCAGGGAGGCTGAAATGGGGTTTTTTTTAAATTAAAAAAAAAAATATTTCATGCAGCCAACTGAAAGTTGGCTGCATGAAAGCCCACTAGAGGGCGCTCCGGAAGCGTACTTTCGATCGCCTCCGGCAATCGAAAGTAACAAGATAGGCCGCAATGAGCGGCCTATCTTGTTTCGCTTTCCTCGTCGCCATGGCGACGAGCGGAGTGACGTCATGGACGTCAGTCGACGTCCTGACGTCAGAGCCGCCCGATCCAGCCCCTAGCGCCGGCCGGAACTGTTTGTTCCGGCTGCGCTGGGCTCGGGCGGCTGGGGGGACCCTCTTTCGCCGCTGCACGCGGCGGATCGCCGCGGAGCGGCGGCGATCGGGCAGCACACGCGGCTGGCAAAGTGCCGGCTGCGTGTGCTGCTTTTTTCAGAATACAAATCGGCCCAGCAGGGCCTGAGCGGCGACCTCCAGCGGCATACCCCGAGCTCAGCTCGGGATTACCGCCAAGGAGGTTAATGAGCACTGTAGCCAATTCATTGATTTTTTTCTGCAACCTCATGTAACAGCTTTATCATCTTATATTAGGGACACAGGAGATCTATTATGCCGCATTGATAATCTAGAAGTGCAAAAGGAGACTCTCCTGGTGACCTGTGATGTGGAATCTTTATATTCTAATATTGATCACACACAGGGTCTTATGGCAATTAAGTATTTCCTCGAAATGGGGAGCACTATGGAACGTGGTCTCCAGACATTCATTCTGGAATTGTTGGACTATGTGATGAGGAACAATTTCTTTTTGTTCGATCGACAATTTTACCTCCAGAGGAGGGGCGTCGCCATGGAGATTAAATGTGCCCCATCGGTGGCGAACCTCTTTCTAGGTTGGTGGGAGAGGGAGATTGTGTGGGCGCCGTCGGTGGAGCGGTATCACCCCCATATTTTGGGGTGGTATCGCTTCATCGACGACCTGCTCATACTCTGGCAGGGATCAAGAGAGGATTGTGTGGCATTCCTGGAAAAACTGAATACAAACAATTTAAATATCAAATTGACATATACCATCTCCGATGAGATGGTTGATTTCCTGGATGTAAAAATTTTTAAGGGACCAGATTACAAATTACAAACTACCATCTACAGGAAGCCCACCGCAACAAACAGCTTAATGGAGTATGGATCCTACCACACGACAAATCTCAAAAGGAATATCCCAATGGGACAATTCATCAGACTCAAAAGGAATTGTTCAACAGCAGAAGCTTTTGAAATCGAAAGCCAAGATTTAAAGAAACGGTTCAAGGACCGTGGATATCCTAGAAAATGTGTGGCGCAGGCTCTTAGACGGGCCAGAGCTACACCACGTAACAGTCTTCTCTCTGCCAGACCAAAAAAACATAACACCCTGACAAGATTGATCACGCAGTATAATACTGTGTGGCCTCATCTGTACGACATATTGAGTAAACATTGGGGTATTCTCCAGAATGACCCAATTTTGAAGAACTGCATCACCAGCCACCCAAGCATTACAGCTAGGAGAGCCCCTACTATAAAGAATATCCTGAGCAAAAGCCATTTCAGGATGGAGAATCCCCAGGTGGGTATAAGAGGCAATTACAAATGTGGAAGGTGTTCCATTTGTCCACTAATGAGAGTGAGCAAGAAATTCTCGAGTAATGTCACGGGACAAGAATTTGATATAAGGCAATTTATCAACTGCCAGACAAGTGGCGTTATTTATGTACTCCAATGTCCATGTGGAAAACAGTACGTGGGCCAGACAAAGAACCAACTTAAATTACGGATACAAAAGCACATGTCCACGGCCAAACTGGCTGAGCGGGATAGGGCTGATAATAAAAATCTAACATCAGTAGCAGAACACGCTTTAGTTTTTCATGGTGGAAGCCTAGAGGATTGGACATGTGTGGGCATTGAGAGGATTTTTTGTAATGAGAGAGGGGGTGATATAGTTTTGCGATTACTTAAGAGTGAGCTTAAGTGGATTCATAAGTTGCGAACCAAACAACCTCGGGGCCTTAATAAGGACACAAATTTTGCTTGCTTTCTAGGAGTCTGAATTGAGATTGTGTCTAATGATATGTTTTTGTGATTTTTTTCGGTTTATTTAGGTTTTGATACCACTGATATATATATATATATATATATATATAGCTGATTAGCATGATCTTCAAACGGAGAAGTTGGGTAAGTGATACACAACCAATTGATCTCTTTTACTTTGATCTGTACCCAAGGGGAGTGTTTTGGTTGCATGTGTGGGTTCATTGTTACCTGCATGGGTAGAGAGTTTTCCATCCACTTGGTTTTTTCTTTCCCTCTCATTTTTTAAAGGAACATACTTCTGCCCGATTGGGGTGAGCAATCGTGGTTAACTATCTATTCTGGTGTGTTTTTGATTTCTCGATTTAGTACAATTTTTGACACTTTCTAATAAATTTTGATGTCCTGATTGAGGTGAGCAGTCATGGACATCTGTTGACGTGTTTTTCCTCTCATATGCGTACCAGTCTAACTTTGATTTAATTTTTATTCATGTGTTGTGTTCCCCCCTTTTTTCTAGTTTGTTTTTCATTTTGTATCCTGTTTTCTTGGATGACTTCTCGCCACCACGCATTGGACACAGATTTGGGAGAAGATTGTTAATCCCTTGCAACATGAGTTTTTCAGTGTAGTGCTTTTCCTGTCTCGACCACTAGATGGCAGTATTGTCATTTTTTAGTTGATTTGTCTTATTTACATACAGGATGTTCCATTTGTATCATATACTACATTTGTTATAATTTGTATATATGGTTTATGTATGCACATGTATATGGGCAGGGTATTGATATGTTATTTAGCCCTTGGAGCTTCCCTTCTTTATAGCGCAGGCGCAGTTAATTTACTCCGTAGGACCTGGATGTTCACAACCAGATGACCCAGGTCCTAGCAGACACGAGTGGCATGCGCCGATTGGTCCGCATGCCGCTTGGTAGTCACGTGTACGGCCGTACACGTCATGACGGAGCTCCGTTCTCTAGTATTTAATCTAGCCAATCCTAGCACTCGGCAGCCTCTTCTGAAGCAGCAGATCAGCTGCGACCGCGTTAAGCGTGTTCCCTCTCCCGGCTTCCAGCTCACATTAGCTCCGGTAAGGACACTGATTAGCACTATATGCACTTTTATTTTCTCATATTCTCAGGTCAATTTTTTGAGTTTTATTTGTGTTCACAGGCTCTGCGTGTGGAGCTGGTGCATGCGCATCCCCAGTTCTCTTATCTGGGGCTGGGTATGCACACGGCTACCACGCACAGAGGGCTTTCACTGCACATTCAGATGTTTGAATTTTATGTATACATTGGCACTTGTCACTTTTTATGAGAGATATATATATTTATTTACTATGCTTGTTTATGCACCTAGAGATCAATTGTGAGTAGACGGATAGCTGGATACAGTGTATCCCTTTGCACTAGGCACTTTCTGCACAGGGCACTTATTTGCACATAATTGGAGTATCCTTCCGTGTATGTTTTATTTTTGAATACTAGAATCCAACTATATTATACTATTTTGATTGAGCTGGAATACCAACAATCCTTGGTTTTAATCGGGAGATTTTAATAATTTTTATTTGTTTTTAATTGGATTGTCTAATAAAGTTGTATCGATAAATATTTGCACCATATATGTGTGGAGCCATTTTTTGTTAGATATTTACTACCCATATTGGTACTTTTCTTGTTCATAGTGTTAATTATTCATCAATTGGGTAACTTACCTTGTTATGTTATGTATTGGGCCACAGAGCCCTTATCGCTCCCCCGCTTTTTGTATTAGGTTTGTCTCATAATGATGTCAGACATGCGGACATTCTTTAGCCATTTTGGATCCACCCTCCACCAACGCCTTGACTGGCCGGATGTAGACACTCTGAGCAGCGATGAACCCCTGGACTATTGGGTGTGCAGGCTTGACCTGTGGTCAGAGCTTTCACAATTTGCCATTCAACTTCTGCCTTGCCCTGCCTCAAGCGTCCTGTCAGAAAGGACCTTCAGCTTATCTGGAGGCATTGTCAGTGAGAAGAGAAGTCGCCTAGGTCAAAAAAGTGTTCAGTACCTAACCTTTATTAAAATGAATGAGGCATGGATCCTGAAGGGCCACTGCCTGCCAGAAGACTAAGTCAGTCCCCACACACAGCATCTCTGCCTGCACGCCGTGTGACTGCCCCAAGACTAAGTCGGTCCCCACACAGCATCTCTGCCTGCAGGCCGCTTGACTGCCTTCTCCGCCTCCACCAACAGGGTCCAGGACTCCAGGTGGATTCCTGAATTTTTAAGGCCGCTATAATATTTTTTCTGGTGCGTGTGCATGCCTACCTAATTTTTCTGGCTGCACTGCGGCTGCAACAACAAAATAAAAGGTATGTACATATGTCCATTCCCCTTCTTGATCGTTACCTTGCTGCAGTGAAGGGGCTTGCGTACCACAATGAAGCAATGACTGGCTAAATGAGTGTGTTGGGGTTGGGGGGCACACCTGACCCAAGAAGATAGATAATAAGGTTGTTGCTTCATTGTGGACAAATTCGATCACCTGGACACTCAATCACGTTTGTTCTGTCATTCAGCTACCTCAGCCCGACCATATGGGCTTGAAAACCGCCATTGCCTGCACTCTCACCATGGTGCACACCAGTCCAGCACGGCCATCACTACACAAACAGCTTTTTGCGGTGCATTACACAGTGAGTTTAGTCTGTCAGTGTGAGGGCCCGTTTCCACTATAGCGTTGCGGGTGCGATTCCGCATGCCTTTTTTGCTGCGATTTCGCATAGGTAAGGCTGTATGCGAATTTAACCATGTCACTGCCTGTGTAAATAAACATTAATACCTATGCGAAATCGCATGCGAAATCGCGGCAAAAAACGCATGGGGAAAACGCATGTGATTTCCCTATTAAATACATTGCGTGCGATTCGCCTGCATTCCACACGCAGGCGAATTCTGAGGGCCCTACCCTGCAGATTTTTTCTGCACAGAAAAACGTGCGGGGAAACACACAAGTGGAAACAGTCCCATCCACTTGTACTGACTGTGCGAATCCGCATGCGGGCAACGCATGCGGATTCGCGATAGTGGAAACGGGCCCTGAAGCAGTACACTAATTACACTACCTGATTGATGTATACACATGCAAGATGTTTTAAAGCACTTTAGGCCTGCAATTTAGCATTCAATGTGATTTCTGCCCTTAAAACCCTGCTGTGTGTAAAATCCGGATTTTTCCCCTGCACTTTTGGCATGTATCCCACTCCGCCATGCCCCCCTCCAGGTGTTAGACTCCGTGAAACATCTTTTCCATCACTTTAGTGGCCACAATTAGTGTTTGTAGTTTTGAAGGTTCGCCTGCCCATTGAAGTCTATGGCGGTTCGAAAGTTTGCATGTTTGCAAACGTTTTTCGCATGTTTGAGTTCGAGGTTCGCGTACCAAAATCAGAGGTTCGTGACAACTCTACCCTTGTGAACACGTGCTATTCCTACAGTGGCAAATAGCAGCATTCCTTCCAGACTCTGCTGCTGCAGTTGCTATTGGCAAACACTCCTTCTAATCTTGCCATGTGGATATTGCCATAGCTATCATTGCTATTTGTAATGCTCCTTCCTCTTCTGTCTATTCCTGTTTGTATCTGTGTGGATGTTTACTGTTTTCACAGTAGCAATAGGTAAATGTTCCTTCCTGTCTGTTCTTTTCTTGTTTTTTGTGGCTGCTGCAGTCACTCTGAGCAACCTTCCTCCCTGTGTCATTTATCTACTTCTGATTTGATCTAAGCTCCTCCTGATATGATCTGTCTCCTCCACAGTGCATCCTGCACTACATCCTAATATTACCCCGTATTGCTTGTCTTTGCCTAGTGGGATCTTGTGGTACTCCTGCCTTCCCGGCCTCAGTCTAAGGGCTGGTTTACACTGCAAGAGCTTTTTAGCTCTAGTGATTTGAAAAGCTCTTGCTAATGTTATGCTATGGGTGATTTTTAAAATCACATTGCTTAGGTGAGAATACACACATAGTATTACATTAGAAAGAGTTTTTAAAATCACAAGCGCGTAGAAAAAGCTCTTGCAGGGTGAATCAGCATTTACTTATGAGGCGACCAAAGTCTAGGTAGACGTTTCCAGTCTCCTGTTTAAGTGGGGGCTTGGCTAAAGGTGAAGATCGTGGTGTCAAATTGTGGTATAGAGGCTGAAGGAAAGCAAGAGATCTGCCAGGCCTTAACCACTCTGCGACCACCTATTGCAGAATTGCAGTCGCAGAGTGGCTCCGCAGGACCGCTTAACTGCATCATCTCAATGATGCGCAAGATTTTCAGGGAACAAGTGCTCGCTCAAGCACCATTCCCTGCAGGGGGAAAGAGGCGGCCGCAGTGATAAGCCTGCCAGCCAGCGATCACCTTCTGATCATAGCTACAAGGGGTTAATTAAATGTAAACAGTACTGCGGATGTCCTGCAGAGCTGTAGAAGGGACAGCCTTGTCGCTTAACTGTCCCTCAGATGTGTGCACAATCTAATCCCTGCCTTGTAGGCATAGGACTGAGTGCCGATCGCTGTCCAGGGACACTTTGGGGAAGGGGGAGGGGGGATTGAAGAAAATACGTTTTTTTGTGTGTTTTTTTTAAAGGATACTTTTTGATAAGTTTAAAAAAAAAAAAAAAAAAACTAATGATCGCTGTGTGTGACAAGAAAAGGAGGTAAGATTCATTTGTGTGCTAAGTTGTAAGGCTGTGCAGCAGACTGTTAAAGCTGCACAGCACTGAATTGTGAAAAATGACCTGGTCACTAGGGGGGTGTAAGCCTGTGGTCCTGAAGTGGTTAAAGCAGTGTGATGAAGTCTTAACTGAAAAAAATAAATCTGAAAGTGTTTAATCCTACAAACTATACCGGCAGTGTGTAATCTTTTGAATATAAAGCACATAAAGAGATGACTGTGCACCTGTCTCTTTAAGACCTTTTATTCAGTAAACAGCATACAGCCACGAATGCAACAGTTTGACAGATAGTAAAGATACATCAAACCTGGGTGGTGGAGGGTGTCTGGTGAGCTGGGAAGGGTGACCAGGGGGTGAACAGGACGGCACTACAGCCGTTTCACGCCAAAACCGGCGCTTGCTCACGTGCAATGACCTTAGAGAGACAGCGCCGTACGGCTCCCTTCATAGGACCTTCAGGCCACGCCCTCGGCGCTGTCTCATTGGCTGGAGTATGTGCAAGGAAGAGGTCAAGTGTGAAGGGGCGGGGATCCGCTATCATGCGGCTAAAAATCCGCATGGCGTATTAATTAACATTGCTGGGATGCGTGCTTGATGCGCACAAAAATTTGGGAAGCTTGATTAATGCGTACAAAAATGTGGCATGGGTGCAAAAGCGTACAAAAATACAAAACATGAACTGTAAACCTTATTAAACATACAGAAGAGCCCACAAAGGGCTTAAAGTGAGTGGCATCTTTTATGACACGCGTGACCTAGTGCATACATAAACATTGTGCATTATAAAGTGCACCCCTAAACATCAGCATTGTTGCATAACACAGCTATTGTTAATACCTAACCTTGTTTAAAATCATGCTTTTATTATCACATATTAAAAAACAAAAAGGCCCCCTTAACATCACCCTTAAGCCTGCCCCATTAAAAGAAAGGGGGAGGTCAGGGGTGACAAAGCGAGTCCAATAACCCATCGGGGTGCTATCACCCTCTTGGATACCACCATATCACCCCCTACCGGGGGGAAAGAATAACCTAAAATACATAGGAAGGTTAATAAGGTCCCTCATTTTAATAAACAAAGGACCTTCCTAGCTCACCAGACACCCTCCACCACCACCCAGGTTTGATGTATCTTTACTATTTGTCAAACTGTTGCATTCGTGGCTGTATGCTGTTTACTGAATAAAAGGTCTTAAAGAGACAGGTGCACAGTCATCTCTTTATGTGATTTATGTCCTTTAGTTGTGCTCTGCACTACTGAACTTGTTGCACGTCTCATGTTATGACCTTTACAGCTAATGGAGGAGTGTGTGGATTAGGTGAAGCATCTTTTATTACGTTGTGTACAAGCTCTCGCAGAAAGGCCAACCCTCAAGATAACCAGCCGAGTGCCGGGTGCAATTTTTCACTTCAGTGTACCAAATCTTTTGAATATGCTTTTAGACTGTACATTGAAGGATAGGCAGAAAACCATCTGGATAACAAACCTTTTTTGCTTTTAAATAAGTCAGCACACAGAAGTTGCTCTACATATTTCAAAAACAGCATTCTGCTTATTTAAATAATGTAAGGCTGTTAAAGAGGAATGAAACTGGACTTTAAAAACTCTGGTACCTATTGGTAGGGACAAGAATATTAGTTTTAATAAATATACATAATTTATAAAATGACCTATTTGTCCCTGCAGTGCCTTCATCTCGTAAGGTGCTGAGTGGAAGCATGCTGACTGCTGGTTATACGCTTACTCATCCCTGCTTCATCCTTCAGTGACACGTTGCCATGGCTATAGCTAATGTGTCAATCATAAATAGACCTGAACTGCATAACTACCACTGGCCCAAACATCCTTTCAGTCATTGTGATGTCAGCATGTTTGGGCCAGCAAAAGTCATGCAGTTCAGTTTTATTTCCAAGTTATGCATCAGCTGTTGCCATGGCAATGTGTCACTGTGAGGGAGAGAACAGAGCTTCCTTCTGCTCCACACCTTCTGGTATGAAGGCACTACAGGGACAAATAGGTAATTGTATAAATATATATATATATTTATATAGCTGGTTGGGTTAAAAAAATACCTATGCCCTTTGAGTTCAACCAGATAATATGGTACAATACTATCCTGCACCCTTACATATCTCAAGATGAAGTTGATCAAGATGAAGGTGAAAAACTTTTACAACGCTTAGATCAATTACCTAGTTCCATATTTTTTGGAATATAACACTCCGGCATATAAGACACACCTAGGTTAGTAGGTTTAGAGGGCAAAAATGAGGGGAAAAAATAACTAAACCTAGGTGTGTCTATAGTGCAGGGGCATCTTATGAATCTTTTACTCCCTAAAACTAGGGATGATCGGAAAGTGCTATTTCCGTTCCGCCAGAATTGCAGAATTCCGCCAACCCAAAATTCCGTAACTGCTACATACCGTCGGAATCTTTCTAAATTCCGCGAAATTACGTTCCAGCTGAAAAAATCTCTCTCTCTCTCTCTCAGGTGGGGGGATGCCCTAACTGTTCATGGGAGGGGATGCTCTAACTGTTCTCTGTTCAGCAAACAGTGAAGCTTTCCCATATTGGAGCATTGGATTTGGTAAAGTCTTAAGCCAATGTGTTGTAAGACACAAGTAAGCTTTAGGTTAGCAGGAATGGTTGCATGGCCACCTAGCTTTTCATCCTTCCCACCCTTGTCCTACAATCTTCCAGACTTCAAATTGTTGTCCTTTGCTGTGTGTGTTACACCAGCATCATCCAGGGGGGCACATGATCTTTCTGAAGTCTTGAATTGAAGCCTGTAAGCAGTATCACCATGTGTCCCACTGCTTTCATCTAGCAAATTAGGCAAAGCTCATTTTTCTCTTGGGTATATCGCAATGGTACATGCTAGGCTGGCTTCAGCATGTAGCGTTGGTGGTATAGTGGTGAGCATAGCTGCCTTCCAAGCAGTTGACCTGGGTTCGATTCCTGGCCAATGCATGTGAGCTTGCTTTTGACAGCCTACAAATCACTGGAAGACAAGATCCATGAACAGTTAGGGCATCCCCCACCTGAGAGAGAGAGATTGAGAGATTTTTTTTCAGTCGGAATGGAAATTGCATTTTCGATCATCTCTACTCTCTAGGACTTGTTGCCTTTGAACTGAATTTTCAGTTTAAAACCATCAACGGACACCGGCAGAATTTTACAGGCAATTTCGGAATTTCGCCCGGATTGAAAAAGCAATTCTGTTCCTTGTTGCCCCTACCTATTATACCACACTTATCCCTGCTGCCCTACTTGCTAAGCTACACAGCAATACACTACACTACACTACACTTAAACTAAACTACATTAACATTGCACTGCACTAAACTACACTACACTACACTACAATTAGCTAAACTACATTTCAATTCCCTTAACTACACTACACTGCAATTCACTTTAATACTATACCTGCTAGGTAGATACCATACCTCCTAGGAGAAAACATAGGAGAAAAAGGGAATTGAATGAGGGCCATTATCTGTCTATTTGAAAGGACCAAATTCAGTAGCGTATTCCCTCTACTTGGTTCGGTTACCATTTAAGTCAAGTAACAGTCTTGTAGTGTTGCTAGAAATCTGCCACTTTCTTTTCTAGAATGAGTAGCTTCAATATTCCAATTGATGTCTGAATAGTTGAAGTCACCAATAACTATGACCTCACTTTTACTTGCAGCTTTTCCAATCTGCTGTAGTAGTTGTAGTTTTTTAGTATTGTGGATTAGAGATGGGCCGAAGTATTCGCCAGGCAAATTCGCCTCCTCAGGTGAATACTTGGTGGATTCGATTCGCCCCCTATACATCATCGAAAACAACAGTATTACCTCAGCGCAAGAGAGGGGTCATACAGGGCACTCTGAAACCATAGCACTTGCCGTTGACTTGCATACAAAAAAGGCTACAGTACCTTTTCCTGTAGATACAGCGCATGGGCAGGGGCAGAAATGCGCTGTGTATAGATGAGCTGAGACTTGCTGTGACTTGCTGTAATCCCGAAATCCGCGCTGCTCCAATAATAGCAGCGCTGCAGTCACCAGCTAGACGTCCATTCTCCCGTTCTTCAGTCACCTGGTCCACCGCACTTCCTCCTTCCGTCGGCTCTGCATTTCAGGGTAGCTACAATGTAACTCACCAGCTGGAATTGGCCTACAGCACTTCCTGGCTGTGGAGGACAAAATAACACACCATAGTGCACATTGCTGGATACAAGGACCCCGCTAGGGGAGATCACTTACAAGATGAATACTTGGTTTATTGTACATCACTACAACAGTAGCCTCCACATCATTGTATCCAACAGTGTGCACTATTGTGTGTTATTTTGTCCTCCACAGCCAGAAAGTGCTGTAGGCCAATTCCACCTGGTGAGTTACATTGTAGCTACCCTGGAACGCAGAACCAATGGAAGGAGGAAGTGCGGTGGACCACGTGACTGAAGGATGGGAGACTGGCCCTCTAGCTGGTGACCGCAGAGCTGCCATTACCGGAGCAGCTGCGATTTTCGGATTACAGCAAGTCACAGCAAGTTACAGCTCATCTATACATAGCGCATGTCTGCCCCTGTCCATGCGCTGTATCTACAGGAGAAGGTACTGTAGCCTTTGTTGTGCGCAAGTCAGCGGCAAGTGCTACAGTTTCAGAGTGCCCTGTTTGACTCCTCTCTTGCACTGAGGTAATACTGTTGTTTTCAATTCTCTCACTTTTGGGTCAGGAGCCGGCCCCGACCTCACAGCAGCAATCTTTCCATTACTGCGCTACTCTTTGTTGTTTCCCCCTATACATCATCATTGAGCTAAACTTTGACACCTTACCTCACAGTCAGAAGACACATGGCAGTCAATCAACTAGCACCCCCTCCTGGACCCCCCCCCCCCCCACACACACACACACGCACACATACACACACACATATCAGAAGGCCAGAACAGAAGCCATTTTGCAGTCTGTGTTTGGCTTCTGTGCTAGGCAGATGAGGGACAGTGTGCTGTGACAGGGAGAGAGTTAGGTAGGCTTGTGTTCTGTGTCCTCTCAGTGCAGATTCTTGCTGCTACCACATTGTGCTAAACAGCTAAGCCCTCCTTGGGGCTGATACATTGTTTTTCTTGCTATTGTATTGCTCCTCTTTGGCCAGTGCATAAGTTAGCTGTTGGAGACAGGTCTGCTGGTCCTATTAGTGCACTGACCATAACCCACCTTCACACCACTACTGGCATCTAGTATCCACTGGCCCCTGTGTAAAACCTCAGTGCTGTAGGAGACAGGTCTACTGGTCCTAGTAGTGTACTGACCATAACCCATCTTCACAGCACTACTGGCATCTAGTATCCACTACTGTCCCCTGTATAAGGCCTCAGTGCAGAATCAGTGATTTTGGTCACTTAACTGTCATTGAACTACATCAGTCTGACCATACAGGCTGGAAAACTAAGATCACCTGCACTCCCACGATTGTGCGAACAAGCATGTCGGCAACTACACGTCACTTCACAAAGACTAACATTTATGTCCTGGAGGTGTCAGACATACTCACTAAACTGCAGCTCCTACAGTGGGAACTTTGTGGCCCCTCTCCCCCTGTAGCCAGGCTTCTGTCCAAGCTGGTCTGGAACCACATCCAACTGGTCCTGGATCCGGCCTTTGGCCCTCGTGCAGGCCAGAGGCGGAGAGGCTGTCGGGCAGGCGCCCTTGAGAGACTCAAGAGGAAGGGCCTACGATCAGCTATCCCCTCAGTCCTCCTGACGAATGTGCGCTCCCTCCCCAACAAGCTGGACGAACTGAGCCTCCTCTGCGACAGGAAGGACCTTAGCAGAACGACACCTGTCCTCTGCTTCACGGAAACTTGGCTACACAAGGACATCCCTGAGAACTCTCTACACCTCCCAGGTTTCAGCCTCTCCCGTGCAGACCGGGACCCTGTCCTCTCCGGGAAGAAAAGAGGCGGCGGTGTCTGCTTCTATATCAGCTCCTCATGGTGCACCACCACAACAGTACTCACCAGGAAGTGCTCCCTCGACCTTGAACTCATACTCATCAACTGCAGGCCGCCATACTCACCACATAAGTTTTCCTCCTATGTTGTTGTCGGTGTGTACATTCCCCCCCGATGCTGATGTCAGAGGTGCCTTATTGGACCTCAGCGAGACCATCTTACAATGGGAGACGTCCCTCCCAGACTCACTATTCATTGTTATGGGCGATTTCAACAAGGCAAATCTTCACCAGGAGATGCCACGTTACCACCAGCATGTGGAGTGCCCCATCAGGGGCGTGAACACTCTCGACCACTGCTACACAGCACTGAAGGGTGCTTACAAAGCAGTCCCAGGGGCAGCTCTTGGTTTCTCTGATCACTGTGTCATACACCTGATCCCCACCTACAAGAGGCGCCTAGAATCTGCTAAACCGACTCTTAAATCTGCCAAAGTATGGTTGGACGAGGCCAAGCTCCAACTCCAAGCCTGTTTCGACTGCACTGACTGGGTGTCCTTGGAAGCACCAAGCATAGACGAGTGGGCAGACAATGTTGCCTCATACATCAGCTTCTGTGAAGATTCGTGCGTACCAACCAAATTCTTCAAGGTCTACCCAAACAACAAGCCGTGGTTCACCAACAAGCTACGGCATCTGCGGAGGCAAAAAGAGATCGCACACAAGTCAGGCAACTAGGAGGACTACAGGAAGGCGAGGAATGACCTAAATCGAGAACTGAGGGCTGCCAAAAGGGTCTATGCTGAGAGGATGGAACAAAACCTGCGCTCAAATGACACTTGAGCTGTGTGGAAGGGGCTTAGGGCTGCCACCAACTACAAGCCCCCCCCCCCCCACATGCACCTCCCATTCTGGAGGTAGCCGAAGAACTCGGCACGTTCTACTGCAGGTTTGAGAGTCAGGAAGAACCGAGGGAACACCTGGAACCGCCAAATCCCCCTCCTCGCCCCACAGAGAACATCAGGAGCCCACCTCCTTCTCCAGTAGCGAGTGAGGCTGATGTCCTGCAACTCCTGTCAAGGTTAGGCACCAGGAAAGCCCCGGGACCGGACGGCGTGTCTCCAACCTGCCTGAAAACCTGCTCCAGGCAACTCGCTCCCATCCTCTCCTCCATCTTCACCAAATCACTAAGTGAAGGCACAGTCCCCAGATGCTTCAAGAGGTCGACCATCATACCTGTCCCGAAGAAACAGGGAGTCCCTGACCTGAACAACTTCAGGCCGGTAGCCCTTACGTCCATCATAATGAAAACTCTGGAGCGAGTAGTCCTATCCAACCTCAAGATCTCCACCTTGCCCCTTCTAGACCCCCATCAGTTCACGTACAGGGCAAACAGGTCCACTGATGACGCTATTAACATCTGTCTGGAGTCCATTTATGATCACCTTGACAGACCAAGCACGTATGCCAGAATTCTACTCCTGGACTTTAGCTCAGCATTTAACACTATTTGTCCACGCATCCTACAGGAAGAACTAGCCACACTCGGTGTGCACCCAAGCCTGTGCCTCTGGATCACAGACTTTCTCACCAACAGGACCCAAACTGTCAGGCTGGGTGGCATCTACTCACAAACCATGACCACAAATACAGGTGCCCCTCAAGGCTGTGTCTTGTCTCCACTGCTGTTCTCCCTCTATACAAAAAACTGCAGATCCAAGGCAGACTCGGTCAAGGTTATCAAGTTCGCCGACTACACCACCATTGTCGGTCTCATCACCAAGGACAACATCCAGGAGTACAGTCAGCAGGTGGAAAGAATCTCCCAATGCTGCAAGGAGAACAAGCTAGTGCTGAACACTACAAAAACTGTCGAGCTAATCGTTGACTTCAGGAAGTCCGCACCCACCCCACCCAACCACCAATTCACATTGACGGTACGGAAGTGGCCAGAGTGCCGTGTGCCCGCCTCCTGGGCACTACCATCTTCAGTGACCTCAGCTGGAGGCCTAACATCACTGCCTTCCAAAGGAAAGCCCAGCAGAGACTCTACTTCCTTCATCAGCTGAGGAAGTTCGGCATGGCCCCAGAGATCTTGACCAGCTTCTACTCCGCCACCATTGAATCGATTCTCTGCTCCTCCATCCTGGTCTGGTACACTGGCGCCACCGCCAGCAACAGGCTCACACTTCAGAGAGTCATCAGGGCAGCGGAGAGGGTCATTGGGAGACCTCTTCCCCCACTTGACCTCCTACACAAGAGAAGGCTGAGATCAAGGGCGCTGAGGATCGCTAACGATTCCACTCACCCGGGTCGCCGCTACTTCTGTCAGCTCCCACTGGGACGGAGGCTTCGGGCCATCTCCACAAGAACTTCCAGACACGGTAACTCTTTCTTTCCCGCGGCCGTCAGCCTCCTAAATTCCCTCCACATACTCCCATCTGCACACAATACTAATAATAGGCCACTCTGTGTCTTTTGACCTGTCAAGGGTACTGTATAATTGCTGCTCTTGCATGTAATGCAAATGTTAGTGCAATATAATGTGAGTTTTTTGTAAATGCTTGTCCTCTGCTGTAAATGCTTGTCCTCTGTGTATAAGTGTAATGCAACTTCTGTTCTGCTGTTCTACGCTACCTATCGCTGTCTCTTCGGAGCTATTTGTACTGTGCCAAACCCAATTCCGGGCATGACCCAGTTATGCTTGGCGAAATAAAGAATTCCTGATTCCTGATTCCTTCCTAAAGGCCTTTGCGGTTGTTTGCGTGCTGTGGTGCTTTAAACATTAGCATTTTGTCTGTCAATGTGAAGCAAGCATAACCCTCACACTACCTGATCGACATGTACACACACTGCATGCTTAAAGCATTTTATTCCACCAATTTAGGAATGTAATGTGATTTCTGCCTTCGGCGTCTGCGTAATTTTTTATGTGCCTTTTGCCATTGATACCCCTCTGGCATGCAATGGCAGGTGTTAGTCCAGGTCCAGGTGTTAGGCCCCTTGAAACAACTTTTCCATCACTTTTGTGGCCAGAAACAGTCATTGTAGGTTTTAAAATTCTTCTGCTTATTGAAGTCTATGGGGATTTGCAGATTTGCCAGATTTACAATTTTTTTGCAGAGATTTGGATTAGAAGTTTGCGAGCCCAAAATTTGATATTCGGTCATCACTATTGTGGATATGTGGTGACCTATAGCACACCACAATTAGCAATTGGCAACTGATATTTCCACCACAAATATATACCCAAACAGACACCAAATAGTCACAATCTTCATCAAGTTCTTCATTCATGGCAGCTGTAAAAGAATTTTCAACAAAGACACAAATCCCTCACATTTTCACCCTGCTCTACCCTTTCTAAACACATAGAAACTCTCTAAATTTTCTATCCAATCATGGGTTTCATCCATTCATGTCTTTGTTATTCCCACAATGTCATAGTCTTTGTTAAATAAAACTTAATTCATGACTAAACTAAAAATACATGCTTATATTTCCCTTTATGGAAAATAAAGGAATTCTCACACATTTTCAAAGAAAACAATTGTCATGACTGTGCATAATGTGCAGCATTCAGATAGGTATGTGTATTATCTGCTGAAAAGCTTTATGGAGATGAAGATTTCATTTTTCAGCATGCCCTGGCACCTGCTCACAGTGCCAAAACCACTGGTAAATTGTTTACTGACCATGGTATTACTGTGCTCAATTGACCTGCCAACTCTCCTGACCTGAACCCCATAGAGAATCTGTGGGATATTGTGAAGAGAAAGTTGAGAGACGCAAGACCCAACACTCTGGATGAGCTTAATGCCGCTATCGAAGCATCCTGGGCCTCCATAACACCCGAGCAGTGCCACAGGCTGATTGCCTCGATGCCACGCCGCATTGAAGCAGTCATTTCTGCAAAAGGATTCCCGATCAAGTATTAAGTGCATAACTGAACATAATTATTTGAAGGTTGACTTTTTTTGTTTTAAAAACACTTTTCTTTTATTGGTCGGATGAAATATGCTAATTTTTTGAAATAGGAATTTTGAGCTTTCATGAGCTGTATGCCAAAATCATCAATATTAAAACAATAAAAGGCTTGAACTACTTCACTTGTAGTGTAATGAATCTAAAATATATGAAAGTCTAATGTTTATCAGTACATTACAGAAAATAATGAACTTTATCACACTATGCTAATTTTTGGAGAAGAATCTGTGAACAAGGTGGGTCATTTATATGGATACACCTTAATAAAATGGGAATGGTTGGTGATATTAACTTCCTGTTTATGGCACATTAGTATATGTGAGGGGGGAAACTTTTCAAGATGGGTGGTGACCATGGTGGCCATTTTGAAGTCGGCCATTTTGAATCCATCTTTTGTTTTTTCAATAGGAAGAGGGTCATGTGACACATCAAACTTATTGGGAATTTCAGAAGAAAACCAATGGTGTGCTTGGTTTTAACGTACATTTATTCTTTCATGAGTTATTTACAAGTTTCTCTTTGTTTATAACCATTGACATGTCGCCGAGATTAACACGTGAGGAGCGGATAGAAATTGTATTGATGTCTGGTGAACGCAGTAACCGGGTCATTGCAGCAGATTTCAATGCAATACATCCTACAAGACCACCCATCTCCCATGCTACAGTTAGAAAACTGCTTGCTAAGTTTCATGAAACTGGTTCAGTGTTGAATTTGCCAAAATGTGGACGCATGAAATCTGTCACTAATGAAGAAACATCAATGGCTGTCCTAGCTTCATTCAGCAAGAGCCCACAGAGTAGCACTCGCCGCACGTCACTGGAGAGTGACATTAGCCGAACATTCCTTTGGTGGATATTAGCTACTCACAAACGGCACCCTTACAAACTCCAGCTACTGCAGCATCTCAATGAGGATGACCCAGATCGGTGCACTGAATTTGCAGAATGGGTAAAACAAAAATTGGAACAGGACCCTCAGTTTACACAGAAGATTTTGTTCAGTGATGAGGCAAATTTTTATGTGAATGGTGAAGTTAACAAACAAAACCACCGCTATTGGTCTGACACTAACTCACATTAGATAGATCCCTCCAAGACTGTTGGAACAAAAAAAATTGATGGTATGATGTGGTATATGGGGTACAAAGATAGTGGGGTCATTCTTCATCAATGGAAACCTCTAGGCCCCTGGATATGCGAAATTGCTACATGATGACGTGTTTCCCTCATTATGCACTGAAGCTGGCATGTTCCCTGAGTTTTTCCAGCAAGATGGTGCACCACCACATTATGGGTGTCAGGTCCGAGCATTCCTAGATGGACAGTTTCCTGGAAAGTGGATTGGTCATTGTGGGCCAGTTGAATGGCCCCCAAGGTCTCCCGATCTGACCCCCTTAGACTTTTATCTTTGGGGTAATCTGAAGACAATTGTCTATGCTGTGAAGATACGAGATGTGCAGCACCTGAAACTACGGATACTGGAAGCCTGTGCTAGCATTTCTGCTGCGGTGTTGCTATCAGTGTGTGAAGAGTGGGAGAAGAGGGTTGCATTGACAATCCAACACAATGGGCAGCACATTGAACACATTTTATAAGTGGTCAGAAACTTGTAAATAACTCATGAAAGAATAAAATTACATTAAAACCAAGCACACCATTGTTTTTCTTGTGAAATTTCCAGTAAGTTTGATGTGTCACATGACCCTCTTCCTATTGAAAAAATAAAAGTTGGATTCAAAATGGCCGAATTCAAAATGGCCACCAAGGTCACCACCCATCTTGAAAAGTTTCCACCCTCACATATACTAGTGTGCCACAAACAGGAAGTTAATATCACCAACCATTCCCATTTTATTAAGGTGGATCCATATAGATGGCCCACCCTGTACTAATCAAGGCATAGGACATCAATAAAAAGTAGCACATTTATGAAAAGACATTTATAATACAAACTGATCAAATGTATATGATACTAGGAATGGTCAATAAGATGCTAATAATCCAGGGCTGATGCAAATTTTATGTCAATGGGCATGATTCACAAAGCTTTTTCACCTGTTTTCCTCTGTTTTCACTTTATCTCTGTTACATTTTAAGCTTCCAAAGAGCAAATGTAACGATTGTTGTCAGCAACACAGATTTTTCTGATTATTGGTGATCTGCAGTATCACCAATAATACAGATACTATACCTGATTATGTGGTGATCTGCAGAATCACCAATAATGCTAGTATAGCTAGACATGGGACAACCAATGTGGGATTGTGTTTTAGTGCAACAGTAATGAGAAGAGGAGCGGGAGATTCAGACAATACTGCAGCCAGTGGACACCTGAGGAGCAGGGACCACTGACTGTGCTGCAAGGATGATCAACTGAGGAACAGGTGATTAAGACTACACTACAGCCAAGGATCTCCTGAGGAGCAGGAGATTCAGACTGTACTGCAGCCAGTGGACACCTGAGGATCAGGGACCACTGACTGTACTGCAAGGATGATCACCTGAGGAGCAGGTGATTAAGACTCTACTGCAGCTAGAGGACACTTGAGGAGCAAGTGTTACAGACAGTGCTGCAAGGGCTGATCACCTAAGGAGTAGGTGTCAGCTCTTAGAGATTCCTCACTAATGGCTAGGCCCACTAGTGAGGACAGGAAGGTCAGACAAGCAGGGTAGGCAATGTACGGACAGATAAAGTACAAAGACTGAAGGCTAATTCGATGTTTAGATTCATGCAGAGTCGGCAACAGTAATCAGATAGGCAGAGGTACCGAATCAGCAAACAGGAGAGTAGTCAAGGAAGCAGAAGGTCATAACAGAGAAACAATAGCAATGTAGCAATATCCTAGTCTAGGTGTGAAGTCCTTGGTTTCAACACCTGGGCCCATATGCAATTAACGTTTTCACCTGAGTTTTCTCCTAAGAGATAATTTTTCATCTTTGTTTTAAAATAACTTTCCAGCATTTTTCAACTAATAAAGTACCAAAAAGTAGGTGAAAAAGTACTATCAAAATAATTTCCAGTATTTTCTTGATTTCTGGTGGCTTAAAAGGCATTTTATTGAAAAGTTTAAAAATACCACCTAGGAGAAAACTCAAGTGAAAAAGTTAATTGCATATGGGCCCTGGGATCTAGACTAAGGTATAGTACACAGATAACACAATGCAATTAGTACTTTAAGCTATCAACGGAAACTGGCTAAGTGTGGATCCCCAGCTCGTTCTAGCACACTGTAGGATCTGATTAGGGTCTGAGCGCTAACACGTTAGCATTTGCAACAGCAGACAACCAGCAACTGACAGGCAGGTCCTATACATACTCAGAGCGCTCCACAGCTCCGCCCCAGTCACTCAGCCAATCTGGAGCACTACTGGAGTCAGCTGACCGGCTGATCAGCTGACTCTTCTTTTACTTGCATAAAGGTCCTGTCGCCTGGAGCGCGCACGCGTAGCTCTCAATCTATGTGCACTAGAAGGACCAGGCAAAGCAGCAGCATGTAGCTGCGCGGCAGATGCCGCTGGCTGATACGCAGAGATAGCCGCCATTGCACTTGGCCATGCGGCGGTATCTCCGCCATCCTTTACAGCAAACATATAATATAATTAAGCTATGAAAAGTAATATTAAAATTAAGTTAATCAGGAACAACTTACTTTGAGTAATTATTTTGCTTGTAAATGTGATGAAAGGTAATTTTTATCAATTAGGTGATAAGTAATTTATGAGAAGTTTTGTGAATAGATCCCAGTTTATGCAGACTGGAAATGGACCAACGAAATGTATCAGTTTTTAATTTGTCTATTTACAAGCTCTGTTTAAAAAAAAGTGATGAAAAAAAAGTTGCCTGATGCTTAGAAAAGTGTCTAAATGCAAATACAACACTGAAAACAGCCTTGATTTATATAACATATAACATATATTACAACCTATAATACTAAGATTAAGCCCAGCTAAATAAATTTACATAAAGCAAAATAGCTGGTTAAGTTGCCAAAGTTAATCATGTATTAATTAAAGATGTTCACAGGCAGCAATGTCAAATGCATGGGAGGCGTATTATATAGGGTTGTAATCATAAAAAGGGAGTGAAAGCCCTAATTGAGCCCAATGACCAGAATGTCAAACTGTCTAGACTTTATTGTGGTACTCCTTAATGTAATGCACAGCAGGGTTTATGCCTTTGTGAATTATGCCATTGACATGCTCTAATACACGTTGACTTTACTGTCTGAGTTTCCAGAACGTAAAGCCCATGATTTGGGCCATATTGTGATGCACTTGATAAATACAAATACTGTATGTGGAAGCAGGAAATTTGGGCGCATGAGGCAGGTGGACAAAAAGGGCGCCGCCATTCACTCCCATAATAAATATCGTTTAATCGGCGCCCAACAGGAAAAAAGGGCGCCGGAGAAAAATAACGTTTTAAAAGCGTCGCCCGGAGACTTTTAATGTTTTATAACTGGTTCTCATGATTACACATTATTTAATGATTTATAATTTTTTAAACATTATTTTTAAACGAAAAACAGTACAATATTTTTTAAAACATTACTTTTAAACGAAAAACCGTACAATTTTTTTTTTTTTACATTTTTAAACGAAAAACCGCACCATATTTTTTAAAAACGTTATTAATGCTTATCACAGGGGGGTCTTAGGTTTAGGCACCAACAGGGGGGTCTTAGGTTCAGGCACCAACAGGGGGGTCTTAGGTTTAGGCACCAACAGGGGGGTCTTAAGTTTAGGCACCAACAGGGGGGTCTTAGGTTTAGGCACCAACAGGGGGGTCTTAGGGTTAGGCACCACCAGGGGGGTCTTAGGGTTAGGCACCAACAGGGGGGTCTAGGGGTTAGGGATAGGTACAGGGAGGGTTCTGTGTGAGAGTAGGGTTAGGTATAGCTTTAGTAAAATTTTTATTAATGTTTTATAAAACGTTATTATAAATTTCAATTTTTAAACAGGGAAGATTAACGTTTTTAAAATTGCCAATTTTATACACATTATTTAATGATTTATAACTTTATAAAACATTATTTTTAAACGAAATATAACACAAATTTTTTTTAAACATTATTCATGATTATCTTTTAAAACCCTGCAACCTTTTTTCCCGGCGCCCTTTTTTAACGTACGCACTGTATGTATTACATTAGAAAACATTTTAAAAAATGATTTATTCTCTTTTGGCATTTCAGTAACATATATACAGTATTTGTAACTTGCGTACTCCCCTTTTCTAAAGCCTCAGGACAAAGGCTAGAATCATAGAAAAATATGTATTCTAAGTGTGTGATTGTTTTTAATAAAGTGATCCATCAGAGCCAGGCAACCATACCTGTGTGGTTGGAGCTTGATGCACAGCAAACGTATGTTGTTTTAAATCAAAATCAACTTTGGTAAATCATGTTTTGAATTAGTCAGGTAATGAAAGCCATAGAGAGGCATCCATCTCGGTCATATGGAGTAGGCCCTGCAGCTGTTGTTTTTGTGCAGATTGTTTGTCTTTACTTTTGTGTAGATTCCTGTCCAGTAATAAATGTGCTGGTTATTTGTTTCCAAAATTATAACATTTTTATTAACCTCTGCAAATTGGGTTTTCTGTTTTTTTTTCCCTGTAGGTTAAGTAGATTTTACGTGCACTGGAATCTTTGAAGTCTAAATCACAGAAAACAGGAGAATTAACTTTGTACATTATATTGTACTTACAAGTAATAATCAAGAAAGCAGTTGACAACACAAAATATGGCTTTGGCCAGCTGCATGAGTTTTAACTATTTAATTACAGTACACTATTTGCATTAAAGATTTAACCAGTCTAAAGCTCCATACACAGGCATGATTAAGGTCAGCTGAGGCGGCCAGTAATGACTGCCTCAGCTGATAATCCAGTGTCTGCACCGCTCTGTCATCCCTCCTCCTCCCCGCATAGCAACAGAATGCATTGTCAGCTGTACAGCTGACTCTGCGTCTGTACTGCATTGGCCCAGCGATGTTTCCTGAGGGATCTGGTATCGATCCCCAACCGGCGACATCTGTCAGCCTGTGTGTATGGGCCTTAAAGAGAATCTGTACTGTAAAATTCTTACAATAAAAAGCATACCATTCTATTCATTATGTTCTCCTGGGCCCCTCTGTGCTGTTTCTGCCTCTCCCTGCTGCAATCCTGGCTTGTAATTGCCATTTTTATGCAGTGTTTACAAACAAAAGGCATAGCAAGTGATACGCTGAGAGTAGCTCAGTGTGTGAGTCATACAGAGTGTGCAGGGGGCCTGGAGAGGGTTTGTATAGCTTCTATCCAATCACAAGCAGCACAGCACATTCCAGCCTGACTGCCTCAGCCCGACAGAGCCGACAGAGGAAAGAAGATTAGATCATATAACAGAGATAATACAGCCACTGTGCAAATAGGAAAGGCTGCAGTAAGACATAGCACATTAGAACAACTATAGGAACATATAGGATAGAAGAAATAAGGCTCAAAATGTTGTTACAGAGTCTCTTTAAAGGACAGGTGAAGTTAGAGGTATATGGAGGCTGCCATATTTATTTCCTTATAAGCAATACCAGTTGCCTGGCAATTCTGCTGATCCTCTGCATCTAATAATTATTATTTAGCCATAAACCTTGAACAAGCATGCAGCAGATGAAGTGTTTCTGACATTATTGTCAATCAAACATGCCTGTTTCTGGTGTTATTTAGACACTACTACAGCCATATAGATCTGCAGGGCTGCCAGGCAACTGGTATTGTTTAAAGGGAACCAGAGACGTTGGGGGGAAGCTTTTATACATACCTGGGGCTTCCTCCAGCCCCATACCGCAGTCGGCCGGCAGACGCGGCCAAATGTCCGCATCACACGGGGCTCCCTCCATATACGTACGCATGAGGCTGCCTACTGCGCAGCCTCATGCGTACGGGTATGGAGGGAGCCCCTGTGATGCGGACAATTGGCCGTGTCTACCGGAAGTGACGGGACCCGATACAGGAAGCGGAGGATGGCGGCGTGGGAGCGATTCAGGCTTATGGGGCTGGAAGAAGCCCCAGGTATGTATAAAAGCTTGTTCTATTTTTTCTAAACGTTCCTCTCTGGTTCCCTTTAAGAGGAAATAAATAATCTCAAAACAAAACTCGCACACTCTTCACCTGACCAATATCAGCATAGGTCAGTCTGCCAGTGCCATAATCCCGCAGGGACACCACTCCTGCACACACCTGAAACAAACAGAACTAGAGACGATGACAGAAATGGCTCAGCAATTCAAACTGTATTGGGAGCACACAGAGGTACACACAACATGTTTTGGGTGTTGCCCTGTGCTCCCAATACAGTTTGAATTGCTGAGCGATTTGTGTGCTATCACCAATTCAGGAAATAAATATGATAGCCTCCATATTCTTGTCTCTACAGTTGTCCTTTTAGTTTTGCCATAATCTTCAGTATTTCCTTTGGTCTGTTAAGGGACCATTTGGGAGCCCTGGCGGCACTTTTAAATATTTTTAGTCGGTTCTTGCTATACATAAATATAGCTTCAAACAGGTGAGCAATATGAGGGGGGTGGGGCAAGTTATGCCACTGCTCAGGAACCCCAACTGCACACTACACCTCAGTGGGTAGAATGGACAGCCCTACTAGTACCCTTACCACCATAAAAAACACCCACCACTGCTACCTAAATTTAAATATAAAAACACACATGGGAAGGCAATGCTAACTCAGCCAGTCAGCACTGCCCCTGCTTCCACATTAAAGAGTGAAACTGAAGGTCTCCTTCTAGTAAAAGGGAGACAGTGAATTTGGTTCAGCCCATGCATACATCGGTACTGAAGATCTGGACACATACTGAGTATTTTAATTCTCTGACTGGCTGCCCTATGCAGACCAGATTAATTGCAGGTGCTGTTTGGTGAGTTAGCATTGCCTTCTCATGTGTGTTTTTAAATGTGGGTAATAATGGTAGGTGGTTTATCTGGTGGTGAGGGCACTAGTAGGGCTGCCCATTCTACTCCCGAGGTGCAGCATGTGGTCAGGGGTCCTACACAGTGGCAGAGCTTGCAGTTCCATATTGCTCACATGTGTTTGAAACTTTTACCAACTTATGGGTAATGCAACTCACAGGTCACATTAGTGTTAGGATGGGGGTCTGGAGACTATCTGCCCCCGCTGTACCTGCTTTTACTAGAGATGGCTCGAGCCTCCAATTTTAGGTTCACGAACATCGAACGTGAACTTCCGCAAAAGTTCGTGCGAACCATGCAAACTGCAATAGACTTCAATGGGCAGGCGAACTTTCAAAACTACAAACGCTAATTCTGGCCACAAAAGTGATGGAAAAGATGTTTCAAGGGTTCTAACACCTGGAGGGGGGGCATGGCGGAGTGGGATACATGCCAAAAGTCCTGGGGAAAATTACGGATTTGACGCACAGCAGGGTTTTAAGGGCAGAAATCACATAGCATTACTAAATTGGAGGCATAAAGTGCTTTAAAACATCTTGTGTGTGTATACATCAATCAGGTAGTGTAATTAGTGTACTGCTTCACACTGACAGACCAAACTCACTGTGTAACGCACTGCAAACAGCTGTTTGTGTAGTGATGGCCGTGCTAGACTGGTGCGCACCATGGCGAGAATGCAGGTGATGGCGGTTTTCATGCCCATATGGTCGGGCTGAGGTAGCTGAATGACAGAACAACAGTGACTGAGTGTCCAGCTGATCGAATTTGGTCTGGTTCAACAGGGATATGTGAGGGAGCAGGCTGGTGTTGTACTTTATACTGGTTGAACTCGATGGACGTATGTCTTTTTTCAACCAAAATAACTATGTAACTATGTAACTATGTCTGTCCACAATGAAGCAATGACCTAATTATCTTGGGTGTGCCCTCCAACACACTCATATAGCCGGTCATTACTTCATTGTGATGCGTAATCCCCTTTACCGCGGCTAGGTAATGATCATGAAGGGGAATTGACACATGTACATGCCTTTTGTTTTGTTGTTGCAGCCACAGTGCAGCCAGAAAAACTAGACAGGCATGTACACACACCAGAAAAATTATTATAGCGCCTGCTACTAGAAGCGGCCTTAAAAATTCAGTTATCCACCTGGAGTCCTGGACCCTGTTGGTGGTGGCGGAGAAGGCAGTCAAGCAGCCTGCAGGCAGAGATGATGTGTGGGGACCGACTTAGTTATGGGGCAGGCAGTCATGCGGTGTGCAGGCAGAGATGCTGTGTGTGGGGACTGACTTAGTCTTCGGGCAGGCCTGACCTGTCTTTGTAGACCAGGCATCCGTGGTCAGATGGACCGTTGACCCAACGCTGTGTGCCAGAGATGACACCACTTGCCTTTCAACATCACAGTACAGTTTGGGTATGGCCTTTTTTGAGAAATAATTGCGGCCTGGTATCTTCCACTGCGGTGTGTGTATTTGCTTTTATGTGCTGCTTTTCCTCAGGTGGTCATCCCATTGCAGTTTGTGCTTATTCATCATGTGCCTTCTTAAGGCAGTTGTCCCTATGCGGGTCTTGGTCTTTCCACGGCTCAGTTTTCGGTGGCTGAGAGTACAGATGGCATCGCTCTCATCTGAGGCAGACACACAAAAAAATGTCCACACCGCTGAGCCCTGGGATGATTGCTCTTTGGTGAAGGCTGCCGACTGAGTGTTAAGTGGGGTGCCAGAATTAGAGAATTAGGAAGTTATGTCACACTTCCATGCGGAAGATGAGGTGTTCTGTGTTATATAGTAAACTTGTCCTGACAATATTGGGGGTTGATGGCACGTGCCTTCTTCTGAACACTGTACTTTGGCTGAGGGCCGCATGAAATCATTACAGCACAACCTCGAACTGACCTGCCGGGTGGCCTGCCTCTGGCTCTGCCTGTTGTTTTGTCCATATTGGGGGGGGATGAAGTAAAATGTATGCACTGACTGCTGGTATATAAAACAGCGTGCGGTCACACAGATACAGTGAAAGGTATGCAGTGATGCTGATATAACAGTGTGCAGTCACACAGGTGCAGTGCAAGGTATGCAGTGACTGCTGGTAGAACAATGTGCAGTCACACAGGTGCAGTGAAAATGGATGCACTGACCGCTGGTATATAAAACAGCATACGGTCACACAGGTGAAAGGTATGCATGCAGTGACTGGTATTATAATACAATGTGCAGCAGTCACACAGGTGCAGTGAAAAGGTAGGCACTGAATATGCTGGGCCTGGCACAGTATAGCAATTAGCAAGGGCCAGCTGCAACAGACAAGGCTGTATACGCAGTGTCAGTGGGCCACACACAAAAAAAACACATCACAAGAACATTAGCTCTGAAAAGATCTGTTTTGGGGTGCTTTTCAGCAATAAATATCAGCAAGGAGCAAGCTAACAGGCCTCCTAACTATCGCTTTCACTATCTTTCTAATGTCTCTCCCTTCTCTCACTAATACAGCAGCACACAGAGTGAGAAAATGGCCGATGCTGCTGCCTTATATAGGGGGGGGGGGGGGGGGGCTCCAAGAGGGAGTGCTGCCTGATTGGCTGCCATGTGTCTGCTGACTGTGATGTAGAGGGTCAAAGTTTAGCCCAATGATGTAGTATAGGGGGCCTGTCGAACAAGCATAAAGTTCGCGTTTCGACGCAAATGCGACTCACCATGTCCAGCTATCACATTACAATATGAAACTGAGGATCTTCTTCTAGTATAAAGGAGATAGTGAATTCCATTCAGCCCATACATACATCAGTACTGCAGATCTGGACACATACTGTGTCTTCTGTGTCTTTTAATTATCTGACTGGCTGTGCTCTGCAGAACAGATTAATTGCAGGTGCTGTGCTATTTGGTGAGTTAGCATTGCCTTCCTATGTGTGTTTTTATACATAAGTATAGCAAGTGCTGCTAGGGAGTGGTGTGTGTGTGTGTATTCATTATTGTTTTGTTTTTTTTTCACAATTAAAGGGGAACTGAAGAGAGAGGTATATGGAGGCTGTCATGTTTATTTCCTTTTAGACAATACCAGTTGCCTGGCAGCCCTGCTGATCCTCTGCCTCTAATACTATTAGCCATAGCCCCTAAACAAGCATGCAGCAGATCAGGTGTTTCAGTGGTTCAGACTTATAAGTCTGATCTGACAAGACTAGCTGCATGCTTGTTTCTGGTTTTAATCAGATACTACTGCAGAGAAAAAGACCAGCAGGGCTGCCAGGCAACTGGTATTGATTAAAAGGAAATAAACATGACAGCCTCCATATACCTCTCTCTTCAGTTCCCCTTTAAGCTTTATTAAGCACAAAATTAAGTAACAGGTATATGTTGACAAGCAGTTACATAGTTAAATCGATACAGATTCAAAAGTTTTAAACATTGCTATAAGATAACAAGTCTTGAGTGTCTAAAACAGCTGGACAAGTATTTTGATAGGTTTACATACTGTCACATTTCCATCTCTGGATTTTCGGGAAGCTGGAAGTATGAGAAAAGGTTGTAAATCTGAGGGAGGTGAAAAAAAAAAGACATATCAAATTTTGCCTTTTAGAAAGTTAGCTAGGTTATCCGGGAGTGGGGAGCAGATGTAGCATAGGTGGTGTCTTGTCCAGGGGAATCTGTAGGAGTCATAAAATGCAAATTATGTAGGTAGTGTTCAGGATATAAGTGTATTACTCACTTAAAGCGGGGAATGAGACTATGTGGTATCGGTAGGGTGATATTAGTAAGTAAGTAGCTGAGTATTAGTGACATATGGAGGGAGGATGGGGGTGGTGGAAGGGGGGGGGGGGAAGGGAGGGTGGATTAGGGAAAGGAGGAGGATCCTTCTGGCATGCATTGTTATGCTGAAGAAAAGAAGGTCTTTGGGGATGGGACTAACTTTACAACACAGATTTGTATAGTTACATAGTTACATAGTTACATAGTTATTTTGGTTAAAAAAAGACATACGTCCATCGAGTTCAACCAGTATAAGGTACAACACCAGCCTGCTCCCTCACATATCCCTGTTGATCCAGAGGAAGGCGAAAAAACCCTTACAAGGCATGGTCCAATTAGCCCCTAAAGGGAAAAATTCCTTCCCGACTCCAGATGGCAATCAGATAAAATCCCTGGATCAACATCATTAGGCATTACCTAGTAATTGTAGCCATGGATGTATGTATTCAGGTGTATTTTTGAATTCATGACAGAGAGCCCATGTTGTGGTGTATTGGTCAGGTCTGTCGTGGGCCGCGGATATTATCTCCTCCATTTCTGCAACATTATTTATCTTAGACCACCATTGCGCTATTGAGGGGATTTTGTCAGATTTCCATGAGCATGGAATCAAAGCACTGGCTGCGTTGATGAGGTGTATGAGAATAAATTTTTTATATTTTTTTGCCGACATTGGAACCATGTGGAGTAAGTAAACTTCAGGAGAGTATTTGACAGAGATAGAGGAGATCTTTTGGGTCCACGTGTGGATCTCTTTCCAATATTCCTGAATTTTCTGGCATGTCCAGAAAATGTGTAATAAATCCCCACCTTCCGAACCACATCTCCAGCAAAGATCTCTGTTGAGAATGCCCATGTGTTGTAGTTTTTTGGGAGTATTGTACCAGTGGGAAATTAGCTTGTAGCCTAATTCCTATACATTAACATTGGAAGAGCATTTGAGATTATTTGTTAGGATCTGAGTCCATTGGTCATCGGTGAAAGAACTACCTAAGACCTGTTCCCATTTCTCTTGGAGAGGGAATTTGTCAGGTAAATTCAGGTTTAATAAAGTTTTGTACATCTACGATATCACATGTCTATGTGGGGTCGTTGCAAGAGTCAATGTTTCAAAATTGGTGAGGGGTCTAGTAATTGTATGTTTCCTGGCTAAGGAGGAGACAAAGCTTTGGAGTTGTAAGAAAGACCAAGATGAGATATTTTTCCATCGGTCAGGGACTCAATTTGTCTCTTTGATAGGCAAGAGCCACTGCTGGACACATCTTTCAGGTGTAAAGTATGAGGACCTAGGTTTGTAAGTGTAATAGATAGCGGAGATGCCGCCACAGCGGTGAGTGGCATGGCGGCTGTCTCCACGTCTCAGTCAGAGGCCTCCGCCGCACAGTTACATGGTGGAGTTTTGCCTGGTCCTTCAGTTGCACAAAGACTGAGGGCTACGCGCGCGCCAGGCAACAGGACCTTTATGCGAATAGAATGGGAGTCAGCTGATCGGCCAGTCAGCTGACTCCAGCAGTGCTCCTGATTGACTGAGTGACTGGGGCGGTGCTGTGGGGCACTCTCAGCATATATAGGACCTGCCTGTCAGTAGCTCCTTGTCTGCTGTTGCAAATGCTACGTGTTAGCACTCAGACCTTAGTCAGTTTCCAAAGTGTGCTAGAACCAGCAGGAGCTGGGGATCCACACTTAGTCAGATTCTGTTGATAGCTAAAGTACTAATTGAATTGTATTATTTGTTATGACCTTCTGCTAGCCTTGACTACTCTTCTGCTTACTGATTCTGTGCTTCTGCCTATCTGATCCTGTTGGCAACTCAGCCTGAACACTACTCTGATTTAAGCCTTCTGTCTTTGTACCGTATCTGTCTGTTTGTTGCGAATCTGCTTGTCTGACTCTTCTGCCCTCACCAGTGAGCCTAGTCCCTGGTGAGGGATTCTCTGTACAGCTTAATCACCTGCTCCTCAGGTGACCAGCAGCTGCAGTACAGTCTTAATCACCTGCTCCTCAGGTGACTAGTAAACTACGGCACTGCCCTCATCACCTGCTCCTCAGGTGATTAGGAGCTGCAGTACAGTCTTGATCTCCTGCACCGCAGGTGATCACCTGCTGCAGTACAGTCTGAATCACCCGCTCCATGGGTGATCAGTATACGTTGACTTACTGTGCACCACCCACTCCACGGGTGAACTGATTACTTGTTCATCTGCATCTCCAGCTTGCTGGAGTGCTGATCCCTGTGTTCTTTAGAGATATCTCCCTCTATCAGCTCCTCTGGGGGAGTTGGTATCTCTATCTGTATTACTGTTGCACTAAACACCTATCTTTACATCTGGTTGTCCTGTGTTTTGCTATACTAGCATTATTGGTGATTCTGCAGATCACCACATAATCAGGTATAGTATCTGTATTATTGGTGATACTGCAGATCACCAATAATCAGAAAATCTGTTCTTGCTGACAACTATCGTTACAGTAAGGAAGTTTGGATCCAATCCTGGTGTAAATTGGGGATTGTTGAGGATTGGAGTAAGTGGTCCTGGAGAGGGAGATAGGAAGCCTTTGTTTGTAATGGAGCGAAAAGTTCGGAGAGTGATGAAATTAAGGGGTGAGAGAGGGCTATTTTGGGGATATCTTTATTTAGAATCCAAGGCAAGTCTGGTAAAGGGATACTAGGAAAAGCTTGTTCTATTTGTGTCCATCGTTTATTGCAATCAGGAGAGCACCATTCTGGAATTCTGCTGAGAATTGCTGCTTAGTGATATTTATAGAGTAGTGGGTAATTTAATCCGCCTTCTAGTTTGTCAAATGCCAGTAGGGAGCGCTTGATGCGTGCAGGTTTTTTCGCCCAGATGAAGCTATTGATAGATAACTGGATTTTAGTGAAGCATTGCTGAGGAATACAAATAGGAACTGTCTGGCTGATGTATAGGATTCTTGGTAGGACGTTCATTTTGATGGAGGCTAGCCTCCCAAACCAAGATAGGCGGGGGGTGAGAATGCCATCTGTCCAGGTCTATCTGAATTTTTTTGAAGAGAGAGGCATAATTTAGATCGAATAATTTAGAGAGAGTGGTTGGGATCTCTATTCCTAAATATCTGATTGAAGTATTGGCCCATTGGAAAGGGAATAATGGTTTTATGGTTGTTAATATTGTGGGCTTTAACGATATGTTCATTGCGGAGGATTTAGAGAGGTTGATCTTATAGTTGGTGAGGGATCCAAAGTATTTAAATTTTTCTAGTAGGGCTGGGATGGAAGTGGATGGCTTGATTAGTAAAAATAGGAGGTCATTTGCAAATGCTGAAACCTTATGTTCTGCATCTTTCACAACAACTCCCTCTATAGATTGGTCAGCTCGTATCCAGTGAAGCAGAGGTTCTAATGCAATATAAAGATTAGAGGGGACAGGGGGCAACCCTGCCTAGTGCCGTTAGACAGATTAAAAGAGTCTGAAAGTAGGCCGTTTACTTTGACTTTACCAGAGGGATTTGAGTATAAAAGTGAAATCCAGTTCTTCATTTGGGGGCCTAGGTCCATGTGGAGAAGAGAGGCCTTGATGAAGTCCCAGGATACTCTATCGAAAGCTTTTTCGGCATCAGTGGAGAGAAAAATTCCCTCCACCGAGTGCCGAGTAATCCAAGTGTGAATACCGAATGCTCTCATAGTTCCATCTTTGGCCTCTCTACCCAACATGAACCCTACTTGATCTGGGTGTATTCTGGAAGATAATAGGGGCAGAATTTGTGTGGCTATTATTTTGGTGAACAATTTTATGTCCGTGTTCAGGAGGGAGATAGGCCTATATCCTGAGCAGGATTGTGGGTCTTTTTCTGGTTTGTGTATCACGGTTATATGTACTTCAAGTAATTGTTTTGAGGGGGTAGTGTCAGCTGTCACTTCATTAAATGCAGAGATGAAGTGTGAGGATCATCAGTGTAGATTTTATAATATTGGGCTGTAAAGCCATCGGGTCCAGGGCTTTTGTTGGCTTTTAGTGTTTTAATTGCTTCTGAGATTTCATCTTTGGATATTGGAGAATTTAAGCTAGTTCTCTCTTCTAAGTTTAGCTTATTCAATCCATAATTGGAGAGGAATTGCGTAATTGCCTGAGACCTGGATAGAGGTGCATGCAGATCGTTGGGAGGAATGGGGAGGTTGTACAAACTTTGGTAAAAGTTTTTGAATTCCTCAGCAATGTCTTTGGTAGAGATTTTTTTCTCTTGTTTGGAGTTGATTAGAGATTTCACCTGCATGTTAGCAGTTTTTACTTGCAGGGCTCATGCTAGAAGGGCTCCTGATTTATTAGCATGCTCATAGAATATTCCTCGCGATAGTAAGAATTTCCTTTTGGTTTGGTATGAGAGAAGTTTTTGAAGCTGAAGCTGATTTCGTAGGGAGCTGATTTCGTCTAGAAGAGGAGCAAGTAGAGAGGCTTTGTGCTTCGTCTCCAACATTTTAATTTTGGATTGTAGTAGGTCGATGTGAGCTTGTTTTTCTCTCTTGGTTCTAGTTCCTATACAAATCAGGTGGCCTCTTATATATGGCTTGTGTGCTTCCCATACCAAGAGAGCTGATTGATCTGAGGACTTATTTAAGTGGAAATATTCAGAGATATGGTGCTTTATTTCCTTCAGGTGGGTCTCTTCTGAAAGTATAAAAATGGTTTAATCTCCAGCAGAAGGATTTGGGTATGGTAAATGGAGGCTTTAAGAGAAGTGTAACCGGAGCATGATCAGCCAGACTTAAAATGCCAATAGTAGCTTGGAGTACCAAGGCCGCGTCCCTCTGCTGGACAAAAAGATAATCCAGACGAGAGTATCGTCTGTGGGGACCTGAATAGAAGGAAAAATCTTTATCATCTGGGTGAAGGAGACGCCAGGTGTCTACTAGGGAAAGTTGGTCTAGTTGTTCCCTTATTTTTTTGATGTCTCTGAATTTAAGAGATGAGGTGCCGTTAGATGTGTCCAGTAGGGGATTCAAAGGGACATTAAGGTCACCTCTAAGAAATAGGGAACCTTGGTAGAAGGACAGTAGAGAATGCATAATCTTTCTGAAAAATTTGACCTGGCCTGTGTTTGGGGCATAGATGTTGGCCAGTGTGATATCTCTATCCTATATTTTCCCATGTACAAAAATATATGTCCCCTCTGGGTCTTCCAATTTAGAAAGTTGTTGAAAATTTACGAATCTGTGGATCAATATGGAAACTCCTTTCATCTTGTCTAGTGGAGAGGGAGCATGGAAGTATATCAGATAATGCTTGTCATAGAATTTAGGAATTTTTTTTGCAAAAGTGGGTTTCCTGGAAAAAAGCAAATGTGGCGCCTTCTTTTTGGATATGATCTAGGAATTTGGATCTCTTTTGCGGTATGTTTAATCCATTGGTGTTATAAGAAAGGAGTTTCCATTGTTGAGTTCTCACTTTAGTTTTGGAAGACATTGTTAGACTCTGCAACAAAACCACAAGTAGAAGGCTAATAGGTAGCCAAAGGCCTAACATTATAGAGAGACAGTAGGAGACAGGGAATGGGGGAGGAGGGGGGAGAGAGGGGAGTAGGAAAGAGAGGGTGAGGTATGAAAGGTGGGGGAAGGTTAATAGAGAGGAAGATGGAGGGGTATGTGAGAAGATGAGGAGTACCTTGATAGCACCCTTATCTGAGAAGTAGGCTAGAAAAGGAAAGAAGTAAATTTAGTGTGTGTAGTGAGAAATAATAATAAGATAACTCACGTGGGTAACTTGAAATTTCTCAAAGCGAAAATATTCGGATATCCACTGTACTAAGGTGAGGGGTTGTCAGAGAACCAGTCTCTGTTGTGGAGGTGGCCAAAAACACCCCTGAGAGATTGGGTGCTCAAGCAACAAAAAAGATACCAAGGGTAACTGGTGAAGAGGTGAACCAGACATAATAAAAGCAAACATAGACAGTGATTTGTGGAAAGCATGTCCACAAGCACTGTAAATCCAACTACTAAGTACTATATATAAAAGAGACAATAGCATATCATTCGTATTATAGTGAACCTTGTCGGGGGTCGGGGGGAGGGGGAAAAAGGGGTGGGGTCAAGGGAATAGAAGAGGAGGGGGAAAGAGAGGGGGAGGGGGGGTTGGCAAGGGGGAGGGGGGGAGGGGGAGGAAGGTATGGGGGAGGGGGGGATTAGGGAATTACAAGTGCAAACAGGCACAGGCAAAGAACACAACTTAAATAACGTCAAAACAAATACTTAATTGACTAAGTCAAATATGTGTATACATATTATCTCTTTAGCAAGAAGGACCGCGGGTGTGCTAAGTATATCACATATATAGCAAGAACAGCAAAGAGGAATCAAAAACAGTGTGAATGATGAACCTTATTAGCAATCCGTGGTAATATTACTAATTTGGAACAGTAGGTCGCAAGTGATATGGAGCTATCAGGTAGGAGAGTTTCCTGTATGATAACTTGAAAGAATAAGGATCAATCTTCCTCTAAGGTGGCACAGCCAAGATCTGCTGCGGTATCCAAAGTGACAGATTTAGCAGGGGTCTTACGGCCCTGTTTGGATTTCCTAGAGGATGGAGGTCTGGAGCGAAGATCTGGAGTCTCGAAGCTGGTAAGGGATTCTGGCCCTTATGCTTTAAATTCGGCGTACCATAGAGGCAAGTCAGGAGCAGTAATTTTTAAGGTGTCACAAAAATCATTCAAATCTGCAGGTGTGCGAAGGAAAGTAGTGAGACCGTTAACTGTTACAGAAAGCGCAAAGGGGAAGCGCCAGCGGTATTTGTAGTTCTTCTCCACTAGTAGTTGCAAAAGTGGCTTTAGTGCCTTTCTGTGTTGTAAGGTTAGCGGAGAAAGATCCTGGTAAAGGGCTATATGACAGTCATTAAAAAGTATATCGTCTTGTGAGTGCGCGGCTTTCATTATGTCCTCCTTTAGTTGGAAAGATGAGAGACAGCATATAATGTCTCGGGGGGGGATCTGAGTCTTTCCCAGGCGGCTTAAGAGCTCGGTGGGCTCTCACAAATTCCATAGGCTGTTCTTTGGGCCTAGTGAGTAGCTCATTAAAGATGGATGTTAAAGCCGAGGTAATCTGGTCTGCAGGGATTGACTCGGGGACTCCCCGTATTCTGATGTTGTTACGCCGTCCCCCCCTTATCAAGATCTTCTAAGTGTCTCTGGTGAGCGATTAGTCTAGTATTGTGTACCTGAGTGGTTCTGAATAGTGTTTTAATCTGATTGTCTCTCTTCGCCCCAGTTTTTTCAATAGTGGATATGCGCTCAGCTATGGCGGCCATATCTTCGCGTACTTCCGCGATGGCGTTATTAAATGTTGATTTAATATCTTCAGCAAAGTCTCTTAAGTGAGCGGAAGTTACCATATCTCTTTTTTTAGGTGGATTAGAGTACTCACGATCTGAAGACTCTCTGGATGTGAGGGAGCCATCGGGTGAAAGGCCTCGCGGTGCCGCCATCTTAGAAGCAGAGGCTGGGGCCTTGCGTTCAGATTGGGAGCGGAACAGCTCCGGTAAGCTTCTTCCAGATTGTGGACGAGGGTTGTTTCTGGTTCTGGAGGTGTTTTGACCTCGTGTCCTGCGGTCCATAGCAGTTGGGAGAGTGTAGTTGGATCGAGACAGGCAGAAAAAGCAGTGTCTGGTTCAGGAGCTCTGCACTCACGCCACCATCTCTCTTGAGCACCAAGCCACGCCCCGGATTCATTATTGTTAATTTTACATTGTTATATTTTTATTTCAATATGACCCTTTGTTGAAATGCATTAGTACCCCTATACCCATTCCACCTGGGTAGGTGGGCATCTGAGAATCCCCATGTTAAAGGGAACCCTAGATGCCACCATGAGCCCCCAAGACCCCCACCTCTCCCACCACAGGTGGAGAAAATATACATGTCCTTGGAATAAGCATGGTATGAACAAGGGCTTTGGGTGGAGATAAAGGCTTTGCTGCCTCTCTCTTCCAGGGTTCCCTCATATCATGGACCATGATGGTTGGTGTAGGTCACCCTGAGCTACACCCGCCATCATGTTCCATGATATGTCACACAGTCTGCGCTCCAAATTCTTGCTATACCAGCCTCCAAGGGTGACAAGGGGTTAAGAAAACTTGGTAGAGGGCACCCCACATGATTTATTTGTTTTAATGCAAATAATATTTATATTTGCCAGGCATCTTTATACAGCTATACAGTGATCCCTCGTGAAATCATTGCAACGTGCCCTTGGTTTTCTGGGTATATATATGTAAATTTTCCTGTTGCAATTGCAGTGTCTGCCATCTAACAGAGTACTCCCATGTATCACTGCATTTCTCTCAGCCAAAAGAAAATTCCCAGGAGTTCTGGTACATTATTCCCCCAAATACACCTTGTGCTAAAGATGATGGGCAATACTGCCACTCATGTGATGATATCTACCTGGAGGTGACTTATGGTGGAAGCTTTGTAGTAAGGTAACCCACCAGGTAGAACTAGTATAGGGGGACAGAAGTAACCCTTACTTATTTCCACAAACTGGTAAAAGTTAATTCAATAAAGTTTTGATTTACCTTTTATTAATCGCCTTAGGCTATATGCCAAGAATGAGGTTCCCAAGTCAATATCCCTGAAATTATGGTCCCTAAGGTAAAAAAAACTGTTAAAGGCCAGATTCTCACAACAAATGTCACATGGTGAAATGCAGCTAAAAGTCAAATTCACACAATAGATGTGACAAGAGGAAAAATGGCACAGACTACACTTCTACATCAAATATCCCACAGTGAACAATTGGCTGCATGCTGACCTCCAATAAATGGGGATAGGAGGGCTGCACAAAACAAAAGCTGCTGTAACACCACGAGAAAATAAGAACAGTAGACAAGACAAAAATAATATTTCATTACACACTGTATCCATCTTCTTATACACAATTTGTCCCACAGTGCAATCCATATGTCTTTTAATCAAGTTTTAATTGCAGAAACTCGTTTCATACCTTTCCTTACCCCTTCCCCTGCTGCATTCATCATTGCTGAATTGCCCTTCCTATTATGAGAAAAAATTATGGTGGGAGCAGACCTTCGGATGTCAATAAACCCCAAGTGTTCACCTTGTTTTTGCCAACTAGTCAACAGTTTGTTGATTTCTAAAAGCACACCTTTTGCCTATAAATAGGACCTAAATAGGAGACTAGAGAGGACTACTGGATATCTCTGATTACAGTGCCCCATAAGAAAAGAAGTTAATACCAAGTATCACTAAGAGATCTCTGGATAAAGCTTCATACAGTACATATATACTGAATGTATATATATATATATATATAGATACAATTTTTATTTTTTTTTAAATGTAAACTGTTAGCTGCACTACTATGCCGAAAGTCAGCATAGCAGTTCATCACCTGGGTCGCTCATATGGACAGGCCAGCAATATGCTCCCTTGAGCATCTAATGAGATGGCACTCCTATTGCAGTCTACAGGTGTAGAATGTGTCAGTCTGTAGACTTCACACAGAAAATCTGAATTTCCTGCTGAAATTTCTGCTTGTCCCTATAGAGTCAATATATAGTCAAAGGACAGTAGATCTGATTCAATAAAGTAATGAAACTATCCAATAAAATATCTAAGAAAACATTGTGATTTTATACTGCCTCACAGCTTGAAAGTAATGTCTGTATTTTTGCTTGGTACATCGCCACCAGTCTTAGTGGTATCTGAGTGTGTGATTATTATTCTTACATAGTTACATAGTTACTTGGGTTGAAAAAAGACATACGTCCATCAAGTTCAACCAGAGAACAAAGTACAACACCAGCCTGCTCCCTCATATATCCCTGTTGATCCAGAGGAAGGCGAAAAACCCTTACAAGGCATGGTCCAATTAGCCCCAAAAGGGAAAAAAATCCTTCCCGACTCCAGATGGCAATCAGATAAAATGTCTGGATCAACATCATTGGGCATTCCTAGTAATTGTAGCCTGTGAGAAAACGTGGAGAAGCCGCCGCGTGTACTGGCGGCGAGGCGGCTGATTCCGCGTCCAGCGTGGCGGTTTCCACGCAGCAACGCATGTCTGGGTCGGCTGGGATCTCTAGTGCACCTGGATGGAGAGCTACGCACGCGCGCGCCAGAAGTCAGGACCTTTATGCCAGCAGGAGATGTGTCAGCTGATCAGGACGATCAGCTGATTCCTGCTGGACTACTGATTGGCTGAGTGGTTCGGGCGGGGCAGCAGAGTCCTGCAACTACATATACAGCTTGCTTGTCAGTTGCTGGTTGTCTGCCGTTGCGAACACTACGTGGAAGCACTCAGACCTTAGTCAGATCCAACAGTGTGTTTGAACCAGGAGGACCTGGGAATTCACACTTTGCCAGTTTACTTGTATTATTGCTCTGCTATATGTTAGACTAGTTCCAGGGTGTAGAGACCACAGACCTCACACCCAGACTAGGGAACTTGTGTTATCATTCTGTTATACATCAGACTAGTTCAAGGGTGTAGAGACCACGGACCTCACACCCAGACTAGGGAACTTGTGTTATCATTCTGTTATGCATCAAACTAGTTCCAGGGTGTAGAGACCACGGACCTCACACCCAGATTAGGGAACTTGTTATACATCAGACTAGTTCCAGGGTGTAGAGACCACGGACCTCACACCCAGACTAGGCATTGTTTGATATCTGTTATGACTTATTGCTTTCCTGACTATTCCTCTGATCACTGATTCGGTACCTTGCATATCTGATATTCCGTTGCCAAACCCTGCTTGCCTTGGATACCGAATCAGCTTTCTGTCTTTGTACTTTGTCTGTCCGTGTGTTGCCGACCTGGCTTGCCCGACCTCGAGAGCTATCTCTCCCCTTAAGAGATAGTCTCCGGATCAGATAGTGATACCCACCCTCTGGTGTCACTCACCCTCTGGTCCTTCCTACCTCCAGCCTGACTCCACCGCTTGGAGAGTCTCAGGCTGCTGGAAGGTTCCTGTACTCTCTAAAGCAGTATTGCCTATACTGCCTAATATCACCTGCTCATCAGGTGTGTTTCTCAAAGTATTACTGTTACACCAAACACTCTTATATACATAGGTGTCCAGAGGTTAGTAATATATCTGTATTATCGGTGATTCTGCAGATCATCAATAATCGGGTATATATCTGTATTCTTGGTGATACTGCAGATCACCAATAATCAGATTCCCTCTGCGTGCTGACACCGATCGTTACATAGCCATGGATGTCTTTCAATGCAAGGAAAGCATCTAAGCCCCCATTAAATGCAGTTATAGATTTTGCCATAACTACTTCCTGTGGCAATGCATTCCACATCTTAATCACGCTTACTGTAAAGAACCCTTTCCTAAATAAATGGCTAAAACGATTTTCCTCCATGCGCAGATCATGTCCTCTAGTCCTATGAGAAGGCTTAGGGACAAAAAGCTCATCTGCCAAGCTTTTATATTGCTCTCTGACGTATTTATACATGTTAATTAGATCCCCTCTAAGGCGTCTTTTCTCTAGAAACCCCAGTATAGCCGTCCCTTTAACCGTCCCTTTAACCTTGGCCTCCTGGAGAGAGCTACAGTATAACGTTCTGTAGTATTTATTATAGAGTTTGGGAACTTTAGGTGTTTTGAAGTGTGTCTCTTGCTGGCAAACAATATTGGCATGCTCTTTGCGACAAAGATTGAGGATAGCTGACCTCTTTTCTGGGACATTTAGGCCCCTGGCATTTAAGGACAGCAGTTTAAGTGACCGCTGGAACCTTATTCGTTAGTGGACGCTTCCCCGGACCCGTGCCCCAGCCCCAGCCAACCCACCTTGCAGCCAATAAACTAGTGATAGAAACAGAGAAGGACATAGCAAAAGAAAGATAGAGAGAGGTAAGATACACAAAAAAGTGTATATTGAGCATATGAGGAGCAAACACGTTGGAAGGCTGCTCACCCATAAAGCTCGCCAAAATACGAGATCTTGGCATTGGATAACTTTGCCTAGGTGCCTGTTGGGCTCCATTTTTGAACCAGCAAATCCTACTGGGGCAGAAGAATTTGATGGAAGAACCATGGTCACGAGTCCTAGCTCCGACTAGACACACATTAATAATAACATAGTCATGCATCAACCCCCTTTTCCCTTCAAAACAGGAGAGAAGGAACATGAAAGCAACCTCAGGTAATGTGATAAATGGCAAGCTAATCTATAGTTTTAAACATGCAACAAGGAAATGAGGAAACAGGCCCAGATACAGTCCCCCCGCCCCATCCACCCCCCCCCCCTTCCCATCCTAGGACCCCTTGAGGTGAAGCATTGAGTTATAAGGGGGGTGAGATCCCAAAGTGAGGTCCCTCCCCGTGGCCAAGTGGATCTGCTCTGCTTTTCCTTCCCTATGTAAATGGCTCACCCCACGTGCCCCATGCCAAGGGTCTGCCTCCCCTTTACGTCTAGTGACCCCCGCCCGCTCTCCTATGGGCATATCCCCTCATTGATTCATGCAAGTATTGGCTGCAAGGAGGGGCCAGTACCCCGAAGCGCCCCAGATCTCCCGTGACACGGGAGGAAGGGAGCCGGAGCCCATCATTGCGTAGTAAAGAGGGGGGAAGCTGAGGGGGAGCAAGCACCGGGGCCCCCCACCCCACCCCACCCCCCTCTAGAGTCCGTTGGCACCCTCCCAAAGCCGTACACCAGGTTCAAGTGGGCAGTGACCCCCATAAATGTCAGGTTCCTGCGTTGGTTGATATTTGAGTCATCAATGCCCATAGCGTAACACCTTGTTCCATACGGGTATGGCTGGCTGCAGGTTATTAATCTTCCGTCGAGGCTGCTTTAGGGCAAGGCGGAAAGTGTCCAGCAAAATACACGCGGCAGTCCGGTGTGGGCAGCAAAGCTCGCCAGCAGATTGTAAATGTGTGGGGCAGATATGGTAAAGCGTGGCAGAACAGTATAACCACGTGGGCAGCGGGGCAGCTCACGGAGTAACATGCGGGCGGATGGGCCACCGGGGGGGAATAGTCACAGTACTTACGGACCGATCTTCTCCTCAGCATTGCTCACGTGGCTTTTGCGGCCCCGCAAAGTCCATATTGTCCGGATTCCACTCAGGGACGGCCACTGTAGGGATGTCCATTACACGGAAAAACTCCGGAAGATCCTTAGGGTGACGAATGGTGAAGGATAAAGTGCCTTTCTTCACTATGAGCTGGAACGGGAATCCCCATTTGTAGGAGACTTCGTCCGCCATGAAGGATTGCAGTAGAGGCTTCAGCGCTCGCTGTTGTGCAAGTGTAGAGGGTGCCAGATCCTGGAAGAGGGACACCGCTGCCCCTTCCCACTCAAGGTTGCCCTTCCTCCTTGCTGCCACCATGATCTGCTCCTTCTCCTGGTAATTATGGAGCCTACATATAATGTCACAGGGTTGTTCTTCTCTTCCTGGCGCAGCCCGGAGGGCTCTATGAGCCCTATCAAATTTGAGTTTCTGGTCAGCAGGTCTGTTTAGGAGGCCATTGAAGAGGGTGCGCAGCGTGGGGATAATATTGTCAGCGGCAACATGCTCCGGTACCCCTCTCACCCGAATATTATTCCTACGTCCCCTGTTCTGCATGTCTTCCATTTGGGTGCGCATTGAGCGGGTAAAAGTGGACTGTCTCTCACTCTCTTCACGCAACTTTGCCACTTCTTCCCTCAGCGAAGTCATATCATTCTCCACCACCGTGACCCGATCTGCCAGGCCATGGATGTCCGCGTGGATGGCAGCTATTTCCATCTTCGTGGAGGTCACTATTCTTTCGGTTTGTTCTTCCATGTCCTGCTTGGTGGGGAGCCCCTTCAGGAATCTCCATATGTCCTCCAGGTTAGTGAGGGCAGATGGGCCCGACTTCATGGAGCTGGAGCTAGAGGTTGCCGGAGGCAGGGGTGTCGGATCCGCCATGTTGGGAGCGGTCGGGGTCCCGCTTAAGGCCTGAAAATATCTGGTCAAAGGTCTCTGCAGGGGGGTGTTAGGGCACTGCTGGACCGAGTCACCCTTCTTAGATCTTTTCATGCCACTTCGGGTAAAAAAGCAGAGGGATTTGAGGTTAATTAGAGCTAAAGAAGTGTGCACATGGCCAGGAGCTTTTCAGGAGCACGTCCTCACGCTTCCATCGCAGGCTCCGCCCCCGACGTATGTCTTTTTTCAACCCAAGTAACTATGTAACTATGTAACACTAGGACATAAGATACGATTGTATTCTACTCAGGGCATTTCCTAGAGAGTCCTAGATTTTTGTGTAGGAGAGCATAAGAAGACCTGGGAGCTGTCTAAAGTATTTTTGTAAATGTTATTGTCAACATCCTCCTTTAATGCCAGTTATAGCTTTTAATTTAACAGGACTACCTTTAAAGAGGAACTGTAGTGAAAATAACATGTTAAACCAGGCAGCACAGCGGCGTAGTGGTTAGTGGTCTTGCCTTGCAATGCTGGGTACCCGGTTCAAATACTAGCCAGGTCAACATCTGCAAGGAGTTTGTATGTTTTCCCTGTGTCTACGTGGGTTTCCTCCAGGCACCCCGGTTTCTTCCCACATCCCCAAAAACATACAGATAAGTTAATTAGCTTCCCCTTAGATTGGCCCTAGACTATGATACATACACTACACTATACATACATAGACATAAAACTATGGTAGGGATTAGAAATGTATGTTTTCTGGTTCAACCCAGAAAAGGCTATAATAGTAAGAACCGTCATGGGGATGCTAATGATGCAATTTTTTACATTAATATTGCTGCTGTTTAAGCAGAATTTTCAAACAAAAAGAAACAGAAAACATTACCATGGTTGTGGAATTCTATGATGATTATTTAAAGACACAGAAGTGGGTAAGGGGGCTGCATTGTATTTTGGTTTAACAAAAATTGACTGGGAGCCCTGTAAGCGAATACATGGAAAATGTCTCCCTACTGTTGTCAAGCATGACAATAGTAGCAAAATATTTTTTTACCATCTTAGTCAAGTTAGTTGGAGCATAGAACATCAATGAAGAATCTCCATTCCATTTGTGACTTATCTCTTGATCTCTTTTCATGGTTTTCCCATCCTTTCCCCTTCTTCTTTATCCATGTGGATTCCATTTTAGGACTGTTCTTTCTATAGTCTTCTCCCTTTCATAGTGTGTGGCCTATCTAACCCGACTTCCTTTTCCTTTAAGGAATACTATCAATGTATGCATTTATTTTTAAATGCTGTATGTTGTAGCACACATTAGGACAAGTACTAGGAGCAATTTGATTCCTCACACAGCTGTTCCTCTCAGCTGTAAAATCCTCCGTCAGTTTTGGCATCAGTGTTGGATACAAAATGTATCTAAATACTGGACTCCCAGAGGGATAGACCATGTCTCTGCACAGGGGAGCTGCTATCAACTCCTCAGTTATAGTTTAATTATCACCTTGCTGAAAGAATCTTGTTGATATGGTGGTAAGGGGTTAAATATTCTAGCAATGTGTGTTTATTATCTTTGCTTCTCTTGACTGATAAAGATACTAATAATGCTAATTGTAGACAGTGGTCTGCCCCTCTCAGCAGCTTGTAAAGTGGATGCAGCCTGGAGTGAATCACCACAAGCAGGCAGCCAGTCTGAGTGTAAACACAGACTAGTGTTATAGCTAGTTATATTCCAGCAATATTACAGCTCATTTAGTTACCTGTTACCACCTCTGATCAGCCTATTTCTCCTCATGACTCCTGCATGCTGTGAGAGTGACACAGTGAAATATATTTGTGAGCTGTGTGACAGAGTAACCAAGCAGCTCAGGGTGACCCAAACTACTATGAGCTGTGTGAGAAATGATTTTTTTAAGCAGGGATAGCGAGAGAGAGACCTGGGTGAATAAATAAAGTGCCCCTAGCACTAGTGGTAATGTGTACACTAATATAGAGTATTAAAAAAAGTCGTTTCAATCGATAGTATTCCTTTAACCGAATTTCAAATAGTTGTTGGTTGGTGTTTTTCCACAGTTCTTCATTTGGCAATTCCTCAGGCCATTTTATATTCATACATTTCTATAGGCACTTATTTACAATTACATGAATTTTACTAGCTGGATGCCCGGCGTTGCCCGGGTATGTATTTGGCTAGTGTTGGCTCTGCCCACTTTTCCTAACCCTAACACACAATTACTTAATGACCAAGTATGTGAGTTTTTTGGTCTTTGGCATCAATAATTTGCAATGAAATAAAATTAATCTGATTAGATGTGGCTCCACCCTTTTTCTGAATTTGAACTCCAATCACCCAATGGCCAACCGTACCAGGTACAGGTGATTAACAGTGCAAGAATGGCAGCAATTCAATATTCCCCTTAAAAATCAATAGGTGGATTTTGATTGGCTTTTATAGGCTCCACCCACTTTTCTGAATATTAATCCCAGTCACCCAGTGACCAACTGTGCAAAGTTTGAGAACCCTGCCATTAACAGTGTAAGAATGGCTGCAGTTTACATTTGCGCAATGAAATTTGTATTTTTCTCCACCCACTTATTTCCTAACATTGTTCAGGTATGTATTTGGCTGGTGTTGGCTCCGCCTACTATTTCTAACCCTAATACACAATTACTCAATAACCAAGTTTGTGAGCTTTGTGGTCTTTGGCATCAATAATTTGCATTGAGATTAAACAAATCTGATTGGCTGTTTGTGGCTCCACCCCATTGTCTGAATTTGAACCCCAGTCACCCAATGACCAACTGTACCAGGTTTAAAGAGACACTGTAGCATCAAAAACATCCCCTGGGGGGTACTCACCTCGGGTGGGGGAAGCCTCGGGATCCTAATGAGGCTTCCCACGCCATCCTCTGTCCCATGGGGGTCTCGCTGCAGCCCTACGAACAGCCGGCGACAGACCCGACTGTCAATTCAATATTTACCTTTGCTGGCTCCAGCGGGGGCGCTGTGGCTGCTTTCGGCTCCAAAGTAGACGGAAATACCCGATCTCAGTCGGATCCACTCTACTGCGCAGGCGCCGGAGACTTGCGCCTGCGCAGTAGAGCAGACCCGATGGCGATCGAGTATTTCCACCTACTTCAGAGCCGACAGCCGTCAGAGCGCCTGCGAGGGAGCCGGGAAGGTAAATATTGACGTCACCGCTGTACGGAGGGCTGCAGCGAGACCCCTGAGGGACAGAGGACGGCGTGGGAAGCCTCATTAGGATCCTGAGGCTTCCCCCACCTGAGGTGAGTACCCCCCAGGGGACGTTTTGATGTTACAGATTCTCATAAGGCTTGTGCCATTAACAGTTCAAGAATGGTAACAATTACATATTCCCCTTGAAAATCAACACGTGAATTTTGATTGGCTTTTGTAGGCTCCACCCACTTCTCTGAATATTAATCCCAGTCACCCAGTGACCAATTGTGCAAAGTTTGAGAACCCTACCATTAAAAGTGTAAGAATTGCTGCAGTTTACATTTTCTCAGTGAAATTTGCATTTGTCTCTGCCTACTGATGACCCGGCATTGCCCAATTATGTATATTGCAGGTGCTGGCTGCGCCCACTTTTCCTAACCCTAACACACAATTAATCAATTACTCAATGACCAAGTTTGTGAGCTTTGCGGTCTTTGCCATCAATAACCTGCATTAAAATGAAACAAATCATATTGGCTGTTTGTGGCTCCACCCCCTTTTATAAATTTAAACCCCAGTCACCCAATCATTAACTGTACCAGGTTTGAGGCTTGTGCCATTAACAGTGCAAGAATGGCAGCAATGAAATATTCCCCTTAAAAATCAATAGGTAATTTTTTATTGCCTTTTGTAGGCTCCACCCACTTTTCTGAATATTAACCCCAGTCACCCAGTAACAAACTGTGCAAAGTTTGAGAACCCTACTATTAACAGTGTAAGAATGGCTGCTGTTTACATTTTCCCAGTAACATTTGTATTTGTCTCCGCCCACTTATGACCCGGCGTTGCCCGCTTATGTATTTGGCTGGTGTTGGCTGTGCCCACTTTTCTAACCCTAACACACAATTAATCAATTACCAAGTTTGTGATCTTTGCGGTGTTTGGCATCAATAATGTGCATTAAAATGAAACAAATCTGATTGGCTGTTTGTGGCTCCACCCCCTTTCTGAAATTGAACCCTAGTCACCCAATGATCAACTGTACCAGGTTTGAGGCTTGTGCCATTAACAGTGCAAGAATGGCAGCAATGTAAATATTCCCCTTGAAAATCAATAGGTTAATTTCGATTGGCTTTTATAGACTCCACCCACCTTTCTGAATATTAATCCCAGTCACCCAGCGACCAACTGTGCAAAGTTTGAGAACCCTACCATTAACAGTGTAAGAATGGCTGCAGTTTACATTTTCCAGTGAAATTTGTATTTGTCTCCGCCCCCTTTTTGGTTATGGAAATAAAAAGTATCCTATACTTTATTTCAGGTAGTGTACTATGTGTGTGCCAAATTTCATTCAAATCCGTTCAGCCATTTTTGCGTGATCGAGTAACAAATAGAGTTGGGCCGAACCTCCGATTTTAGGTTCGCGAACCTGGTTCGCGAACTTCCGCGGAAGGTTCGGTTCACGTTAAAGTTCGCGAACCGCAATAGACTTCAATGGGGATGCGAACTTTGAAAAAAAAAAATAATTATGCTGGCCACAAAAGTGATGGAAAAGATGTTTCAAGGGGTCTAACACCTGGAGGGGGGCATGGCGGAGTGGGATACATGCCAAAAGTCCCGGGGAAAAATCTGGATTTGACGCAAAGCAGCGTTTTAAGGGCAAAAATCACATTGAATGCTAAATGACAGGCCTAAAGTGCTTTCAAACATCTTGCATGTGTATACATCAATCAGGTAGTGTAATTAAGGTACTGCTTCACACTGACACACCAAACTCACCGTGTAACGCACCGCAAACAGCTGTTTGTGTAGTGACGGCCGTGCTGGACTGGTGCGCACCATGGCGAGAGTGCAGGTTTTGGTGGCTTTACAGCCCATATGGTCGCCTGGCTGATGTAGCTGAATGACAGAACAGTGACTGTCCAGCTGATCAAATTTGGTCTGACCACAATGAGCAGGTATACAGTGGCGGGTTCACAGAACAGGTATGCAGTGGCAGGTTCACTGAACACAACAGGTATGCAGTGGCGGGTTCACTGAACAGGTATACAGTGGCGGGTCCACTGAACAGAACAGGTATGCAGTGGCGGGTTCACTAAACAGAACAGGTATACAGTGGCGGGTTCACTAAACAGAACAGGTATACAGTGGCGGGTTCACAGAACAGGTATGCAGTGGCAGGTTCACTGAACACAACAGGTATGCAGTGGCGGGTTCACTGAACAGGTATACAGTGGCGGGTCCACTGAACAGAACAGGTATGCAGTGGCGGGTTCACTGAACAGGTATACAGTGGCGGGTCCACTGAACAGAACAGGTATGCAGTGGTGGGTTCACTGAACAGGTATGCAGTGGTGGGTTCACAGAACAGGTATGCAGTGGTGGGTTCACAGCACAGGTATGCAGTGGTGGGTTCAATGAACAGGTATACAGTGGCGGGTCCACTGAACAGAACAGGTATGCAGTGGCAGGTTCACTGAACAGGTATGCAGTGGTGGGTTCACAGCACAGGTATGCAGTGGTGGGTTCACAGAACAGGTATGCAGTGGTGGGTTCACAGCACAGGTATGCAGTGGTGGGTTCAATGAACAGGTATACAGTGGCGGGTCCACTGAACAGAACAGGTATGCAGTGGCAGGTTCACTGAGCAGGTATGCAGTGGTGGGTTCACAGCACAGGTATGCAGTGGTGGGTTCACAGAACAGGTATGCAGTGGTGGGTTCACAGCACAGGTATGCAGTGGTGGGTTCAATGAACAGGTATACAGTGGCGGGTCCACTGAACAGAACAGGTATGCAGTGGCAGGTTCACTGAACAGGTATGCAGTGGTGGGTTCACAGCACAGGTATGCAGTGGTGGGTTCACAGAACAGGTATGCAGTGGTGGGTTCACAGCACAGGTATGCAGTGGTGGGTTCAATGAACAGGTATACAGTGGCGGGTCCACTGAACAGAACAGGTATGCAGTGGCAGGTTCACTGAACAGGTATGCAGTGGTGGGTTCACAGCACAGGTATGCAGTGGTGGGTTCACTGAACAGGCATGCAGTGGTGGGTTCACAGCACAGGTATGCAGTGGTGGGTTCACAGAACAGGTATGCAGCCAGACAGGAACAAGTTAAGCCTAACTAATCTTTCCCTGAGAGACAGTCTGCAGCAGCTCGCCCTACTCTCACTAACGCAGGCAGCACACGAGTGACCGTAATGGCCACCGCTGCCTGCCTTATATAAGGGGGGGTGGGGCTCCAGGGGCTAGTGTAGCCTAATTGGCTACACTGGGCCTGCTGACTGTGATGTAGAGGGTCAAAGTTGACCCTCCATGTGCATTATGGGGCGAACCGAACTTCCGCAAAGGTTCGCCTGCGGGACGCGAACGCGAACCACTGAAGTTCGCATGGAACAGTTCGCAGGCGAACCGTTCGGCCCAACTCTAGTAACAAACATCCAAACATCCAAAAATCCAAACTTTCCCATTTACTATATTAGTAGGATAAGGACATTAGTATTGAAAATAGGATACAAAGATAAGTATTAAAAATACAAACGTTTGTTCTTTTTTCAAAGTTTTTATCTCTCCATATATAGTACAGCTGGATAAATGCTCTTTTTGCTTTCTTAGTTTAATATTTTTTACATCATCTTCTGCATCACCATCTCTGGTAACAACACTTCCCAGATAAGTAAATTACTCCACCAGTTCTATTTCATAGTTGCTAATGGTCAGTCTCTCTGTAGCAGTATTTTTTATCCTCATGTATTTTGTTTTGTTAGCAGTGATACACTGTCCTGCAAATTCTGCTTCATTTTGTAACCTCTCCAGTTTTAGTTTTTTATCTATATCCCTTGAGACAATGAACAGATCTCAGCAGCAATCTAGATTTCCACTGTTTCTATCATACTCCATTTTATTTCTCTTTTCTGTTCCTTTAGAGCTCTTCTCATTACACTGTCCAATACTAAACATAAAACACAGCCTTGTTTCACCCCTTGATATGCAAACTGATAAAACAGAATGTATAATTCCAACTTCTGCATTAAAATTTGCACTTTTTTCTTTTTTTTTTTTTTGCATAAATAGTGTACATAAGATGTATACTGAGCACACTCAATTGACACAATTCTAAGCAAAATTGTAACCTATTGTGAGTATATTTTTACAGATTTACACCAACTATAATAATCTCGAGTTCACTGTGAAATCATATTTACAATATCTTACAATTTTGTGATTTTGAAATGCAAAGTTAGAATTTATGAAATTTGGAATTTTAAGTGAATTTTCAGAAGTTTGTTGGATTTGGAATTTAAAATTTGTGACCATCCCTAGTGGTAACAGTGTAGACCTTTTTTAGGTTCTTTGAAGGCTCATGATTTCAGTAAGACTTTTGCAGATGTCCATCCTGCCAAATTCCCCGTACAAAAAAACAAGAGAGAAAGAAAGGAAGAAACGAAGCTAGGTAAGTAGTTTTCGACTCTTGAAACTTTTTTTTTTTTGGGGGGGGGGGGGAGGTATTTTAGGTGTATATGAAATATAGCAGTCAGATCTTCAAATTGAGTTTGGAAACTTTATACTACCACCAGCTATGCTTCATAAGTCATTGTAATAAAAATCAACCTACATGAGAAGAGGATCATTTATTCCAAGCTGAAACTCTAAAATTATTCAGAAGTCACTTTTATTGATTTGTACTCTAAAAATATATTGGTAATACTGTGATGAAGCAATCTTTACTTTTTATAACCTCTGTCACCCCCATAAACAGTTTTATGTGAGGAGGAAAAAAATGGTCCTATTAAAGGCCCCATGAAAGAATAAATACACTATGGGTGGTATAGAAAAAGTCTGTATATCTATCAGTAGAGATGGCCCGAACCTCCGATTTTTGGTTCGCGAACTTCCGCAAACAGTTCGTTTTGCGCTAACTTTCGCGAACCGCAGTAGACTTCAATTGGAAGGCAAACTTTGAAAACTAGAAACACTTATGCTGGCCAGAAAAGTGATGGAAAAGATGTTTTAAGAGGTCTAACACCTGGAGGGGGCGCGGCAGAGTGGGATACATGCCAAAAGTCCCGGGGAGAAATCTGGATTTGTGTTTACAGAAGCAGCATGACATAAGATAATTCTCCTGTGTATGTAAGAAACAAGCATGCATTTTCCATTAGCCTCCCTAAACTCTCATATTGGTTCGTCAAAGAGAAATGGGAGCATCAGAAGGGATTGCTCATTGTGTCTGACCTTGCTTAGTATTCTTTAGCTCTGCAGTAAATCAGCATTGCACATCAGCTTATTGCTTATTTATAACCTTGGTTAATATGCAGTATAAGTAATTTATGATTTTCTGTTAGGTTGCTCTAGACAACGTTGAATCATTCGCAAAGCAAGTGACATATGTAGGACATCTGAATGTCCTATCCAGCTCAGCAAGTGTGTCACTGTATTGGCTGGTTATGGGTCATAGCATAAGACATAAGCTGGATAAAATAAAGGGGTTTCTCTTATTTAACCACTTGAGGACCCACCTTTTACCCCCCCTTAAGGACCAGCGCTGTGTTGAGTGATCTGTGCTGGGTGGGCTCTGCAGCCCCCAGCACAGATCATGTAGCAGGCAGAGAGATCAGATCACCCCCCTTTTTTCCCCACTAGGGGGATGATGTGCTGGGGGGGTCCGATCTCTCCTGCCTGCATGTGGCTGGCGGGGGGGGCACCTCAAAGCCCCCCTCCACGGCGAAATTCTCCCCTCCCTCTCCTACCTGCAGGGTCCTGTGCAGCCAGTGACAGGACGTCCCCTGTCACATGGCGGCGATCCCCGGCCGCTGATTGGCCGGGGATCGCCGATCTGCCTTACGGCGCTGCTGCGCAGCAGCGCCGTACAATGTAAACAAAGCGGATTATTTCCGCTTGTGTTTACATTTAGCCTGCGAGCCGCCATCGGCGGCCCCTCAGGCTATTCACGGAGCCCCCCGCCGTGAATTGACAGGAAGCAGCCGCTCGCGCGAGCGGCTGCTTCCTGATTAATCAGCCTGCAGCTGGCGACGCAATACTGCGTCGCTGGTCCTGCAGCTGCCACTTTGCCGACGCGCGGTATGAGTGCGCGGTCGGCAAGTGGTTAACCCAGTTAGTACCACCTAGTAAGCTCTGGTTTTTTCCACCGATCGGCCCTTGAACCCCTGTTAGGGCTGGTGCACACCAGAAGAGCTTTTCTGTGCACTTTGATATTTTAAAAGCTCTTGCTAATTTTATCCTATGTGTGTGTACACACTGGAGTGATGTGATTTTGTAAAAATCCCCCATAGCATCGCATTAGCAAGAGCTTTAAAAATCTCTAGCATTTAAAAAGTTCTTCTGGTGTGCACCAGCACTCACTATGTTTATCCAACTCATTGAATCCAAACAAAAAGGTGAAAAACCTTTATCCATTTTTCCTCTGATCATTCACACACTGAAGAAAGACTGTATTTCAGGACACAGTCCTTTCTGTAAAAATAAGTATCTATCCCTGTATCAAAAGTGATTGAAACAAAAGATAGGAGATTGAACTTTTGAGTTTTCACAAAGCCAACGCAATGTGTAATAATGGTGACTAAAATGCCATAATGAGTATTCCACTAGATTAGTAGCACTCCACTTAATATTGAGTGCCCAGGTCCGTAGCACTCCACTAAATATTGTGTGCCCAGGTTCTTCTCCCCTTTAGTACCACACCACTGTTAAATGGTCAGGCTTTTGTGATATAAAAAAATACTAAAATACAATAAGGGCTGATAAAGAAGGGCATCTGAGCCAGCACCTATTCAGCAAGGAGTCCTTGGGCTAAACTCCCCAACACTGCTACTGCCTACTGAGCACGCCCTAGTGGCTGCAGCTCAAGCTCTTTGAGTCCGCCAGGAGAAAAGAGCAATATAAATGTTTTTATTATTATTATTGATTTATAAAGCGCCAACATATTCTGTGGCGCTGTAGTAAGTAAGAAACAAACATGGGGTACATAATAATACAGACAATGGTGTACACCAATATACAAGATACATAATTTCCAGCGGCGCTCACTGTGGAAAGATGCAATTCCTGCAAGAAACATAAACACACTAACATTGTAATTCCGTGTTTTGAAAAAAGTAGTATTCCCATTAACAGACATACCACACGTGCAGACTAACATGGGGGTCCCCCACCAACAGTGAAGGGGCTCATCAGATCATTGTTGCCTCAGAAACCAGGTGGATCTAACGCATTTGCAAATGTATCATACCAAATTCTTCCAAGGACATATGAATCAGAAATTCTTCATCAAAAAAGGTACCATTTAATCCCACAACATGTATAAAAGACATAAAAACAACAGCATCGCTTAATACAGTATAAACAAGCTCCTCACACAAGAGAGACAATCACTTACACCATTCGGTGTTATCAGCACTTATCTCATGCTCTTTGCCATCCAACCTGGCACTGCAGGGGGATTTGCTAGCAGCTTCCCGCTACACTCTCGCTCCCGCTCCCACTGGCGGCTCCCGATGTCCTCTAAGTTCAAAACCAGCCAGACACTTCCGGGTGTATGACGTCAAGATGCTCTGGCTCCTCCCTACGCGTTTAATCCAATAGGACTCATCAAGGGCTAATGGGGCCAGAGCGTCACTGCTATTTATATTATATTTGCATAAGGCCACCTCCTCCCCTCAAGGAACTGACCTATTGGGCAGCTTACAATGCTACTCTGCACTCAATGCCAGCCGGCAAGTGCACAATATCTTTCAACATACAACATCAACTTGCAAAAAATAAATATATGACAAAAAACTTCAATTAATAAATAAAATAGTAAAAACTTCTATTGGTCCCAAACATTTTGCAGCTCCTAAATTAAAATCTTCCCCCAAGGTATAGAACTTAAAAAGTGAATTACAATAATAACCTATTAATATTTGTACATAAGCTTTAGCCTTGTGAACAAAGGGTTTGTTTGTTTGTTTGTATACAAATACATACCCCTCTCCTCACTAATCCCTAAAGAGGAATGTAGAACAGGGTAATTAATGAGAGGTCAGGGAAGGGGTATGTATACATCAGTACTACCCAAAACCACTAATCAGCCCCCCCCCCAAAAAAAAAAAAAATCAATCATCAGAAATAAAGCAGTTAAGGTCAAATTCCACATTAAGTCCTCCGGGTGTCAATGTATTAACCACTTGAGGACCACAGTATTAAACCCCCCTAAAGAGATGGGCCGAACGGTTCGCCCGCGAACGGTTTCAGGCGAACTTTGGGTGGTTCGCCTTCGCCAGCAAAGGCGAACTATTGCAGAAGTTCGGTTCGCCCCCATAATGCTCCATTAAGGTCAACTTTGACCCTCTACATCACAGTCAGCAGGCACATTGTCATCCATCAGACTACACTCACTCCTGAAGCCCCCCTCCCCCCCCCCCTTATAAAAGGCAAGGTTCTCCATCCGTTTTACTCACTCATCTGCCTACAGTAATTAGTTAAGGGACAGCTGCTGACAGACTCTGCTAGGGAAAGCTTAGTTAGGCTCTTGTAGGCTTCTTAGCTTGCTCCTGGCTGATTGTTATTCCTTATATAGCACCCCACAACAGCTCCCTTCTCCCTCTCTTCTTTCACATCCTCCTCCGGAGGAGGAGGGTCTTGTCTTCCAGGGAATTGTAGGATTTCAAATGCCAGCTCACATACATTGGCCGGGAATCGATCCCAGGTCTAGTGCTTGGTAGGCAGCTCTCGTCACCGCTATACCACCACCAACACTACATGCTGAAGCCAGCATAGCATGTACCATTATGATATATCCAAGAGAAAAATGAGCTTGCTTAGGGAATTGTAGGATGTCAAAAGCCAACTCACATACATTGGCCAGAAATCAAACCCAGGCCTACCACTTAGTAGGCTGCTATCCTAACCATTATACCACCAACACAACACACTACAATGCTACATGCTGAAGCCAGCCTAGCATGTACCATTGTGATATATCCAAGAGAAAAATGAGCTTGCTTAGGGATTTGTAGGATGTCAAAAGCCAACTCACATACATTGGCCAGGAATCGAACCCAGGTCAACTGCTTGGAGAGCAGCTATGCTCACCACTATTCCACCAACACTACAGGCTGAAATCAGCCTAGCTGGTCTGGGAAGGATGAAAAGCTAGGTGGCCATGCAACCATTCCTACTTACCTAAAGCCTTCTTTTGTCTTTTACAACACATAGTTACATACCGTAGTTATTTTGGTTGAAAGAAGACATACGTCCATTGAGTTCAACCAGAGAACAAAGTACAACACCAGCCTGCTTCCTCACATATCCCTGTTGATCCAGAGGAAGGCGAAAAAACCCTCACAAGGCATGGTCCAATTAGCCCCAAAAGGGAAAAAAATTCCTTCCCGACTCCAGATGGCAATCAGATAACATCCCTGGATCAACATCATTGGGCATTACCTAGTAATTGTAGTTATGGATGTCTTTCAACGCAAAGAATGTATCTAAACCCCCTAACACATTGGCTTAAGACTTTACCAAATCCAATGCTCCAATATGGGGAAGCTCAATTAGTGTTCCCCTTTAAAAAATAATGATGCTACATGCCTCATTTACCCTAAAAAACGTTTTTAAAGCAATTTAAAGGGCATTTCCGTTTTTTCTATCCAGATATCCGAATCCGCCCAGATAGCCCGTATAATGCGTTCGGATATCCGCATGAACGCGGATATCTAAACATTCAGATTCAGATATCCGATCCAGGTCCGGATATCTGGGTATCCGGATCCGGATCAATTCGGATTTTAAAAAGTGGTATCCGAGCATCTCTGGCCAGTAATCCTCCTCCTCCCACAGCTACGCCAGCAAGGACAGGATGCTCTTCCAATGTGACGGTGATGTCAGACATGCACACAGTTTTTTAAGTCCGACACATGGCCACAGCCATTCGGGATCCACCCTCCAAGCACGCGTCCACCGAAAGGTAGCGGACTACCTGGCCTTAACTGCGGATATTGAGAATCTGAGGAGCGATGAAATCCTGGACTACTGGGTGCACCGGCTTGACTTGTGTCCTGAGCTCTCACAATTTGCCATCAAACTTCTGTCTTGACCCACCTCAAGCGTCCTGTCAGAAATGACCTTCAGCGCAGCTGGAGGGATTGTCACTGAGAAGAGAAGTTGCCTAGGTCAAAAAAGTGTTGACTACCTGACCTTTATTAAAATGAATGATGCAGGGCTACTGTCGGTGGGAAGACTTGTAAATCAGTCCCCACACAGCTGTATATCCTCTCTGCACGCCACGTGACTTCTCCGCCACCACCAACAAGGGTCCAGGTTAATCATGAATTTTTAGCGTGTGGCATGAATTTTTTGGCATGTGACTGTACATGCCTAATTTTTGGTGCTACACAGTGGCTCCAACAACCAAAAAAAGGCATTTATATAATGTCCATTTCCCTTCATGATCATTCCCTTGTTATGGTAAATGGGTTTGCATATCACAATGAAGCAATGACCTATATAACAATAACATTTCTATAGCGCTTTTCTCCCATAGGACTCAAAGTGCTTAGGCTCTCTCAGATTCAGAAATTGGTAGTAGGATGAAGTATTAACACAACAATTATACTTTTACAAATGCCAAACTGAACAGGTCATTCTGGATCTAAACACGCCCATAGATGGAGCTGTCCTGATCTGCTGTGGTAAGGAGTTCCACAATACAGGAGCAGCATGACAGAAGGCTCTGGGACCAGAAGTTTCCAGGTGGACTGTGGGTATGACTAGATTATTAGAACCTGTGAATCTGAGATTGCGGGGATTGCTATGCAGCTGCAACATTTCTTTTATGTATCCAAGGCCCAGATTATGTAGTGATTTAAATGTCAGTAGGCCCATCTTGAATAGGATCCTCCATTTTATGGGTAGCCAGTGAAGGGAGTGCAGGACTGGTTTTATGTGGCAGTTGACGGGGTTGGTTGGTCAACAGTCTGGCAGCAGTATTCTGTATCAGTTGTAGGCGGTACAAGTCCTTTTTTGGAAGGCCGATATAGAGAGCATTACAATAGTCTAGTCGGGATGTAATGAAGGCATGGACTAAAGTTGACAGATCTTTTTTTGGGGGGGAGGGTGAGGTACTTGATTTTCACAATGTTCTTCAGTTAGAAATAGGATGATTTCACCAAAGCAGAGATATGAGTTCTGAAATTTAAATACAGGTACCTATCAATTAGAACTCCAAGGCTACACACATGCTCAGAGCTGTATAGATATGTGCCTCCTATTCCCAATGGTGAATACTGCAGGTGAAGTTGTTTTGTTGTCATGCGCTGTCCTCCAATCAGTAGGACTTCAGTTTTATCTGCATTTAGTCTCAGCCAGTTGTCACTCATTCATTGCTGTAGTTCAGCTAAGAAGGTGTTTATAGTTGGAGTTGGGTCTGTCACACCAGGCTTGAAGGAAAGATATAGTAGGGTGTTGTCAGTATAGCAGTGGTATGTCAGGCCGTGTTTTTGGATTAGTTTTCCAAGTGGTAACTAGGGATGGCCCGAACCTCAGATTTTCGGTTCACGAACCGCGTTCGCAAACTTCCGCAAACGTTCGCTTTTGCGAACCGCAATAGACTTCAATGGGGAGGCGAACTTTGAAAACTATTATTATTATTATTATTTATTAGATTTATATAGCACCAACATATTACGCAGCGCTGTACAATAAATAAGGTTACAGACAATGATAACAGGGGTGACAGAACAATACAGGTAATAAACAATAGATACAACAATACAGGTAATAGCAAAAAGATACACAACACAATACAGACAGTAGTACAATGCCAGATCATAAACTGGAGTGGTAGTGGTAACAAGTTCCAAATTCTGGGTAAAGTGCACACAGTCAAGTATGATACACAAGGGGAGAGGGCCCTGCCAAAGGCTTACAATCTAAAGGGAGGGGTTGGTGACACAAAAGGAGGGGGTGCAGCAAAAAGTTATTGGCAGAAAGGATTAGGGCAGTGTTGAGTTGATGTAGGCCTCCTTGAAGAAGTGAGTTTTGAGTGCTTTTTTGAAGGTGTTGAAGGTGGGTGCAAGCCTGATGGGCAGTGGGAGAGAGTTCCACAGGATGGGGGCAGCTCTAGTGAAGTCCTGCAGTCGTGCATGGGAGTGCAAGATGCGTGGGGTGGTTAAGAGGAGGTTGTTGGAGGAGCGAAGTGGGCTGCCAGGTGTATATCTGCTGACCAGGTCAGAGATGTAGCTTGGGCAGGACTTGTGTATGGATTTGTAGGCCAAACATAGGATCTTAAAGCTAATTCTGAAGTGAATTGGAAGCCAATGAAGGGATTTGCATAGGGGAGTCGTGGAGACAGAGCGGTGGGAGGAGTAGATGAGTCTGGCTGCTGCGTTTATGATGGATTGTAGGTTGGCTATGCGGTTTTGAGGGAGGCCTGACAGGAGGGAGTAGCAGTAGTCCAGGCGGGAGATGATGAGGGCATGGACAAGGAGTTTGGCAGTGTCAGGGGTCAGGAAAGGCTGGATCTTGGAGATGTTGCGTAGGTGGAAATAGCAGGCCCTAGCTACGGTTTGGATGTGGGAGGTGAAGGAGAGGGCCGACTCGAGTCCAGGGTGACACCCAGGCAGCGGACTTGTGTGGTTGGATGAATGATTGTGCCATTGACAGTGATGTAGAGGTCAGTGGGGGGTGAGGCAGCACGGGGTGGGAAGATTAGGAGTTCAGTCTTATCCAGGTTTAATTTTAGGAACCTGGCAGACATCCAGGATGAAATAGCCGAGAGGCCAGAGGATACCTTCTCCATGGTGGTGGTGGAGAGGTCAGTGGTATGGAGGTAAATCTGGGTGTCATCTGCATATAGGTGATAGTTGAAACCCAGAGAGGAGATGAGTTTTCCGATGGAGGCGGTGTAAATTTAGAAGAGCAGGGGACCAAGAACAAAGCCTTGGGGGACCCCAACTGAAAGTGGGATGGAGGTTGAGGAGGAGCCATTGAAGGAGGTCTTGAAGGAGCGATTTGAGAGGTAGGAGGAGAACCATGCTAGGGCAAGGTCTTGGATACCCACAGATTGCAGGGACTGGAGTAGCGGGGAGTGATCAACAGTGTCGAATGCTGATGAGAGGTCTAGGAGGAGAAGGACAGTGTATTTTCCTTCTGCCTTGGCAAGCGTGAGGTCATTGACGACCTTGGTGAGGGCAGTCTCGGTGGAGTGGGCTGGCCGAAATCCTGATTGTAGGGGGTCAAAAAGGGAGTTTGAGTCAAGGTAATGGGTCATGCGTTGGTGGACTAGACGCTCCAGGAGTTTAGATGCAAAAGGGAGTAGGGATATAGGGCGGTAGCGGAAAACTAGAAACATTTATGCTGGCCACAAAAGTGATGGAAAAGATGTTTCAAGGGGTCTAACGTGAGTTTTTGCATGGAGGAGTGGGATACATGCCAAAAGTCGCGGGGAAAAATCTGGATTTGATGCAACGCAGCGTTTTAAGGGCAGAAACCACATTGCATGCTAAATTGGAGGCCTAAAGTGCTTTAAAACATCTTGCATGTGTATACATCAATCAGCTAGTGTAATTATTGTACTGCTTCACACTGACAGACCAAACTCACTGTGTAACGCACCATAAACAGCTGTTTGTGTAGTGACGGCCGTGCTGGACTGGTGCGCACCATGGGCAGAGTGCAGGCCATGGTGGTTTTCAAGCCCATATGGTCGCCGGGCTGAGGTAGCTCAATGACAGAACAGTGACTGTCCAGCTGATCGAATTTGGTCTGTCCACAATGAAGCAACAATCTTATTATCTTGGGTGTGCCCCCCCCCCTCCCCCGAGACACTCATATAGCCATCGGTCATTGACTCATTGTGATACGCAAGCCCCTTCACTGCGGCAAGGTAACGATCACGAAGGGGAATTGACATATGTACATGCCTTTTGTTTTGCAGTGCAGCCAGAAAAATTAGGCAGCCATGTACATGCACCAGAAAAATTATTATAGCGGCCGCTGCTAGCCTTAAAAATTCAGGAATCCGCCTGGAGTCCTGGTGGACCCTGTTGGTGGTGGCGGAGAAGGCAGTCAAGTGGCTTGCAGGCAGAGATGCTATGTAGGGAGCGACTTAGTCTTGGGGCAGGCAGCCAGTCACACGTGCACCTGTCACACACACATACCGTGAACAGGTACAGTGACTGGTGGTATTAAATATCACACTGCGTGCGCTCACGTGGGTAGGTGGGTGCACTGAACAAGAGGTAGGTAGGTATATGCAGTGCTGCTGGGTATTACAAATGTGCAGCTGTCTCACACACGTACCGTGAACAGGTACAGTGATTAGTGGTATTAAATTTCACACTGCGTGCGCTCACATAGGTAGGTGGGTACACTGAACAACAGGTAGGTATATGCAATGATGGGTATTACAAATGTGCACCTGTCACACACACGTACCGTGAACAGGTACAGTGACTGGTGGTATTAAATATCACACTGTGTGCGCTCACATAGGCAGGTGGGTGCACTGGACACCAGGTAGGTATATGCAGTGCTGCTGTGTATTACAAATGTGCAGCTATCTCACACACGTACCATGAACAGGTACAATGACTGGTGGTATTAAATATCACACTGCGTGCGCTCACGTAGGTAGGTGGGTACACTGAGCAACAGGTAGGTATATGCAGTGATGGGTATTGCAAATGTGAACTTGTCACACACACGTACCGTGAACAGGTTCAGTGACTGGTGGTATTAAATATCACACTGCGTGCGCTCACATGGGTAGGTGGGTGCATTGAACAACAGGTAGGTAGGTATATGCAGTGCTGCTGGGTATTACAAATGTGCACCTGTCACACACACACACACGTACCATGAACAGGTGCAATGACTGGTGGTATTAACAATGCGTGCGCTCACGTAGGTAGGTAGGTAGGTAGGTAGGTAGGTAGGTAGGTGCACTAAAAAGTGAACAGGTGCAGTGATTGGGATTACAAATGTGCAGCTGCCTGTCACACACACAGGTAGTCACTGAATGTGCTGGGTCTGGCAGTGGCACAGTAGGAATTAAGGGGCCAAAGGCCAGCTGCGACTGACTGACAGGGCTGTATATAATGCAAGTGGGACACACACAAAAAAAAATAGATCACAAGAACAAGATTAGCTCTCAAAAGAGCTATTTAGGGGTACTTTTTTAGCAATAAGAATCAGCAAGGAGCAAGCTAACAAGCCTACATGAGCCTAACTAAGCTTTCCCTATGTGAGTCTGCAGCAGCTCTCCCTTCTCTAATTACTGCAGGCACACGAGTGAGTAAAATGCCTGACGCTGCCTGCATTTTATAAGGGTGGGAGGGCCTCCAGGATGGAGTATAGCCTGATTGGCTACAATGTGCCTGCTGACTGTGATGTAGAGGGTCAAAGTTGACCCTAATGATGTACTATGGGGGCAAATCGAACGTCCGGAAAAGTTTGCGGTTTTTTGCGCTCGCGAACCCCAGAAGTTCGCCGGGAACAGTTCGTTGGCGAACCGCTCAGGGCATCTCTAGTGGTAACATGTAAATTGTGAAAAGTAGGGTCAGTGGCGTAGCTAAGAAGCCTTGGGCCCCAGTGAACGTTTAGCATTGGGGCCCTCCCAAACATGCTTTAGATAACAATTGATACAACACACCATAACCAATCAAGGACAACCACAGTGTCAGAGGTGCAAGGAGGTGTTGGGATACTGTGTGTTAATGATCACTTCTATTCAAATCAACTATATAAGTGATCATAACTAGCACAGGACCAATAAAGAGCTAAAACTGTGTTTGTGGGTTGGCCCCTTGGGGCCCCTCTAGCCCAAGGGCCCTGATGTGGTCGCTACCTCTGCACCCTCTATTGCTATGCCACTGAGAAAGAATTGTGCCTTGGGGCACACCATACTTAAGTGGTATGTAGGTGGACAGGAAGGGCCCCATAGACACTATTTGGGTTCTGTCACTCAAGAAAGTTTGGAACCATTGGAGAACTATGCCATCCTTCTTGTAGCCTACTTATCAAGATGCCATGGTCAACTGTATCAATATATAAGTGTGTTGGGGGCACACCCAAGATGATAAGACCGTTGCTTTATTGTGGACAGACCAAATTAAATCGGCTAGGTAAGTTTTGGCAAAACCTATTTTTATGGTCACCTCAGGTGATACTAGGCCAACACTGGACCCACACTGCAGAACCAGTGTTTTTCTGGTCACTTTACTGTCATTGAACTACCTCAGCCTGACCATAGGGGCTGGAAAACCGCCATCACCTGCACTCTCGCCAACGTTAGCTTGGCGACCATTACATAAAGATTGTCACCGAGAGGACTAACATTTAAGTCCCGAGAATGTCAACTATTAACTCTTTGCGGTGGTTTGTGGTGCGTTAAACACAGAGCTTGGTCTGTCAGAGTTTGGTCTGTCAGTGTGAAGCTGGCATAGCGTCTATTTGAAAAGGGCTCCTGGTGTAGCCCATATATACCAAATTCGGTTACAAAAAGGGTACCTGGTGTGGCCCATATGCCAACTTCGGCTACAAAGGGCACATGGTGTAGCCCATATATGCCAACTTCAGCTAGAAAGGGCACCTGGTGTAGCCCATATATGCCACCGGGTGCCCTTTGTAGCTGAAAAAAGCTAGTTTTAGTTTATTTAAAAGAATGCTGTTATAGGCAATTTTTGGGGGGCTATAAAAGGGCTGTAGATATAGCTAAGAAAAGTTATTATTATGACCTAACTGCTCCTTACTCTCACACAGAACCCTCCCCTGATGGTGCCTAACCCTAACCCCCCAGGTGGTGCCTAACCCTAAGACCCCCCCCCATTTGGTGCCTAACCCTAAGACTCCCCAGGTGGTGCCTAACCCTAAGACTCCGCTGGTGGTGCCTAACCCTAAGACCCCCCTGGTGGTGCCTAACCCTAAGACCCCCCAGGTGGTGCCTAACCCCAAGACCCCCCAGGTGGTGCCTAACCCTAAGACTCCCCTGGTGGTGCCTAACCCTAAGACTCCCCAGGTGGTGCCTAACCCTAATACTCCCCAGGTGGTTCCTAACCCTAAGACCCCCCCACCAGGTGGTGCCTAGCCCTAAGACTCCCCAGGTGGTGCCTAACCCTAAGACTCCCCTGGTGGTGCCTAACCCTAAGACTCCCCAGGTGGTGCCTAACCCTAATACCCTCCAGGTGGTGCCTAACCCTAAGACCCCCAGGTGGTGCCTAACCCTAAGACACCCACCCCATCTCCCCACTTGTGAAGCCTAATCCTAACCTCCCCTGCAAGCTCGAAGAAAAAATCTCGGCTAGAAAAGGGTGCCCTTTTGTAGCAGAATCAAAAACCTTGTAGTCTAAGACCTTGTAGCTGAATACAAAATATAGCCTACAAAGGGCGCCCTACTGTAGCCGAAAACCTTGTAGCTGATTAAAAATATGGGCTACAAAAGGGTGCTCTCTTGTAGCCGAAAACCTTGTAGCTGAATAAAAAATATGGACTACAAAGGGGTGCCCTACTGTAGCTGAAAACCTTATAGCCGGAAAAAAATATGGGCTACAAAAGGGCCCGCTTGTAGCCTATATCAAAACTCAGGAGCCCTTTTCACCACCTTGTAGCCCGTATTTACAGAAATAACATTGATGTCTATGGAGGAGCTCTTTTCATACAGGCAGCTCAGGAGCCCTTTTCAACGGATCCCCTGGCGCTACCCTCACATTACCACTCTGGACATTTAAAAGCAACCCTTTATTCCTCCAATGTAGGAATGTACTGTGATTTCTGCCCTTTAGGGATTAAAACATGACTCTGCGTCAATTACGTTATTTTTGGTTGGACTTTTGGCATGGATCTCCCTCTGTCCAGGTGTTGGACCCCTCAAAACAACTTTTCCATCACTTCTGTGGCCAGAAACAGTCCCTGCAGGTTTTCAAATTCGCCTGCCCATTGAAGTCTATGACGGTTCGCCCAGTTCACACGAACTTTTACGAAAGTTCATGTTCGGTGTCCACAAACCCAAAATTTGATGTTTGCGACATCTCTAAAATAAATCAGAGCCAGGAAACTATAAAGCAGTAAGCTTAAAATCAGTTGTGTGTAAATAGTTTGAAGGTATCCTACGAAATGCTTTACACAATTATGTAGCACAGAATAATCTTATTTCAGTTCGACAGCATGGTTTTACTAAAGACAGGTCCTGTCTCGCCAACATGCTCAGCTTTTATGAAGTGGTGAATGAAAATTCAGATCTTGAGAAAGCTATAGATGTAGTGTACTTAGACTTTGCAAAGGCTTTTGACACTGGTCCCCCCAATAGCCTGGTACAGAAGCTGAGGATGGAGCCAGGGTCGGACTTGTCCACCAGGAACACGGAATAATTGCCAGTAGTCCTAGCCCCTTTACTTTAAATGGACCCTCCAGCCCCCCCCCCCCCCCCCCAAGCAGCAGGAGAGGGTAATAGCGCAGGAAAGGGGGGCTTGGGCATACAGCGGTGAGGAGGGGGCCCAACTCCACCTCCCTCACCTGGAGAGGGAGCACAGAAGGCGGGGGTCCTAGGTGAGGGAGCGAGGAGTTGGGCCCCCTTTCCACTGCTGTGTGCCAGCAAGGTCCCCCTTCCAAGCATACCTACCGCATTTGCGGTGAACAGCAAACATTTGGCGTATTCGATTCGCCCACTATACATCATCATTGAGCTAAACTTTTACCCCTTACCTCACAGTCAGCACTAGTGTTGGGCGAACACCTAGATGTTCGGGTTCGAGAACGTTCGCCGAACATCGCCGCGATGTTCGGGTGTTCGCGCCGAACTCCGAACATAATGGAAGTCAATGGTGACCCGAACTTTCGTGCTTTGTAAAGCTTCCTTACATGCTACATACCCCAAATTAGCAGGGTATGTGCACCTTGGGAGTGGGTACAAGAGGAAAAAAAATATTTGAAAAAGAGCTTATAGTTTTTGAGAAAATTGATTGTAAAGTTTCAAAGGAAAAACTGTCTTTTAAATGCTGAAAATGTCATGTTTCTTTGCACAGGTAACATGCTTTTTACCGCCATGCAGTCATAAATGTAATAAAGAGAAGAGGTTCCATAAACAGGGACCGGTAATGCTAACCCAGCAGCAGCAGCAGCACACGTGATGGAACAGGAGGAGGCGCAGGAGGAGAAGGCCACGCTTTTTGAGACACAACAACCCAGGCCTTGCATGAGGACAAGAAGCGTGCGGATAGCATGCTTTTTACCGCCATGCAGTCATAAATGTAATAAAGAGAAGAGGTTCCATAAACAGGGACCGGTAACGCTAACCCAGCAGCAGCAGCAGCAGCACACGTGATGGAACAGGAGGAGGCGCAGGAGGAGAAGGCCACGCTTTTTGAGACACAACAACCCAGGCCTTGCATGAGGACAAGAAGCATGCGGATAGCATGCTTTTTACCGCCATGCAGTCATAAATGTAATAAAGAGAAGAGGTTCCATAAACAGGGACCGGTAAAGCTAACCCAGCAGCAGCAGCAGCAGCACACGTGATGGAACAGGAGGAGGCACAGGAGGAGAAGGCCACGCTTTTTGAGACACAACAACCCAGGCCTTGCATGAGGACAAGAAGCGTGCGGATAGCATGCTTTGTACCGCCATGCAGTCATAAATGTAATAAAGAGAAGAGGTTCAATAAACAGGGACCACGCGGCAACGCTAACCCAGCAGCAGCAGACATGATGGAACAGGAGCAGGCGCAGGAGGAGAAGGCCAAGCTTTTTGAGACACAACAACACAGGCCTTGCATGAGGACAAAAAGCGTGCGGATATAGCAATGTTTTTTGCCGCCATGCAGTCATAAGTGTAATACAGATGAGAGGTTCCATAAACAGGGACCGGCAACGCTAACCCAGCAGCAGCAGCACACGTGATGGAACAGGAGCAGGCGCAGGAGGAGAAGGCCATGCTTTTTGAGACACAACAACCCAGGCCTTGCATGAGGACAAAAAGCGTGCGGATATAGCAATGCTTTTTGCCGCCATGCAGTCATAAGTGTAATACAGATGAGAGGTTCCATAAACAGGGACCGGCAACGCTAACCCAGCCGCAGCAGCACACGTGATGGAACAGGAGCAGGCGCAGGAGGAGAAGTCCATGCTTTTTGAGACACAACAACCCAGGCCTTGCATGAGGACAAAAAGCGTGCGGATATAGCAGCAATGCTTTTTGCCGCCATGCAGTCATAAATGTAATACAGATGAGAGGTTCAATAAACAGGGACCGGAAACGCTAAACCATCCCAGATGTTCATTGGTCATGTTACTTGGTTGGGGTCCTGGAGTGTTGCGTAGTCGTTTCCAATCCAGGATTGATTCATTTTAATTTGAGTCAGACGGTCTGCATTTTCTGTGGAGAGGCGGATACGCCGATCTGTGACGATGCCTCCGGCAGCACTGAAACAGCGTTCCGACATAACGCTGGCTGCCGGGCAAGCCAGCACCTCTATTGCGTACATTGCCAGTTCGTGCCAGGTGTCTAGCTTCGATACCCAATAGTTGAAGGGTGCAGATGGATTGTTAGACACAGCTACGCCATCTGACATGTAGTCCTTGACCATCTTCTCCAGGCGATCGGTGTTGGAGGTGGATCTGCACGCTTGCTGTTCTGTGGGCTGCTGCTGCATGGGTGTCAGAAAATTTTCCCACTCCAAGGACACTGCCGATACCATTCCCTTTTGGGCACTAGCTGCGGCTTGTGTTGTTTGCTGCCCTCCTGGTCGTCCTGGGTTTGCGGAAGTCAGTCTGTCGGCGTACAACTGGCTAGAGGAGGGGGAGGATGTCAATCTCCTCTCTAAAGTCTCCACAAGGGCCTGCTGGTATTCTTCCATTTTGACCTGTCTGACTCTTTCTTCAAGCAGTTTTGGAACATTGTGTTTGCACCGTGGATCCAGAAGGGTATAAACCCAGTAATTGGTGTTGTCCAGAATGCGCACAATGCGTGGGTCGCGTTCAATGCAATCTAGCATTAATTGAGCCATGTGTGCCAGAGTCCTACCAGAATCCTCATCATCCTCTTGTGAGCGTTGTGATAGTTGTTGTGATGCATCATAGTCGTCACCTTCTTCCTGGTCTGCTTCTGCTGACCATTCGCGCTGAATTGTGGAAGTCCAACGTGCACCGCTCTGGCCCTCGTCAGTGGTGGCAGGAAATTCCTGCTCCAACTCCAGCTGTTCCTCCTCCTCTTCTTCGTCATAGCTGCTGGGGCCAGCGTTTCCTGAGGCGGATGGCCTGATGTTGGTACCATCACGCTGATCGTTTTCTCCTTCAGATTCCCCCAGTTGCATCATGACAGCTGTTTCCTTGATTTTCAACATTGACCTCTTCAGTAAACACAGCAGTGGTATGGTAATGCTGACTGAAGAGTTGTCACTGCTCACAAGCAACGTGGATTGCTCAAAATTTTGGAGGACTTGGCAGAGGTCCAACATGTTGGCCCAATCGGATCCACAGAAGCTTGGCAGCTGGCCGGATGCGCCTCGGTACTGCGCCGTCATGTACTGGACCACTGCACTCTTCTGCTCGCAAAAGCGGGCTAGCATGTGCAGCGTAGAATTCCAGCGCGTAGGGACATCACACAGCAAGCGATGGTGGGGGAGATTGAAGCGCTCCTGCATCTTGGCAAGTGCCCCCGAAGCAGTACTTGAATTTCTACAATGTTTGGCCACTCGTCGCACCTTCAACAGAAGATCGGCCACGCCTGGGTATGTCTTCAGGAACCGCTGAACTACTAGGTTCATCACGTGCGCCAGGCAAGGGATGTGTGTCAGCTTAGCCAACCTTAAAGCGCAAATGAGATTACTCCCATTATCACACACAACCATGCCCGGTTTCAGGTCCAGCGGTGCCAGCCACAAAACCGTCTGTTCCTTTATTCCCCTCCAAATTTCCTCCCCTGTGTGCTGCTTATCCCCAAGGCAGATCAGCTTCAGCAACGCTTGCTGACGCATGCCAACAGCTGTGCTGCACTGCTTCCACGATCCTACTGCTGCTGGTGCTGGGTTCGCGTTTCCGGATGAGGTACAGCTTTGAGATGCGTTGGAGGAGAAGGAGTCAGAGAGGTAGGTGCTGCTGTTGTTATCCAGTGGGAGGGACGGCGGTGCAGCTGTTTGCGGCGTGGGCAACACCGTAGCAGGTGAGGAATCGCTGCCAGGCTCTACAAGGTTCACCCAGTGCGCGGTAAGGGAGATGTATCGACCCTGGCCAAACGCACTCGTCCAGGTGTCAGTGGTGAGGTGAACCTTGCAGGCAACGGCATTCTTCAAGCTTCGGGTTATTTTGCTGACCACGTGCTCATGCAACTCAGGCACTGCAGAGCGCGCAAAGTGGTAGCGGCTGGGAACCACGTAACGTGGGATGGCCACTGACATCATGCCCTTGAAGCTGTTTGTCTCCACCACTCGATATGGCAGCATTTCGCAGGCTAGAAGCTTGGCTATGCTGGCTGTTACTGCCACGGCCCGGGGGTCATTTGCTGGCAATTTCCTCTTGCGCTCAAACATCTCCGAGACAGACAACTGAACCGTAGGGCTTCACACTGAAGGGCTGTTGGTTGTTGTGTTTGATGAAGACTGGGAGACCTCAAGAGAACTACTCCGGAAAGTGACAGTGTCAGCGTCGTCTGATGTTTGTGAATGTTGTGAACCACGCAATGGCTGGGCTACTGCTGCTGCTCAGGCGGGTCTGGTAGTGAGTCTGGTGAACCCAAGGGAGGCAGTGTTGCTGGTACCCTGTCCTGTCGAGTTTGCCCACAGAGTGGGATGTTTGAATAGCATGTGGCGGCTCATGCTGGTGGTGGAGAGGTTGTTAATACTTTTCCCCCTGCTCAGGCGGGTCTTGCACACCTTGCAAATCGCCATGGTAACATCCTCAGTGCAGTCTTCAAACAAAGCCCAGACTTTGGAGCACCTGCCTTGCTGGCGATTTCTGTTTGCGCCTCTTTTGCCTCTCACTTGAACTTCCACGCTTGTGGTGCCTGAAATTGCGCGCCGCCTACCTTGTGGCACAAGGCGAACTCGTGCAGCAGTGGGTTCTTCAACAGACTCATCTGTGCTGCTGCTACGATGGCGATGTTCTCGTTCACAAACAAAATCTGGGTCTATGTCCACATTGTCCATACCCTCCTCTTCCATCTCCTCAAACTCGTCATATGTCATTGTGGGGGGCCACCTCCGTGGAGTAGAGCTCCCCAGAACAACCTCTGCGCAGCTCACTCCAACGTCGTCTTCCAGATCTTCTCGGCCGACCTCCTGCAATTGCAACCCCTCCTGCCCAACTTGCTCTGGGATTTGGGTTTCAAAGTCCTCGGACTCGCCTTGTTGTATTTCAGTGCCCGGTGCATTTCCCACAGTTAATGGTTGTGAATCCGGGCACAACATTTCTGGCTGTTCCTCCATTGACCTTTCAAAGGTGGAAGTTTGTTGGCCTGGGAATAGCTCCTGCGAATACCCCATTGTGTCCTGAGGTAATTCATCGGACTGGTTATCTGGCAGTTGTGTGCGTGGTGTCGCTGCCGGTTGTGTCAGCTTTGTGCCCACTGGCTCCTTGTAACTGGCTGAGGACTCGGACCTCGTGCGTGATGTGCTGGTGCTGCTTAACCCACTGCTGGACGCTTGAGAGGTCATCCAAGTAATTATCTGGTCCTGTTCTTTTGGATCTGTGAGGGTTGTTGTCCTGGACAACATGGGCGGTATTGAGTGGGTTTTCTTGGGTGCTCCCCTGTGGCCTGTACGTGAACCATCAGGGGAAACACCTCTTCCCTTGCCCCTCCCTCTTTCACCGGATTTCTTCCTCATTTCACTTATCCTTAAAGTACACGCTGACTGGCAGCAGTACAGTGGCAGTACAGAAATGCTATACAGTGGTGGGTGAGCGGTGTACCACTATTGCCAGCAGCGACACAGAGCACAATGCTATACAGTGGCGGGTGAGCGGTGTACTACTGTTCCCAGCAGACACAGAGTGGCAGTAAACACAATGCTATATAGTGTGGCTGAGCCGTGTACACACAGTGGCAGTAAACAATGCTATATAGTCTGGCTGAGCCGTGTACACAGAGTGGCAGTACACACAATGCTATATAGTCTGGCTGAGCGGTGTACACACAGTGGCAGTACACACAATGCTATATAGTCTGGCTGAGCGGTGTACACAGAGTGGCAGTACACACAATGCTATATAGTCTGGCTGAGCCGTGTACACAGAGTGGCAGTAAACAATGCTATATAGTCTGGCTGAGCGGTGTACACAATGCTATATAGTCTGGCTGAGCGGTGTACACACAGTGGCAGTACACACAATGCTATATAGTCTGGCTGAGCGGTGTACACACAGTGGCAGTACACACAATGCTATATAGTCTGGCTGAGCGGTGTACACACAGTGGCAGTACACACAATGCTATATAGTCTGGCTGAGCGGTGTACACACAGTGGCAGTACACACAATGCTATATAGTCTGGCTGAGCGGTGTACACAGAGTGGCAGTACACACAATGCTATATAGTCTGGCTGAGCGGTGTACACAGAGTGGCAGTACACACAATGCTATATAGTCTGGCTGAGCGGTGTACACAGAGTGGCAGTACACACAATGCTATATAGTCTGGCTGAGCGGTGTACACAGAGTGGCAGTACACACAATGCTATATAGTCTGGCTGAGCGGTGTACACACAGTGGCAGTACACACAATGCTATATAGTCTGGCTGAGTGGTGTACACAGATTGGCAGTACACACAATGCTATATAGTCTGGCTGAGCGGTGTACACAGAGTGGCAGTAAACAATGCTATATAGTCTGGCTGAGCGGTGTACACAATGCTATATAGTCTGGCTGAGCGGTGTATACAGAGTGGCAGTAAACAATGCTATATAGTCTGGCTGAGCGGTGTACACAGAGTGGCAGTACACACAATGCTATATAGTCTGGCTGAGCGGTGTACACAGAGTGGCAGTACACACAATGCTATATAGTCTGGCTGAGCGGTGTACATAGAGTGGCAGTAAACAATGCTATATAGTCTGGCTGAGCGGTGTACACAGAGTGGCAGTACACACAATGCTATATAGTCTGGCTGAGCCGTGTACACACAGTGGCAGTAAACAATGCTATATAGTCTGGCTGAGCGGTGTACACACAGTGGCAGTACACACAATGCTATATAGTCTGGCTGAGCGGTGTACACAGAGTGGCAGTACACACAATGCTATATAGTCTGGCTGAGCCGTGTACACAGAGTGGCAGTACACACAATGCTATATAGTCTGGCTGAGCGGTGTACACAGAGTGGCAGTAAACAATGCTATATAGTCTGGCTGAGCGGTGTACACAGAGTGGCAGTACACACAATGCTATATAGTCTGGCTGAGCGGTGTACACAGAGTGGCAGTAAACAATGCTATATAGTCTGGCTGAGCGGTGTACACAGAGTGGCAGTACACACAATGCTATATAGTCTGGCTGAGCGGTGTACACACAGTGGCAGTACACACAATGCTATATAGTCTGGCTGAGCGGTGTACACAGAGTGGCAGTACACACAATGCTATATAGTCTGGCTGAGCGGTGTACACAGAGTGGCAGTAAACAATGCTATATAGTCTGGCTGAGCGGTGTACACAATGCTATATAGTCTGGCTGAGCGGTGTATATAGAGTGGCAGTAAACAATGCTATATAGTCTGGCTGAGCGGTGTACACAGAGTGGCAGTACACACAATGCTATATAGTCTGGCTGAGCGGTGTACACAGAGTGGCAGTACACACAATGCTATATAGTCTGGCTGAGCGGTGTACACAGAGTGGCAGTACACACAATGCTATATAGTCTGGCTGAGCGGTGTACACAGAGTGGCAGTAAACAATGCTATATAGTCTGGCTGAGCGGTGTACAGAGAGTGGCAGTACACACAATGCTATATAGTCTGGCTGAGCCGTGTACACACAGTGGCAGTAAACAATGCTATATATAGCGTGGCTGAGCGAGGTACACAGTGGCAGTACACCTAATGCAATATAGTGTGGCTGAGCGAGCGGTGTACTACTGTTCCCAGCAGCGACACACAATGACTGGGGGGACCCTGGCTAGCGTGGCTGGAGCGCGAACTACCCTGCCTGCCTACCCAAAGCTAAACCCACAGACAAATGGCGGAGATATGACGTGGTTCGGGTATTTATTTACCCGAACCACGAGACCGTTCGGCCAATCAGAGCGCGTTCGGGTCGAACCACGTGACCCGTTCGGCCAATCAGAGCGCGTTCGGGGTCCGAATCACGTGACCCGTTCGGCCAATCACAGCGCTAGCCGAACGTTCGGGGAACGTTCGGCCATGCGCTCTTAGTTCGGCCATGTGGCCGAACGGTTTGGCCGAGCACCATCAGGTGTTCGGCCGAACTCGAACATCACCCGAACAGGGTGATGTTCTGCAGAACCCGAACAGTGGTGAACACTGTTCGCCCAACACTAGTCAGCACATGGCAGCAAAGCCAATCAGCTAGCACCCCTTCCTGGACCCCCCCCCCCCATCAAAGAGCAGTAGCCATATTGGATTAATTCTCTGCTGGCTGCTGACTGTTAGTGAGAGCAGGGTCAGACTTGCTGCAGATAGGTAGGGAAAGTATTAGCTAGGTCTGTGTTCTTGCTCCTTACTTGCTGTGAAAGCACTTTAAACAGCCTTTTTGAGGGCTAGCACATCGGTCTACTGTGTTTATTTTTGTGTGTGACACGCCACAGCCCACTGACACCCAGAGCTATGTGCACACTACTGCTGTTACTACATTAAGTTGCACACACAGTACCACTCCAGTGCATTATTATTTCACTGTATTTTGATAGTACTATTGCATTTCTCTATGTGAGACACTCCACAGCCCACTGACACCCATAGCTATGCATAATGTGATTTCTGCCCTTTAGGGATTAAAACCTGACTCTGCGTCAACTCTATAATTTTTGGTGGGACTTTTGGCTGGATCCCCCTCTGACATGCCCCTGCCCAGGTGTTAAACACTTTGAAACACGTTTTCCATCACTTTTGTGGCCAGAAACAGTCATTGAAGGTTTAAAAATTTGCGTGCCCATTGAAGTCTATGGCAGTTCGCCAGATTCGCCTGTTCGCAAACATTTTTTTGGAAGTTCACAAACAGAAAATTCTATGACAGTGACATTTCTACCTATAGCCAACTACCTATACTGGGGATACCTATAGCTAACTACCTATACTGGGGACACCTATAACTTGCTACCTATACTGGGGACACCTATTGTTAACTACCTATACTGTGGGCACCTATAGCTAACTATCTATACTGGGGACACCTATAACTTGCTACCTATACGAGCGCCTCATGTAGCCATCTCCCTGTTATAGACTGTCCTCAGAAGAGCTCATCTGGAGTATGGAATACAGTTTTGGGCACCACACTATAGAAAGGATATTGACCTTCTTGAATGGGTACGAAGACGGGCAACTAAATTAATCAGAGGGATGTAAGATCTTACTTACCAAGAAAGGATGGACAAACTGGGCTTATTTAGCTTGGAAAAAAGGCAACTGAAATGTGAACTGATTAACATGTATAAATACATCAGAGGGCAATACAAAGGCTTGGCATATGAGCTTTTTGTCCCTAGGGTTGTACGACGGACAAGGGAACGTGATCTGCGTGTGGAGAAAAAAGTTATTGCCATCTATTTAGAAAGGGGTGTCAGAATTCTAGTGCTTTATTTATGCAGAAAAAGCTATCATATGTGTATGTTTTAAGTTGTAATGTTCTATGCAAAATTTTATTGTAAACTGTAAAGTTAGAGTACTTTTTTAAAATATTGCTCTGAGACATCTCAGCATAATCCAGGCTGTGAAAGTTATAATATTATTTTAGTTACAGAAGCTAAAACATTCTTGTTTTTGATAGAAGCATCTTTCAAATGTCAAGGTTATAGATAAGCGTTCTGTGTGAAGACTGAAAAGAAGAAGTTTAAAATTCACATTACTGCAGCAGTCATATATATATATATACATTTTCTCAATTATTACATTTATTTATTCATAAAGAAAGGCAAATATATAGAACATGATTTTATATTATTACATTTTAATATGCAATTATATCTTATATGATTAATTGTTTTAGGAAGAATGATATAATACGATTTGTATTTCAATAAGTATATTAGAAGCCCTGTATGTTTCAATAAGCCTTAAATTGCTAAAGACTCTTTACAGTGTTACAGTGTCAACCTGACCAATCTTATGTCTGGAAAAGGACAGACACATTCCAAACTAATTAGCAGAAGGACACATTATCAGAAATGCGTCATGAATGACATTGTTTAATGTTTAAAAGTCCAATGTCTGGGGCAAATAAGTCAACCAGCAGACAAGATGGCTGGTGACGTCCATTTTTAATTAACTGCGTCAGAAATGACCTAATCAGAATGTGTAAACATTGCAAACCTATGTAAGTTCTCACAGTTAAGATAATTAAGGTATTCAAAACAAAAAAGTGTTATGGGTATTTTAAATGTCAAAGATAGCGTTTGATACACACAAGTTTTAGCCAATCAGAACCTGGGATTTAGGGAAATTCCAGATTAGGCAGCCACATTGCATCCAATCACTATAAAGGTAGGAGCTGTAAGCTCATAGTTTGCAGAAGCCCAACAATCTCCTGAGAAGATACACGAGGCAGAAGCTACCTTCCCACATGTGGTTCTAGATGCTGAAGAGACGACAGGGAAGGGGTACTATTATTAATATTCTGGTGATTTACTTTATTAATTTTTCAGCATTAAGTTTTGTTAAGATGTTAGCAAGAAGTTTTTTTTAGAAGCTATTTTTTAAGCCATTTCTTTAAGAAGATCACTACAAGTTTTACACAGCTACTAGATGCACAACTATTGATATAAATGAGACTACTTTTGTTCTTATTCTACATAACATATATTCTGTATATATGCTGTATGATAAGCAAATACAATCTTTATATAAAATTATATACTGACTGAGTGCTCTGATTCATTTCAAGGTACACCGTCAATCTATAATTTCTGTTATAAAGGGTTCAGACCTCGCTATGCCGGATTTATATGATAGCAAAGCTTTAAGGGCTGGTCCTTTACTGAGTTAGCAATCATGAAAAAGGCAAGAACCGCTCAGGTTTTTGACAGGGGTCCTTCACAATGAGAGTGGTTAAAATCTGGAACATCTTACCTCAAGAAATAGTTATGGCAAACTCTATATCTGCATTTAAAAAGGTCTTGGATGCTTTCCTTGCACTGAAGGGCATCCACGGCTTTAATTATTAAATATTCCTTGGAAGAGTTGATGCAGGGATTTATCTGACTGCCATCTGGAGTCGGGAAGGAGTTTTTCCCTTTTAAGGCTAATTGGCCCAGGACTTGTAAGGTTTTTGCTTTGCCCTAGATCAAATGGGAAATGTGCAGATTCAGGATGGTGTTTTAATGATTTTTTTTTATTATTAATTTTTGTTTTTTTCCAGGTTGGACTCGATGGGCAAATGTCTTTTTTCAACCAAACTAAGTATGTAACTATGTAATAGTTCATGAATTATATTTTTGGATACAGAGACTTTCCCCAGCCATTACAGAAACATGAAGAATAAAAGTTGTTAAATGATCTTATTTTAACTGTGCACAGCATCACAGAAAATAAACACATCTGTTCTCTCAGCAAATCCAGATAACTGTGAGATTACTGTGAGAGTACAATATTTGGGTACTTAAATATAATTAAAAAATTGTGCTTTTATTACAGACAAACAGCAATATAAATCAGGCATAGTGACACACTCACCACCTGCTTTATGAATGCTGTTTGTCCACAGTTAAAGTATGACACTTTATATGTATCCAATGTCCAGATCTCACTCTCCATTACTCATTCTAGAAACATACTTGCATTTTATGTAAGACCACTGACACTCTACACACAATTTCAAAACAGTGTTATTATTTTTATAGGGCTAACATCTTCTGTAGTGATGTACAATGTACAAAACATACAATAATGGGGAGCATAGATACATGAGTGGTTCAACATACAATACAATCAGGACAACCAGTGACATAAATACATATAATTGATGTATACAGGTTGGGCCATTTATACGGATACACCTTAATAAAATGGGAATGGTCGGTGATATTAACTTCCTGTTTGTGGCACATTAGTATATGTGAGGCTAAACTTTTCAAGAGGGTGGTGACCATGGCGGCCATTTTGAAGTTGGCCATTTTGAATCCAACTTTGGTTCTTTCAATAGGAAGAGGGTCATGTGACACATCAAACTTATTGAGGATTTCACAAGAAAAACAATGGTGTGCTTGGTTTGAATGTAACTTTATTATTTCATGAGTTATTTGCAAGTTTATCTTTGTTTACAGCCATTGACATGTCGCCGAGATTAACACGTGAGGAGCGGATAGAAATTGTGTTGATGTCTGGTGAATGCAGTAAACCGGTCATTGCAGCAGATTTCAATGCAAGACACCCTACAAGACCACCCATCTCTCATGCTACAGTTAGCAAACTGCTTGCTAAGTTTCGTGAAAACTGGTTCAGTGTTGGATTTGCCAAAATGTGGACACATGAAATCTGTCACTAATGTCCCATTTTATTAAGGTGTATCCATATAAATGGCCCACCCTGTAGTTTGCAAAACATCACCAACACTGATAGGTGATAATTTAATAAAATGCACAGAAACAGGAAACACAAGGGAGAGGTCCCTTGCAAGCTTACAATCTAGAGGTTAGTGAGTTAAAGACAAAGGGAGTAGACAAAGGGGTTAGCAGATGAGACAGTGAGCTTTAAATTATAAGCTTGTCTGAACAGGTGTGTTTTGAGAGTACATTTGAATATTTCCAGGCTTGGACCAAGATGGACAGGCTGTAAGAGAGAGTTCCAAAGGAGAGAAGACACCCATAAGAAGTCCTGGATGTGAGAATGAGGGAAGTTGACTAAGCTGGATAACAAGAGGGTGTCTTGGGAGCAGTGAAGTTTGGGAGGAATGATAAAACGAGATTAATATGGAAATGTATGTAGGGGATACCCTATGTAGAGCTTTGTATGATAGTGTTTGAAACTGGATCATTTGGTTGACTGGCAGCCAATGGAGGGATTTACAATTAGGGGTGGTATCAGAGGAGCAGGAGGAGAGGTGAATGAGATGAGCATCAGAGTTCAGTAGTAGCGAAAGATGCCAGTCTGTTTTTTTGGTAGGCCACAGAGTCAGGCCCGGCCCTAGCCTTTTTGCCGCCTGAGGCAATCTTTAAACAAATCGCTGCCCCCCCCCCCCCAAGCCGTGGGTGTGGGGGGCCCGCCCGAGCTGGAGGGGATAGCGGGCAGGAAGGGGGTATTGGGCCTAGCGGCGGGGAGGGGGTCGGACCCCCCCCACCTCCCTCACCTGGGTCCCCCGTCCTCCGCTCCCCTCCAGCTTTAAAACGTTACGTTGCTGCCTGCAGCTATTGTAAGAGGCAACGGGTGGGGATCACTCACCTCTTCCTTATTGCAGCCTGCGCTCCACTGACGTCACTTCCTGCTACGCCGCCCAGGAAGTGATGTCAGTGGAGCGCAGGCTGGAACGAGGAAGGAGTGAGTGATCCCCGCCCGTTGCCTCTTACAATAGCTGCAGGCAGCAATGTAACTTTTTAAAGCTGGAGGGGAGCGGAGGACGGGGGACCCAGGCGAGGGAGGGGGGGTCCGACCCCCCTCCCCGCCGCTACGCCCAATACCCTCTTCCTGCCCGCTATCCCCTCCAGCTCAGACGGGCGGGTGCCGCCCCCCCCCCCCCCCCCCCAGAAGTGCCGCCTGAGGCAAAGTTTCACCCCGCCTCTTGGGCGGGCCGGCCCTGCACAGAGTAGGGTGTTACAGTAATCAAGATGGGAAATGATTAGAGCATGTACAATGATTTTAGTAGCCTCTTCTGTAAAGAAGGGACACATTCTGGAGATATTCCTTCTGCTATTGCTAATGACACTACATTCTCAATGTCATTTTGATGGTTTACATAATTTTATCATGACCAAAATATGTACTTGGGGGGTAGAACGCAACATGGCCATGTGAAGATATGAACCTGCAGAGCTCCCGACCACATGGCAGTTATTAGTAGGCTAGTGTCATCAGTCACCAGTTTTTTTCCTGAGTTTTCTCCTGGCCGATATTTTCATACCTTGTCAATTAAATACTTTTTAAACCACCAGCAAGTGTAAAAATTATTAAATAATTTTGGTACTGTTTTTTTTGTTTATCTACTTGTTGGTACACATTCAATTGCAAGGTGCTGAAATTCTCCAAGTAGAAAACTCAGGAGAAAAATTTAATTGCATATGGACCCCTGTGTGGCATGACAGGAAGATGTGGAATGAAATCAGCAACAAAGAAGACACCCTAAGACCTTTAGGAACCTGCTTGAACAGTTTTTCTCTCCCGCTACTCAGGGCAGGTTGACTGAGATGGTGGATACACCAGCCCCAAGAGCCTCTCCATCTCACTTTCCTGGCTTGTCCTGTGGAAAGAACCGTGCTCTAGAGGAACTTTAGGGATACTTGAAGGGTATGTCAACAATGTAGGACATACAGCGGCAAACACAGCAGTTTGTCAGTACAACCAAAGCCAATAATCGCTACAATAAAAGAGAATATTGCCTTGCTGTTGCAATGTGTATTGAAGCTGAAGAGTGTTGTTCACATTGCAAATGGAGATGGCTAAGCTGAAAGCAGCTCACCCTCAAAAGCCACATGCGTTTAGAGATTGAACATCTCCAAAACGGAAGCCATCAGAATAATATAAGGGTTGGAGGTGTGTAGGAGGCCACAAAGGTAGAAGACCTGCAGCCCACCCTTCAGATCATATTCAACAAGTTCTTCAACAGGCCAGTGGACCATAGCATTAAGATGGACCATGCACACCCTGCTCTTTTCCCCCAAAGGTATCAACCCACCCAGAGATGTAATATACAGATTGCATAATTATGCTATAAAAAAGGTGGTAAGGGTGGCTTCTAGAAGAGCAGGGCCTGTGGATTTATAATGGGGATTTTTTCTCCTTGTATCAGGATTCAGCGCCAACAATTCTTAGCGAACAGAGAGCACTCAGAATGGTATTGACAACCTTACAACAGCAAATGTGTGGCTTCCCCTTTCATTTTGTGGCTCATATGGGGAATAATTCCTGCACTCTCCGGTACTCTAAGGAGCTGCCTGGTTCCTTTCAGGCTTAAGGCATTGGGCCGGTGTAAGTTCCAAATTGGGATTTTGTTGATACTGTCTGACCCCAGTGTCAACGTGGTCCACTGGAATCTGTTTTTTTAATTACTGAGTTCAGCCATCTATTCCTTGATAACTCCACTGGATTCTAATTTTTGAGAAGATTGCCTTTTTTTTTTTCTTGTTGCCCCTTTTCTTTTAGCTGTTGCTCATGTCCCAGTTATGGAGCTCCTTGATTGCCCATTCATATTCCACTGTATCCCTTGGTCCCTTGTCCCTTGAAGATCTTTAAATTTGTTTGAAGACCCATGGACTGCACCTTCTCCTCACATAGTTACATAGTGCAGAGAAGTTGCAGTCCATTTGTAATCTGTGGTCCTTCATATGCTAGGTCACATGTGCAAGGAAGCCCCAAACAAAACAAAAGGACTATAATTGTGAAAAAATGTAAAATTTAACCACTTAAAGGGGAACTTCAGCCTAAACCAACACACTGTCATCGAGTTACATTAGTTATTATGTTAATTAAAATAGATAGGTAATATAATCTCTTACCCACCTTATTTTAAAAGAAAGGGCAAATGTTTGTGATTTCATGGGGGCAGATATCTTTTTGGTTGAAAGGAGGTGACAGGGAGCATGAGTTCCAACTGTCCTGTGTCCTGATCACCCTTCCCAGCTGCGCGTGGTAGACATCAAATCTCAAATTCAAAATTTAGGAAAACAAATTTGCACGGAAACAGCAGAAGGAGAACAACAACATCAGAAATCCCATCATGCTTTGCACAGCATCAGGGGAAAAATGCCCGGGCAGTTTTCTTCTGTGCAGCTAAAAAATGAAGCTTGGGTAAGAAAAACAAAGTTCTGATGCTGTAAAACTGTTAACCACCAAGCCTTTTCAGTGCTGCTAAGTAGATTTTTAGTCTGGAGTTTCACTTTAACGACCGCAGGCTTTCACCCTTCCAGCTTTAACAGCTCGCTGCAGAGCCATGCAACTTAGCACACAAATTATTTTTTTTCCTCCTTCTGTTGGTGCTTTCTGTTGGTGGCATCTGATCACTGCTGCAGGCTGTTTTATTTTATAATTATTTTATTAATTGATGTGTTATTTTATTTCATTTTAAATAAATATGCTTTTTTCCCTCCCACCCGAGAACCAATCAGGGTGATCCTCTCTCATAGGCATCAGCCTATTACAGGAGGTCACATAGTGAGGCGATCTAGGGGACAGCCAAGTGACAGGGCTGTCCCCAGTACAGTAGATTGCAGTGCTGTACAATCAAAACAAATGGTCGTTTGTTTTTTTTAGTGTGCCAGCAACAATCTCAATGTCAGCAAAGCTCCGTCACTCAAGCCGGGGGTGAGAGCACACCCGCAAGCGTGATCTCCTCTAATCTCCTCCCCCAGGACTTGATGCCTTTCGAAGTTAGGCGGTCTTCGGGGAGCCACTCTACGGCCGCCAATCGGCGTAAGCCAGTCGTAGAATGGTTAAAATACACAGAAACACATACAAATAAAAAGTATGTTTCTTCCAGAGTAAAATGAGCCATAAATTACTTTTCTACTATGTTGCTGTCACTTAGTGCTGGTACTAGAAATGTAACAGAAATGAGAGGTTTTGGACTAGTGCATCTCTTTAAGAGGCTTGACTTACCCCTACCGGCACCTCCATGTTTTTCAATGTTTTATTAAATTGTTCCCCTCTGTACTTCTCTTTAAGGGTTTTGTGCAGGACCTGACAGCCCCTGTCTTTTCTCTTCATGTATTAATAACTTAGTCTTCAAATTTGCATGGACACCCACAACTGGCTCTAGCTTACACACCTTCATTAGCGCCTCTTTGGAACTTGGCTGCTGACTGAGATAGGCACCCCATCTTGCAGTTTGAACCCCATTCCCCCTTGAATTTACCCACTCGCAACACCAGATCAAGCTGTTTAATAGGTTTAGAGATATTTTGTGCATAACAACATACCTTAATGGGTTAACCTTTTGTAGGCCAGCCAAATAGCTTGGAGTAGGGCCTTGGCCAGGTCATGAGGTGAGTTGGAATGCTGGGAAAGATCTTGTGCCTCATGCATACACATATTTTTACCTCCATAGTTGACATTCTTCATTTACATGTGTACTCACTTTTGTTGCCAATTGTTTAGACATTAATAGCTGTGTGTTGAGTCATTTTGATGGGATTACAAATTTACACCGTTATACAAGTTCTGTACAGTGTTGTTACATAAAAATATATAATAAAATATTTTTAAAAATGTGCGAAGTGTACTCACTATTGGTATAGGACTATTAGTAGCCACTGGCCAGTGAGTAACTGAAAGTAATATCGGATACATCTGCTTAAATTTGAGTGTTATCATTATCACTGTTACCATTGTTGTTGCTTTGCATTCTATTGTTTGGTAGCATTGTACCCCCCACCCCACCCCAGCTTTGTTTTGCTTGTTTACTCTGGAGCACGACTGCTTTTATAGAGTGTCAAGAGGTGAGATCTTCACCAAGCTAGACCTGTTTCTTTACTGTTTACCTGGTGAAATTAGTGCTTTCAGTTCACAATAAAGCCCTTTTTTACTAATGTGGCGTGTTGGTTGTTTCACAACTATCTCAGCTGCAATTTACCACAGAAATTATGTAGGAGAACACGTAACATATTCAGCAGCTCAGCAAAGGTGTGTGTGCTATACTGGCTACCTCAAAAATGACTTTTAATCTATGGTAGAGAAAAAAGACTATGACTGTGTCAGTGCAGATATTAGTGATGACCACATTACTATGGTAATATCCAGATAATTACATTATACTCCACTTTCTTTACATATTTACTGTATTTGAAAATGTTATGTTTATATGAATATGTTTGATTGTTTGACTCTGTATGTGTATAAGTATAAGTGTATAGTTAACGCATCATACTACTTGGTAGGTGATTATTTTCTTTTTCTTTTGCTTCCACTGATTCTTTTAGCATCTCATTGGCCTGTCACTGTGATGAGAAGATAAACATTATTTTTTTCCTTTCCCAAGGTTGAAAATGTTTAACTTGCTGAGAATGTCTCAGCAAATCCTTTATACTCCTTTTTCCATTTTAAACCATTCACTGTATTTTACATTTTGAAGTAAAATGTAACTGGCTTATTTTGACAAAATAAGTGACAGTAAAATTAAAGTAACAGGGCAGCCATTTGGCTGGTGTCTCTTGGCAATGCAATCTACTGTAGGTGTGTTCCATGAATCCCTAAAGCCCACGCAACTATTTACCTTAAACAACCTTTTCCTGCGTACATTACCAACCAATACAGATCCACGGAACAAGTCCTCTGCACAGGGAGTGTCAGCTCTTGTTACTTACATTGAAAGCCTGCAGCTCTAAGGCTGTAGCTACAAATGGTTCAGTGACTATTGCTCTAAGAGTCAGTAAATGAATTGGACATCTACACACAGGAAATGTGAACTCTGTAATGATAAAGAATAAATAGCTTGGATGCTCCTCCCTATCTCTTGCACACATAGTTTATACACAAATCACTCATGCACAAAGTGCTTTACATTATAAAAGGAAATGCTAAAGAATGTATATTCACAAACTGCAATATAAAAGCAAAACACAGACAGCTGACGAGGTTGGTACTGTCTCATTTTAGTGCAAGAGTCTTTAGGCCTTATCACAGTACATGGTTGTATCATACTTATTTAATGCCGCTGCACCATCAAGGGTTAATCAAGTAATTTTAGCTTCTTTGCAGTGCCTTTGGTCTTGTTTTTAAAATTATCTTTGAGTCCTGCTTTTATTATCATCAGCAGCAAATCTTATAGAAACTGTGTCACTAGAGGGAATAAACATAGGCAACTTCTGATGTGGCCTACATGAGAGGTCTTTGTGCAAGAATTCTGTATGAACACTCTCTAGCCATTTCTAAAGACAGAACACTACAAAAAAGAAAAACCCTAAAGGGTTTCTATACATTACCATAGCCATACTAGGAAAATGTACTTTGTGTGTCCTTAAAGGGTCACTGAATTCCTAGGTGAAAAAATCTTTACTTTATTTCTAAAATTATCAGCTACATTTTAAAAATGCTAGTTTAAGTTTTATTAATACTTTGATTCTGTTAACATTTATTTTGGTCGCTTTGTTATGCAAAATGTAACTGTAAGGATCCGCTCCTCTCGGCCGCAGTATGGCTTGAGGCGACGACTGAGGTAGAGTCAGCTGACACTTAGCAGGGGTTTATTTTAATAATATAAAATTATAGGTTCTGACCCTGCCTAGGATTGAACCCTGGTCTCCCACATCAGAGGTGGTGAGCTTGACCACTATGCTATGGTTAATACTCTCAGAAAGCTTTGCTGGTCAGCATTGGGTGGGTCAGCTGACCTGTTGTGGTCATCTGTTTCAGCTGATCTCACTGTCAGCTGATTTATGCCTGCGTGTGATTGGCTGTTGTGTGCATGTGGCCGGCCACTGATTGGTTGCATGTAGTATATAAGTCTGCTGAGTGCTTCCTGTCATTGCCCGTGATAGCGTTAGCTAGTCTAGCTGCTGGTTGCGTGTATCCTGGTTGGAAAACTATTCTTTATTGGATTACTTGACTTTTTGACCTCTGCCTGATTTTGGGCCTTCCTTGCTAGCTGCCTGAACTGACCCCGGAAACTCTGGACTACTCTCTTGCCTGCTCCTTCTGTACTGCGAATCTCGGATACCTGTGTATGACCCCGGACTGTTATTGGACTCTGCTTTTGTTCTTGTGTTTGGTGTTGGTGATCTATCTATACCCACCCTGCATTCAGCCTCAATATCTTGCGCCCTAAAGGCCTGGGTGTAACCGAAGTCGGGTAGGTGTTGTCTCTCACCTCCCGTTCAAGCGGGGACGCGCCACACAAGGCGAAGACGGCGGAGGTAGATTGGGACATTGAGGCTGATTCGTGGGTTGCCAGGCCTTACATTATCACGGGCCCACTACTATTATTATCATGGAGGAGCTCCAACGCCAGATATTGCTACTTACTGGAGCCGTTAACCAGCTTACAGAACAGGTTAATACTCTACAAAACCAGCAAGCTAATCTGCCGGCTCAACCTGTGGACAACGCAGGGTCTCTTCCCGCTTCGGTCTCGGGGACGTCTGCGGAACCAAAGCTACCACTTCCAGAGAAATTTTCAGGTACCAGGAGTCAGTTTAGTAACTTTATGAACTCTTGTCAAATGTATTTTCGTGTCAGACCAATTGCTTCTGGTTCTGAAACTCAACGTGTGGTTCTTATCATTTCACTGCTCCAAGGGGATCCCCAATCTTGGGCCTTTGGCCTTCCACATGGACATGTGGCCCTTTCTTCTGTTGATGAATTTTTTAAGGCCATGGCAGTATTATACTCAGATCCTGATCTCTCCACTACAGCCGTTCAGAAGTTAAGAGAATTGAGACAAGGCCGCAGACCTGCTGAGGAATACGCTGCAGAATTCCGCAGGTGGTCAGTCTCTACCAACTGGAATGATCCTGCCTTACTTGACCAGTTCCTGCTTGGTCTGTCGGAGACTGTAAAAGACATATTGGTCAGTCATCCAGTTCCTGAAACGCTTGAGGATGCTATTACCCTTGCCATTCGGGTGGACCGGAGAGTCCGGCAGAGACGCCAGGGTAGAACTTTCTTTCCTACCGTCACTTCTGTCCCTCAAGTCACTTTGCCCCCTGAAGAGCTGATGCAACTTGGTTTCTCTAAACTGACTCCTACTGAGAAATTAAGGAGATGTTCTGAGGGTCTGTGTCTCTATTGCACAGGGAAGGGACATATGGCCAAGGATTGTCCTGTAAAAAAGACGCCGGAAAACTCCAGCGCCTAGGTGGGTCCGAGGAAACTCACCTAGGCGAGCAGGTACTTCCTTTTAAATTAAAATGCATTTTATTACCTGTAAGCATTTTTTGGGGTGACAAGTGTCATTCATGTGAAGCATTTCTTGATTGTGGTGCTGCAGGTAATTTCATTGATTGTTCTCTGGCCACTAAATTGGGTATTCCTGCCTTGGAACTGCTATAGATGGTTCTCCTCTACAGGAGAAATCTCGTTTAAAGTTGGTGCATTGCATATTGAGTCTCAGTCATTTTATATACTGAAAATGCCTACTTGTTCTATGGTGTTGGGGTTGCCATGGTTGCAGAAGCACAATCTGCAGATCGATTGGACTTCTGGGCAACTTACTAGCTGGTCCTCCTTTTGCCATAAACATTGTTTGAAACTTGTTCCTTTGCATGGGGTTGAGATAGCTTTTGATACATTACCTATTTGTTACAGAGAATTTGTTGACGTATTTTCTCCTCAGGCTGCTGACAAGCTTCCACCCCATAGATCTTACAATTGCCCTATTGACCTTTTTCCTGGTACTATGCCTCCTCGAGGACGTCTTTACAATCTCTCTGGTCCTGAAGATCGGGCTATGAGGGAGTATATCAAGGAAAATCTCAGTAAGGGTTTCATTCGTCCATCCACTTCTCCCGCAGGAGCAGGGGTTTTCTTTGTGGAGAAGAAGGATGGCGGATTGCGGCCCTGTATTGATTATAGAGGTCTGAATAAGATTACTGTTAAGAATAAATACCCATTACCTCTCATTGACGATTTGTTTGCCCAGGTCACAGGAGCTCGGATCTTTACCAAACTTGATTTAACAGGAGCGTACAATTTGATCAGAATTCGTCAAGGTGACGAGTGGAAGACAGCTTTCAATACAAAGGATGGGCATTATGAATATTTGGTGATGCCATTTGGCCTTTGTAATGCTCCAACTGTCTTCCAAGACTTTGTAAATGACATCTTTAGAGAATTCTTAGGGCGGTTTATGGTCATTTACTTAGATGATATTTTGATCTATTCTGCTTCACTTTCTGAACATAGATTTCATGTCAAGACTGTACTTCAGAAATTGAGAGAGAACTCTCTTTACGCCAAATTGGAAAAGTGTGTTTTTGAGACCAATCAAATCTCGTTCCTGGGGTATATTATTTCAGATTCTGGTCTCGCCATGGACCCTGTTAAATTGTCCGCAGTCCTAGATTGGCCCCAGCCTTCCGGGCTCAAGGCTCTCCAGCGTTTCCTGGGTTTTGCGAATTTTATTAAGGGTTTTTCCACTTTGGTCGCTCCTTTGACTGACCTGACTAAAAAAGAAGCTGATCCCACTCATTGGCCCCCTCAGGCCTGTCATGCCTTTGAGGTATTGAAAAATGCTTTTTGTACTGCCCCTGTACTGGCTCATCCAGATATCCTTCAACCTTTTATCATTGAAGTTGATGCTTCCGAAATTGGCGTAGGAGCAGTTCTTTCACAATACTCAGGTTCTCCAGAACGTCTCCACCCTTGTGCCTTCTTCTCTCGCAAGTTTTCTTCTGCTGAAAGAAATTACGACATAGGGAATAGAGAGCTGTTGGCAGTTAAGATGGCATTCGAGGAGTGGAGACATTGGTTGGAGGGAGCTTTGCACCCAGTCACTGTGTTTACTGACCACAAGAACCTTGAATATATTAAAAGTGCCAAGAGACTCAATCCTAGACAGGCCCGGTGGGCATTGTTCTTTGCCCATTTCAACTTTACAATTACTTATAAGCCTGGGTGCAAAAACATTAAGGCAGATGCATTATCCCGTTGTTTTGAACCTGGAACTAATCAACCTGTAAGTTCAGAATCCATTGTTCCCAAACATTGTATTATCAATGCGCTGTCCACCTCTCAGTTATCACCTGATCTTTCAGTGTTACTGTCTTCCTGTCAGAATGATGCAACTGCCGAGAAACCACCAGGTCTGTTATTTGTTCCATTAACTCTTCGGTTACAGGTTCTACAGCAATTTCATGATTCCAAATTAGCGGGTCATCCTGGTGAAAAAAGGACTGTAGATTTTTTGTCTCGTCATGTCTGGTGGCCATCGCTCAGGGTGGATTGTAAGGCCTTTGTTAAGGCATGTCCAGTCTGTGCTCGAAATAAGACTTCTCATCTTGCACCCAGAGGTAATCTGCAACCACTTCCCATCCCTGATAGGCCTTGGACTCATGTGTCGATGGATTTTATTGTAGATCTACCTTGCTCTCAGGGGAATACTGTTATATGGTTAGTGGTTGATAGATTTAGTAAAATGGCTCACTTTGTTCCCTTGAGTAAGTTACCCTCTGCAAAAGAATTGACAGAATTGTTTATTGTCCATGTTTTCCGTCTGCATGGTATCCCTGAAAACATTGTCTCTGACAGAGGAGTACAATTCGTCTCGCAGTTTTGGCGAGCATTTTGTTCTCGTATTGGTATATCATTGTCATTTTCCTCTGGATTTCATCCTGAGACTAATGGACAAACCGAGAGAACAAACCAGTCTTTGGAGCAATATCTCCGGTGTTTTGTATCTGATTGTCAGGACCAGGGGCGCCTTAACCTACTGACCACCCAGGCAGCGGCTTGGAGCGGACTTTGATGGGGAAGGCGCAATAAATTACTGTCAGTCCAAGGGGAAATAAAAATTCCTGTCCTGAAAGACCGTTGTAAGGGACTGGAGAGAAATAGATTTCCTTCTGTTTTAAGAAGGCGAATTACACCAAGCTTTGCTTTTTTAGTAAGAGGGCATTTTGGTAACTTTTATCTCCCTATACATTCCTAGTAGCTTGGGTCACCCTGCGCTGCTTGGATACTCTGTTCTTTTCACAAATAGCATTCTGCTAAGTCAGGGATAAAGAATCATTCAGAGTTCAGATTTATAGATACTCCCTAAGAAGAAGGTGTCTGGTTTATAACTGTTCTCTGCCCCCACCTTTCTGAGCCTGAGTGACTGACTGCCGTTTAAGGGTATGTAGAGAAAGTTTTCTACTCTCTGTTTTAAGAAGGCAATTACACCTAGCTTTGCTTTTTTAGTAGGAGGGCTTTTTGGTTCCTTTTATCCTGCTATACATTCCTAGTAGTTTGGGTCACCCTGAGCTGCCTGGTTACTCTGTTCTACTCTCACAAGTGTTTTTAGGAATGCATCTAATAAGGATTCATAGAAAGATTGGAGACAGCAGGGGTACCTTAACCTACTGACCACCCAGGCAGCGGCTTGGAGCGGGCTTTGATGGGGAAGGCGCAATAAATTACTGTCAGTCCAAGGGGAAATAAAAATTCCTGTCCTGAAAGACCGTTGTAAGGGACTGGAGAGAAATAGATTTCCTTCTGTTTTAAGAAGGCAAATTACACCAAGCTTTGCTTTTTTAGTAAGAGGGCATTTTGGTAACTTTTATCTCCCTATACATTCCTAGTAGCTTGGGTCACCCTGCGCTGCTTGGATATAGTGTTGGGCGAACAGTGTTCGCCACTGTTCGGGTTCTGCAGAACATCACCCTGTTCGGGTGATGTTCGAGTTCGGCCGAACACCTGACGGTGCTCGGCCAAACCGTTCGGCCATATGGCCGAACTAAGAGCGCATGGCCGAACGTTCCCCGAACGTTCGGCTAGCGCTGTGATTGGCCGAACGGGTCACGTGGTTCGGACCCGAACGCGCTCTGATTGGCCGAACTGTCACGTGGTTCGGGTAAATAAATACCCGAACCACGTCATATCTCCGCCATTTGTCTGTGGGTTTAGCTTTGGGTAGGCAGGCAGGGTAGTTCGCGCTCCAGCCACGCTAGCCAGGGTCCCCCCCAGTCATTGTGTGTCACTGCTGGGAACAGTAGTACACCGCTCGTTCAGCCACACTATATAGCATTCTGTGTACTGTTCTGTGTCTGCTGGGAACAGTGGTACACCGCTCGTTCAGCCACACTATATAGCATTCTGTGTACTGTTCTGTGTCTGCTGGGAACAGTGGTACACCGCTCGTTCAGCCACACTATATAGCATTCTGTGTACTGTTCTGTGTCTGCTGGGAACAGTAGTACACCGCTCGTTCAGCCACACTATATAGCATTCTGTGTACTGTTCTGTGTCTGCTGGGAACAGTAGTACACCGCTCGTTCAGCCACACTATATAGCATTCTGTGTACTGTTCTGTGTCTGCTGGGAACAGTAGTACACCGCTCGTTCAGCCACACTATATAGCATTCTGTGTACTGTTCTGTGTCTGCTGGGAATAGTGGTACACCGCTCGTTCAGCCACACTATATAGCATTCTGTGTACTGTTCTGTGTCTGCTGGGAACAGTAGTACACCGCTCGTTCAGCCACACTATATAGCATTCTGTGTACTGTTCTGTGTCTGCTGGGAACAGTAGTACACCGCTCGTTCAGCCACACTATATAGCATTCTGTGTACTGTTCTGTGTCTGCTGGGAACAGTAGTACACCGCTCGTTCAGCCACACTATATAGCATTCTGTGTACTGTTCTGTGTCTGCTGGGAACAGTAGTACACCGCTCGTTCAGCCACACTATATAGCATTCTGTGTACTGTTCTGTGTCTGCTGGGAATAGTGGTACACCGCTCGTTCAGCCACACTATATAGCATTCTGTGTACTGTTCTGTGTCTGCTGGGAACAGTAGTACACCGCTCGTTCAGCCACACTATATAGCATTCTGTGTACTGTTCTGTGTCTGCTGGGAACAGTAGTACACCGCTCGTTCAGCCACACTATATAGCATTCTGTGTACTGTTCTGTGTCTGCTGGGAATAGTGGTACACCGCTCGTTCAGCCACACTATATAGCATTCTGTGTACTGTTCTGTGTCTGCTGGGAACAGTGGTACACCGCTCGTTCAGCCACACTATATAGCATTCTGTGTACTGTTCTGTGTCTGCTGGGAACAGTGGTACACCGCTCGTTCAGCCACACTATATAGCATTCTGTGTACTGTTCTGTGTCTGCTGGGAACAGTAGTACACCGCTCGTTCAGCCACACTATATAGCATTCTGTGTACTGTTCTGTGTCTGCTGGGAACAGTAGTACACCGCTCGTTCAGCCACACTATATAGCATTCTGTGTACTGTTCTGTGTCTGCTGGGAACAGTAGTACACCGCTCGTTCAGCCACACTATATAGCATTCTGTGTACTGTTCTGTGTCTGCTGGGAATAGTGGTACACCGCTCGTTCAGCCACACTATATAGCATTCTGTGTACTGTTCTGTGTCTGCTGGGAATAGTGGTACACCGCTCGTTCGCCACTGTATAGCATTGTGCTCTGTGTCGCTGCTGGGAATAGTGGTACACCGCTCACCCGTCACTGTATAGCATTGTGCTCTGTGTCGCTGCTGGGAATAGTGGTACACCGCTCACCCGTCACTGTATAGCATTGTGCTCTGTGTCGCTGCTGGGAATAGTGGTACTGTATAGCATTTCTGTACTGCCACTGTACTGCTGCCAGTCAGCGTGTACTGTAAGGATAAGTGAAATGAGGAAGAAATCCGGTGAAAGAGGGAGGGGCAAGGGAAGAGGTGTTTCCCCTGACGGTTCACGTACAGGCCACAGGGGAGCACCCAAGAAAACCCACTCAATACCGCCCATGTTGTCCAGGACAACAACCCTCACAAATCCAAAAGAACAGGACCAGATAATTACTTGGATGACCTCTCAAGCGTCCAGCAGTGGGTTAAGCAGCACCAGCACATCACGCACGAGGTCCGAGTCCTCAGCCAGTTACAAGGAGCCAGTGGGCACAAAGCTGACACAACCGGCAGCGACACCACGCACACAACTGCCAGATAACCAGTCCGATGAATTACCTCAGGACACAATGGGGTATTCGCAGGAGCTATTCCCAGCCCAACAAACTTCCACCTTTCAAAGGTCAATGGAGGAACAGCCAGAAATGTTGTGCCTGGATTCACAACCGTTAACTGTGGGAAATGCACCGCGCACTGAAATACAAGGCGAGTCCGAAGAGGACTCGGAAACCCAAATCCCAGAGCAATTTGGGCAGGAGGGGTTGCAATTGCAGGAGGTCGGCCGACAAGATCTGGAAGACGACGTTGGAGTGTGCTGCGCAGAGGTTGTTGTGGGGAGCTCTACTCCACGGCGGTGGCCCACAATGACATATGACGAGTTTGAGGAGATGGAAGAGGAGGGTATGGACAATGTGGACAGAGACCCAGATTTTGTTTGTGAACGAGAACATCGCCGTCGTAGCAGCAGCACAGATGAGTCTGTTGAAGAACACACTGCTGCACGAGTTCGCCTTGTGCCACAAGGTAGGCGGCGCGCAATTTCAGGCACCACAAGCGTGGAAGTTCAAGTGAGAGGCAAAAGAGGAGCAAACAGAAATCGCCAGCAAGGAGGCAGGTGCTCCAAAGTCTGGGCTTTCTTTGAAGACTGCACTGAGGATGTTACCATGGCGATTTGCAAGGTGTGCAAGACCCGCCTGAGCAGGGGGAAAAATATTAACAACCTCTCCACCACCAGCATGAGCCGTCACATGCTATCCAAACATCCCACTCTTTGGGCAAACGCGTCAGGACAGGGTACCAGAAACAACACTGCCTCCCTTGGGTTCACCAGACTCACCACCAGACCCGCCTCAGCAGCAGCAGTAGCCCAGCCATTGCGTGGTTCACAACATTCACAAACATCAGACGACGCTGACACTGTCACTTTCCGGAGTAGTGCTCTTGAGGTCTCCCAGTGTTCATCAAACACAACAACCAACAGCCCTTCCGTGTGCAGCGCTACGGTTCAGTTGTCTGTGTCGGAGATGTTTGAGCGCAAGAGGAAATTGCCAGCAAATGACCCCCGGGCCGTGGCAGTAACAGCCAGCATAGCCAAGCTTCTGGCCTGCGAAATGCTGCCATATCGATTGGTGGAGACAAACAGCTTCAAGGGCATGATGTCAGTGGCCATCCCACGTTACGTGGTTCCCAGCCGCTACCACTTTGCGCGCTCTGCAGTGCCTGAGTTGCATGAGCACGTGGTCAGCAAAATAACCCGAAGCTTGAAGAATGCCGTTGCCTGCAAGGTTCACCTCACCACTGACACCTGGACGAGTGCGTTCGGCCAGGGTCGATACATCTCCCTTACCGCGCACTGGGTGAACCTTGTGGAGCCTGGCAGCGATTCCTCACCTGCTACGGCACGGGTGTTGCCCACGCCACAAACAGCTGCACCGCCGTCCCTCCCACTGGATAACAGCAGCACCTACCTCTCTGACTCCTTCTCCTCCAACGCATCTCAAAGCTGTACCTCATCCGGAAACGCTAACCCAGCAGCAGTAGGATCGTGGAAGCAGTGCAGCACAGCTGTTGGCATGCGTCAGCAAGCGTTGCTGAAGCTAATCTGCCTTGGGGATAAGCAGCACACAGGGGAGGAAATTTGGAGGGGAATAAAGGAACAGACGGATTTGTGGCTGGCACCGCTGGACCTGAAACCGGGCATGGTTGTGTGTGATAATGGGAGTAATCTCATTCGCGCTTTAAGGTTGGCTAAGCTGACACACATCCCTTGCCTGGCGCACGTGATGAACCTAGTAGTTCAGCGGTTCCTGAGGACATACCCAGGCGTGCCCGATCTGCTGTTGAAGGTGCGTCGAGTGTCCAAACATTGTAGAAATTCCAGTACTGCTTCGGGGGCACTCGCCAAGATGCAGGAGCGCTTCAATCTCCCCCACCATCGCTTGCTGTGTGATGTCCCTACGCGCTGGAATTCTACGCTGCACATGCTAGCCCGCTTTTGCGAGCAGAAGAGTGCAGTGGTCCAGTACATGACGGCGCAGTACCGAGGCGCATCCGGCCAGCTGCCAAGCTTCTGTGGATCCGATTGGGCCAACATGTTGGACCTCTGCCAAGTCCTCCAAAATTTTGAGCAATCCACGTTGCTTGTGAGCAGTGACAACTCTTCAGTCAGCATTACCATACCACTGCTGTGTTTACTGAAGAGGTCGATGTTAAAAATCAAGGAAACAGCTGTCATGATGCAACTGGGGGAATCTGAAGGAGAAAACGATCAGCGTGATGGTACCAACATCAGGCCATCCGCCTCAGGGAACGCTGGCCCCAGCAGCTATGACGAAGAAGAGGAGGAGGAACAGCTGGAGTTGGAGCAGGAATTTCATGCCACCACTGACGAGGGCCAGAGCGGTGCACGTTGGACTTCCACAATTCAACGCGAATGGTCAGCAGAAGCAGACCAGGAGGAAGGTGACGACTATGATGCATCACAACAACTATCACAACGCTCACAAGAGGATGATGAGGATTCTGGTAGGACTCTGGCACACATGGCTCAATTCATGCTAGACTGCATTGAACGTGACCCACGCATTGTGCGCATTCTGGACAACACCAATTACTGGGTTTATACCCTTCTGGATCCACGGTACAAACACAATGTTCCAAAACTGCTTGAAGAAAGAGTCAGACAGGTCAAAATGGAAGAATACCAGCAGGCCCTTGTGGAGACTTTAGAGAGGAGATTGACATCCTCCCCCTCCTCTAGCCAGTTGTACGCAGACAGACTGACTTCCGCAAACCCAGGACGACCAGGAGGGCAGCAAACAACGCAAGCCGCAGCTAGTACCCAAAAGGGAATGGTATCGGCAGTGTCCTTGGAGTGGGAAAATTTTCTGACACCCATGCAGCCGCAGCCCACTGAACAGCAAGCGTGCAGATCCACCTCCAACACCGATCGCCTGGAGAAGATGGTCAAGGACTACATGTCAGATGGCGTAGCTGTGTCGAACCATCCATCTGCACCCTTCAACTATTGGGTATCGAAGCTAGACACCTGGCACGAACTGGCAATGTACGCAATAGAGGTGCTGGCTTGCCCGGCAGCCAGCGTTATGTCGGAACGCTGTTTCAGTGCTGCCGGAGGCATCGTCACAGATCGGCGTATCCGCCTCTCTACAGAAAATGCAGACCGTCTGACTCAAATTAAAATGAATCAATCCTGGATTGGAAATGACTACGCAACACTCCAGGACCCCAACCAAGTAACATGACCAATGAACATCTGGGATGGTGTTGCGTTTCCGGGCCCTGTTTATTGAACCTCTCATCTGTATTACATTTATGACTGCATGGCGGCAAAAAGCATTGCTGCTATATCCGCACGCTTTTTGTCCACATGCAAGGCCTGGGTTGTTGTGTCTCACAAAGCGTGGCCTTCTCCTCCTGCGCCTGCTCCTGTTCCATCACGTCTGCTGCTGCTGGGTTAGCGTTGCCGCGTGGTCCCTGTTTATTGAACCACTTATCTTTATTACATTTATGACTGCATGGCGGTACAAAGCATGCTATCCGCACGCTTCTTGCCCTCATGCAAGGCCTGGGTTGTTGTGTCTCACAAAGCGTGGCCTTCTCCTCCTGCGCCTGCTCCTGTTCCATCACGTCTGCTGCTGCTGGGTTAGCGTTGCCGCGTGGTCCCTGTTTATTGAACCACTTATCTTTATTACATTTATGACTGCATGGCGGTACAAAGCATGCTATCCGCACGCTTCTTGCCCTCATGCAAGGCCTGGGTTGTTGTGTCTCACAAAGCGTGGCCTTCTCCTCCTGCGCCTCCTCCTGTTCCATCACGTCTGCTGCTGCTGGGTTAGCGTTGCCGCGTGGTCCCTGTTTATTGAACCACTTATCTTTATTACATTTATGACTGCATGGCGGTACAAAGCATGCTATCCGCACGCTTCTTGCCCTCATGCAAGGCCTGGGTTGTTGTGTCTCACAAAGCGTGGCCTTCTCCTCCTGCGCCTGCTCCTGTTCCATCACGTCTGCTGCTGCTGGGTTAGCGTTGCCGCGTGGTCCCTGTTTATTGAACCACTTATCTTTATTACATTTATGACTGCATGGCGGTACAAAGCCTGCTATCCGCACGCTTCTTGCCCTCATGCAAGGCCGGGGTTGTTGTGTCTCACAAAGCGTGGCCTTCTTCTCCTCCTGCGCCACCCTCCTCCTGTTCCATCACGTGTGCTGCTGCTGGGTTAGCGTTACCGGTCCCTTTTCCTGGAACCTCTTATATGTATTACATTTATGACTGCATGCCGACAAAAAACATGTTACCTGTGCAAAGAAAACAGACATTTCCCGCATTTAAAAGACAGTTTTCCCTTTGAAACTTTAAAATCGATTTTCTCAAAAACTATAAGCTCTTTTTGCTAATTTTTTTTTCCTCTTGTACCCACTCCCAAGGTGCACATACCCTGTAAATTTGGGGTATGTAGCATGCAAGGAGGCTTTACAAACCACAAAAGTTCGGGTCCCCATTGACTTCCATTATGTTCGGAGTTCGGGTCGAACACCCGAACATCGCGGCCATGTTCGGCCTGTTCGGCCCGAACCCGAACATCTAGATGTTCGCCCAACACTACTTGGATACTCTGCTCTTTTCACAAATAGCATTCTGCTAAGTCAGGGATAAAGAATCATCCAGAGTTCAGATTTATAGATACTCCCTAAGTAGAAGGTGTCTGGTTTATAACTGTTCTCTGCCCCCACCTTTCTGAGCCTGAGTGACTGACTGCCGTTTAAGGGTATGTAGAGAAAGTTTTCTACTCTCTGTTTTAAGAAGGCAATTACACCTAGCTTTGCTTTTTTAGTAGGAGGGCTTTTTGGTTCCTTTTATCCCCCTATACATTCCTAGTAGTTTGGGTCACCCCGAGCTGCCTGGTTACTCTGTTCTACTCTCACAAGTGTTTTTAGGAATGCATCTAATAAGGATTCATAGAAAGATTGGAGACAGTCCCTCACTATTCAGTGTACAGAGGTGACAGCGCCCTACCCCCAAATGTTACTGAGTCTGCAGAGCGAGCAAGACAAACAAACAAACAGTAAACTCTGCAGACAGCCTGTGTGCTCTGCTAGAATGTCCTGCATGTCTAGATGTCAGGACGCTCTCCAGCCATGACTAGCTATGGAGCGGTAGGATCATCTGATGCTCTCTCCCTCTGACTGGGACACACACAGCCTGCACTTCTCCCTGAGTTCCCAAGGACAGTGTTTGAAGTGTGTAATGGACACAGTGGGGGTTGCAGGTTTTGTCTTTCATTGTGAGAGAGTGAGTAGGAGGGCAGCATCTAAAGCTCAAACAATGATAATGGACATGTAAGCAATGTGTGTAATTACATCCATCACTATTTATAATTGAAGATGGCATAATAATGTATTTCCATTAATGCTGTCTGTTTGCCCTCTCTCTAATGCTATGTACCCACCTCACGATTTTTCCAACGATTTTCCCGATGTCCATTCATTTTTTTTTTTTTGAGCGACAAGTAGTCATTTACACGATGTCGTGACATCCCTTAGCGTTGTGTGGTGAAAAGTGACCGTCACTGAGGACCGGATCTTTAAGATCCTTGACGACACCCCGTAAAGTACTGCGGTCGCTTGACTTCTCGTTCGCGCCCGTCCTGTAATGTCACGTGACATCTCGCATACCCGCTGGCAGGAAGATGAATCGCTGGATGCTTGTCATGAGGGGACACCTCGCTGGATCCATCTTCCTGTGTTGTTGCAGTCACTGTGGTGAGTGTGGAGCTTAACCTTGCTCGCCCTCACCCTCTGCTCATGCTCCCTCTCCCACTGTCTCTCTGACCAAACAACTGCTACTTGGGGAACAATGTGCACAACTATGTACACTAGTCTGAGCACTCTTCAGAGGAGCCAGTAGCATTTGGAACTATTATTGTGTATTTATGTAGCACTGACATCTTCAGCACTTTACAGAGTACATAGTCATGTCACTGACTGCTCACTGGAGCTTACAATTTAATCCCTACTATAGTCAAACTGTAATGTCCTACCATATTATTATTATGTATTCTTATAGCACTGACATTCTGCAGCACTTTACAGAGTACATAGTCATGTCACTGACTGTCCTCAGAGTAGCTCACAATCTAATCCAACCATAGTCATAGTCTAATGTCCTACCATATTATTATTATGTATTTATATAGCATTGACATCTTCTGCAGCACATTACAGAGTACATAGTCATGTCACTGACTCTCCTCAGAGTAGCTCACAATCTAACCCTACCGTAGTTATAGAATAATGTCCTACCATATTATTATTATGTATTTATATAGCACTGACATCTCCTGCAGCACTTTACAGAGTCATGTCACTGACTGTCCTCAGAGGAGCTCACAATCTAATCCCTACCACAGTAATAGTCTAATATTTTCAATATAGGATTGTTTTGGGGTAAACCAGTTGACTTATTAGTATGTTTTTTAGGATGCAGGAAATGTCTGAAGTGTCTGAAGACAGAAACTCCATGCAGATTTTGCCCTGGCCAATTGTTATAATTTAAGTAGGCCTCAGTTACTTGGCCTGAGTTTTATGTAAAAGGCTTGTCCGCAGTGTATGCTTTTAAAATAAATAGAGGTTTTGTGATGCAGGCAGAGGCATCTCAGGGTCTGCGTGTAGCAGAGGATACACGCAGATACTGAGAACATGTTCCTAAAAGAAGGCCATCGGACTACTCTGACCTCAACCACAGGAACAGAAAACATTGGCCATATTTACTAAACATTCACGGTCCTGCATATAGGCCAAATGCCTCATTGATTATTAATCAAGTAGGTGTGTATGATGACACCACGAGTGGGTCCACCAATAATCTGGTCTAGGGGGTGGCGAAGATGATGTCATATTTAACTCTTTCCTAGTCGGTATTAAAGGCTGAGGGAGCTACGAGAGCTCACTTCTGCTTCTTCCTTCTGCACTAGCTAGCAAGGCTGACTGGGACGACTTCTAAGCATGTTCTTCCTTTCTGTAATCTGATATAATGTATGCTGTACATAGGTAGTTTAGTGTAACGTAGTTAGGAAGAAGGTACCTGATAGACTCCAGCAGGGAGTCTAATCACGAGCTTGTAACGCAACATGAAGATTGGCATAGCTAGGATATGATGAATGTATCTATCTGTATTCCTGTTTCCTGAATAAATAACGTAAAGATTGAAGAAGCCTGAGAAAGTCTATATCCTGTTTGCGGTGTGGAGAGTCAAGTGATCTCACAGTCTGTGAGACGATGGTGTCGAAGCAAGGTGATTAGAACAGTTTATAACAGTGGTGCTGAAATCCTTCCCTGCCTAGCAATACAGGCAGACGGGGCCGGGGCCGAAGAAAGTGGTTTCAAGATATTCCACAGCAAAACAAGCGGAATAGACGGACACGGACTGTAAAGCTTATCAAGCTGATACTGATAAGCTGGTGTGAGTGTGTGGGAGCCGAGCACACACGGGCTGCAATTCGAGGAAACCAGCGGCGACACTCGTGGATGTTAAACTTTGACTGAAAGTGCACATCAGTCATAGCCTAAACCGGATCGCAGGTGACTGGAACGCTCCGAGGCCGGCTGGCAGCTGCCGCTGGATATCGATCCGCTGAGCCAGTGTGGGTACACAGAGATGACGCTCAGGAGTTCCAGGGATCCACTCAGTGTCATGAAAAAGTTGCCATAAGCTGGTCGAATTGGCAGGCATACGAAGTCCTCCGCTGCTCAGGCACGTAAGATTTACGTTGTTATGTTGCATTATCTTTATTGTATGAAGAGGGGATAATGTGTTCTGTGTTTTGTGTTAATTGCAGCGTAGAGGCTGCGGGTTTCTCATTTTGTAAATGCATAGTGCTGTTTTCAGAGTTGATGTGTTTTGATTTTTTCTTAGGATTCAAAGTTCCTGTGTTGCAGAGGTTCCTTTTTTTTTTCCTTTCTCTTCTCTTCTCTCCCCGTCTCTACAGAGGCTGGGAAAAATGTCCAGATAGAGCAGGGGGGGGCCCCCGCAGCAGGAGATAAGCCAGCGGTGCTTAAGTCTGTTGGGGCTGGATGGGGGGGAGAGAGGGGATAGAAGAGGAAAGCGAGTGTCTTTCTGTTTGTGAGATGTTCTGCAAGTTTCTCGCATTTCCAGTCAGAGCTGCTAACATGCTTGTAAATATCGGTATCTGTTATGTTGTTTAGCCAGTTTGTCTGTTGTGCGTTTCAGCAGTATTAGCTGTTAATATGGTTTAGAGTTACGCTGCGCGCTTGAGTAAGTTTGAGTTATGGCAGAGATACACTGCAGATGTTTTGTGAGGAGAGAGAGGGTTCTACGTTCCTGGGTGATGCTAAGAGGTAATATATTTAGCATTGCAGCTGTCACGCGGTTGGTCTCAAGTTTGGCAAGTATCCCAGAGAGTATAGGTAGCGGAAGGCTGACTCTCGGTAAAATGTATCGATGCTGTGTGTAACTATGCATAAAAATGTTTGTTCTGTGTGTATTTTGTTTTCTTTCCTAAGATATAGGAAACAAGAGGCTGCTATGGGAGCAGCCATTTTAGCTGGCAGTCCAGGACTCAAAATGGCGGCAGTGGAGAGAGCCCGCCCCCGAGAGTCATGGCCCCCACACGTCATGGCAGGGGGGGAGGAGGGGCTGGGGGATCCACGTCACGTCAGGCTGTGCTCGCGGCTCCGGGCAGAGCAGCTGAAAGGGAGGGGGGTAGAAATACAGAGACATGCTACTGTGTGTCTCGGGTCTCAAAGTATTTCCCCAGAGTTTTTCCCTGAGTCCATGGAAAGGAATGCCAGGATACGTGCAACAAGCTATTACTGTAAGATGAGCAGGAGCACGGATAGGAAAAGTGTCCCAGCTAGGTGCAGGGACACACGTAGCAGTGCAGGTCAGGAAAGTGTCTGTACTGAGTTGCTTGCGGGATTATTCCTGTAAGTGGGGCACCTTAATGGGTGGTGCAGCATGAGTTCCCAATAGAGTATAGGGGGGGACAGTGCATCAGGGGGGTGCCGGAGTTGGAAAAAAGGGAGTTGACCAATTCTGGTTTCCGTCGCCGCTGCTGCAGAGTGGTAGCGATTTTTTCCGGTTTTTGTAGTGGACAGGGCCAGAGCTTGACTGAGAGGTCTATGCTGGGCTGGGGCTGGTTTTTTTTGTGCGTTTTTTTCGTCCACTGATTGGTCAAATATGTTTTTTTCCAGCTCCTATCGATTGTAGCACAAAGAACAAAAACTGACCGCAGTTCATGGGGCAATTATACAGATGATAGAATTGCCATGTACAGAGTGACAGTGTATCGGTACGCTGTTTGCCATGTGACTACCTACCATGTGGGCATTCAGGGATCTGCATACAGGCATGCGACGCTGGTATGCTTAGCCCTGCACCCTGTGTAGTTTAAGTGCAAAGTGCTCCTTCCTACAGGGAGGCAGCCGTTTTTTTGTGAAGTCTGGGGGTAGTGGCACGGCAAACATTGGTCAGAGGGTACAACACACAGAACTTCTAGCAGAGCTGGTATCGCGATGACGTTCTAGATAAGTAAATGCGATAATGAGTAAGAGCATTGCAGGCTCACCTGCAAAGCAGCATCAGGTGTGGCATCCGTAATCTGTGCATGCGACGGCCGCGCATGGACAGATAAGGGGGGATGTGGAGTGAGCTGCAATGGGGTGAGAGCTTCCAAAGGTGAAGCGAGCTTCCAAAGGTGAAGTCTGCGGGAGCATATTGTAAACAGGTAAGTACTGAGGATAGTACTGAGGTAGGGGGGTGAAGTTTAACTCCAATCTACCAATAAGAGTAAACAGAGTTCATGAGAACCATAGAGCAACGAGATCAATTACGATAGATATTGATCAATTTCAAGTGTACAGAGTACAAGCCGCAGGGCGAATCCCAAATCATTAATAAGAATTGATTTGTTTGTATTTCGATTTCAGGAGTTGGGCAATATGGAATCGAGACAGCTGCAGTGCTGGCAGCAAAGCTGGAGATGTCAGTCGGATAAGCGAAAGGTTCCAGATGCCAATCTAAGTTTGGAAAAACACGAGATTCCTGAAATTGGAAAGAGACTAAAACACGAGATTCCTGAAATTGGAAAGAGACTAAAACACGAGATTCCTGAAATTGGAAAGAGACTAAAAACCGAGGTTGCTGAGATCGGAAAACGTCTAAAAAAACTGACTGAGCAAAGCATAGTGCAAATTGCTAATGTTTTTCTTTCCCAAGGTGGTGCTTTTATAATGAAAAGTACCGTGCTGATGGTGATCCTAGGTTGCCATTCCATCCTAGGAGAACGAAGAGAGGACATTCTCATGTATAATAAGGGGTTAATGAGAATGCAAGGCCCAAGCATGTTAATGTTGGGTGACAAAGGTACTAATCCTTTCACACCTCCCTCCGCTTGGCACAGATGGACCAAGCAGGGATGGAGGGAAAGAGCACTTGTGCCAGGAGAAGACAAATTTCATGGCACAATGTGGGTGAAAGGTCTGAAGGGTCAGGTGTGCGGGCAGTGGGGATTGAATGGCAGTGTAAATCTGCTATTTAATACCACACTCCCAGAATCGATGCACCGATCCAAAGGTTTGTTAAAAGGTACATTGCAGTACAATGGGTACGTGCAAAAGGTGGAGTGTGTGATTCAGGGGTACCGTGTCTTGGTTATGCAGAGTGAGATGGTTCCAGATTGGAGAGGAACGAGTAGGAGGCGTCAATTCTCCTGCCGGAGAGACGCGGGGGATAACATCACACTCTGGAGCTACCAACAGAAAGTACCTCTGAAACAACTGTACACACGTAAAGGCTGGAAAGCCGAGGGTGGGTGGTTCTCGAAACAAGAAGTAAAAATCGATATCAAGCCACATTTCCAGGTGACAAAGAGGGTGGGGAGAGCGGTCCCGGGGGAGGGAAAGCCCACACAGGGAACCCCATTCACACCACACGGGTCACAACAGGGGACGATATTACACAGTCCATATGCAACAGCTTATCCTCATGATAGTTGGGTAAGTGAAGAGGTACTCTTAATCGAACGATTGCAGAGAGTACAGTCTTCCCGACCTCAGGTACATAGTGTGCCTCAGGACATAAGGGGGAAGAGGTCCAATCAGGACAGCTGGGGACATATTTTGTCAGCGAGAGATTGGACAAGGGGAGGTATATTAATTTTTCTGGAGAAGGATCTTTTGCATGGCAGCTTCGAGATGTTTGGGTGAACAAAGGGAAACGGTGCAAGATTCCTTTAGGCACCGCTACTTCCTTAGTTCCCACCTTAACCCGTGTCTTACACCAGGACCTGAGAGGTCAACCTTTTTTGGTGCTAGACGGGGAGGTGAAGCAAGTAGAGTTGTCCTCATGCGGGCAATTCTTGCAGAAGTACCTGCGTTGGCCGGGGCAAGTCAAATTTAGTGAAGAAGCCTGCAGGCTCAATAACGCAGAATGCGAGGCTACCATTCAAAAGATCCACCCTGAAGCCCAACCGATAGTTCCGGTGGCGGAAGGAAAGGTTTGTTTTTTTAACATAAGTTCTAATTATACATTCAAGGTATATTCTCATAATTGTTCCGATAAGGGGGAGTTTCCAAGGGGAACATGTTGTGGGAGCGGAGATCCCATATGGATCCAGTCATCCAGGTTGGATGACGTTGTTTCTCAAATTGTTAAGAGAACTCTAAAGTGCAAAGTTTCACGGGTAGTTCCCGTCCTGAAAGAGAATACGACATGGGACAAAGGGGAACAGGTTTTGATCCAAGACGACCACATTTTGTTACAAAGGTTAAACAAACAGTACACTAAGTTAGAGGTAAGATTTCACCATGATACAGGTGATCTTTACGAGGTAGAACACAAAAATGAGCAGGTGAGTTCCAGTCTGACCTGGTGGACAAAGGTTCCGGTGATGTTCCAGGGACACTCGGACTAGGCCTCTGCAGTTCCAAAGTTCTTTCTACACCCACTGGTCGTCTGGATGGGGATGACAACGTTAGGCATCATGATCCAGGTGAGGTTGCGTGTTAAAATTACGTAAAACAAATTAACCTGGTCCAGAGATTGGTGCCTCATAAACAATCTCCTGAACCAATAGTTTAAATTAAGGGATATACAGGGTTACGGGTATAGGTTTAGTAGTACCTGTGATGGAGCTGATTGTATAAAGGTGCTCTTTTAGAAGGCACCTGGCACTGCTCCGTTTTGTAACAACCAAACGAGTTTCACTTTTCTGTGGTCATGCAAGTTTGTGAGTGATACGTAAGTGACGCAAATGCTGAGCATGTGGTATAGAGGGACTTAGAAGTAGGGCCTCCCCAGAGAGCCTGGTTACAGGAAGACCAAGAGGTCTTGCTCTCTCTCTCTTCCAGGGGTACTCGCCTAGAGCAGAGAAGTTGTGTGAGCACGAACATCGAAAAGTGAAACATAAAAGAAAAGAAACCAGGTACTGGGAGGTTCAGACGCTGGGATCTGCGGGTCAAGCCGTTTTAGGGGGGATTGTTATAATTTAAGTAGGCCTCAGTTACTTGGCCTGAGTTTTATGTAAAAGGCTTGTCCGCAGTGTATGCTTTTAAAATAAATAGAGGTTTTGTGATGCAGGCAGAGGCATCTCAGGGTCTGCGTGTAGCAGAGGATACACGCAGATACTGAGAACATGTTCCTAAAAGAAGGCCATCGGACTACTCTGACCTCAACCACAGGAACAGAAAACATTGGCCATATTTACTAAACATTCACGGTCCTGCATATAGGCCAAATGCCTCATTGATTATTAATCAAGTAGGTGTGTATGATGACACCACGAGTGGGTCCACCAATAATCTGGTCTAGGGGGTGGCGAAGATGATGTCATATTTAACTCTTTCCTAGTCGGTATTAAAGGCTGAGGGAGCTACGAGAGCTCACTTCTGCTTCTTCCTTCTGCACTAGCTAGCAAGGCTGACTGGGACGACTTCTAAGCATGTTCTTCCTTTCTGTAATCTGATATAATGTATGCTGTACATAGGTAGTTTAGTGTAACGTAGTTAGGAAGAAGGTACCTGATAGACTCCAGCAGGGAGTCTAATCACGAGCTTGTAACGCAACATGAAGATTGGCATATCTAGGATATGATGAATGTATCTATCTGTATTCCTGTTTCCTGAATAAATAACGTAAACATTGAAGAAGCCTGAGAAAGTCTATATCCTGTTTGCGGTGTGGAGAGTCAAGTGATCTCACAGTCTGTGAGACGATGGTGTCGAAGCAAGGTGATTAGAACAGTTTATAACACCAATGTTCAAGCCTAGGACTCAGCACTAGAATGCAGTAGTGCTACCCACTGAGCCTCTATTCTACTCATAGATATCTGCTCATCCATGTCATCAATTCTGACCCTCTACTACCCTTCCTCCCTCCATTCTACTTCTCTTCTCTTGTATCACTTACACTACAAACACACTGTGCTTATCTCCAGAATGGATTATGAATCAAACCATTAGGCCCAGTGCACACCAAAACCGCTAGCAGATCCTCAAAACGCTAGCGGTTTTTGGAGCAGATTTCAGAGCGATTCTAGGCATGTTTAGAGACATTTTCTAAACATGCTGAGCGTTTATGTGAAGCAGATTACAAATCTTGTTACAGTAAAAGCTGTTACTGAACAGCTTCTGTAGCAAAAACGCCTGGAAAACTGCTCTGATCTAGCGTTTTTTCAGAGCGGTTAGCATTTTTCCTATACTTTACATTGAGGCAGAATCGCTTCTGCAAACAGCAAATGTGCAGCAGGAGGCACGTTTGCGGTTTGCTAAAAACCTCAAACCGCTGGTGTGCATCATCCCATTGAAATACATTAGCCAAGCGTTTTCACAGACAGATGTGGTTGGCGGATCGCTGCTAAAACCGCTCGGTGTACACTGTGCCTTAAACCACCTTACCATATCAGCCCTTCAATGTCATGATATACCCACTCCAGTCCTACCCCAACAGGTGGTAACATATCTGCATATCTCATAATGTTTGTGAAAAATTATTCTGAAAGGAAGAATGTCTTGCTTGATAATCCAATCTTGCAATGTGACTGACATTGGAACTTGTAGTGTGGGTGTTGTATTTATTTGAGGTGCATACTGGCAGCATGTGCTGTATGGCATACAATGCTGATCATCCACAAGGTAAACTTAGGCAGCTGCCTAGGGTCTAGAGAGAGTTTAGGGGCCTGGTGGTTGCTAGCCCCCACCAAATCTAACTAAATGAGCCAGGTGACCATCAGTGGAGGGCAAAGTGTTATCTTGCCCAGGGCCCCGTTTCATAGTTATCCTTCTCTGATGGCTTATATCATGTGTGAAGTGTTCTATAATGTATATGATTTTTGTTTTATTTTTATGGGGGGGCGCCACAGGATTTCTTGCCTGGAGTGACAAGAAGGCTAGAGGCGCCCCTGGTCAGGACCAATGGTTTGAAGTTCTACCGTATGCAGAATTTGCTTTTAACAACCTTGCCAGTACCTCTACTAAAATGTCCCCATTTCAGATTGTCACAGGTTTAATTCCTAAGTTTGCTTCCCTATCTGGGACGTTTTCTGGGTTTCCAGTGTTGGAGGATTGGCTATCACATATGGTTTCGTTATGGGACCAGGTTAAAAGAAATTTAGAGGTGGCAGTCAAACAGCAGAAAAAATTTGCTGATAAACATCGTTCTCAAGAATTTTCCATTTCACCTGGTGATTTAGTCTGGGTCTCCACCCGTAACCTTTCTTTACGGCAGCCTTCTTCCAAACTGGGTCCCAGATATATAGGTCCTTACCCTGTAACAGAAAAAAATCAATAACGTCACCTACAGGATTTCCTTGCCTCAATCCATGCGGGGAGTCAATTCATTTCATGTTTCTCTGCTGAAACCGGCAGTTAATACCATTATGTCTGACTCTCCACCACCTCCGGTTATTGTTGATGGAGAACCAGAATACGAAATTGAAAAAATTCTGGATTCTCGTAAAGTACGTAATTCTTTACAATACCTTGTTGACTGGAAGGGCTATGGCCCAGAGGAAAGATGTTGGGTCCCGGCACGTCAGGTACATGCTAAAGAATTAATTGATCAATTTCATTTGAAATTTCCAGATAAACCAAGGTTGGAGTGTTCGGAGACCACTCCTCAGGGGAGGTGTACTGTAAGGATCCGCTCCTCTCGGCCGCAGTATGGCTTGAGGCGACGACTGAGGTAGAGTCAGCTGACACTTAGCAGGGGTTTATTTTAATAATATAAAATTATAGGTTCTGACCCTGCCTAGGATTGAACCCTGGTCTCCCACATCAGAGGTGGTGAGCTTGACCACTATGCTATGGTTAATACTCTCAGAAAGCTTTGCTGGTCAGCATTGGGTGGGTCAGCTGACCTGTTGTGGTCATCTGTTTCAGCTGATCTCACTGTCAGCTGATTTATGCCTGCGTGTGATTGGCTGTTGTGTGCATGTGGCCGGCCACTGATTGGTTGCATGTAGTATATAAGTCTGCTGAGTGCTTCCTGTCATTGCCCGTGATAGCGTTAGCTAGTTTAGCTGCTGGTTGCGTGTATCCTGGTTGGAAAACTATTCTTTATTGGATTACTTGGCTTTTTGACCTCTGCCTGATTTTGGACCTTCCTTGCTAGCTGCCTGAACTGACCCCGGAAACTCTGGATTACTCTCTTGCCTGCTCCTTCTGTACTGCGAATCTCGGATACCTGTGTATGACCCCGGACTGTTATTGGACTCTGCTTTTGTTCTTGTGTTTGGTGTTGGTGATCTATCTATACCCACCCTGCATTCAGCCTCAATATCTTGCGCCCTAAAGGCCTGGGTGTAACCGAAGTCGGGTAGGTGTCTCTCACCTCCCGTTCAAGCGGGGACGCGCCACACAAGGCGAAGACGGCGGAGGTAGATTGGGACATTGAGGCTGATTCGTGGGTGAATAGGTTGCCAGGCCTTACAATAACAATGCATGACCATGCCTACAAATTCTGGTGCCACCCAGCTAACCTGAGATTTGACCAAACTAGGGCAATACTGTCCTCCGTAGCAATGTCATGTCCACCCCCATCACATGGAGAGCTAGCACAGGGAAGCACTTGCATCGGTATCATATTTGATATTAGCATAGCCACATAGGACCCCCTATAAAACCGTAGATGTTCCTCCTCTTAAGAGGAACGATTTTGTGTATAACACTGTGAAAACAATATATTTATAGGTTAACCCCACATGCCAAACATGCAATTGTATAAATAGGTTAAGCTGAGGTGGGACAAGGTGGGGGCAAATATCAGTTTACCTTTTTAAACAAGGAGTCATAAGAACATGCAGAAGAAAGGTAATCTAACGGTAGTCTAAAAACATTGCTTTATTAACAAATATGACAAATTTAACAAAAATAATAATTACACATGGCAAGGACATGTTTAAACACTTTGAAGACTATTGTGAATCAAACAAATGGAGTGTACAGAATAATATTTACCTGCCATGGATTGTAGTATTCATCTGCTCCCATTTGCCTTGTTCCCCCTTGTCTGTATCCACATGGCTGGTCCTGATGCTGGTCTCATACAATGTCACAGCAACACCACTAGTGTGGTGAGACAATGCTGTGTGGATGCTGTAAAAGTCAATACATGGCATACAGACGTAATGAATTCTAAATGTAATGACATGTAAATGAAAAACTGGTGCAAGTGCTTCACTGTGCTCCCTGAAATAATGGCTATTGGTGATAAGTGAATATAACCAGCTTTGTTTCATCATAATTTTCGTAAAACCTTATGAGCATAAGAAAACATACAGTGGGATGCGAACGTTTGAGCAACCTTGTTAATTGTCATGATTTTCCTGTATAAATCGTTGGTTGTTACGATAAAAAATGTCAGTTTCATATGTCATATAGGAGACACACACAGTGATACTTGAGAAGTTAAATGAAGTTTATTGGATTTACAGAAAGTGCACAATAATTGTTTAAATAAAATTAGACAGGTGCATAAATGTGGGCACTGTTGTCGTTTTATTGATTTCAAAACCTTTAGAACTAATTATTGGAACTCAAATTGGTTTGGTAAGCTCAGTGACCCCTGTCCTACATACAGTACACAGGTGAAGCCAATTATGAGAAAGACTATTTAAGGGGGTCAGTTGTAACTTTCCCTCCTCTTTTAATTTTCTCTGAGGAGTAGCAACATGGGGGTCTCAAAACAACTCTCAAATTACCTGATGACAAAGATTGTTCACCATCATGGTTTAGAGGAAGGATACAGAACGCTGTCTCGTAGATTTAAGCTGTCTGTTTCCACATTTAGGGACATATTGAGGAAATGGAAGACCACTGGCTCAGTTCAAGTTAAGGGTCAAAGTGGCAGACCAAGTCAACACACAGACCATCACCAAAGACCTGAAACATCATCTTGCTGCAGATGGAGTCACTGTGCATTGTTCAACCATTCAGCACTCTTTACACAAGGAGATGCTGTATACAAGAGTGATGGAGAGGAAGCCTTTTCTCTGCCCACACCTGTAAGGAACCTGGTTCTGTTCTTTTCTGGCCTGCTGGTGGTGGTGGTTTGGACTGCCTGGACTTTTGCACCTTGCCACCAGCAGGGGGGTTATGGACTTACAGCAGTCATGGACTTCTGCTCACCACCAGCAGAGGGCTCTGTGGATTGTGAGCAGCCCTGATGGACAGCAGGCAGCTTGTCTCCTTCCTGGAGTATTTAAGGTCTGCCTCTTCCGCCTGCTGGTTGCCAGAACATTGATCTCCTAGGTCTGAGCTCCTGGACATTCTGATTCCTGATTCCCTGCTCCAGATTCTGTGGATGGCTTCCTGTTTATGAACCTGTATTCTGTCTTGATCTTGTCTTCTGCTTTATCCTTGACTCCGTGTTCTCTGATTACCTGTTGCTGACTTTGCTCTCCTGCTGACTCTGAGATTCTGTCTGATCCCTGGTGTATGACGATTGTGTGTATATTTATATATACTGTACATATATATATATATATTCTGTAGTTAGATAGATAGTCAGGTGTACATTTATCACTACTTCTGAATTATCATGTATATTGCATGACATCGCATTTATGTTGGGTTATTACTACTATTGCTTCTCTGAGTAATTGTATGTATTGCATGTTGCGCATGTGTTTGCACGATATTGCCTTTTAAGTTGGTTTATGAGTATTTCTTAATAAACATCATTTTGCACCTCATTCTCTGTTTCCAGTGTCTGTATGCTGTGAACTGTGGTCAAACCTTGCCCTTGATCTCAGACTCGTTACAGAATGTTCTGGCCATACATTTACTGACCACTGCAGTAATACAGTATACTGAAAATCTGTCAGAATGAGCCCGCAAGATCTGGAATATTTTGCATTATTAGCAGGGGAGGCGTGGGATGAATGCTATGAGATTTTTGCAGAATTTTCCAGAGAGAAATTGTTACAGTTAATTAGTCAAGTGTATAGTCATGTTGAAAATGGATTTTTTGATGCGCCTGATGTTGAATGGATAGTCAAACTGTTGTATGATCTTGTATTCTCTGGTTCAAGAGACTCCTACCTGCCTCCATTTAATAACCGAAAAGTAGCAGTCTTGGTTAATTTGTTTGAGAGTGATCAAGCAGGATTCCTGGATTACTATTCAAACAAAGATAAACCAATTGTGCAAACTTGCATAGAGTCCCTTCAATGTCTGATCAATCAGGGATTATGCAGTTATGGGAAAGCCTCTCTTGTGTTATCTGCATGGAAAGGGATTTTCTCTGCAAATTCCACAGCCTCAGCTTACTCTCTTGAAAACCCAATTTATCCGGATTTTACTTCTGAGCAAATCGATGCTTTTTACAGATATCTGAAAGAAGACAAAAAGGCATTTTTTGAATTCTATTGCACGCAATCGATGGAATTTGTATTAGAATGTAAAAATGACGTTGAAAAAGTAATGCATAAAAAGGCCTGCAAGCATAAACCAGCTGCCGCCCTAATTGCTGCCTATTCTGAGATCTTGCCCTTATGTAAACCTTCTGTTAACCCTTTGAAAGTTCCTCTTCCAGTTCAAAACTCACAATCCACAATAACTAAACAGTCCCAATGTCAGTCCTCCTGTAAGGAACAATTTAACCTTACTTTTGAACCTGAACTGATTGATTTGTTAGCTGATTTTTTGGAGAGAAATAGGGAAGGTTTTTGGGAACATTATTGTGAAAAAAGTGAAAATTTTGTGTCCGCCTGTATACGTGCTGCTGAGTCTATGATGCTGTATGAACCTTGTAAGCGTGAATCTGCTTCTGTGTTGGTTGCTGTCTGGCATGATATTCTTTCTTCTTATTTCCACTCTACTCCGTCTGCTCATCCTCCATATATCTCCAACCAGGTCCAGAGCTCAGAACCTGTAAACAATAAAAAATCTTTAGAAAATAAGTCATCCAAAAAGAAAAAATTATTTCCTACTAATTCCACTCAGCATGTGCAGACTCCAGCCGATTCCGGTCGTGTGCAGACTCCAGCCGATTCCGGTCGTGTGCAGACTCCAGCCGATTCCGGTCGTGTGCAGACTCCAGCCGATTCCGGTCGTGTGCAGACTCCAGCCGATTCCGGTCGTGTGCAGACTCCAGCCGATTCCGGTCGTGTGCAGACTCCATTCAGCTCCATACAGACTTCACCCATGTCCATGCAGACTCCAGGTGATTTGTGTCTTCAGCAATCTCCAGTCTGTCCTGAGCAGTCCCTCGCCTTTCTTTGTGGACTCTTTAATGGACTAGGTCTGCTGACAGTGGGTCAGCCTGCCAGGCCTGCAGAGCTCCAGAATGTTTATCCTGCAGTATCCAGTCCTGCAATCCAGCCCGCGGAGTGTTGCATCCAGCCCGCAGAGTGTTGCATCCAGCCCGCAGAGTGTTGCATCCAGCCCGCAGAGTGTTGCATCCAGCCCGCAGAGTGTTGCATCCAGCCCGCAGAGTGTTGCATCCAGCCCGCAGAGTGTTGCATCCAGCCCGCAGAGTGTTGCATCCAGCCCGCAGAGTGTTGCATCCAGCTCGCAGAGTGTTGCATCCAGCCCGCGGAGCTTTGCTCCCTGCCTGCAGAACTTTGCTCCCAGTCCGCACAGGCTCAGTTCACACAATTTCAGTGCCAGTCCGCACAGACTGTATTGGGATCTCAGCCAACGGTCCAGCCAAGCGCTCAGCCAACGGTCCAGCCAAGCGCTCAGCCAACGGTCCAGCCAAGCGCTCAGCCAACGGTCCAGCCAAGCGCTCAGCCAACGGTCCAGCCAAGCGCTCAGCCAACGGTCCAGCCAAGCGCTCAGCCAACGGTCCAGCCAAGTGCTCAGCCAAGTGCTCAACCAAAGGTCCAGATCCATGAGGTTACACAGTGTGCTGTCCTGTCGGAAACTACTGAGCCTGCTGTCCTGTCTGAAGCATCCCAACCTGTTAACTTGCCTAAAGTTATCCCATATTCTGTTTTGCCTGAGGTTATGCAAGCTGCTGCCCAGCCTTCACAGACTTTTGTTGCTACTGTTCTTGCTTCTCCTGGTAGTGTCTGGTCTGCTGGACTACTTGAGGGCACCCAGTTTACCATCCAGCCTGTTGCTGCCCTGTCCGAGACAATCCAGCCTGTTGCTGCCCTGCCCGAGACTATTCAGTCTGTTGCTAATCTGCCTGCAGCACTACCTGAAGCTTTCCAGTTAACTGCTCAAATGTCACAGGACTCTGCTGCTGCTTCCAAGTCTGGTGACTCTGCCGCTGCTTCCAAGTCTGGTGACTCTGCCGCTGCTTCCAAGTCTGGTGACTCTGCCGCTGCTTCCAAGTCTGGTGACTCTGCCGCTGCTTCCAAGTCTGGTGACTCTGCCGCTGCTTCCAAGTCTGGTGACGCTGCCGCTTCTGAGGGTATCCAGTCTGCTGCCGCTTCTGAGGGTATCCAGTCTGCTGCCGCTTCTGAGGGTATCCAGTCTGCTGCCGCTTCTGAGGGTATCCAGTCTGCTGCCGCTTCTGAGGGTATCCAGTCTGCTGCCGCTTCTGAGGGTATCCAGTCTGCTGCCGCTTCTGAGGGTATCCAGTCTGCTGCCGCTTCTGAGGGTATCCAGTCTGCTGCCGCTTCTAAGGGTATCCAGTCTGCTGCCGCTTCTGAGGGTATCCAGTCTGCTGCCGCTTCTGAGGGTATCCAGTCTGCTGCTGCTTCTGAGGGTATCCAGTCTGCTGCTGCTTCTGAGGGTATCCAGTCTACTGCTGCTGCTGAGGGTATCCAGTCTGCTGCTGCCGCTTCTGAGGGTATTCAGTCTGCTGCTGCTGCTTCTGAGGGTATCCAGTGTGCTGCTGCCGCTCCTGAGGGCATTCTGCCTGCTGCCGCTCCTGAGGGCATTCTGCCTGCTGCCGCTCCTGAGGGCATTCTGCCTGCTGCCGCTCCTGAGGACATCCTGCCTGTTGTTGTTCCTGATGGCATCCTGCCTGTTGTTGTTCCTGATGGCATCCTGCCTGTTGTTCCTGTGGGCATCCTGCCTGCTCAGACTGATGGTGCCAAGTCTCCGGCTCAGCCTGATGGTGCCAAGTCTTCTGCACAGCCTGTTCGTGTTCAGCCTCTTGCTCTGTCTGATGTTATCCAGCTGGATGCCTGCCAGTTTTCTGTCCAGTCTAATGCCTGCCAGTTTCCTGAAGTACAAGTTTCCAAGTGGTCCATTGTTCCAAGAACGTTGTACATCTTTTGGTTGAAATTCTTTCCCTCCCTGCCCACCCTGTTTTGGCATCCTGGGTCCACTCTGCCAAGGCATTACTTGTATAATGTGTCCTGGGACCCTGGTGGGGTTTTTTCTAAATACGTGTTGTAGCGTCCTGAGGCCGCTCCTCAAGGGGGGGGTAATGTAAGGAACCTGGTTCTGTTCTTTTCTGGCCTGCTGGTGGTGGTGGTTTGGACTGCCTGGACTTTTGCACCTTGCCACCAGCAGGGGGGTTATGGACTTACAGCAGTCATGGACTTCTGCTCACCACCAGCAGAGGGCTCTGTGGATTGTGAGCAGCCCTGATGGACAGCAGGCAGCTTGTCTCCTTCCTGGAGTATTTAAGGTCTGCCTCTTCCGCCTGCTGGTTGCCAGAACATTGATCTCCTAGGTCTGAGCTCCTGGACATTCTGATTCCTGATTCCCTGCTCCAGATTCTGTGGATGGCTTCCTGTTTATGAACCTGTATTCTGTCTTGATCTTGTCTTCTGCTTTATCCTTGACTCCGTGTTCTCTGATTACCTGTTGTTGACTTTGCTCTCCTGCTGACTCTGAGATTCTGTCTGATCCCTGGTGTATGACGATTGTGTGTATATTTATATATACTGTACATATATATATATATATATATATATTCTGTAGTTAGATAGATAGTCAGGTGTACATTTATCACTACTTCTGAATTATCATGTATATTGCATGACATCGCATTTATGTTGGGTTATTACTACTATTGCTTCTCTGAGTAATTGTATGTATTGCATGTTGCGCATGTGTTTGCACGATATTGCCTTTTAAGTTGGTTTATGAGTATTTCTTAATAAACATCATTTTGCACCTCATTCTCTGTTTCCAGTGTCTGTATGCTGTGAACTGTGGTCAAACCTTGCCCTTGATCTCAGACTCGTTACAACACCACAAACAGAGCCGCTTGAGGTATGCTAAAGCACATTTGTAAAAACCAGCTTAATTTTGGAATAAGGTGCTGTGGACTGATGAAACTAAAATTGAGTTATTTGGGCATAACAAGGGACGTGATGCATGAAGGAAAAACAACACAGCATTCCAAGAAAAAACCCCTGCTACCTACAGTAAAATATGGTGCTGGTTCCATCATGCCAAAGTTGAGGGACGCATGGATTCCACTCAGTATCAGCAGATTCTAGAGACCAAGGTCCAGGAATCAGTGACGAAGCTGAAGCTGCGCCGGGCTGCATCTCTCAACAAGACAACAACCCTAAACACTGCTCAAAATCCACTAAGGCATTCATGCAGAGGAACAAGTACAAGGTTCTGGAATGGCCATCTTCGTCCCCAGACCTGAATATAACTGAAAATCTGTGGTGTGAGTTAAAGAGAGCTGTCTATCAAACCGGAATGAACTAGAGATGTTTTATAAAGAGGAATGGACCAAAATACCTTCGACCAGTATCCAGACTCTCATTCGAACCTACAGGAAGTGTTTAACGGCTGTAATTTCTGCAAAAGGAGGATCTACTAAATATTGATTTAATGTATTTTTTGTGGTGCCCAAATTTATGCACCTGCCTAATTTTATTTTAAACGATTATTGCGCACTTTCTGTAATTCTAATAAACTTCATTTCATTTCGCAAATATCTATATCAAATATTTAACTGACATTTTTTATCGTAACAACCAACGCTTTATACAGGAAAATCATGACGATTATCAAGGTTGCCCAAACTTTTGCACGCCGCTGTATTTTCATCCATATAAGAATTATCATAACAATACAGGAGAATGAAAAAAAAAATGTTTTGCAAATATATTGAAATCTGTGGGCATTGGAAAACTAATTTTCATCAAATTAATTATAGTCAATGGGCATGAGAAATACTCCAACTGCTACTGGGACCACTTCACTTTTAACATCTTCTTTAGTTGCTATTTTAGTCTTTATTTAGTACTTCTCCAGCTCCGTCCTCACATTCCTTTGCCATCACTTTGCACTGCTACAAAATATGTAGAGTTGATGAAAATTGGTAACCCTACATTTTTTCAGGGAACAAGAAATAGGTTAATGTCTTCCAGCTTTTCTGTAGCAATGGAGGTTGATCGAGTCATGAAGGTTGTTGCAAGTGATACCCATTACTACAGGTGTCCCAACATTTCCTAAATACTTACAATCCCATCTCTCTGCATAAAATTAGTGTTGGAGCATGCTGTGGCACCATACCCTTGTGAGCATTATTTAAACAGTACTATACCACAGAAAGTAATATGTTGCTTTGAAAATGGTAAGAAAAAAAGCAACTAACAATGAAATAGAGACAGACTATCATAACCCTTTAAAGCAGTGGTCCTCAAACTAAGGCCCGCGGGCCGAATGTGGCCCCCTGAGGCTTTTTTACCGGCCCCCCCCCCACACAAAATGTATTACTTATAGATGCGGTCAGCTACATCAAATATTGGTAGTCCGCATATAGAATAGCAGTGCTGGCACCATCCAGCCACATGGAAGCCAGAAAGCAGTAATCTGCTGGTTTCCAATTAAATTCCACATCAGGTGATGTCCAATCAGACTGCATGTTGTCACCTGGGTATGCTTCACTGTCTGGCCCGCCAAGACTTCTACATCATTTTGTGTATACTCCGGCCCCCCAGCAGTCTGAAGTAGGTTGACCCGGCCCTCGACCCAAAACGTTTGGGGACCCCTGCTTTAAAGCATAGGTCTTTCCTACAGAGAAATTAGGCAGAAATAAGGGTGCCAGTGAGTGCAGTCTTTTTCACCATCAAAAGGCACTCAGGGCCAGATTTATCAAGAGTGTCTGAGACAAAATATTAGGAGGTTTTTAGAAATCAGTGCAGAACTGTCTCCGACATACTAAGAAATCACTAGATAGTGCAGATTCCTTCTTAAACTGTAAGGAATAGAAGGAGCTAGGGAGGTCTCTCAGGCAGTGCAGTGTGTGAGGGGAATTGCTGTTGCTGAGGTAACCAATACACCTGCTGTCAGCAAGCTCTGAGTGAGGGGGGAGGAGCCCTTCACAAATCCCATCTAGCCTACACTGTAGAACTGCTAATGAGCACTTCCTAATCTGCAGCAGTTAAGGAATGGATTTGCACTTTTCTTAACTGTAGTGTAGCTCTAGAAATGCACCCTAAACTGCTGTTATTACATAGGCTTTGGGAAGTTTCTTACTATCATGCAGAACTGTTCTTCTGCTGGTTAGAACAGTTTTAGAAGAAAAAACTGTCAGTAATGCAGAAACTGAGGGAATCTCTTACAGTAAAAGGTCTATAAACTCAAAGCCAAAAACAGCATCATAAAACAAGTTTCTGAGAGTAAACAACCTGCATGCTTGGTGTGTCATCAGTAGAGTTGTCCCCAAAGCATTAGGTTCCCACGACCATGTTAGACAGTGGGAATGCTGTTCTATGGGTTGAAGGCTTATCGTTTTTTACGCCAAATGAAGGAAACATCATTGTGACTAAACAATTAAATTTTTGTTTCATCTGACCATAACACAGAAGACCAGAAGTCTTCTTCTTTGTCCAGATGAGCATTTGTAAAAGCCAAGCAAGCTTTTGTGTTCCTTATCTGGAGAAGTGGCATCCTCCTTGGTCTGCATCCGTGGAATCCAGCAGTGTGCAGTGTCTGTTGGATTGTCTGCCTTGGGACATTGCCATCAGCAGAGCCCAGATTCACCTTGATTCTTTTTCACTTATCTCACTATCCTCCTGGCCAGCACGGGTGTCACTTTTGGCGTCCTCTGAGATTTTCCACAGTGTGGATCATTTTGTACCTTGTACCTCTGTTTTTCACCGGTTGAGTTGATTAAAACAGCTGTTCCCAATTAATCAGGGTAATTAGAATACTTTAGAACAGCTTAGACTATTTGGGATGGTATAGAACTTTGGATTTTCCCACAGACTGTGACAGTTTGTGAAAGGTATGAATAATTTTGGACTGGACACTTGTTGCTTAAATGTAAATAAAAGCTGAGATTTTTTTTCCACAATAATGCCTCTTGTACATTGTCTAATTCGCTTTTGGGAGACACTTATGTCATTTCCCGTTAAAAAAATGACTTGTTGGTTAAATAAAAGTAACTTTAAGTCAAAATTTGCCAGGGGTATGAATAACTATGGGCAGCACTGTAGCTGCTTGTGTTCATTTTGTGTGTGGTCACTAGTGTTCACTATAACTATACTGCCCTCATTATCTGCTGGTTTTATTATAAAGTCCCCATACCTTTTCAAGTAATGCAATTCTTTTTTTCATCTGCTGTTGTATTATGAGCAATTCAAGGTCGGCTGGCACACCAGTTCAAAGTTCCAAGCAGTTTTATTGTATGCACAACATGACAATTGTTTCGGGGCCACGGAGGGTCCCCTTCATCAGATAAAGTGCAGACTTTACAGTCCTGTCTGCACTTTATCTGGAACTTTGAACTGGTGTGCCAGCCGACCTTGAATTGCTTGTATTGGACTGATGCCGCTCCTGCATCAAGGCTGAGCACCCGACTACAGAAACACGGCAAGGTGTGCCTAACCAAAACCTGACATTGCACTGTTGTATTATGAGCCAGGATCCCGTTTCATTCATAGTCTTTTTGTTAACCTTCTTCCTAAAAACCTTATCTGCCCAGGATGGGTCTGGATCCAGATTTAAAAGTCTTTTGATTTTATTTTTATTCATTTTTTTATTGGGGACGAGTTGGATGTTCTGTATGTTGGTAATGACTTGTCTGCGGTGCAGCCTTGCTTATCAATTTTTTTCCAAAGAATGTATCCACTGCACAATGCTCTCATCAAAATTTGCTATAATCTGAATACAATCCTACAAGAGAAGATGAAGCCTCTAAAAACACAGAACCAAAATGCAGGTATGTAAATAAAATGTAGCATTTCTATGAAAACTGAGGAACTTTAATTAGTAATGCATCAAAAAAATTGCAAAGATTGAGAACCTGAAGCCTTAACTTTTGTTAACAATCTTTCTTCTTACCAAGCTAATAAAGATGAGCTAGCAGTAGTCTCTAAAGGATTGACATTTTCCCCTGTAAAGTCTGTTGACAGGATTAAGCTGTGCAGTCACAGTGACTTGAAGGAAATCTTCAGAAAGAAAGCTTTAACACAAAAAACACTTTCATGACCTCTTTCTCTTGGCCTACTGTCAGCCACTGCATCTGACACAACTAATTGTAAGCAGGTCCCCCAGCAAACCAGCACAAAATGAAACCTCTCCCTGCTGGAAGAAAAGATGCACATATATCTATACTCCTGACAAATTAACAAGACCAAGGCTAAAGGAAGACCTCAGAGTACGAGACACCTTCTCTTTCAGATCTTCAAATTTCGTGACCAAGAGAAGTGAAGTGTCACTATAGCATCCTACCTCCAGAATGAAGCTTTAATTTCTGCACAAACCTTATTGATCTGTAAATTTCATTGCAGGAGTATAATGGCACTCCTCAAGATTCTGCATTTGTGCTGGGAACATGATGCAGGCTATTGCTAATTTGTTACAAAGAATATTCTGCTATAGCTTGTTGATTCCTTTGGTCCCCCATAGGTTTTGCTATTTACTTCGCAGAGAAGAAGATTGTTCTGGCTATTTGTTATGCTGGTCTGTCACATAGATAGGAAATGTGGAATGAGCAGCCTTTCAAGATGTATTTTACTTTTTATTTTGTTCTCAACACTGGTGGAAGAACATTTTTTTTAAAGACGTTGTGCCTGTTAATGTTGCTGAGAACGTATCGGAAGGCTCACTAGCAGCCTACTACCTCACACAAAATTTACAACAACAACAATGAATTTTTTTTTAAATTTTAGTTATTTTTTGTTATGTGATCATAAATGCCAGACTAAGCAGGTGGCTTTTCAGTTTTGATTTAAACGTGTCCAAGGTTGGAGCTGTCTTGATTACGTTTGGCAAGGCATTCCACAGGGTAGGTGCAGCATGAAAGAAAGCTCTGGCTCCAAAGGTTTTTAGTTGAACTCTGGGAATGGTCAAGTTATTGCATCCTTTTTGATCTGAGGTTGTGGGAGGTGTGACACAGTTGCAATAAATGCTGGAGGTATCCAGGGCCAAGGTTGTCTAGGGATTTGAATGCTAGCATGCCAACTTTGAAAAGGAGTCTCCATTTTATAGGTAGCCAATGTAGTGAGCAAAGGATTGATGTTTTGTAGCAATGGTGGGGTTCACTTGTGGCAGCATTCTTTTCTAGCTGCAGGCGGTGTAGTTCTTTTTTTTGGTAGGCCTACATTAAGGGCATTAGTCCAGACATAATGAGATGAAGGTGTGAACTAGGGTTGGAAGATCATCTGAAGGAATGAGGTGCTTAATTTTTGCGATATTACTTAGTGAAAGAAGGAATGCTGCACAGCAGTTAACATTTGATTCCTGAAGTTTGATTCCCCCCATCAATAATAAAAACCCAAGCTGCACACATTGTTGGAGCTAGTAAGGTCTGAGTTCCCTATCCTCAGTGGTGTTGACTGTGTCTGGAGCTGCTTTACTGTTAGGGGCTAACCTCCGATGACAAATATCAGAGAAAGCTTGCAAACCTTTAAAGCAATTCCTACAAAAGGAATCGAAGCAAGTACAATATAAAGTAGATCTGTTGAATTACTGGAAAATTATATCTAGCAGCAAGCTAATGCTACCCTGCAAAATGCAGAGCCACATGCAAGTGTCTGCCAGCAGTTACTAAATGTTTCTCTGTAGCAAAGGCCTGCAAGGAACAGTAGCAAGCAAAGGCTTGTCTCTGTAAAAAGGCCTTTCTGCCTTCCTTTAAATAAGGTAGTGCTGACTCAAGTAACAGTGGGAAAAACTGGTGTCTCCCATATTGAGACTGAGGGGTCCAAAAAGGCTACTTACAATTCTGTTCCATGGGATCATGTCCAGGGAAAGCATGCCCATGGGGTACTTGAAGAAAAAGTAGATACGGAACACTGATATTTTTAAAGCCCTATGGATCATCGTACTTATGGAAAACATGGGGATTCCCCAGGGTGCAGTGTTTAAATGGTCAGTAGTCTTCATCTCTGAGTATTCTGTAAGGGTTGATGCATTTAATTATTGATAGCCCCCAGAGTTGCCAACCGTGCCGAATGAAGAGAATTGAATTAAATCAGTATGGCTGGTTATCAATGAGATAGGCAAAGACCAGGATGACACACTTCAGAATGGACTAACCGGGCCAGAGACCAAGATTAAGGACTGCAGACTGGACAGGCAAGGACCAGGATTAAAGACTGAGGACTGGACTAGCTGAAACCAGGACAACAGACTGCGGACTTTACAGCCAGGCAAATTGGCAGGACAGATTGACCAAGGGGAAGAAACAGCATAGAGCACACTGTGGCTGTGACAAGTAAACCACACTAAAGCACACAGAGTATGTGCCCAGCAAATGCGCAGAAGGACATTGTCCACGCCAATCCAGAGAACACCAAGGACTTGATTTACAAAACGGTGCTAGCTGTTAGCACGGCTGTTAGCATGCGAAAAAAACGGTTAACACGCATAAACATTCACGTTAATGGTTGCGTTCGGGCAATAATGTGAATTTATCGCGCAAACGCGACCTTTATTGGGCAAAACATTCACGTTAACGCGTTATTTCGCGCAAAGCACTTTTCACAGTGTGCTAACAGTTAGAACCGTTTTGTGAATCAAGCCCCAAGTCTGGCAAAGTTGAAGGATCCTGGTAAGTGTAACAGGTAATTGTATAAGAACAGCATGAGATCTGGGTTCATAAGACAGAGAAAGTATTCATTTTCATGGGTAAAACATAACTTATAATTAGCACAATAAAGTTAATCTATCAGCTAAAAAGTCCCTTATGAATCAGTTAAAAGCATATGATATCTTGTTGCATAAATTCCTTTTGAAACATGGTGTTCTACCACCTATGCATCCAATGTGGTGTGAATCCTGTATGTTCAGCATAAAAACAAGGAACACCAAGAACCCCAATAGTGTAATATGTACTGGTAAATGGTTACTAGATAGAGTAAATATTAATACTCACAAACCAGGGTTACCATTAGGTAACCACTGTAAAGGCAGGTGGGGAGATTTTCCTGACCCCACTCAGAAATAAGAAGTCGCTCTCTGTAGATGAGAAAAAGGGGGTTCAACCCTCCACCCAGGGTGAACTCACTATTATGCAGGAGAACAGAGGCGCCAAAAGGATAAAAGGAAGCTAAATAAGCTTAAAAACTAAATTCTTGATAAATACTGTAGAGGAGACAGTGGTTCAGCATGTGGTGGGTAGAGATGGCCTGAACCTCCAATTTTCGGTTCGCGAACTTCCGCGAAAGTTCGGTTAGTGCAAACTTTCGGGAACCGCAATAGACTTCAATGGGGAGGCAAACTTTGAAAACTAGAAAAATTTATGCTGGCCACAAAAGTGATTGAAAAGATGTTTCAAGGGGTCTAAAACCTGGAGGGGGGCATGGCGGAGTGGGATAGATGCCAAAAGTCCCAGGGAAAAATCTGGATTGGACACAAAGCAGCGTTTCAAGGGCAGAAATCACATTGAATGCTAAATTGCAGGCCTAAAGTGCTTTAAAACATCTTGCATGTGTATACATCAATCAGGGAGTGTAATTAGAGTACTGCTTCACACTGACACACCAAACTCACTGTGTAACGCAATGCAAACAGCTGTTTGTGTATTGACGGCCGTGCTGGACTGGTGCGCACCATGGCGAGAGTGCAGGCCGTGGCGGTTTTCAAGCCCATATGATCGCCTGGCTGTGGTAGCTCAATAATAGAACAACAGTGACTGTCCAGCTGATCAAATTTGGTCTGTCCACAATAAAGCAATGACCTTATTATCTTCGATGTGCCCTCCCTTCCCCGAGACACTCATATAGCTGGTGGTCATTGCTTCATTGTGATACGCAAGCCCCTTCACCTTGGCAAGGTAACAATCACAAAGGGGAATTGACACATGTTCAGATGTTTTGTTGTTGCAGCCGCAGTGCAGCCAGAAAAATTAGGCAGGCATGTACACGCACCAGAAAAATTATTATAAATTCAGAAATCTGCCTGGAGTCCTGGACCCTGTTGGTGGTGGCGGAGAAGGCAGTCAAGTGACCTGCAGACAGAGATGCTGTGTGGGGAGCGACTTAATCATGGGGCAGGCAGTCACACGGTGAACAGGCAGAGATGCTGTGTGTGGGAAGCAAGAAATATCGATCTAAGAAAGATACATAGAGCGCTCCATAGTGTAAAAACATAAAGCAATTTAATATGCGCAAGTTTAAAACGTACTTACAAAATCAAAGGATGCAATAAAGCTCATAGATAGCCTGCAGACACCTATTTCCCTCCTGTAGTGTGGGCACCGTCAGGCTGTGGCCAGCAGCGTGACGTCCGATGATCTGGAGAGGCTCTCACTGGTGGGGGGCGTGTCTGCTGTCACGACGTGCCTCTAGCGTGATTGTATTCTTTTTGTATTCGTGAATGCTGTGTGTGGGGACTGACTTAGTCTTCGGGAGGGCAGTAGCCCTCCGGGATCCATGCCTCATTCATTTTGATAAAGGTGAGGTACTGAACACTATTGTGACTTAGGGGACTTCACTTCTCAGTGACAATGCCTCCAGCTGTGCTGAATGTCCTTTCTGATAGGATGCTTGAGGCAGGGCAAGCCAGAAGTTGGATGTCAAATTGGGACAGCTCTGGCCAAAGGTCAAGCCTACGCACCCAGTAGTCCAGGGGTTCATCGCTGTTGTCTACATCACACTTAAGGCCAGGTAGTCGACTACCTGCCGGTTCAGGCGTTAGTGGAGGGTGGATCCGGAAGGGCTAAGGCAAGGCGTTGGACTAAAGGATGTCCGCATATCCGACATCACCATGAGATCGCTGGAGCGTCCTCTCCTTACCTGCATGGGCATGGGAGAATGATTACTGGCAGTGGTACCTTTATTGCTTGTGCTGCATCCTTTCTGTCTTCTGGTGAGTTAGTAACATGTATGCCACTTTGTGCCTATACCGAGGGTCTAGTGGCGTGGCCTCCCAGTACAGCTCATTCCCCTTGAGTTTTTTTTTTTTATACGGGGGTCCCCCAACAGGCTGGACAGCATGAAAGACGCCATCTGCACAAAGGTGGATCCAGGCGTACTATCCATCTCCTCTTGCTCTACCTCAGTGACATCAGGTAAGTCCTCCTCCTCCCCCCAGCCATGAACAATACTACGGGAGTGTTGAGCAGCACAAACCCCCTGCGATGCATGCTGCGGTTGTTCTTCTTCTGCCACCTCCTCCTCCAAAGAAACACCTTCCTCATCATCTGAGTCTGACTCTTCTTCCCCACACGACTCTTCCTCCTCCCCCCTCTGTGCTGCCGCAGGTGTTGAGGAAACATCTGGTTCTGATGAGAATTTATCCCACAACGCTTCCTCCCATAACTGTTCCTGTTCACGCTCCTCCACAGCTTGATCCATCACTCTACCCACTGCACACTTCAGGAAGTAAGCATACGGCATCAAGTCGCTGATGGTGTCTTCACTGTGACTCACCAGGTTGGTCACCTCCTCAAACTGCCGCATGAGCCTGCATGCATTTCGCATGAGTGTCCAGTTGTTTGGCCAGAACATCCCCATCTCCCCAGATTGTGTCCTTCTACTGTGATTGTAGAGGTACTTGGTGACGGCTTTCTCCTGTTCTAGCAGGCGAGAGAACATAAGGAGGGTTGAATTCCAGCAAGTCGGGCTATCGCAAATGAGGCGTCTCACTGGCAACTTGTTTCTCCGCTGATTCTCGGCAAAGTGTGCCATGGCCGTGTAAGACCGCCTGAAATACCCACACAACTTCCTGGCCTGCTTCAGGACGTCTTCTAAGCCTGGGTACTTTGACACAAATCTTTGCATGACTAGATTCAGCACATGTGCCATGCAGGGTACATGTGTCAGCTTTCCCAAATTTAAAGCAGAAATAAGATTGCTGCCGTTGTCACACACCACGTTGCCGATCTCCAGTTGGTGCGGGGTCAGCCACTGAGCCACCCGTTTGTTAAGAGCAGCAAGGAGAGCTGCACCAGTGTGACTCTCCGCTTTGAGGCAAGACATGTCTAAGATGGCGTGACACCGTCGTACCTGGCATGCAGCATAGGCCCTGGGGAGCTGGGGCTGTGTAGCTGGAGAGGAGATTGCAGCACCTGTAGAGTTCAACTGACACTAAGCCAAAGAGGAGGAGGATGATGACAGCGAAGAGGATGTAGCAGTGTAATGATCGCTGCTGCAGCAGGTGTTGCTGGAAGTAGTAGTGCTGCAGCTCAGGCAGTTTTGATGTCTTTCCATGCAAGCTGCATAGCTTTGTCTGTCTTTCCCTGCTGTCAGCTTGTGACTGATTATCATTCACCTGTGTGGGAATCTGCATGTCTGCTCCCATTGGATGACCTCAGTATAAAGATCTGCTTCCTGCAGGGTTTCCTTGGGTTTTCATAGCTTCAGTTTAAGCTAGTCTTGCTGTCGCTTCAGCCCCCGATCGTGTTTCTTGTTCTAAAGATACTTTGCTGGTCTTTGCATCATATATTGGTTCATTGCCAATATATATGCATACCAGCACGTTTATTATTTTCCTTGTATTCGTGTTACGTTGATACATCAGTGTCGCTGATGTATACGTACACGAACTGTTTATATCCTGTGTGCAGTTAGTCAGCTTCCAGCACGTTTTGGTAGGTTGCGCGTACCGTGACCACCCATGCTGAGGTAGTTACCCTGCTCCTGGTTCTGTTTGTGGATTGCGTTCATCTCTGCGAAGAGATAACGAATCCTTCTAAATCCTGTTCTGTTACTGTTTGTGGATTGCGTTCATCTCTGCGAAGAGATAGCGAATCCTTCTGAGTCCTGTTCCCTGTATTACTCCAGTCCTAGTCAGCGTTCCTGCTTATGTCATATATCGGTTCATTGCCGATATATACATATGTTAGTCAGACGTTACAAATAGTTTCATTGATAGCTGTAATTGTAATACGCTAGGAAAACATACTTATTGTATATTTGTCTGTGTTACGTTCATCTATCTTGATCCTGCTATTTCCTGACTATCCTGTCCTGTCTTTGTGAGGCACGCCATCGCTGCAATCGCATTGGCTGCCTCATTCCAGTCTGTCTTGTTTTGGATGCTTGCTGTCGCTAAGTAGCCGCTAGCTAGCAAGCGTTCATTCTGTCTACCTGTCCTGATCTCCTCAGTTCTGGTTTATGTGCTCAGCGCTACTTTGCGCTGAGACGTTATAACGAAAGCATTGTTTGTGGCTGTCAGATCTGCACCGGCTCTGTGCGCCACAATCTCCTATTGGAGTCAGTCCTCCCCTCCACTATACTAGGGATAGCCTGTTTCCTTGTGCTGGTGTGTGTACCTCCCCCACGCCAGCTCATGCGTTGCATGCTGACTGTGGAGAATACACCACCAAGCCTTACAAGCAGGAAGAGAGAAGGTTGCAGGAGGCCTGCCTGCAAGCCGTGGAGGTGTCACAAGTCGGTCTGCTGCACAACCACGTACTCCCTGCTTGCCATCGGTCACCAGGTTGACCCAATGGGCCGTGTAATGTACCTGCCCTGACCGTGCTTGGTAGACCAGGCATCCGTGGTCAGGTGGACCCTTGACCCAATGCCGTGTGCCAGAGATGACACCACTTGCCTCTCAACTTCACGGTACAGTTTGGGTATCGCCTTTTTAGAGAAATAATTGGGGCCTGGCATCATCCACTGTGGTGTCCCAATGGCCACAAATTTATGAAAGGCCTCAGAGTCCACCAGCTGGTATAGTAACAGCTGGCGAGCTAACAGTTCCACCAAGCCAGCTGTCAGATGCCGGGCAAGGGGGTGACTGGCAGAAATTGGCTTCTTCCACTCAAAGATTTCCTTCACAGACACCTGGCTGCTGTGGGCAGAGGAGCAGGAACCGCTCAAGGTCAGAGGCGGAGTGGGGGAGGGTGGCTGTGAAGGTGCAAGGGAGAAAGCGGCTGAAGATGATGCACCTGAAGGAGGAAGAGGAGAAGGAGGGTGGCTTTTATTCTGTGTGCTGCTTTTGCTCAGGTGCTCTTCCCATTGCAGTTTGTGCCTTTTCTCCATGTGCCTTCATAAGGCACTTGTCCCTACGTGGGTGTTGGACTTTCCACGGCTCAATTTTTGGAGGCAGAGAGAACAGATGGCATTGCTCCGATCTGAGGCAAACACATAAAAAAAATTCCAAACTGCTGAGCCCCCCGGGGTGATGGCGCTGGTGGCATCAGCAGCTGACGTTGAAGGGCACGTTGGCTGGCTGTACATAGGTGGCGGTACATGGCGCCGGACACTGCCACCAGCTGTTTCTGATGACGAGCTCCCCCTGCTTCTTTCAGGAACTCGTCTTCTCCTACTCCTCTCTGACTCCCCCTCTGAACTGTCCCCCTGTTCATCTCCTCTATTGGGAACATAGGTGGCATCCGTATCATCGTCATCATCATAATCATCCTGCCCAGCTTCGCTTGCCTCAGACACCTCCAAAACTGCACCAACAGCAGGTACTTCATCCTCCTCCTCCTCACACATAGTGTCGCCTAACTCAGACATATGAGGTGGTGTAACTTGCTTAGCGCCTTCATCTGGTTGAAACAATAATGGCTGTGCATCAGTGATTTCCCCACCAAATAACTCCTGCGAACTGTCAAATATAGTGGATGTGGTACTTGTTGTACCACTGGTGGCTGCGGAAGATGAGGTGTTCTGTGTTAAATAGTCAACCAAGTCCTGACAATTTTGGGAGTTTATGGGACGTGCCTTCTGAGCAATGTACTTTGGTCCAGGGCCACATGAAATCACATCCGCACGACCTTGCACAGACCTGACGGGTGGCCTTCCTCTGGGTCTGCCTCTACCTCTGCCTATACCCGTTTTTGTCCGTTTTGTCCATATCGGGGGGATGAAGTGAAAGATATGCGCTGACTTGACTAATACAATGTGCAGTCACACAGATGCAGTTAACAGGTATGCACGGAGTGGTATATTACACTGCGTGCACTCACATAGGTAGGTGGGTGCACTGAACACAACAGGAAGGTATATGCAGTGATGGGTATTACAATGTTCACCTGTCACACACAGACAGGTACCGCACAGGCACAGTGACACTGCGTGCGCTCACGTAGGTAGGTGGGTGCACTGAAGTGACCAACAGGTAGTAGGTATATGCAGTGATGGGTATTACAATGTGCACCTGTCACACACAGACAGGTACCGGAGAGGCACAGTGACACTGCATGCGCTCACGTAGGTAGGTGGGTGCTCTGAAGTGAACAACAGGTAGCAGGTATATGCAGTGATGGGTATTACAATGTGCACCTGTCACACACAGACAGGTACCGGACAGGCACAGTGACACTGCGTGTGCTCACGTAGGTAGGTGGGTGCACTGAAGTGAACAACAGGTAGTAGGTATATGCAGTGATGGGTATTACAATGTGCACCTGTCACACACAGACAGGTACCGGACAGGCACAGTGACACTGCGTGCACTCACGTAGGTAGGTGGGTGCGCTGAAGTGAACAACAGGTAGGTATATGCAGTGATGGGTATTATAATGTGCACCTGTCACACAGAGACAGGTACCGCACAGGCACAGTGACACTGTGTGTGCTCACATAGGTAGGTGGGTGCACTGAAGTGAACAACAGGTAGTAGGTAATTATATGCAGTCATGGGTATTACAATGTGCACCTGTCACACACAGACCGGTACCGGACAGGTACAATGACACTGCGTGCACTCACGAAGGTAGGTGAGTGCACTGGCTGAAGTGAAACAACAGGTAGGTATATGCAATGATGGGTATTACAATGTGCACCTGTCACACACACAGGCAGTCACTGAATGTGCTGGGCCTGGCAGTGGCAAACACAGTAGGAATTACCAAGGCTGTCTATGCAACACAAGTGTCAGTGGGGTCTACATGTAAAGGGCGCCGGTAAAAAAGGGCGCCTGGTGGAGTCCATATATATACCAACTTCGGCTACAAAAAAGGCGCCTGGTGTAGCCCATATAAACTTCGGCTACAAAAAAGACTCTTGGTGTAGCCCATATAAAAACTTCGGCTAAAAAAAAAAGGCGCCTGGTGTAGCCCATATAAAAACTTCGGCTACAAAAAAACTCCGGGATGTGTTAATTACTATTCCCCCTCCAGGCCGCCATGGATAGTGGGGGAATGAAATAATTCGGCTTCCAGCGCTTGTAGCCCATATACAAACTTCGGCTAGAAAAAAACTCCGGGATGTGTTAATTACTATTCCCCCTCCAGGCCGCCATGGATAGTGGGGGAATGAAATAATTCGGCTTACAGTGCTTGTAGCCCATATAAAAACTTCGGCTACAAAAAAAAGTCAATAATATGGGCTACAAAGGGGCACCTTACTGTAGCCGAAAAAAATATGGGCTACAAAGGGGAGCCCGCTTGTAGCCGAAAACCTTGTAGCCGAAAAAATATGGGCTACAAAGGGGAGCCCGCTTGTAGCCTATATCAAAACTCGGGCGCCCTTTTCTACACCTTGTAGCCCATATTTCCAGAAATAACATTGATGTCTATGGCGGCGCCCTTTTCATACAGGCAGCTCGGGCGCCCTTTTCAACCGATCCCGTGTCAGTGGGACACACAAAAATAAAATTAGATCACAAGAACAAGATTAGCTCTCAAAAGAGCTGTTGAGGGGTGTTTTTTTAGCAATAAGAATCAGGAAGGAGCAAGCTAAGAAGCCTACAAGAGCCTAACTAAGCTTTCCCTATAACCCTCTATGCAACAGCTCTCCCTCTTCTAATTAGTGCAGGCACATGAGTGAGTCAAAAACCTGACGCTGCCTGCCTTTTATAAGGGGGGAGTGGCTCCAGGAAGGAGTGTAGCCTGAATGGCTACAAAGTTCCTGCTGCCTGTGATGTAGAGGGTTAAAGTTGACCCTCATGATGCACTATGGGGGCAAACCGAACTTTCGGAAAAGTTTGCGGTTCTCCGCGATCGCGAACCCCGGAAGTTCGCCGGGAACCGTTTGCCAGCTTAGCGTTCGGGCCATCTCTAGTGGTGGGTCAGACATTATCTTGGAACTATCAATGTCACATTGTTTGGTGCCCACTCGTGACAGTCACCCTGACTGGTCTTTCACAGACATTGTCAGAATTGGAACTACCCCTTTTGGGATTTAGTGACAGAATAGTGTTTTCTCATAAATAATTTCTGCCTCTGAAGATGTGGCACTATAGCAGTGGAAATGTATGCACCAATATACTGTATCATATGGCTTTCATTGGTTCATACAGAACTTCTTTGCTGTTATTGTCTAGACCAGAGGTTCCCAACTGGTGTGCCGCGACACATTCATGTGTCGCGGCAGCACCAGCTATGTGTCGCCGCTCTCTGCTCCCCCTGCTCGTCTCCCCCGCAGATCGCCCTTCTCAGGGCTACAAGAAAATGGCCGCCGCCGTTCACATTTGCAGACATGCGGCGGCCATTTTCTTGTAGATGTACACTAACTACAGGCAGAGGGCGGAGGCAGCGCATCGAGGACGGAGCCACGGTGCGAATGAGTGGCTCAGGGAGGAGAAGAAGGGGCGGAGTGGTGGCTATGGAGGGGTGAGTTAGGGCGGGGATCCCCAACCTGCCTGTGGTCCGCAGGACGGCCGCAGGATTGTCCTCTTCCCTTCCTGGGGCGCTATACTGGGGCACTATATTAGCTATCCTGGGGCACTATACTGGCTATCCTGGGGCACTATACTGGCTATACTGGGGCACTATACTAGCTATCCTGGGGCACTATACTAGCTGTCCTGGGGCACTATACTAGCTGTCCTGGGGCACTATACTGGCTGTCCTGGGGCACTATACTGGCTGTCCTGGGGCACTATACTGGCTATCCTGGGGCACTATACTGGCTATCCTGGGGCACTATACTGGCTATCCTGGGGCACTATACTGGCTATACTGGAGCACTATACTGGCTATACTGGGGCACTATTCTGGCTATACTGGGGCACTATTCTGGCTATACTTGGGCATTATACTGGGGCACTATACTAGCTATCCTGGGGCACTATACTGGCTATCCTGGGGCACTATACTGGCTATCCTGGGGCACTATACTAGCTATCCTGGGGCACTATACTAGCTATCCTGGGGCAATATACTGGGGCACTATACTAGCTGTCCTGGGGCACTATACTGGCTATCCTGGGGCACTATACTGGCTATACTGGAGCACTATACTGGCTATACTGGAGCACTATACTGGCTATACTGGGGCACTATACTGGGGCACTATAGTGGCTATACTGGGGCACTATTCTGGCTATACTGGGGCACTATTCTGGCTATACTTGGGCACTATACTGGGGCACTATACTAGCTATACTGGGGCACTGCAGCATCAGCAGATTGTTTCTCAGCCCCTCATTGTGCCTGCAGCATCAGCAGATTGTTACTGAGCCCCTCATTGTACCTGCAGCACCAGCAGATTGTCACTGAGCCCCTCGTTGTGCCTGCAGCACCAGCAGATTGTCACTGAGTCCCTCGTTGTGCCTGCAGCACCAGCAGATTGTCACTGAGCCCCTCGTTGTGCCTGCAGCACCAGCAGATTGTCACTGAGCCCCTCGTTGTGCCTGCAGCACCAGCAGATTGTCACTGAGCCCCTCGTTGTGCCTGCAGCACCAGCAGATTGTCACTGAGCCCCTCGTTGTGCCTGCAGCACCAGCAGAATGTCACTGAGCCCCTCATTGTGCCTGCAGCACCAGCAGATTGTCACTGAGCCCCTCATTGTGCCTGCAGCACCAGCAGATTGTCACTAAGCCCCTCATTGTGCCTGCAGCACCAGCATATTGTCACTGAGCCCCTCATTGTGCCTGCAGCACCAGCAGATTGTCACTGAGCCCCTCATTGTGCCTGCAGCACCAGCAGATTGTCACTAAGCCCCTCATTGTGCCTGCAGCATCAGCATATTGTCACTGAGCCCCTTATTGTGCCTGCAGCACCAGCAGATTGTTACTGAGCCCCTCATTGTGCCTGCAGCATCAGCACATTGTTACTGAACCCCTCATTGTGCCTGCAGTATCAGCAGATTGTTACTGAGCCCCTCATTGTGCCTGCAGCATCCGCAGATTGTTACTGAGCCCCTCATTGTGCCTGCAGCATCAGCAGATTGTTACTGAGCCCCTCATTGTGCCTGCAGCATCAGCACATTGTTACTGAGCCCCTCATTGTGCCTGCTGCATCAGCACATTGTTACTGAGCACCTCATTGTGCCTGCAGTATCAGCAGATTGTTACTGAGCCCCTCATTGTGCCTGCAGCATCATCAGATTGTTACTGAGCCCCTCTTTTCTATCATACGGGACGTGTCATGTATATCTGAATGTTTGGCATGATGTGACGTGTCCCGGATATCTGAATGTTTGTCGTGATGTGTCACGACCTGGAAAAGGTTGGGAACCACTGGTCTAGACATTTTTATAGTGCCAAATAAAAAATATGTTTTGGTCATTAAATAGATAGTTTTTCTGTCCTGTAAACCCCAATCTTTTGCTGTTCTTGCATTTTTGTAAACACTGCCTTTTGTAAGGGGATGAATTGTATTGTAAATGTTTTAATTTATGTTGATAATTAAGTGTAACAGGTACACAAAATTGGAGCTTTTGAGTCCCTCTAACAGGATGAAGAATACGGTGTGTTATCAATTCATGATGTTGGAGTTGTTGCTGCAAACTGTCCTGTGATGAGTGAAACATTTCCATGCATGGTGGTCTGGAACTCCGAAATAACATTCAATAAAAATATAATTTCCTACTTTTTATTGCTCATACAGTTATCATATTCATATTTGCTTTTGTGCATAAGTAATATTGTCTGTTTCCAAAGTGTAGTTTATCTTGCCCTGAAAGCTGGCATTGCATTTTATTCAAACTGCTTTTTATTATATATTAAAATATTCTAATGAGCTTTTCTGAACTGTACATGTGCCTTAAGTACAGAGAGCTCCTTTTCACTTGTTACATTGGGCTTGATTCACAAAGCAGTGCAAACTGTTTAGCACGGGCGTGCTAAACAGTTAGCACGTGAAGTGCCGTTCGCGGACTTTTGCGCACGCAAAGTGCCTCGATTCGCACGATCGCGGACTTTTGCGCGAGCAATTTGCCACGATTCACGTCAAATTGCACGCGCAAAAGTCCACGATCGCGCAAATCGCGGCACTTTGCGCGCGCAAAAGTCAGCGAATGGCACTTCCCGTGCTAACTGTTTAGCACACCCGTGCTAAACAGTTTGCACCGCTTTGTGAATCAAGCCCATAGTGTTTACATGCATTAGAACAACATTGGAATGTAAACAAAGATACTGTTATCTCCAGTTTGGATGTGGATTTGAAGCTGAATAGCAGGACACAGTGCTTTGTTTAACCATTTCAGTGATTTTCTGCTAAAAAAAAAAAGATTCTGGGATAGTAGCTTTCAAGCTGTGAGGAATCTTTTAGAGCAAATTAGAAATGCTGGCTTGCAGACCACTTTATCCACTTAAGCCCGAAGGGTTGACATTTTTTTACATCCGAGCAACTTTCACCCCCCATTCATTTGCCAATAACTTTATCACTACTCATCACAATTAATTGATCTATATCTTGTTTTTTTCCGCTACCAATTAGGCTTTCTGTGGGTGGTATATTTTGCTAAGAGCCACTTTACTGTAAATGCATTTTAACAGGAAGAATAAGAAAAAAATGGAAAAAATTCATTATTTCTCAGTTTTCAGCCATTATAGTTTTAAAATAATACATGCCTCCATAATTAAAACTCACGTATTGTATTTGCCCATATGCCCCGGGTATTTCACCGTTAAAATTATGTCCCTATCACAATGTATGGCGACAATATTTTATTTGGAAATAAAGGTGCATTTTTTCCGTTTTGCATCCATCACTGTTTAGAAGCCCATAATTTATTAAATCATATTGATATACTCCTTTGACATGAATATTTAAAAAGTTCAGACCCTTAGGTAACTATTTATGTTTTTTTTTTTTTTATTATTATTGTAATTCTTTTTTTTTTTTTTTTAATTTAAACTTGTATGTGGGTATTTTTTGGTGTGGGAGGTAAACAGGTTTTTTTTTAATATATTTATAGGTTTATTCTTAAAACTTTTTTTTTTTTAGGTGTAATTTGCTATTTGGCCACAAGATGGCCAGAATCAAAAAGTCCTGGGAGCGATCGATCTCGCTCCCAGGCAGAAGAAAGGAGACCAGAGCTCAGAAAAGCCGCAGCGTCTGAAGAGACGCTGTCGGCTTTTCTCCGGGGGGGTCCGATCAGTGAAAGGGATTTATAATCCCTTTCACTGATCGGTGGGCTAGCGGCCAGCAGCGGGGGCGCGCACGGGGGGGCCCGCGGGCGCGCGCGCGACCCGCGGGAGTGCGCGCAGCCCAACTGGACGAGAAATCTCGTCCAGTTGGGCTTAAGTGGTTAAAGCGGATCCGAGATGAAAAACTAACTATAACAAGTAACTTGTCTATATATCTTATCTAAAGTTTAGATAGTTTACACAGCAAATCTAGCTGCAAACAGCTTTAATAGAAAAGTATTGTTTCCTTCTGTGATACAATGACAGCAGCCATGTTGTTTGTAAAGGCTTATCTGTATCTTGATCACTAAGCCTGTGAAAAAAACCTAATACCCCTCCTCCCGTCTGCCTCTGAAATCAATGGCTAGTAACACCTCCTCCTCCTCCTGCCCCGGCTGAGCTCCCATGAGCCCTTGCTACTGCCAAGGCTCTCTGAAAACCTGTGGGCGTGGTTTATTTAGTTTGTAGGGAATTAGAGTATTAAAACAAAAACAAAAAAGTATTTGGCTTAAGAAATGCCTTATAAACAATAGGAAAGGAATTATGCAATGAGTAAAAGTTCACCTCGGATCCACTTTAACCTCCTTAGTGGTATGCCCGACACTGTGTTGGGAATACCGCCGACTGTCCCCAGGAGTCCCCCAGGATGATTTTAACTGATCTTACAGCTGTAACAGCTTCAGCTAGCACTAGGCTAGCTAGTAGAGGTGGTCGGCATCCCCCCTATTACTAATGATCCCCCCATCGCCCGCTAAATACATTACCAAGCCTGGATCCAGCGATCGCACAGCCTCCCTGCACATCTCCGGTCCTCACTATGGGGAGGATTGGGTCTGCGCATGACGTCATGCCATCAGTGACGTCATGACATCATGTGCGATCCTCCCCATAGAGAAGAGTGGAGCTGTCCGGGGAAGCTGCGCTGATCGCTGGATCCAGGCTGGGTAATGTATTTAGTGGGTGATCGGGGGGATCATCAGTAATCGGGGGGATGCCGGCCACCTCTACTTGCTAACCTAGTGCTAGCTGAAGCTATTACAGCTGTAGGATCAGTTAAAATCATCCTGGGGGACTCTAGGCTGCAAAACCTCCTGAGTGGCTTAACGCTCAGGAGGTTAAGAAGAAACATCCGTCTCTATTACTTCTGCATGTTTTGCAGTGCCAGAAAAGGAAAACAAATGTTCTCCATGTTTATTAATTACACATTTGTGACTGTTTTGTCAGATGCTGGGAGCCTAGTTACACTAGTCTGAGCAGATGGTGTGGCCCCTGTGAATTCCCTTTAAAGAAAACTGTGGTGGTAGTATTTGTACAAGGTGAAATGCCTGAATATCTAGTACCATCTGTGTGTTTTGAAATAGTTTTAGTAAACTATCTCCAATGGAGACAGTGTCACATTTGCTACATTAGGCCATTATTAAAGTAAGGATTAAATGTCAAGCAAGCAAAAGTCGTATCAAAATCAAAAGAGTGCCCTTAAAGTATATGTTGTCATCAGTTTTGCTCACTAAATAAACCATGTTGAAATATATATATATATATAAATATATATACATGCTTCAGATGCTTAGGAACCAAGGCCCAGGAGGAGATGCTAAGCAATCTGGGTCTATTTTTTTTCTATCCCTTAAGATCAGAGAGGCGTCAGTCTCCTAAAATGTTCTCCCCCAGTGTTAATTTTGATCTGCAGCTGCCTCTGTCTTTGCTAGCACTAAATAACCTATCTGTATATTAACACAGTTTGTCCTAGTCTGAAAAACCAATGTTTGCCATCTGAAAACAGAAGGTATTTGCGATTTTTCCGATTGGAGTGAGTTTATAATGTCTTCAACAATGCATCACTGCTGAATATGCAAATCATCCTTTGTTGCCCATGTAAGATAAACACCCCACCAGAACCACTGGAATGCAATGATGTGTCAGCTTGTTAATTGTACAGAACCCCAATAATCCAACATTCATACAGACTGTTTTGGATTGGTTGATCCTCATCAGTGCATGGCAGGGATTAATCTGGTTCTATGAGGTATCATTTGAATCACACAGTGTTACAGATTACTCAGCAAACTCATGGTGAACCAGAACTCCTAGGCGTGTGTTAAGGGCTAAAAACTACCTAAAAGCCATAAAAAAGCCATAAAAAAGAAGGTGTTTGCGATCATTCGGAATGGAGTGAGCATATGATGTCTCCCATGATGAATCACTGCTGAATATGCAAATCATCCTTTGTTGGCAACATTGGGAAGTGATGGTGTACCAGTGGAAACCATGTCTGCACTGGCCCCAGGATTGTTTACATCCTTACTTGCAGTTTGCAATCCGTGAGATTCTTTAACCTTCCTCAAGTTTTTTCCACTTTGAACTGCTAAACAGGAAACATCCCAGAGGGCTTTTAGATTCAGTCAAGAAAATATGTGAAGAGGATAAAATTCCACACGAGCGTATGTGACCATATTCTACAAATGCAGGATTACTTTGGCAATGCCCACCATAAAGAAAAAAATGGCACAGACATATACTCAGCAACTAATACGTAATTGTGAATGTGAATGCTCCCTGTTGGATCTAGTCCTGTCTGACAGCCAGCATACCAACATTGGGGTTCAAACAAGGTGGGGGAGGGAGGTATGTGAGAGAGATTGGGAGTTTGGGCTAGTGAAAGTCCAGGATGACATTTATCTGTCGCCAACAATTATGTGTAAACCGCTCCCTTGTTCTTTGAGTCCAGTATAGGTTTTATGATGAGGTCATCTGAACACTGTATGCAGGTTCAGTTATCAGGATGTTATTTAGTGCTGAAACTCAAAACCAGTGTTGCTCAACCTTAAAGCAAACATGTTTTTGTGAAAACATTTGATAAGTGCATAAATGGTACCTTATATATATTAATAAAGTTGTTTTTATCACATTGCACATGGCAGTGGTTATGTTTTGGTAGCTAAACAAAGATATGTGGAAGATGTAAATAATGATGGAAGAATGTCTTTTTTTCAACCAATGTGACAAGAAAAATTAATCTTCAATAAAAAATCATTAAGTTCAATAAAATCTTCATTAAAAACAATTGTTTAAGTCTGTATCCCATATTCTTCTGATAAATTGCATTAGAGGCATCCACCTACAAAAAAAAATGCAAAAATAATGAAAGTTGAAAATACGTATAATGGGAAAAAAAGGTGACAAAAAATATAGATTTGGTGAGTTTGCTTTCAGTTACGAGCCTGCTACTTAAACATTGTGCTTAGCTTCTCTTTTTCCATGACAGGGGTTAAAATTGTGTTTCTTTTCTATGTAAGCTAATGACGTGTTAGTCCTAATTACTGTGTATAAAAGATAGCTCAGTTTCAGCTACATTTGTGGGTTAAGAATAGTATTCTTCTAGCAAATGTCATTCTCTCCAGCTGTGTCCTTATAATGCAAATAAGGATTGTTTGTAAGGAGACATGGAAATGGGCAAGCTGAAACTGCAATACAAGATCCTTATTTTTACATTTTCTTTTTTATAAGGCATTTGTTTCACATTCCTTTAGCTGAGCACTTGATTGTAGGTTTTGGGGCTTCAGTTTTCACTTTGGTATCTCCAGAGAAATTCTATTGGCAATGGCATTGACAACTCAGGAGCACACAACAGCTACTGAAAAATAAAGTAGCATGCTTATCATACACACCCAAGCAGATAATTAGAGAACATTCCTTCTAATGAATGGAATCAAAAATAGAAAGAGGCAATTTAATCAAAAGAACAAGGCCTTTCTCTTTGTAAACTGACATTGGAAACAATGAAGTAACTTGCATCCCTAATTTACCCGCTAAATGCTTGTGTTTACCTTTTAAGTAGAGAGAAACTGCACTATTTTAAAATAAAAAATTGATTTGCAAATACATCATTATAGAACACCACATATTCTGCTGAATACTCCAGCAAAAGTAGCATGCCCAGTAAAAACATACCATAGGTATGCCTTACTGTACTATTTATGGTGCTTGTAAGGATGTGGTGCCTTCACAGACTCACTGGACCTTCAGTGATGACCTAGAAAACCTAGAAATAATACTCTGTGATTTCTATACCAGTACTGGCATTGAATCAGCTGGTCAGCCACAATAAGAGACACACAGACAGGTTGTGGTTGCCAAACAGATTAATTATTGCCTTTGAATCATTATATTTATACAGTAATTTGTACATCCTGCGCAAACTCAATAGACATAGAAATTTCCAGCATATTTACATAATACACGATTTAAATAATACAGATGAGGACTTTCCCAGCATAACATATGACATCTCTGCAGGTGTCAAAGTGGCACAATAAAAGTTTCCTGTAAGTTGAAGAGATGGGCAAAGATAGAACAGAATTGGGGAAGTGAGAATGCAGTGTAGCATGACAGGTTCAGTCTTCAATCTCTGGCTAAACTAAAAGCTTGCTACAATATATATATGGATCCTAAGATGGCTGCTGAGAAGACAAAATGGCTGACAGTGTATATACTTATGCTTGCGAACCCTTACAATTCCCTCCTTTTTAGACATTTTCCAAAGGAAAAATGGCTACACAGACTATGCTAGTATTGTCCCCCAAAGATTAGTATCCTGGAGGATGCCAATCTAATTGTATCTTTATGAAAAAAGATAATCATATCAATGTCAATTATTTAGCCTTATACAGAACTAACATATCAGTGGGCAAAATTCTGGTCACAGTCCTCCGATGCGATAACGGACATAACATGAGAAGTTGTCTGCACTTCTCTTTCCTGATGTAATCTAACAAAAATCTTATGCATACTGCATGTGAGGGTACACTCATGTGTATAAATTAGCCCGCAGCAGGAATGTTTCTCTCAGATCAATACAAGAAAGAAACTGTCTTATATCAGCACTTACTCCAAGAGAAGTTTCCATCTGCTCCTGTCTAAAAAAGGGCTTGTCTAAATACTAGGCTTTTAGGTAGGCCAAGGTCAAAAACACCCTTATGATAGCAACTAGAGCATGCATAAGGTGGCTATATTTGTGAGAGGGTGGTCTTGACTTTACAATTTAGTTTACAACCCATTTGTGAGGCATGGCAGACTTCTGACCCTCCATCAGCCACTGTACTCCAAACTATCTTTGTATCCTTTACTCTAGGTCACACACTACTGTTAACCCAGGTGGACACCAACCCAACTACAATCATACTCAGGCCTTAATGCCCAGAGTACAGAGACTGAGATCAGAAATACAGGAGTACTGCCAGAACTCACCAAGCAGGTCAAAACGTAGCTACAGGCCTTAGTCCAGGACACATTTGTGAAAGGGAATACAGATCACAGCAGAAATCTAGGGAATAAGGCTACATGAGATCCTCAACATCTCTGGCCTTCCAATTATCCCATACTAAATATACCAATCCGGTTGCCCAAGGCAACTGTGTTGCTGTGAAATTGTAGTCCATTGCACCAATCATACTGACCAAAATCCTGTTATGCTTGTTCAGACAAACAGATACAACTCTGATTTAACAAGGAAAAGGAATGTTAGCTAATTGACGTTTTACCACAGTAGCGGTAAATATCTATACAGACACACTACAAATCAAAGCAGAAAAAGATGTAACTAATAGCAACCGCTGCTATAGATACTCTTTCAAGATCAGGACTAACAGGACAACTGTAATGATGGCTACCTTCAGATTTGACCATACTAGAAGGACTCTGCTAATCAAACATATGGGCACTCATCAGTTATATTCATAATCAGGATAGGACAAAATATAATACTCTAGTACAACTTAGCAAGACAATTATGGCCAACTTGAATCTACCAAAGACCAAGGTACCAAAAATAGGAGACTTGTACCCTGAAAATTGCCCACTGAGATCAGGTCTGCTGAATTATATGTGTAGCAACACGTATGCGTGGGTATGTAAATATATATTTTACTGTCTGATAAATATACAGTTTTATAGTTATCTGGGTTGAAGAAAGAGGTGTGTACATAACATAACACACCACACCGGCCCATTTCACTGCTGGTCCAGAGGAAGGCGAAAAACCCTTGTAAGGCATAGTGTATTTAGCCCCAAAAAGGGAAAATTCCTTCCTGACCCCAAAATGGCGATCAGAAAAAATCCCTGGATTTATCAGCATTTGGCCTTATTTAGTAATTGAGATATCTGCTCATTACATGTCAACCCATTATATAACTTACAAAAACCCTAATTCTAATTTTTACTTGAAAAATGATATAGCAAAATAAAGGCTTTTACTATTCAGAAAGCATTAACCCATAATGTGACTTACAACTAGCTCTCTTTCTATCATATCCTTAATATAGTGACCCACCCCTCATGGCAGCTGATTCAATCATTGATCTAAGATCGGCATTAAAAATATCCAATCCTTGATCAGACAAGTGAACCCTATCCGGGCGGAATAAGTTAGGCCGGGAACCCTCAAGCTTATTATGCCAATAAGAAAAACCCCTTATAGCTGGCAGGGATCTAGATAAGGCCCTATTAATGAATGTCTTAATGGTTCTCAATCTATCTTGGGGAAAAATCCACACCCGCCTGGGAATGATTTCAGAAAAAACCAACACACATTGGGGAATGATCTCATGAATGCGCATAAAATCATATTTCATGCGGTGTAACAAATCAATAGTGTGAGCTTTACCCACGTCGTTCCCACCCAAGTGACAAATAAGAATGTCTGGCATAGGAAATCTTCGCATTAAAGAAGTAACCCTACCAAAAAACATATTCCAAATCATCCCTCTAATACTGAACCAATAGATCATGAAGTTATTTCTAGATAACCCAAGGTTTTCCCCATAGTCACTATTAGTAGCTTTCCTACGAGCCCAATACACATAAGAATGTCCCACAATCCATACAATCTTCCTGGGTCTGAGATCCAGATCTTGTTCCATTCTACAACAGATGACACACGCAACTATGGAGCTGATGAAAAAGTCTCTTTCTGGGATTCAGGCCTTAGTTGAACTATTTCACCCAAAACAGCGGATCCAGTAAGAAATCCTTCTGTAAAGATAGACTCAGGATAGCCTCAGACTCCCTCTGGATGGATGACTTCCGGATGGACTCCGGTCAGGCTGTCTTATCCTCCTCAGGATAGATGTCTGGCAAGTTGTTTCTGAAAGAATAAAGAGACATGTGCGAGCATCAGGTTTTTCCCAAAAATCCAATAAGTCATTTATTTTTCCTAGTAGTTGTAATACTAATAGGATTCATACTCTCCACCATGAACTTCAAAACATACTTAGCGGATCTTTCTATGATCCTAACGGATCTCTCGCAATACCCCGTTCGCATGACATCATGTCGCTGTACCCGTGCGAGTATGTGACTCCATACATGGCAGAGAGGATAAATTCCCAATGAATTTTTTTACACCATAATGAATTCCCATTTTTCATTTTTCCATTACCAGTCACACTCTCATTCCATCATACCTTCCACAATCATACCACAATGACCACAAACAATAGCGATGTATTTAAAGAGCTTAGGTGGCCCTAGTGCAATATCTACCTCACTACCCCTTCTTACTACACCACTGCATGAAACAGATCACTAGGCCTGGGCAGGGCGGGCTCTTTTCCCCTCTTTGACCATACATTAAAGTTATTTTAATGTCTGGTCAGAGTCAGAGTTAGCAAAAAGGCTATATGGCAGGGTTACAGTAAAGTGGAACAGTGGCCAGCACTGTCTCCCTGTAGTAGGGTTGGGTCCCCTTTTAGATTTAAAGCTGCAGACATACACAGAACATTTATAGTGTCCTTTTCCACATAGTGCGCTTTACGGTACTATACCTATGGTTGTCCCCGAGACACACTTCCATAGGTACATATACAAAAGACAGCACTACAGAGACTAGGCTAAGGCCTCCTTACTAAACAGACACTGAACTACAGATCAAGCAGAACTGAAATTAAAAATCCTGTCAGGGGTAAAGCTTCTAAACAGTACACTATGAAACAGTGTATTTTCCTCTAGAGTCTTTAGAACAGTGAAAAGCCCATAAAATAACTGTCATATTAACATCAAATGATTCTGCAGTTTGCCAAAAAAAAAACTCAAGCAAACTAAAATATTTTTTCCAAGGCCCTGCCTCCATCTATGTGCCTCCGTCCACTTCCCAGCAACATGTATCAATCTAGAACATTGGTGTGCTGATAAAAGGCGGACAGAAGTGGACAGACGGAAACAAGACCCACGGATGGAAAAATGTTCTCATTTTCCCATGCTGAGTGTATGGACTTTGGGCTTACAAAAACCCATATATTCTTACTAAAAACACGAGTGACTTTAGAGTCAGAGCTTTAAACAGCTCTCTGCTAATATATTTGTCATTAATTACATACACACAAAGATGTTGTGTCACCCGGAGAGGAGATATTAATTTAAAGGAGATGGATTTATGAACAGGAAGAGGGGTTATTAAGGTCAAAAAAAACCCCACTATTGGAAAAGAATTCCCATAATCTAAAGGGTGACATGAGATAAACAGCAAGTGTGACCCAGAACTACACACGTGATCTTAATTGACCTAAAACTATATACCTGTCCTGACTATTTAATATGTCCTCAATGTTTTCCATAAATATTCCCAAATGAATATGGCTTTCACAGTTTCACAATATCCACTAAAATATAGTACAAACAGTATACAATGCATCATTATCTTTCAAGAGTTGCATGACATTTAGAAATATTGAAGTTACAATAACTGTGCTTTATCAGAGTGGCTTTGGAGGAGGAGCAAGCTGAGAGAATTCGTTCAACTGGGTGACCAGGCCAGTGAAGAATTAAATTAGACACAGTTTAGTTACAATAGCATGTAACACTTCAACAATGAGTTGCAAACATCATTAAATGCCTTTTCTGCTGCGATTGATATAAAAATACAGCCTACCAACTATGATACAATATTCAAGAAGGATTTTATCTATGGAGAACTATTGAGTAAATTATTTGAATCTATATGCTTCAAAGTTACAAGCTATATAAATTCCGTTCAAATATGAACATTATTCTAACAAACTTATGGCAACTACCATGACATGGGGAAATGATTTAACTCTACTCACTTGTATAAGTCTGGGTGACAAAACGCCATTACCTAATTAGCCCACTTCAGACCAAGGGAATTAGGTTGTACTAAAACTAAATTCTCTTTACACTATGACACTAAGGTAACACGGTGACGTAGCAGCCAGTGCTCTCGCCTTGTAATGTTATTTAAATCTCTGCCTGGTTAACATCTGCCCCGAGTCTGCATGGGTTTCCTCCAGACACTCAGTTTCCTCACCCCAAAAAAACCCACAGACAAATCAACCGGCTCCCTTCCAAATTGGCCCCAAACTATGATAACCTATGAAAAAATCTCAGAACCTCTTTTGGACACGTATAAAAAAATCCAAAAATCTATTCTGCAGTATGGGAAACTTCAATCATATATATATGGACCTGGGTGACAGTTGGTATCAGTGAAATCTAATTTAATTTAAGGACACTAAGGTTCAGGAAAAAAATCATTCTCCTTAAAACTTCCTATACTAGACATGTGGATTTATTTACAGACTGCCGCGTGTGTAGTGAACAACACAGTAGCAGGTATATTAAAGAAAGATAGGGACAAAAGAAATATATATAAATTATTCACTGTTCCAAATACTCCAATAATATACCTCATAAGATACATATGTATACAGATATACGGTATATTCAGAAAAGACTTCTGAATGTGCTTTTTTTTTTTTTCTCTGCAAAGTAGTACGCTAGTTCCTCTTTTTTCTCTCTCTGCTGGCAGAAAAAAAACCATAAGCAGGCGTTTTGTGCAGCCACCCGGAAACACCAATTAAAGAAAAGAAAAAAACGAATCCTTTGTCACAGAACCAAGCCTATTTAGATACAATTTAACTTTTTTATTTCTAACTATTAAGAATACATCCGTATATATGCAGAAATCATTATTAACAGATAAAAAGAGTTAAAAATACTACTATTTTATAAGGCAAGTAGTATACCTGACATTAATCCATACATACGGACATATATGTTTCCTAATTAATCTAATGTTTTAATGTTAGACCCCATTAGATTAAAAAGCACTACTTTTTACTTCCTCATTTTATTTTGCTGTCAATGACTGATTCAGAGGAGGAACCCACACAGATGTTGGCAGGCGCAGATTAGATCCCTTAAAAATGACGTGTGCTAATTTTTAACCCTTTCAAACTTAAAGGAGAATTCTAACTACGGGCCCTGGTGTAGATTTTACATCAGCCCCCCCCCCCCCCCCCCCAAGAACTCTATACAGGGCAATTGATACAGCGTGCCAAAACTTACCAAAGACATTTAGAGTGTCAGAGGTGCAAGGAGGGGATTGGGACACACTGGCAACAGTGTGTTAAAGACTACTATTGTTCAGGACCAATAGAAAACTAATACTGTGATAGAGGGTGGACCCTTCGGGGCCCTTGTGGACCAAAGGCATGGGTACGGTCAGTCCTTTTGTACCCCTCCCCCCTATTGTTATGTCCCTGCAGTTATCACCTCTCTATCATACATATCACATACATGCACTCAATACAATCTCCCAATTTACACACATATGTGTCACGTTGTACACAATACATATATGAATACATTATGATACATATTATTGCATACTTAGATCCTAATTTACAGGAAACTGATTACATTATTATATTTCTGAGATGTTTCTTTTTACAGAAAAGCTTATTTTACATGACCCATGGATAATTCAGATAATTTTAATGATCGGTCATCACAAAAACCCAGTACAAACAGACCTTTTCCAAAGGTGGCGTCTGAAACCAATTTGTACGTACATAGAATTTATACTGGCGATTTCAGTAAATGACCGCTCTTATCCGAATCCCATGTGTGTTCTTAATATTAATTTTACTAACCTTCTCTCAGAAATACAGTAAGAATCTTATAGCAATTTATATCATCGCTGGCGCACCCTATAGACAGACAACAGACATACATAAAACACACATTATTATTCAACTGTTCGGTAATAATAATGCGGGGCAAATTCTAACCAATTCTTTGCTCCTTGATACATATATTGATAATCCCAGTTAGTATTATGTGACAAATCTTTTTCCCTCTTTAAACATAAGTCCCTAATTAAGTTCATATGTATTAGACTATTACTACCAATTAAGGGGAATTGTGGACTAAAATTCATTTCCCTGGTCTTTTCCACTACTTTTTCTACCCACGGGTGAACTAAAGATCTTTTTCCAGAGACCCTTATAACAAACTCTACACATGACTCAAAACTCATAGGCGTAGGGGCAGGAATTAACTTAACAATATTCTGGCCCATCTCACCCAATTCTAATTTATAATATACTTTCTTGGCCATCTATTCAGGTTAGAAATATATTATTGAAGTCTAGGGATTCTTATATATATTATTCAAGTCTAGGGATCCTCTTTAAACCCAATCTATTATTTACCTAAAAAACACAATACAGTGGAGCCAAATCACTCTATATAATGACTTGGAGTTGAAGTTCCACACAAATGAAAAACAAAAACCAACAAATTATCTTATACTTCTATGCAACAGACAAGATAAACAGACAACCAGACAAACATATATTAGAAATCACAAAGTATTTGAACCCACATAATCAATATGTACTATGGTGCCTATCAAAACCCTTATAACTCTTATGGCCTCTAACTTCCTATATTCCTTACCAAAAGGAATACTGAGTTTACTGAGGTGATCAAACTCAGATTAGATTTTCCCCAAAAATCTAATACCCAATTTATTTCAGACTTTTCCCTAAAAAGTCCAAAAAATTTTAAATTTAGACTTACCAAAAGTCAATAAATTTAGACTTACCAAAAGTCAAACCTATTCCCTATTCCCCTATTTTTTTTCTTCAAATTAAGGTCTATAAAACCAGGTTACTCGCCCCGACACCCACGACAGTCCACGCAAGTAATAAATAACGTCCTCAAAAAATAGAGACATAAAAATTACTTATGTTTCACTGCAGGAGCGTCCAGGGGGATCCCGGACGAGCCCCCAACTGTAAGGATGTGGTGCCTTCACAGACTCACTGGACCTTCAGTGATGACCTAGAAAACCTAGAAATAATACTCTGTGATTTCTATACCAGTACTGGCATTGAATCAGCTGGTCAGCCACAATAAGAGACACACAGACAGGTTGTGGTTGCCAAACAGATTAATTATTGCCTTTGAATCATTATATTTATACAGTAATTTGTACATCCTGCGCAAACTCAATAGACATAGAAATTTCCAGCATATTTACATAATACACGATTTAAATAATACAGATGAGGACTTTCCCAGCATAACATATGACATCTCTGCAGGTGTCAAAGTGGCACAATAAAAGTTTCCTGTAAGTTGAAGAGATGGGCAAAGATAGAACAGAATTGGGGAAGTGAGAATGCAGTGTAGCATGACAGGTTCAGTCTTCAATCTCTGGCTAAACTAAAAGCTTGCTACAATATATATATGGATCCTAAGATGGCTGCTGAGAAGACAAAATGGCTGACAGTGTATATACTTATGCTTGCGAACCCTTACAGTGCTGTCGGTTTCTCTAGCTCTTCAGAGATTTTACATTTTTCTCTGAATATGTAATTACTAATGAATGCTGACTTGTGAATTATCTTTTTAAAATGGGCTGCCATATATTCAGCTCTAGGCCAGCTATAACAACCACAGGTTGTGTTGTCATGTGCTATGGTTTCACTTCCGATAATGTACATTGTTCTTTGCATTTCATGCTGTTAAAAAATGTTTTTTTGTTCTCCAGCATTTTAACTAGACTAACTGATCTGCATTTGCCTGGTAATATTTTTTTTCCCTTACTCTATAAACAGGGTAAAAATTATGGATTTCAGGTGATATAGCTGGAAACTAATGATATATTATAGTATATGTACACTTTGATAAATAAGATGATGTGAAAATGTTTTTTGGTTTTGTTTTGTTTTTTTGTTCTCCTGCTTTATGACAAATATTTATGTGTTTTTAAGAAAATACAAGTATCCTTTAGCGTTCGCGCTAAACACTAGCGATTGCTGAATCGCAAAGTGCAGGAAACTTCCTGGCGATTGCATTCACGATTTTGCTATGCAATGCACTGCATAGCAAAATCCCGGCAAAGATCACTCCGCGGCACGATCGCGTTTGATTAAAAAATGAATCGTGGTAGTGGAAATTACCTACCACAATTCTCATGTTAATATGCAAACCGTAGCGATTTAAAAATCACTAGCGGTTTGCGATTTTGTGATTCAGCATCGCAATCGCCGCTAGTGGAAAAGGGCCCTCAGGGTTAGTTCACACTGACAACTGAAAATTATATGGTCGCTATTTGCCAGCTGCTCATGGAACCAGTGGGGTTTTTCAGGCAGATGTAGTTTTTTGGACTGATGGTGAAATGCACAATTTAGTATCAGCGTTTGTCTATAGGCGTGTACACATGCCGTACTTTAGCAAAGACAGGTCCGTCAGACCCTCTCGCTGGGCGGACATTCTGCCGACAGTAGCAGCTCAGCGAATCTGTCAGAAACAGTCTGCCGACAGCTTGTACACACGTGTTACTGTCGGCAGAACGTCCGCCCAGTGGGAGGGTGATACAGACCCATCGTTGAAGTACGACGTGTGTACGCACCTTATCACTCACTAACCCCACTGCATGTCAAAAGCAGTCATAAACTGCAGTTATGGTTTACCATGAATGCCTTCAGGGCTTATTACACAGAAACTGAATCTATGCAGATTCCTAGTAGACTGGTGGTCAATGAGAAGTTTACTACTTGGTAAACATGTGATTTATGGATTTAATCATGCTTTTGAGTCCTTAAAATGTGTAGCACTCTTAGCAATCTAAGCAAAAAATAAAATATCTGTTGCCAGGGGTACGTGTTGACTTATATTGTTGTAAAGACTTTGGGGAAAAATATTATTTGAATCAAAATCACCTTTATTCTCTAAGTACACCGAATGACGTACCCGTATTTCTTTTCGGTACATGGCAATGGCAGTTGACAAATATAGAGTAGACAGCATGAAAAACTATCAATAAATAAGTAAATTTGAAATGAAGGATAACGGACTCCGGCACTCCAATGCAGAGGTAGTTTATTCAAGCACGGTAGATAAGAACAACAGGTTACAGAATGCCTGTGTCAACAGCTGTTTCGCGTGTAGTCACGCCTCCTCAGGACACCAAGGCTTACCCCTTCCTATTTCCACCCCACCTATATAACCAGCTGGGGGGGGCGGGCTCCCTCTTCAAAAATGTACACGAATATATACCCTTAAAGGGGAAGGGGAATATCTCAAGACACATACACATACAATTCAAAATAGATAAACCCATACAGTTACTTTAAAAAGGCTGAAATTTTATTTCTATCGTTAAATCCTAAATTACCCAGCGCATTAGTCATTGATATTAGGGAAGCTTCTTAATAATTCTTCCTTAGAGCCCCCCCTAGATAAATCTGTGATTTTTAAAAGGCCAGTTACTTCTAGGCAATCAGCGTTACCCCCATGGCAAGAATTAACATGGTCAATCATGCGGCGTGATCCCACCCCACTCTTAATTGACCTTTTATGCTGCAGGAATCTGTCCTTAAGTGGCTGAGTGGTTTCCCCTATGTAGAATCACCCACAGGGGCACCAGACGCAATACACCACATACCTGGACCTACAATTAATAAATTCCCTAACATGCCATGTAATGCCATCTATCTGTACCACTTTGCCCCTCCTCACAAATTTACATGCCGAACAATGACTACAAGGGAAGTTCCCTTCCCATTTTTTCTCCGTTAACCAGTTTTTCGATTTATCATAAATTGGTTTGAACTCACTCTGGACCAATATCTTTTTAATAGTATTCCCTCTTGTAAAACTCACTCTAGGTGGTCAACCGACCACCTCTTTTAAGTGTTCGTCCAAGGATAACACATGCCAATGGCTACGTATAACCTGTTGAATCTGACTGGACATGGGGCTATAATAAAAAATAAAATTAAACCTCTTTTCCTCAACTCTCTTTCTATTCTTTCTTCGAAGTAATTGGGTATGGGGTATGGATCTGGCCCTATCCAGAGCCTGTTTAATTGATCTACTCTGATATCCTCTTTTTAGAAGGCGGCTAGTTAGTTCCAATGCCTGGACCTCAAACTCCTTCACATTAGAATTGTTTCTTTTCAATCTGAGGAATTGGCCGTACGGGATGGCATCCTTTACATGCCTGGGGTGGTAGGTATCAAAATGTAGGAGACTATTGGTGGCGGTGGCTTTCCTATATCCCCTGGTGGTGAGACTGTCATTGCCCACCTCTATTATGAGTTCAAGGAATTCCACTCTCACATCACCAAAATTTGCAGTGAACTCCATATTGATATCATTAAAGTTGATCCACTTAATGAATTCTTCAAACTCTCCCTGGCTACCACCCCAGACAATCAGGATGTCATCCACGTACCGCCACCATAATTTTAAGGAATGCCTAAAGGGATTGGTGGGGGCCCAGATCTTTTCATTTTCCCACATAGACAGAAACAAATTAGAATAAGTAGGGGCTACCGGGTTCCCCATTGCTGTCCCCGAGAGCTGTCGATACCATTCCCCATTAAATTTAAACGTATTGTGTTCGAGTACAAATTTCAAGCACTCACACAAAAATTCTACATATTCTTCACTTTTACCAAAGTCGCTTAATATGTGGTGCATTGCGTCCAGCCCCTTCCAGTGGGGGATCCTACTATATAAACTAACGATATCAATCGTAGCCAGGTGGTAACCACTCCGCCACTCAAAGGACTCGACTACCTGCAGCACATCGACTGTGTCCTGTAACAATGATTTGACCGATCGGAGGCAAGGCCTCAACCTCCAGTCCAAAAACGTGGACAAAGTCTCTGTAAGTGAACCCACCCCGGAGACTATTGGTCTCCCGGGTGGGTTCACCAGGGTCTTGTGAACCTTAGGCAAATAGTACCAAACAGGCAGCCTGGGGAACTCTGTGAACAAGTCTTCACACATTTTTATGGACAAAAAACCCAATTCAATCCCTGTACTTAGGAGGCTGCGAAGTGCGGCGTTGTCTTTCTCAATCAGGTTCCCCCTTAATTTTTCGTACACGGAGGGATCACCAAGCTGCCTGCTGGCTTCAGCCGTGTACATAGAAGTGGGTATCACCACAATATTCCCGTCTTTGTCCGCAAGTTTGTACACTAAGTCCTTGCGGGACTTCAGCCAATTCAATGCACGTTTTTCTTTCTCGGTGATGTTAGGACGATCCTCGGGATAAAGGCATGCCCTAACCCTATTTAAGACCTCTCTCTGGAATACATCCAGGGGGCTCCCAGGGGAGACAGGGAGGAAGAAGGTGGACCTGCGCAGGCGCACAACACTGCTACCCACACGGGTCTCCTCCTCCCCCCCCTGCCCCCCCCACTCTCCACAAGCCTCCTCATCTCGTGCATCAAGTCCGACCCCCACGCTGGAGTCTGGCCCCCCAACATCAACCTCCATATTTTTGGCGGCTTCCATATTTTTAAAGGAATAAAACCTATGTACATTTATCTTACGTATGGCTTCATTAAGATCTGCTTCAAACACATTTATTTGGAATTTACTAGTAAGGCAAAAATTCAAACCCTTAGATTTGATTAAAAAATGAATCGTGGTAGTGGAAATTACCTACCACAATTCTCATGTTAATATGCAAACCGTAGCGATTTAAAAATCACTAGCGGTTTGCGATTTTGTGATTCAGCATCGCAATCGCCGCTAGTGGAAAAGGGCCCTCAGGGTTAGTTCACACTGACAACTGAGGATTATATGGTCACTATTTGCCAGCTGCTCATGGAACCAGTGGGGTTTTTCAGGCAGATGTAGTTTTTTGGACTGGTGGTGAAATGCACAATTTAGTATCAGCGTTTGTCTATAGGCGTGTACACATGCCGTACTTTAGCAAACGACTGGTCCATCAGACCTTCCCGCTGGGCGGACATTCTGCCGACAGTAGCAGCTCAGCGGATCTATCAGAAACAGTCTGCCGACAGCTTGTACACACGTGTTACTGTCGGCAGAACGTCCGCCCAGCAGGAGGGTGATACGGACCCATCGTTGAAGTACGGCGTGTGTACGCACCTTATCACTCACTAACCCCACTGCATGTCAAAAGTAGTCATAAACTGCAGTTATGGTTTACCATGAATGCCTTCAGGGCTTATTACACAGAAACTGAATCTATGCAGATTCCTAGTAGACTGGTGGTCAATGAGAAGTTTACTAATAATAATGTTGTAAAGACTTTGGGGAAAAATAATATTTGAATCAAAATCACCTTTATTCTCTAAGTACACCGAATGACGTACCCGTATTTCTTTTTGGTACATGGCAATGGCAGTTGTACATATACAAATATAGAGTAGACTGCATGAGAAACTATCATTAAATAAGTAAAGGATGCATACATTCAGAACAAGAGATACAGACATGAACTTCAATAGCTATGGTACGGGGCCAGTTCCACATCCACACAATGAGGAAGGTTTTTTTTGGGGGGGGGGGGGGGGCATCCTGGGAAAATTGATACTGTCCAGGGACTAGCATGACCTATCATGAGGAGCTCGAGTTCAGTAGGAGTAAAGCCTGAAGGAAGAACGTACTCCTTTGCCTAGTGGTTCTGGAGGGGATGGCTCTGAAATGGGACCCAATGGGAGGAGCTTAACAAAGCAACAGCCTGCGTGGGAGGGGTAATGCGAGAGATAGAGCAGTATAAAAAATAATACTATGGGAGACTGTCTCTCACATGAAATATAACTTTGCTCCACAACACCAGGTTAAGGCTAGGTTCACAGTGGTTGGTTGCATAACACACATTATAATGTGTTATAATGAGTGTGAACTGCAATGGAGACTGGACAAAGACTTTAATTTAATTCTGCGTGCAGTGAGTTAGAATTACACAATCACGTTACAATTACACAAAAACGTTAATCCCAAAGGAAGGGAAATCTAATCTGGATTGTGCAAATTTTAGGCCTATATCACTTCTGAATTGTGATGTCAGGATTTATGCAAAAATCCTGGCAAATAGACTGGGCGGGGTTGCTGATGGAATCCTGGGCTAACAACAGGCAGGTTTCGTCAAAAATAAACAAACTCAAGATAATATCTATGCAGCAGTAAACTCGATTCACATATGCAAAAAAAGAGGAGTTGAAGCAATAATGATTGCTGTAGATGCTGAAAAAGCGTTTGACAGACTTTCAAGGGACTTTTTATTCCAAATGCTTGATAGGCTTGGCTTTGGCCTCAATTTTATTAAGAAAATAAAAAGATTATACTCGAATCAAAGTGCAGGAGTCAACGTTAATGGACACATATCTGATATTTTTGATATAAAAAATGGGGTCAGGCAGGGTTGCCCACTATCATCTTGGCTATTCAACTTAAGCCTAGAAGCTGTTATTCAATTAATTCAATGTGATGATCAGGTAAAAGGCGTTAAAACAAATGAAGATGAGATTAAAATCCTTGCTTATGCGGATGATCTGTTGTTAATCCTGACTGACCCGATCCACTCTATTCTGAGATGTGAGGAAATCTTAAACACATTCGCACTGTATTCCAACTTTAAGCTAAATCAAGAAAAAACTACAATTTTAGATTTGGGCTGTTCAGCTGATACGGTACATAAAATTAAACAAAAAAACAAATTTAAATGGAATGAGTGCGTGATTAACTATCTTGGAATCTCCCTCACAAAAGACCCTAAGGATCTTTTTAAGGCTAATTTCTCAAAAATTATAAAAGAATTTAAGGGTAAACTTCAGTCATGGGACCGCCCTTGTTTTAATATTATTGGTAGGATCAGTATTATCAAAATGGTCGTGCTACCCAAACTCATCTTTTTATTGCGGAGTTTGCCAGTGACAATCCCGGGTTCATGGTTCCAAATTTGGCAAAAAAAATTTCTACATTTTATATGGAGTAGGTCCAGACGTAGATTAAGTTATAAACTAATCTCCAGAGGGAAAGAGAGAGGTGGCTTAGCCGCCCCAAATATCCAGAATTATTATAGAAGTATACACTTGGCCAGAATTCTAGACTGGAGGATAGAATCCTCTCCTAATAAAACAGGCAAAATATGGACATCACTAGAAAAGGAAGAAGGCAAACCTGATTTAATCTTCTCATGGATACCCAGCAACATTTACAAAATTTATTCGACTACCCACCATCCTTTGATTACACCAACATTAAAAACCTTTTATTGGTTTGTGCAAAAATGGCAAAAAGAAACGGGCCTCTCGCCCATGACTACACTGAGGGACAACCCAGACTTTATTCCAGGCGCGAAGAAGTCGTGGTTCATAAAAAATAATATAAGTAGTGAAACACGTATTATTAACCTTAGGGGCGACCACACTCTGAAAATACCTAGCCTTTTATATAACGATGGGCAAAAAAATACGTGGGGACTAACCCAAGCGCGAAGTTTCCTGCATAAAGTGCACTTGAAAAGTAGGATAGACTTGAATATCCTAGAAAAACACATCTTGCTTAACAAAAAAATGGAAAAAGCTTTATCTAAACTTAATAAACTTATTAGCCCAGGCGAGATAGATAACTCTACCCCAACCTATTGTGAAAAATGGGAAACGGCCGTTAGTCCCACTCTTAGCCACAAATGGCCAAAGATTTGGCAGAGTAATTGGTCCATATGGGATACAAGTCTACAACTCATCCAGTACAAGACCACTGCTAAATGGTATCTCACTCCATCATGCATCCAGAAATTTACTAGCCATAAAGTGGTTTGTTGGAGGTGTGGGCAGGAGGACGGGACAGAGATGCATATGTGGTGGTCATGCCCCATAGTAAAAGTTTTTTGGGAAGAAATAACCCTCTTTTGCAGAGAATTACTAACAGATACCTTCAACCTATCCGCAGAAGAAGCTATATTTGGATTTGCTGATGCAGGTGGTTGTAAGGGTAGCATTTTAATAAAAGAAGTAGGTTCCAAGGTTGCTAAAAGAATGATACTAGATAAGTGGAAAGAACCAACCCCCCCAAGTCTGGATGAATGGGTTTGTAGAATGGACCAGCTGTGCGGTGGCAGGAATCCTGTAGTCCAAGACATGAAGGAAGATGATATGACCTATGATGGAGGTGAATGGGCAAGACCGTGTAGTAAAACCTGGCGAGTAATCACAGAAGGGTATTTAAACAACTCATAAATATAGATTCATGTCGGGGATAAAGGCGGGTGGGGTTTGAGGCGGTTGGGCAATTCGTAGCAGAGACTGGTGATAGGGGTGTGGTATTTGTGAAGTCTGAATGGGTAGTTTGTGGTATAAGAGCTGGTTGGTTGAGGGTTGTGTGTGCTCACATGCGGTAGCTGGAATTTACTGTCCATCGTCTTAGGTTTTGTGAGAAGGGGTAGTTGTTGTAGCGCGGCTGTCTACAGGGTGGGGATGTTCGGGCTCTGAAAGGGCGAGTATATAATCAAGCTACCTATGAGCAATATAAGAAATATAATCACTATATCAGACGAACGATGACGATAGCACTACCCAGCGATGGGATACAGTCACTTAAGGCTGATAGGCCCTTAGCTGACAAGCTTTCCGCATGTGGTGTGCATCTGCGTGTAAAAAAAGAAGAAAAAAAAAAAGAATTACACAATCAGTTACAACCCGGTATTGTGAACAGGCCCATAGAATTGTATGGGCAGTGAGTTGACATGCAGAATTATTCTGCAATGCAACTGAACACACTGTAAACTAGGCCTAATAGCAGTTGTCGCACATTCTCTTGTAATGAGAAAGGTGGGGTGCACCTGCTGCAACGGTCAACGCTCAATCTAAAACGTATAAAATTCCCAAAAGGCAAGCAGTGCCCACGACTGAGACAGTTCCCATAAGAAATAAAGTTGCCACTTATGATCACATAAATTAGCTCCCAGAGATACTGTGAAGGCACACTAGAAAATTATTCCAACATATGCACATAGTGCCTGATTCTGTAGCATTATGAAGCACCACTGTGATCACCACAACACTTCAAAAAAGGTGTGCCCATGCCATAGAGAGTTAGTTGGTCCCACCCCTTGTGGGTCACACTCACCAGATAATCTCTTTTACACATGCGTATCAGCCATCTAAGATCTAGGCATATGGCAATCAAGAGATCTAGATTTAAAGGGATAATCACCACATAGTATAAACACCTTTATTAAAAACAAGCAATAATATGCTTACGTTCCAGTAAGTAAACACAGGCACATCACATAGGGTACAGGCGGTCTGCCGCCACAGTCTGAACGGCCAGTGCATCTCCCAAGGATAATGCCAGCTACACCACTCTCCTTCCTGTTTTTCCATGCATCTAGCATGTCTCCAGACTCTTTCCTACATGTTTCATCACAAATGACTCATCACATGCCCCTGATGAGTCATTTGTGATGAAACTAGTGAATGTGACCCACAAGAGTCAGCTTCTTTTCTATGGTGTGGGTGCACCTTTTTCTTTAAAAGTGTTATGATCTCAGTGGTTCTTTGTAACGCTACAGAATCAGACATTAAGTGCATTGTTTGAAATTTGAATTATTCTCTAGGGTGACTTTACAGAATCTCTGGGAGCTGATTTATGTGATCAGAAGTGGAGACTTTATTTCTTCTTGATGTTATCTGGAAAATGTTGTACATGACATCAAGGTAATTGTAAAACAACATCTGCATATTTCACTACATTCCTATCTTTCATTAGACAGAAGCTCTGATATCAAAGTGAGGCTGTGTTGGCAGGGCCAGTTCTAGCTATAATGGGCCCCCCCCCTAGCACCACCCCAGCCCCGGAAGCAAATTCACCACCCATGGCCCCCGAGCTGGCTGTCAGGCACCATTCCCCCTCCCCCCACAATATAATGGGGGCCCTCCTAGCACCACCCCAGCTCCGGAAGCAAATTCACCACCCATGGCCCCCGAGCTGGCTGTCAGGCACCATTCCCCCTCCCCCCACCTATATCATTAGGTGTCCATCATATGACCCCAAAAGCATTGTTAGGGTCCCCATTATTCCCCTCCTCCTTTACCTTACAATTGCAGACTGTACACACAGCACAGTCTTAAATAACCCAGGCAGGACACAGGAGGCAGCACCATGCTCTATGCTTTGGACATCTTTTCCACACCGGTGCCTCTCTTTCTCCTTCCCTGCAGGCATGTTCACCATAACTGAAGAGTAGGGGGGATACCTTGGGGGGCCCCTACATGCACTGGGGCACTGGGGCGATTTCCACCGTCCCCTATATGAAAGCGCCGGCCCTGTGTGTTGGACAACGGACAAGTCTCTCTGATGCACCTTGGCACAGTTACATTCATAAGTGTGTCATTACCTTAATCAAACAGTTTGATTGAAGTCTGCATGATTTGTTTGCAATTCCATATTGTTCATCTGTTTAATGATGATTTTATCATAATTCTTAATGGCGTTTGGATATTTCATAAATATATGTGCCTTGCATTATAAATATTCATTATTTAAAGAATGAAAACCTGATCCTGGGAGCACCCACTTAAAGAGACTCTGTAACATTAAAAAGATCCCCTGGGGGGTACTCACCTCGGGTGGGGGAAGCCTCCGGATCCTAATGAGGCTTCCCACGCCGTCCTCTGTCCCACGGGGGTCTCGCCGCAGCCCTCCGAACAGCCGGTGACTGTGCCGACTGTCAGTTCAATATTTACCTTTGCTGGCTCCAGCGGGGGCGCTGTGGCGACTTTCTGCACGGAAATAGACGGAAATACCCGATCTTCGTCGGGTCCGCTCTACTGCGCAGGCGCCGGAAACTTGCGCCTGCGCAGTAGAGCAGACCCGACGGTGATCGGGTATTTCCGCCTACTTCGGCGCCGAGAGGCATCAGAGCGCCTGCGCAGGAGCCAGGAAGGTAAATATTGCGTCACGGCTGTACGGAGGGCTACAGCGAGACCCCCGAGGGACGCAGGACGGCGTGGGAAGCCTCATTAGGATCCTGAGGCTTCCCCCACCCGAGGTGAGTACCCCCCAGGGGCCGTTTTGTCGTTACAGTTCCTCTTTAAAGGCTCGAATTTTCAGAAGTGTGCCCTGATTCTCTCCCCTGTACCATGGGGTCACAATCCAAGTCTCCAGCGAAGGATCGGCACCACAACCAGTATTGATAGCTCAATTACTTTATTAAATCATTAAAAGACCAGCAACGACAGTCCGCTGTTTCGGCATATGTTGCCTTTCTCAAGTTGCCATAATGTCAAGTACAAAACATGAAACACACCACAGTACTCATATACCCATAACTTGACCCCATTGGGGCGTATCTGGTACCTGTGCACACACCTAGGGAGGAAGGGAGCCGGACCTGATGGGGAACTACATGTAACCATCTGCACCAATCGGTGCACTTATATTTAAAATCCACTCACCAATCAATTTGAAGCAGCAGACATGACACCGCCGACTGCATAATCCAATAGCCGGCAAAGGGACTTCCGCATCATGTAAATCAACACCGCTCTACCGTGAGTGGTGAGATCTCTCACTACCGGCCATGTGATAAATCACATGACTGGTTTGTAGCCAATCAAGTGCGTCCTCGCGCCAGCCTATAGAGAAGCAGTCAGCCTCGGCCAGTAGAAGGCTGATGGATGTGCGCATCATAGCGGGGATTACGTGGCACGTGAAGTGCCGCCCCTGACAACCGTAACATAAACAATAAAGCGCACTATTCATACTCACATGCCCTGCCGAGTTAAAGGAGTCCTCCTGCCACTGCAAATAAGATCCATAGCTCCCAAATTCCTCCATGCACAGTCTAAAAAATAAAAACATAATAAAATATGAACAAAGCGTCTCAAACTATCATAGTATATATAGAGTACAGGTAGGACATGTATAAGAACTTTAAAGCATTACAGCAGATGATGTATAAATAACACCATCATATGAAAAAGCCCAGATCACGCTCCCTATTAAGACCTGCGGGTCCCATGGCATTTAACCTTTTAATCCAACCTGCTTCTCTGCGCAGTAATTCTTTTTGTCGATTACCACCCCTCCAATTCTGGGGTACACCATCTATGGCCATAACGCGTAACTGTGATACGTTATGACCACATTTAAAGAAATGCTCCGCGACCGACTGGTCCGATGAAGCATTCCTAATTGCATTCCTAATGGCAGTTTTATGTGAAGCTATGCGGTCTTTCAAACGCTGGGTAGTCATGCCCACGTAAATAAACCCACATGGACATTTCAACAGATAGACCACATAGCTTGAATCACAGGTATATCTATTTCTAATCTCAAATGTGGTACCAAGTGTGGGATGATGGAAAGATGTACTCCTGACTACACTGCCACACATGTGACAGGATAGGCAGGGATACATACCCCTGTTTTTAACAAGTTTAGTCGCCACATCGCTCCTGTTCACACGTAGCTTGTCCCGCATAGTAGGAGCCCGCCGAAAAGACATTAGGGGCGGATACCTAAATTCAGGAATCCTAGGCAAACTGTCACGTAAAATGTGCCAGTGACGGCGAATACTCCTACTCACCATTTCACTGCACGTATTGAAAGTAGAAACGAACGGTAACCGGGGTGCAGTGTTCCTCATTGGTCTCCGCCCCCTCCAGGTAGTATCAAAACATTCTGCTGGATAGCCACGTGCTCGGAACTTACTAGTAAGCTCTTGTTTACGTTGGAGCGATGTGTCAGACTCACTAACTATCCTGTCTATCCGTGTGTATTGTCCTGATGGTATACCCAGTTTAGTATTAACGGGATGAAAACTCTGAAAATGTAATATTGAGTTCCGATCTGTGGGCTTCGTATATAAGTCAGTGACAAACTTGTCCCCTGACCTAGTGACTAGTACATCCAAAAAGGGAACACTACAGGAATCTATGTGTGCAGTCAGGCGAATGAATGGACACCGATCATGCACCTGCGATATAAATTCATTAAGACTCTCACGTGGCCCCCTCCACACGCAAAATATATCGTCAATAAACCTCCACCAGCACAAAGCGTGCTGGCGGAATATGGGATTGAGGTATACAAATGTCTCCTCGTACATACCCATATAAAGATTTGCATAGGAGGGGGCCACATTTGAGCCCATCGCCGTGCCCTGTCGCTCTCCATAAAAAGTCCCCTTGAATGCAAAATAGTTTGCCTTCAGCACCACATCTAGTAATCATACAAGAAATCTGCGCTGTTCCACAGAGTAATCTGTCTGCATCATCACGTACCAATCGACAGCCTCCACACCCCCATCATGTGGGATGGAGGTGTAGAGGCTCTCAACATCCAAAGTAACCAAGTATACATCATCGCCCACTGGAGGCAACCCCTTCAGCTTAGTGAGAAACATCTCAGTGTCTCTCAAGTATGAATCCAATGATAGAACTATTGGTTGCAAGATTCTATCAAGAAAGCGAGCGAAAGGCACAAAGACAGATCCCACCCCCGCCACAATGGGACGCCCAGGTGGGCGAATCAATGTTTTATGTATCTCTGGTAATATATAAATATGTGGTGTGGTGGGACTGTCTTGTTGTAAGTACCTAAACAAAGCCTCATTAATCACATTCTTTACTAATGCATCCTGTAATATTCTCAAAATCGTTCTCTGGATGTTAGACAGAGGATCACTGTCCAGTACAACGTACACTGCTGTATCACTCAGCTGTCGCATAATCTCCTGTTCATAATCACATTTGTCAACTATAACCACAGCTCCTCCCTTGTCAGCAGGAACAACCACAATCTCCGTGTTATTTTGCATAGATCTTAAGGCTTCATTTTCTAATCTAGACAGATTGTGTGCCACTCGAAAGTGACCTTTCTTAAAGTCCTGTTCCAATTTATCAATGTCCTCTGTAACTTGGCAATGTATGTATCTATCAATGCATGCCCAGAGGGCATGAAGCTGCTTTTGTTACGTAGACCTGAGTCTTTAAGCACAAAACAATCCTCCCCCGCTGAGGCACTGTTACCCTGAGAGATGTTAGATGGCAAGTTCCCAAAATAATGCTTCAACTTAATAGAACAAAAAAACGAAATAAGTCCTGTTCCAATTCAAAAAAGTTAGGTAAATGTGTTGGACTAAAGGAAAGACCATAATTCAACACTCTCTCCTCTATATCAGACAGTACATACATATTCATTATTTAAAGGGAACCTAAACTGACAGGGATATGGATTTTTACTTTTAAACACTACCAGTTTCCTGGCAGTCCTGCTGATCTCTTTAGCTGCAGTAGTGGGTGAATCACACACCTGAAACAAGCATGCAGCTAATCCATTCTGACTTCAGTCAGAGCACCTGATCTGCATGCTGCAGGGGCTGTGGCTGAAAGTATTAGAGACACAGGATCAGCAGGAGAGTCAGGCAGCTGGTATTATTTTAAAAGGAAAAATCTATATCCTTCTCAGTTTAGGTTCCCATTAAAATGATCATTTTCTTTTCAAACCCCCTTTAAGCCCCTACTTGCTTGCTTAGTGTTTTTGTGTCTGACATTGTTGGTTGTTCCATATGCAAAATTTCAGCTTTTAATCATATTAGCTTAATGAAAAGTAACTGCAGTAATAGGTGCTGCACTAGATAGTCCGCTGGGTTGGAACTGCTACAGTATTTGGCAGTATGGCAACACCTGCAATAGCAGTGCTAATGAGCAGTGCAATACACAGATGATCAACAGATAACAAGGACATCTGCCAGAGGAAGTAGAGGAGAAACCCAGGGAATACAATATAGAAACTAGCATTCAGCTGCTGTTCTTGTCATCTTAGGATAAGCTCGTCATCTTAGGATAATTGCTTACAGCTCAGTGAAATATCTAGTGCAGCGATCTGTACTGCTCTCTTTCTTTCTGCCCTGGAAATGCATCAGCTGTAGCTGTAGCTGGAGATCTGGAGTACGGGAGGAGCCAAGTTATCCTTTGGCAGCAGACAGTCATGCACAGCCCATTCCATGGCATAGAGCTAGACAAATGTTTATGCGGGCAGCTCTATTTCCTAACTGTGCACTGAATGTGTGCCTGCTTCTTTTTGTCTAACCTAGAATCCTAACAACTTTGGTGAATTTGCATACATCAATCATCTGCAATCATCCTCTACCTTCTCTGATAGCTTCTAAAAGAGATATCATCTCATACTACAGCAGGATAAAACAATACAAACTGCACCCAGGGTGTACAAGAGAATTTGATTAGCTGCTTAGAGTCTCTTAGCTGTACCAAGATGTGAGGTCCTATGTATGATAATTGAGAGCACGTTCTATATCTGACATTGGCCTTAGGGGTTATCAAATGCTGATGACAGAAAATAGATATAAAATGGCAGTCACCCAGTATCCAGTGGTAGTGCTTTCAGGCGTCTATCTTATAGCTTCATGACTCTTCTCTTTTGTAATGCATTTATACTCCCACTCCCTGTGTACTTGCTTGTTTAATTAACTTCTCTCCATGATGCACATTTTTCTTGTCAGTATACACAGTATATATCTGTGATTTTCTTTTGGTTATTTGTATAACATTATAGATGACTAGTGACTTAGCCCATTTAAAAATGGGCTAGGTCTGTCCCTAATGCGCTGCGCACATGCACGCGCCCACCACGCACCCATCGTGTGCGACGCACACACCCGTCCCTCCTGGCCCCGTCCTCCTCCAGCTCTCCGCACTATCTCTGCGTCTGTCCTTGCACATGCGCAGTGCTAAAAAGCACTGACACACGGACAGACGCAGGGACATTAGGCTTTTATTATAGAGGATAAGTGAGTGTCCTCTTACGCTTATGTTTAAAATTACATTTAGCTAGTCAATAAACAGAACCAGCTGCAAGTATTATTGTTAACTTTTATAAAGTTATGTTGAGAGAATGCAGGACTTGTTACTAATGAGGCCAGACTTGGCTTTGTACTGGCCACTCGCCACCCAGGTTAAATGCTGTTCCAACAAGCTCTTCTCTGCTCCAAGAAGTCTTGGCCCAACTCCATCCAGACTCAGTTCTGTTTCAGCCAGACAAAAATATGTTACAGGCTAGTCTCAGCCCAGTTTCATCCAGGTTCAATTCTTTTACTGCCAGACTTAACTCTGTTCAAGGTATTCTCTGCTTAACTCCATCCAGACTTAATTCTGTTCCAGCCAGATTCTAATCTGCTCTAGGTGGTCTCAGCTTATGCAAAGGTTTCCAAACAGAGTACCAGGGGAAATGTACTACTAATTTAAGTCCAAAGGACAGCCTTATAAGGTACTAGAGGTCAATAGTTGTAAGATGCATTACATATAATATACAAGAGATGTGAAGAGACCTCCCCACATGAGTCAGTGTGGGAGGCTCACATGCCCTGCATGTGTGCTCGTGATGACACATAGCCGGCCAGCATGATGATGCAATAAAAACAAGGAACACCAAGAGCCCCAATAGTGTAATATGTACTGGTAAAAGGTTACTAGATAGAGTAAATATTAATACTCACAAACCAGGGTTACTATTAGGCAACCACTGTAAAGGCAGGTGGGGAGATTTTCCTGACCCCACTCAGGAATTAGAAGTCGCTCTCTGTAGATAAGAAAAAGGGGTTAAACCCTCCACCCGGGGAGGAATCAATATTATGCAGGAGAACAGAGGCACCAAGAGGTTAAAAGGAAGCTAAATGAGCTTAAAAACCAAATTCTTGGTAAATAGAGGAGGTAGTGGTGGACTTACCTCCTCCAAGTAGACACACAACGACTGTAGTAAAGACAGTCAATATATTTTATTTATGAACTCCAAATATGCAACGTGTTTCGCAGGTTTGATCCCGCTTCATCAGACAAAACCATGCATAGCATGATGACGCAGATTGGCAAAGCAGCAAGCAGGCCTGACGACTTCAGGCCAAAGTCGGAGCTGCCAACCAAAATTGGGAGAGGAGCAAGGAGGACGCTGCGGGACCTTGCGACCTACGGTGGGCTGGAGGAAGCCCCAGGTAAGTCCCAATTTCATTTTTAAAGAGTGTTTTAATGAGTGTTAAAACCACCAGCAAGTAAGAAAATACTCAAAATAATTTTGATAGTACTTTCACCAATGTTTAGGTATGTTTTCAATTGTGAAATGCTCAAAAGTTTTTCTCAAGAGATTATAAAATTATCTAATGGGGTATAACTCAGGAGAAAAAGTTAAACAGCTACGGTCCACTGCTTGGTGTTTCACAGAACACCTGTCTTTCTTTTCTACTACTTATCGTCAATCAAAAGTGTCCCAATGACATGATAGATATTGAAATGTTTAAAATATTACATTTAGTATTTAAATATTATAAACAAGATTTTTTGATAAATGTTTGTGTAGCAACATTACATTCAACAACAATAAAAAACAGACACTGTATCCCGCTGGTGCGTGATGAGATAGCGTTTAGGTACGTGAGGTAGCGTACAGGTAAATACAACAAAGCGCAGTCAAAATCTGGCTGAGGTCAAGTAAAGGTCAGAGATAATTGGTACAAAGTAGTTAAGCTAAATCCTAGTCAACTATTCAAGCAGGGTCATACACGTGAATCAGATGTCAGTCGTATTGCAAGGATCAGGCAGAAACAGAGTCAGGGACAAGCCGAGTCGGTAATGTAAATCAGATGGCAGCAGTACCGAAGGTCTAGACAAGAGCGAGGACAGGAGGCAAGCAAGAAGTCGGTACACAGAAAATATACAATATGATGTTGCAATAATATTATGAGAATATATACGAAAATAACAAAGACTGACTAACTGGAGTACATATATATTGTGCGCCTACACAATATATCAATGTAGCTCAAAGTAGCTAGCTAGACCTAGAACCAGCGAACTGATTAGTATCAAGGTCAGCGAGAACTGAATGCTCTGGCCTTAAATACCAAAAGCACTCAACCAGTAGCCACTCCCATCTGGTGATGTCATCTAGTGACATCACCTGCTGTCATCCTAAATCCTCCTCCTGAGCCTATAAGGCTCACTCAAACTCATACGCACGCGCGAATCAGAAGACACCGCCAGAGGGACGCCGGGGATGCCGCCAGAAGACTCCAGCGCAGAAGCCCCGCCGCTTGCCCGGACCATGCCGGAGACCCCGCGGGACCTGCCGCTGGAAGGTAAGCACATTACACACTGATTACACAATGAATCCTATGCAGGGGGTGATAATGATCAGATGCAGTCAATTAACCATGCTACTTAAACAATATTACAACATATCAAGATGGTGTATGTAAAAAAATTATGACTCTTAAATTCAGCATAAGATAATACTGAAATACCTGAGTATCTATTGCGTAAGTATGGACACTAAGGGCAAATGACACCGGAGTGCATTAGGGATATGTGAAGCTGTGCGGCCACTCTCCTAGGTTTGTGTATACCGATACTTGCTGGTAATCTGCAGCAGTCTCAGGCTCTATGTTAAAGGGGCAGAGGACAGCAGAGTGGGCGGGGGGATGAGGGACAGCGACACCAGAGGGGGCCAAGGACATGGGGGTGGGACACCAGAGGACATCAGGTTCCTGTGAATAATCTCATCCTCTGCAGTTTTAATGCTGCTGCCCAAGGTTTGCCCAGAATGCACCAAGCAATCTGCTGGCGTTTGTAATAATAAGCAGCATCTTTTCAGTGAGGCACCCTCCTGCTAGCACTGTCTTCCCTCTCTTCAGAGGTGTAAGGAAGGAACAAGTGGGGCAATGATTGGGTTAGAACATATAGAAGTTTCTCCTGGACCATGGACGCACCAGGTTAGTATAATTTTTATTTTCCATGATTTTAATGCTCTAAACCTGGGTGCATCTTATAGTCCGGAACATCTTATAGTCCAAAAAATATGGTAATTACTAAACAAAATTTTCACACACTAAAAGCCTAATTTGCCCTGAAAAGACAATATACAGTAAATTTGGGTGTGATTAGTAGTAATAAAGTTATTGACCAATGAATGGGAGCAGAGCTTATACGTGAAAATTGCTCTCGTCCTGAAGTGGTTAAGCCCCGGCATCTGTCCTGTGCTCTCGCCATAGCTCCAGTGGCTCTCAGTCCCCTCCGGTGCAGATGCTGACCTCACCAGGCTCATGGAGTCACACTGACGTCATTTGGACTGTACTGCGCAGGTGCAAAACTACTGCTCCTGCACAGTACAATCCGGATGATGTCAGCACGACTACGTGAGCTGGAATAGGCCTTTTGTACCGGAGGGGACCCCAGGCCACCGGTGTGGAGTGGAGCTTCGACGAGGGCACAGTAAGGCTGCAAGGGCCTGGAGGAAGCCCAAGGTAAGTAAATTTTTACTTTAAGTCCAAATTCTATGTCAAATGAGTCAGCTCATCTACCGCACACCCTATCAAATTTATAGGGATGACCACATATTTGGTAACTAAACGTATATTATGGGAGGGAACAATTAATAAGTCAGGTAAAAAAGGCACTGGAAATTTTGGCATAGCTGGCACCATATTGTGAATTATGGTTATAGCAGTGCAAAAACAGCGTAATTTAGCCACCAACAATAGCTGGAAGACTAACTGCGTCTTACCCCCGACTCAATGGTGTCCTGGCAGGGGATATTAATTAATGACACCAGGACTTTTGCAGGAGTAGGGTGACCCAATTTTTAGCTTTAACCTGTGCCCAAATTTCCCGACATCTTTATTACATGTATACACCATTAACCATTCTTTGTTACAATCCTCTGTGAAGGTTTTTTTTTTTTTTTTTTTGATGAGCCTAAGTTTCTCTGCCATTCAAGGTTAGGTGTTGCTGCTATTCTATGCAATTAAGGCTGCTTTCACAGTGAGACGTTACAGGCACACGTTAGTGCAGCCTGTAACGCACCCTACCGCACAGCAATGAAAAATCAATGGGCTGTTCACAGTGCCCACGTTGCGTTACACAGTAATGCTGCACGTTCGTTTGAAGTGCAGCATACAGTGCGTTCTAGTGGCTTAAGCCGCGTTAGACTGTTTGCACATGCTCAGTATGGGTTTTTTTTTATTTCAGGGGCGGAGAGGAGGCGGGGAGAGGCCGCTACATAGCCAGGCACATGGCTACTTGACATTCACTGCACTTGCAGTGTTTTCTTCTTGGAGCGGCCACTGATTGGCTGGCAGGACCACGTGATGTGGAGAGCTCCGCTCACGTGGTCTCCGCAGTGCCTCCGACAGAGCAGGCGCACCAAGAGCTGCTTGTAACGCGGCTCTTGGTAGCGTCCTGCTCCAACACCACCAGGCGTTGCGTTAGGGGCACGTTATGTGCCCTATAACATCCCCTAAATGCAACGTCTTGGTGAGAAAGCAGTCTAACTCTAGTCTTAATCTATATAATGGAAGGTTTCCAGACAGTCCATTTTCCATGATAAAGTAAGGATCTAGAGAAAGTAAGGAGTTATGCTGGGCATACACGGTATGTTTTTGCCCGTGTAAACAAGCCGCTGGCTCGATTCCGGTGTGTCCCCGCTCGTCCCCGCGGGCGCCCGGATCGATGCCCGCTCGTCTAGGCGGGCGCTTCTTATCTTCTTTTCGTTTTTTACCATTGTCCTGCCCACGGTATCGAACGGGTAATCGATCCGGCGGGTGATCGGACACGTCGGAAATTATCAATCGCGCCATCAGCGGCTCGATTACACGGTACAAAAACGTACCGTGTATTCCCAGCATTAAGCCTTGTAAAAAAAAATAAATCATCCCCAGTCAGTTTTGGAAATTCATACCTGTCTGCAAACAGAAAAAAGAAACCTTTTACTAATGTTAAATAACAAATAGTCTTGCAGAGCATTGATACATGTTTGTAGAATTTTTTGTTACAGTAGACTATCACAATAAGCCACTACTTCTAATCTAACAGTACTTCACTATGTATAGCAATGACTAGCCAAAATTACATCCAGCAAAATAAAACCTGAGGTAAAAGATTATTAGCTACAATATCTGGTTGCTTTGATCTAACCATCTGTTTTGTAGAGGTCAGAATAAAATAAATTGATTACCAACACAGTGGTATGCTGGGCATACACGGCTCGTATCTTCTTATCAATCGAGCCGCTGATGGCTCGATTGATAATTTCCGACAGGTCCAATTGCCCGCCGGATTGATTCTGCACTCGATACCAGCGGGCAGAACAATAGAAAAAAACGAAGCACTGATTAGCGCTGATCAGAAAGTGCCCACGGGGACGAGTGGGAATTGATCCGCGCGCACGCACGGACGAGCGGTGACATGCCGGCATCGAGCCACTGGCTCGATACCGGCGCACTATCTAGACGTGTATGCCCAGCATTACAGATTTCAAGGCCTACTTCGATTCATGAATATAATCAATATATGCAAACAAGCCTAATCATCTGCAGATACTCTGCTAATTCTGGTGTTAATTCACAACTTGTTTGAACATCAAAAAGTAACTTCATTGCCTGACAAAAGCTAATCAATATGCCCAGAAGACTTGAGATTGTTAGCAACTCAGGTTGTTACTTAAAGGGAACCTTAACTGAGAGTGATATGGATGTTTCCTGTTAAACAATACCAGTTGCCTGACAGTCCAGCTGATCTCTGTGACTGCAATAGTGGCTGAATCACACCCTGAAACAAGCATGCAGCCAATCCAGTCTGACTTCAGTCAGAGCACCTGATCTGCATGCTTGTTCAGGGGCTGTGGCTAAAAGTATTAGAGACACAGGATCAGCAGGCGATTCAGGCAACTGGTATTATTTTAAAAGGAAAAACCCATATCCCTCTCAGTTTAGGTTCCCTTTAATTCTCTTTGTGTATTTAATATTTCAGGAGCTCTTATGAAAGTTACAAATCATTAAGCTCTTTTGATGATTTAGTTAAAGCTAAACATAAATTCACTTTAGGATCTACACTTCTATATGGAGTAAAGTTAAACTTTGACCAAAAAGCATTTTTCTTTTGGATAATGTGCACAGTATTCAAACTCTACATTTTACATGTGTCCATATCCCATAGGTGAGATTTCCACATGCTTAATGCGGCAAAGCAGGACTCTTTTTTGCAAAAAATAAATAAATAAAATATTTTAACAAAGTGCAAAAATCTATGTGAAATGTGAACCCTACAGCAGTTATTTATAGTTTTACAAGTCCACGGCTGGTTCTCTCATGAAGCAAGGTGATACATTTATGGACAGTGCAGAGATTACAGGGGCAGCATATTTGTACTGTGTGTTTACACTTACAGCATGCAGTCAGGAGGAGGAGAAGTGAGAGGAGAACGAGCGAGGTGAAGAGGTCATTATTGGGGAAAAGCAGCTTGTTGTGCTGTGTGAGGAGTCTGACAGTGAGTTAAGAGGGGGGAGGAAGGAGATCAGCAGTGTTTCATTTGACTTGCACAGCAGAAGGGAGGAGGTGGCACTGCTATCCTGACTAAGGAGAAATGGAGGATGGCCGACTAAATGAGGGTGAGCAGTTTTTTGACACAGACACGCAGCCAGCCAACCAACCAGCCAGCTAGAGTGTTATTGTGCTGAGCTGCAGCATGTCATGCCTCAGGTGGTTGCATATTCTCCCTTGCTGATTGAGAACATTAAATGAAGCAGAAATAATACATGGCATAATAGCATTACGTAACAAAACTTGCACCGCAGCTACTGTATAAGGTGCCGTGCAAATTGTTGGGTGCTGTGTGATTATTTCCACATCAAGAATGGGGAGGGGGTAACATCCTCACAAGTTTGTCTCAGGCTGCAAAAAGTCTAGAACCGGTCCTGTACAAGTCCCTTTTCCCCTCACTCTAAAATGGAAACTGACAATATCAGCTTAAACTGTTAGTTTGTAAACAATGGGAGAGTTGGGGTTTTAATGAGGCCTTAAGGTTTATTCATGAGGAAATAAATACCAACCTATCTACCAACCTAATACTTCACGTGTATGAGAATTTTTTCAGACATCACATTTATTAATTTGTCATTGTCAGATAAAAAAGATATTGGGCTTGATTCACAAAAGAGTGCTAACTGATCGCACAGCCGTTTTCGAATTTTGAATTTGCATGTGAAAACATTATTGTTTCGCGCAGAAATTCGGGATTCGCGTGAAAACAGCTGTGCTATCAGTTAGCACTCTTTTGTGAATTAAGCCCTTATAGTTTAACAAGTTTAGGATGATAATTAACATAGTACATACCTGAACGAGAAAAATTTCCCAGCAACACCATGAAGGATTAGTGTGTGCTTAGTCACTGTAGGAAAATGTACGCAAGAGAGGTTATGACTATATATAGCACCACACAATGGATATCAAAGGTATAACAATTTATTAGAATAATTCATCAAACGACACTATGCAGCATTAAAAACATCTAAAAAACAAAAGGACACCTCATCTCATTGGTATAAATCCATAAGCATGAGCTCACCATATAGGCTATAATAGCAGTATAATAAATCTCCTGGGTAGCGCAGTGAGAGCTACCACAGGGATTGAACCCGGGTTCAGAAAGCCACAAGCTAAAGTGCATTAACGTGAATAACGTACATAAATAGCATAATCCAATTAATATTGTTGTGAATACCTGTGAAAAAAAGTGCAAAGTGCAATCAATAATAACGATCAGCCCAAACCTATGGATGCCGAATAATCTGTGACATGATGCTGGGAATAGCCCATTGGGGAGGGTGACAGACAAGAGCGAGAGGCTTACGTGACCAGGTAGAGGATGCAACCACGGAGGTGTCCGGGATAAAGGGAGGCCCCCGGTAGACTTCTCTACCGGTATCGCGGCAGTCACGCCGCTTTATCAAGAGAGGGAGGATACAGCGTATGTTCAGCCAAAACGCCGGCTGGATATAGTGTCGAGGGGGTGGTCACGTGAGCATATTGGATGGACCATTTATGGACTTCATGCTGTCTGTGGACTACCTTTCAATGTGGACTGGATGGACCTTTTATGGACCCCATATTGTTTGCTTAATTGCCCCCTTTTTTAAAGATGGATTGCCGTTGTTGCTCTTTTTGAATGGACTACCATTTTGGGCTACAGTTATGTTCCATGCCGTTCTGGGACTACTCTTTGGACTCATGATATGGGACTATCCGCATATGGTCCCTTTTGTCTTGCGGACCTTGCCTTTGGACCCTTGGACTTATTGCATATAGTCTGTACTGTGCCTTTATCATCTTCAATTTAGAGTTATTGTGAGTGATTTTTGTCCATATTTGTAAATTTTGTATATATATGACATTATTGACAGAGATATGTACATGGGTTTGTATCACGTATTTCTAATAAACATTTCTGGGACTTAAGCTTATGGATGCTTTAATAATGCTGTTTATTAACGGTTATGCGCCGTTCCAGCGGCTAATTGTCAGCAGGAACGAGCGTTGCTAATTGTCCCATCCGGCCCACCATATACTTACTCTGCATGCGTTCCAGCGTGGAATACTTCCGCTTCGCTCTCCTCCTCGCCGCATAGGATGGAAGTGGATCACGTGATGTGCGTCTGGCGCTCACGTGACCACCCCCTCGACACTATATCCACCCGGCGTTTTGGCTGAACATACGCTGGATCCCCCCCTCTCTTGATAAAGCGGCGTGACTGCCGCGATACCGGTAGAGAAGTCTACCGGGGGCCTCCCTTTATCCCGGACACCTCCGTGGTTGCATCCTCTACCTGGTCACGTAAGCCTCTCGCTCTTGTCTGTCACCCTCCCCAATGGGCTATTCCCAGCATCATGTCACAGATTATTCGGCATCCATAGGTTTGGGCTGATCGTTATTATTGATTGCACTTTGCACTTTTTTTCACAGGTATTCACAACAATATTAATTGGATTATGCTATTTATGTACGTTATTCACGTTAATGCACTTTAGCTTGTGGCTTTCTGAACCCGGGTTCAATCCCTGTGGTAGCTCTCACTGCGCTACCCAGGAGATTTATTATACTGCTATTATAGCCTATATGGTGAGCTCATGCTTATGGATTTATACCAATGAGATGAGGTGTCCTTTTGTTTTTTAGATGTTTTTAATGCTGCATAGTGTCGTTTGATGAATTATTCTAATAAATTGTTATACCTTTGATATCCATTGTGTGGTGCTATATATAGTCATAAACTCTCTTGCGTACATAGTACATACCTGGCTAAAGGTTAGTGAGTAGTGATAGAATTCTGGTGTTCCATGTTCCGGAATGGATTTTTGTAGGTTGTGGCTGGTACTTTTAAAGCCACAAAAAAAATCTGTAAACAGTTCATGTTCCTGATTTGATTTTTTTTAATGAAAATAAATAAACCCTTTACCTGCTACATCTCTGTCAGCATCTTGTCCCCATAGCAGCATTTTCAAATCATCCACTGCTCCCCATTGATCTTCTCATTAGAACAATGAGACTTTTCCCTGACCATTGGAAAGCCATGGCAGTCTAAACAAAGTTGTATGCTTTTTCACTGTACCCTTTTCCAACACTAACTCCTCTTCACACCCACTATCCATTGGTGTACCACAAGGTTCCATTCTAGGACCTCTTCTCTTCTCCATGTATCCTCACAGCCCGAAACAGTTAATATGCTCTTTTTGGTTTCCAGTATCACCTCAGTGCTGATGACACTCAAATCCATCTCTCAGCTCCTTACCTCTCTACACTGTTATCTCGCGTCCCTGGCTGTATGTATGCTGTTTCTGCATTCATGTCATCCTGCCTCCTCAAACTTAAGCAAAACAGAGATTGACAATTGAAGCCACATATTAACACAAATATCTCCAGGATTCCTCCCTTCCTTACACAAGAGGCTACTAAAATGCTTGTACAAGCTCTAATCATTTTCCATCTTGATTACTGTAACACCCTACTCTGTGAACTATGCTGCTTGGCTCATCCACCTCTCCTCCATATACTCAGATGCTGCCTCTCTTTGCAAATCACTACGTTGGCTGCCTATCAACCTGGATGACATGAATGTAGATACAACAGATAGACAGTCGGGGACCTTAGATCGTAGTGTGGAACAATACATTTGGTTTTCATCAGCATAAAGGTGATATTGAAAACCAAAAGAGCTTATTATGTATCCCAGGCCATGAGTGTAAATGGAGAAGAGGAGGGGTCCAAGTACGAAGCCTTGTGGCACCCATACAGACAGTGGGCGCGGATAGGAGTTGGTATTGGAATAGGAGACAGTGACGAAGCATCCAGACAGGTAAGAGTGGATCCAAAAATGTGCTAGGCCCTTGATTCCCAGTTTCGAGAGGGTCTGGAGAAGCAGGGGATGATGAACAGTGTCAAATGAGGAGGACAGATCTAGGAGTATTAGGACTGAAGACTTGCCTTTGGATTAAGCAACTAAAAGGTCATTGACAACCTTTGTAAGAACTGTTTCTGTGGAGTGCTGAAGGTGGACTGGAAGGGGTCCAACAGGGAGTTGGCAGAGAGAAAGTCAGACAGTTCTAAATAAAAGTGGCATTCCAGCAGTTTGGAGGCAAAGGGAATGAGTGAGACTTTTGTTAGTTAGAAAGGGCAGTAGGGTCAAAGGAGGTTTTTTTGATTAGCAGTGTTATGATTGCTTGTTTAAATGAGGAAGGGAAAATGGCAATAGCGATGAAGAGGTTAAAAAGTGTTACATAGTTACATAGTTATTTTGGTTGAAAAAAGACATACGTCCATCGAGTTCAACCAGTATAAAGTACAACACCAGCCTGCTCCCTCACATATCCCTGTTGATCCAGAGGAAGGCGAAGAAACCTTTACAAGGCATGGTCCAATTAGCCCGTAAAGGGAAAAATTCCTTCCCAACTCCAGACGGCAATCAGATAAAATCCCTGGATCAACATCATTAGGCATTGCCTAGTAATTGTAGCCATGGATGTCTTTCAACGCAAGGAAAGCATCTAAGCCCCCTTTAAATGCAGGTATAGAGTTTGCCATAACGACTTCCTGTGGCAATGCATTCCACATCTTAATCACTCTTACTGTAAAGAACTCTTTCCTAAATAAATGGCTAAAACGTTTTTCCTCCATGCACAGATCATGTCCTCTAGTCCTTTGAGAAGGCCTAGGGACAAAAAGCTCATCTGCCAAGCTATTATATTGCCCTCTGATGTATTTATACACGTTAATTAGATCCCCTCTAAGGAGTCTTTTCTCTAGACTAAATAAACCCAGTTTATCTAACCTTTCTTGGTAAGCGAGACCTTCCATCCCACGTATCAATTTTGTTGCTCGTCTCTGCACCTGCTCTAAAACTGCAATATCTTTTTTGTAATGTGGTGCCCAGAACTGAATTCCATATTCCAGATGTGGCCTTACTTACTTACTGTTGTTAAAGCAGGAATGAGGGAGAAGGAGAGCTTGAGATAAGATGAGAGGGAATAGAATCCGGAGCACAGGTAATGAGATGAGCTTTTGAGATTAGTGAAGAAAGGCGATATTCAGTTGAGGCAGAGAAAGTTGTTAGTAGGGAGGAGGTTTGAGTGAGTGACTGGTCATATAGAGAGGGGGAGTTGATATTTGGCGAGCAACCAGGCAAAGAGGAGAAAGAAGGAGTAAGTGATTGCATTGGTGAAGAGAGTTGCTTTTTAAAATTGTTCTGTATTGTTTCAATTTTGTTCGCAAAGTATAGTTACATAGTTATTTGGCTTGAAAAAAGATATACGTCCATCGAGTTCAACAAGAAAACAAAGTACAACACCAGCCTGCTACCTCACATATCCCTGTTGATCCAGAGGAAGGCAAAAAACCCTTACAAGGCATGGTCCAATTAGCCACAAAATGGAAAAAAAATCCTTCCCGACTCCAGATGGTAATCAGAAAAAAACCCTGGATTAACACCCCTGGGCAGTACCTAGTAATTACAGCCATTGATGTCTTTAAATGCAAGGAAAGCATCAAAGTCCCCTTTAAATGTAGATATAGAATTTGCCATAACTACTTTCTGTGGCAATGCATTTCACATCTTAATTACTCTTACTGTAAAGAACCATTTCCTAAATAAATTGCAAAACGTTTTTCCTCCATGCTCAGATCATGTCCTCTAGTTCTTTGTGAAGGCCTAGGGACGAAAAGCTCATCCGCCCAGCTTTTATATTGCCATCTGATGTATTTATACATGTTAATTAGATCCCCTCTAACCCAGTTTATCTAACCTTTTTTGGTAAGGGAGACATTCTATCCTTCGTATAAATTTTGTTGCCCGTCTCTACACCTGCTCTATATCTTTACTATAATGTGGTGCCCAGAACTGAATTACATATTCCAGATGTGGCCTTACTAGAGAGTTAAACAGGCAATAATATGCTAGCATCTCGAGTTTTTATTTCCCTTTTAATGCATCCCAAAATTGTATTAGCTTAAGCTGCAGCGGCTAGGCATTGAATATGATTATTTTACTTGTTGTCAATGATTACTCCTAAGTCCTTCTCCAAGTTTGTTGTCCCCATCTGTATCCCGTTTATGTTGTATGGTGCTAGACCATTGGTAAGAACAAAATGCATGACTTTACATTTTTCAACATTGAATTTCATCTGCCATCATGTATGTGCCCATATAGCCATTCTATCCAGATCCTGTTGCAATGCGTCACTATCTTCCTGAGTAATGATGATTCGGCACAAGTTTGTATCATCTGCAAAAATAGCAACATTGCTCACTACTGAATCTACTAGGTCATTAATAAATACATTGAAGAGCACTGGACCCAGTACTGACTCCTGTGGGGCCCCACTGCTAACAGTCACCCATTTTGAATATGATCTGTTGACCACAAATCTTTGTTTTCTGTCCATTAGCCAGTTCCCTATCCATGCACACAGACTCTTCCCCTGTCCTTGCATCCTCAGCTTTTACACCAGACTTTTGTGGGGAACAGTGTTGAAGGCCTTTGCAAAGTTCAAGTATATCACATCTACAGCATTCCCAATACCCACATTAGCGTTCACTACCTCATAAAAGCTGAGCATGTTAGTCAAACAGGACCTGTCTTTGTGTAAACCCATGTTGATGCTGAGAAATAAGATTATTTTCTACTATGAAGTCATGTATAGTATCTCTTAGTAATCCCTTAAATAGTTTGCATACAACTGATGTTAAGCTTACAGATCTATAATTTCCTGGATCTAAATTTTTGCCCTTCTTAAATAATGGGAAAACATGGGCTGTACGCCAATCCAATGGGACTCTGCCAGTTGAAAGAGAGTCACAAAAGATAAGTTAAAAGGGTTTATCTATGAGCGGAACTTAATTCCCTTAGGACCTGAGGATGCATGCCATCCGGGCCAGGTGCCTTGTCTATTTTTTATTTATTTAGTCTTGCCTTCACTTCTTCCTGCGTTAAGTATTTATTCTTACAGTTGGAAGAATGAGACTCTTCTGCATCTGTATTTTGCAACAGTGATGTTTCCCTCATGAAGACAGAAGCAAAGAAAGCATTTAATAACTCTGCCTTACCTTGGTCATCCACCATTGAGTCCCACCCTCATCCTTTAGGAGTCCAATACAGTCTACCTTTCTTTTTTTAGAGTTGATGTACTTGTAAATCTTCTTCGGGTTAGATTTGATATCCCTACGATTTGATTTTCAGCTTCAATCTTTGCCAGCCTAATGTATTTTTTACAACTTTTATGCACTCCTTATAATTGCTTAATGCAGCCTCGGTCCCCTCCTGTTTTAGGATTTTATAGGCATTTTTTTTCCACTTCATTTTATCTTTAATCTTTCTATTCATCCATAGAAGCCTTTTTTTTATTTCTAGCTGTTTTGTTTCCATATGGGATATATTTACTACAATATTGTATGAGAATAATTTTAAAAGCTTGCCATTTCCTTTCAGTGTCCTTCCCTTGTAGTACATTATGCCACTTCACCAAACTTGTTGCCTACCTCAGTTGATTGAACTTTGCTTTTCTAAAACTTATAGTTTTAGTTGTCCCGCTGCCCCGCGGCCTGTTAGTCACCAGATCAAACGTTATCATGTTGTGATCACTATTTCTTAAATGTTCTTGAACCTGCACATTTAATACATTATCTGGTCTATTTGAAATGACCAAATCCAGTAACGCATTCCCTCTAGTTCGTTCAGTTACCATTTGAGTATCATGCAAAGTTTTCTGAAGGTGTTAAAAAAGTTGTTTAGGGTTACAGGACTGTAAAGAAATGAGTGAGGAGAAGTATGATTGCTTTGTAGGCGAAAAAGCATCCCTGAGCTTGAGCTGCGCATTTTTGTAATTAAGGAAGTCATCTACCGTGGAGCTTTTCCTCCACCACCATTCTGCCGCCCTGGAACTTCTTTTCAGTTGTTTGATAAGTTCGGTCAGCTAGGGTTGTCTGTTGATGCGATGGGGGCGAGTGTGGTGAGGGGGGTGGCTGTGTTCATGACATCAGTGACTATGGTGGAGTAGAAGGTGGATGCTGTCTCAGAGTCAGTGCAGTATGACAAAGAGCACAAGGGTTTCTAGGAATCAGCCAGGGACAGAGGCGTATGTAGAGGGATGCAGGTATGGCTAGAGCTATGGGCGCCCCCTGCAGCATGGGCGCCATGTCTGCACCCTTGCTGTGCAGCTGAAGCTGCCGGGTGTGTGTCCCTATTACGGAGACACAGTCACAGGCAAAGCTGCTGTTCTGTGCAGGAGAGAGATGAGAGGAGGCGCCACTAGGGGGAGCTCCAGGCAAGAGTGCACTGAGCTCTGACGTCTCTGCAAGAGAGTGGGAAGCACGCTGAGGATGGTGGGGCTGGAACTGCACAAGAACCGAAGACATGGTGACTGGGACCGATCCTCTCCCTCAGTCTCTTGCCAAGCAGATCGATCCTGCAGAATGGGGAGTACAGTCATTGTGGCATGCGAGGTATGTAGATTAGGTCTGCACAGGGTGGAGGGAGCTGTATATGGAGCACAAGCTTCCCTGTGAGGCTTGTGTAGTGTGACAGGCTGCCCTGCAATGTGAGCCTCATTATCTGTTATTGCTGTCTGTGTGAACCCCCCCCCCCCGTCTGTTATTGCTGTCTGTGTGTTCCCCCATCTGTCATTGCTGTCTGTGTGACTCCTCCTGTCATTGCTGTCTGTGTGACCCCCCTGTCTTTTATTGCTGTCTGTGTGACCCCCCCCCCAGTCTGTTATTGCTGTCTGTGTGATCCCCCTGTCTGTTATTGCTGTCTGTGTGACCCCCCCCCCCTGTCTGTTATTGCTGTCTGTGTGACTCCTCCTGTCATTGCTGTCTGTGTGACTCCTCCTGTCATTGCTGTCTGTGTGACCCTTCCTGTCTGTTATTGCTGTCTGTGTGATCCCCCTGTCTGTTATTGCTGTCTGTGTGACCCTTCCTGTCTGTTATTGCTGTCTGTGTGACCCTTCCTGTCTGTTATTGCTATCTGTGTGACCCTTCCTGTCTGTTATTGCTATCTGTGTGACCCTTCCTGCCTGTTATTGCTGTCTGTGTGATCCCCCTGTCTGTTATTGCTGTCTGTGTGATCCCCCTGTCTGTTATTGCTGTCTGTGTGACCCCTCCTGTCTGTTATTGCTGTCTGTGTGACCCCCCTCTCTGTTATTGCTGTCTGTGTGACCCCCCCCCCTGTCTGTTATTGCTGTCTGTGTGACTCCTCCTGTCATTGCTGTCTGTGTGACTCCTCCTGTCATTGCTGTCTGTGTGACCCTTCCTGTCTGTTATTGCTGTCTGTGTGATCCCCCTGTCTGTTATTGCTGTCTGTGTGACCCCCCTGTCTGTTATTGCTGTCTGTGTGACCCCCCTGTCTGTTATTGCTGTCTGTGTGATCCCCCTGTCCGTTATTGCTGTCTGTGTGATCCTCCTGTCCGTTATTGCTGTCTGTGTGATCCCCCTGTCTGTTATTGCTGTCTGTGTGATCCCCCTGTCTGTTATTGCTGTCTGTGTGATCCCCCTGTCTGTTATTGCTGTCTGTGTGATCCCCCTGTCTGTTATTGCTGTCTGTGTGACCCCTCCTGTCTGTTATTGCTGTCTGTGTGACCCCTCCTGTCTGTTATTGCTGTCTGTGTGACCCCCCTGTCTGTTATTGCTGTCTGTGTGATCCCCCTGTCTGTTATTGCTGTCTGTGTGATCCCCCTGTCTGTTATTGCTGTCTGTGTGATCCCCCTGTCTGTTATTGCTGTCTGGGTGATCCCCCTGTCTGTTATTGCTGTCTGTGTGACTCCCCTGTCTGTTATTGCTGTGTGTGTGATCCCCCTGTCTGTTATTGCTGTCTGTGTGACCCCCCTGTCTGTTATTGCTGTGTGTGTGACCCCTCCTGTCTGTTATTGCTGTCTGTGTGATCCCCTGTCTGTTATTGCTGTCTGTGTGACCCCTCCTGCCTTTTATTGCTGTCTGGGTGATCCCCCTGTCTGTTATTGCTGTCTGTGTGACCCCTACTGTCTGTTATTGCTGTCTGTGTGACCCCCCTGTCTGTTATTGCTGTCTGTGTGACCCCCCTGTCTGTTATTGCTGTCTGTGTGGCCACCCCTGTCTGTTATTGCTGTCTGTGTGGCCACCCCTGTCTGTTATTGCTATCTGTGACCCCTCCTGTCTGTTATTGCTGTCTGTGTGATCCCCCTGTCTGTTATTGCTGTCTGTGTGACCCCCCTGTCTGTTATTGCTGTCTGTGTGACCCTTCCTGTCTGTTATTGCTGTCTGTGTGACCCTTCCTGTCTGTTATTGCTGTCTGTGTGACCCCCCCCGTCTGTTATTGCTGTCTGTGTGACTCCTCCTGTCATTGCTGTCTGTGTGACTCCTCCTGTCATTGCTGTCTGTGTGACCCTTTCTGTCTGTTATTGCTGTCTGTGTGATCCCCCTGTCTGTTATTGCTGTCTGTGTGACCCTTCCTGTCTGTTATTGCTGTCTGTGTGATCCCCCTGTCTGTTATTGCTGTCTGTGTGACCCCTCCTGTCTGTTATTGCTGTCTGTGTGACCCCCTCTTTGTTATTGCTGTCTGTGTGACCCCCCCTGTCTGTTATTGCTGTCTGTGTGATCCCCCTGTCTGTTATTGCTGTCTGTGTGACCCCCCTGTCTGTTATTGCTGTGTGTGTGACCCCTCCTGTCTGTTATTGCTGTCTGTGTGATCGCCCTGTCTGTTATTGCTGTCTGGGTGATCCCCCTGTCTGTTATTGCTGTCTGTGTGACCCCCCTGTCTGTTATTGCTGTGTGTGTGATCCCTCTGTCTGTTATTGCTGTCTGTGTGACCCCCCTGTCTGTTATTGCTGTGTGTGTGACCCCTCCTGTCTGTTAATGCTGTCTGTGTGATCCCCCTGTCTGTTATTGCTGTCTGGGTGATCCCCCTGTCTGTTATTGCGGTCTGTGTGACCCCTCCTGTCCGTTATTGCTGTCTGTGTGACCCCTCCTGTCTGTTATTGCTGTCTGTGTGACCTCCCTGTCTTTTATTGCTGTCTGTGTGACCCCCCTGTCTGTTTTTGCTGTCTGTGTGGCCCCCCCTGTCTGTTATTGCTGTCTGTGTGGCCTCCCCCCTGTCTGTTATTGCTGTCTGTGTGACCCCTCCTGTCTGTTATTGCTGTCTGTGTGATCCCCCTGTCCGTTATTGCTGTCTGTGTGACCCCTCCTGTCTGTTATTGCTGTCTGTGTGATCCCCTGTCTGTTATTGCTGTCTGTGTGACCCCCCTGTCTGTTATTGCTGTCTGTGTGACCCTTCCTGTCAGTTATTGCTGTCTGTGTGACACTCCCCCTGTCTGTTATTGCTGTCTGTGTGACCCCCCCCCCCCCCCTGTCTGTTATTGCTGTCTTCTGGCTGCACTCTGACTCTCACAGGAGGGAAAGATGTTTGATCAGCAGTCACTGTGGGTTCAGGCTTTGCTTCAGTGTAAAGGATGTGGTGTTAGAGGGGGTGTTAGAGGGCAGAGGGGGCTGTAAAGACAGCACTATTGTAATCTAAAAATGGACATTTACAGAAAAATATACTTGGAGAATGATTATCATAAAATTTGCACTATTGTATATAGCAATGGAATACAGTACTATATCTGGTGTTCCTCCTCTCTTGCTGTCTCTCCCAGCATCTCTCGGACCGCCTGTTCTGTTTTGCTTTTTCTGGCAACAATCTCTGCCCATTCTATCTGTTCACAATCACTTTATTTCACCATCTGCCAATGTATTTATGTAGCAGTAACGTCTTCTGCAGCACTTTACAGAGTACATAGTCATGTCACTGATTGTCCCAATCTAATCCTACCATAGTCATAGTATAATGTCCTACCATATTATTATTATGTATTTATTGATACAGAACTGACAGAGAAGGGGGGGGGGGCGCAATTTCAGTGTTTGCCATAGGCGCTTTATTACCAAGATACGCCCCTGGCCAGGGAGCAGAGGTCAAGGTTGCGATAATTCCTACATAAGCAGGTTGGCTGCAGTACTGGGGCTGGAGGAGGCAGGGAGGGACAGATTGTAAAAGTTATAAGATTGGGATCCAAGAGGGGAGGTGGAGAGTTATCAAACGCTTAAACTGAGCAGGGCCTGGTAAAGACTGGGTCCAGAGTGTGGCAATTTTTGTGGGTGGAAGTAGAGGGCCACTGGGAGAGATCATAAGAGGAGGTGAGTGAGAAGAGTTTAGTGGTAGTGGAGCAGTTAGTTTCTGTGGGGACATTGAAGTCCCCAATGATGATGGAAGGTTTGTCAATAGAGAGAAAATGGAGAAGCCATTCAGAGAAGTAGTCATTGAAGGTGGAGGCTGGTCCAGGAGTATGGTAGATGACAGCAATCTGGAAGTGCTGGTGAGGAGAGTAGATGCGGACAGCATGCACTTCAAAAGGAGTAAAATCCAGTGAAGGTGCAGGTGCAAGTGGTGTATAGGAGCAGTGTTTGAAGAGAAGGATTCCCACCCCTACCTCATGTTTACCACCCAACCTAGGAGCGTGGCTAAATTTAAGACCAATGTATAAGAGGGCAGCTGAAGACACGGTGTCAGATGGAGTTAGCCATGTCTCAGTGACAGGGCCGAATTTGTACTTTTTTCCACCCAAGGCCCACTGTCACCAACCGCCCTCAACATTACCGCTATCTCCCTCTGATAGATCACCAGTTGCGGTGTACTGCACATGCACGGACAAGGCTGCACTCTTCCTTGATCGTGCTCCCATGGCTGGCAGTATTCTACTCATGCGCAGAATGCTCCTGTCCACGGGAGCACAACTGAGGAGGTGCATGGCCAGGGCCGCACATACACAGTAGCCCACAACTGGTCTAGTGGACAAGCTTTTGGATGGGGACAGCAGCACAATTTAACAGATAAGGAGGAAACCAAGGGACCTGTAAGGCTACGAGGGAATGGAAGAAGCCCCTGGTAAGTAAAATATAATTTTTCTCCTGTCTCAGGTACACTTTAAAGGAAACCTGATATAAAGTATAAGGTTTACACTTACCTGGGGCTTCCTCCAGCCACCATGAATCCGTCTGCTTAATCGCTGTCTTCATGATCCCCTCCATTCTCCCGTAGTGGAGTCCGTGATCCACCCCAGTCTTGTGCCACTGCACATGTGTGGTCCCAGGCTGGTCGTGTACACCCTCCTATCGCCCTACACCTTACTGCGCAAGTAATGTTGCAGTCTTAGAGAATTGTGCATGTACAGAACACTCCCATCTATGGAGTGCAATTGGCTGCAGTGAATCACGACAGAACCAGTTGGGAAATTTACAGTGCCAAACTGCGAAAGTACAGCAATCAAGCAGAGGTCACACAGGTGCATTGAACAGGTATGCAGTGACTGGTATTACAAATGTGCAGCTGTCACACACACAGGTACCGTGAACAGGTGTGCAGTGACTGGTATATAATATAACACTGCGTGCTGTCACATATGTGAACTGAACAGGTATGCAGTGACTGGTATCAATACAATGTGCAGCTGTCACACACACAGGTACCGTGAACAGGTATGCAGTGACTGGTATATAATATAATACTGCGTGCTGTCACATATGTGCACTGAACAGGTATGCAGTGACCGGTATCAATACAATGTGCAGCTGTCACACACACAGGTACCGTGAACAGGTATGCAGTGACTGGTATATAATATAACACTGCAAGCAGTCACACAGGTGCAGTGAACAGGTATGCAGTGACTGGTATTACAAATGTGCAGCTGTCACACACACAGATAGCGTGAATAGGTATGCAGTGACTGGTATATAATATAACACTGCATGCTGTCATGTAGGTGCACTGAACAGGTATACAGTGACTAGTATCAATACAATGTGCAGCTGTCACACACACAGGTACCATGAACAGGTATGCAGTGACTGGTATATAATATAACACTGCGTGCTGTCACGCAGGTGCACTGAACAAGTATGCAGTGACTGGTATCAATACAATGTGCAGCTGTCACACACACAGGTACCGTGAACAGGTAGGCAGTGACTGGTATTACAAATGTGCAGCTGTGACACACGTGCAGTGAAAAGGTAGGCACTGAATGTGCTAGGCCTGGCAGTGGCACAGTAGGAATTAGCAAGGGCCAGCTGCGACTGACAGGGCTGTATATGCAATGTGTCAGTGGGCCAGACAAAAATGTGTACAGTATATATATATATTAAATGTGTCAGTGTACCAGACAAAAAAAACAGATCACAAGAACAATATTAGCTCTCAAAAGAGCTGTTGAGGGGTGCTTCTTAGCAATAAGTATCAGCAAGGAGCAAGCTAACAAGCCTAACAACAGCCTAACTAAGCTTTCCCTAATCTGTGCAGCAACCTCTCTCCCTTCTCTCACTACCTACGCAGCACACAGAGTGAGACAATGGCCGACGTTGCTGCTTTTATACAGGGTGGGGGGGCTCCAGGAGGGAGTGCAGCCTGATTGACTACCATGTGTCTTCTGACTGTGATGTAGAGGGTCAAAGTTTAGCCTAATGATGTAGTATAGGGGGCGGGTCGAACTCGCATATAGTTTGCGTTTCACCGTGAACGCGAACCACCGATGTTCGCACGAATTGGTTCGCATGTGAACCATTCAGGCCATCTCTGCTGAACGGATTTGAATGACATTTGGCACGCAAATTGTACATTACCTGGAAAAAAATATAGGATCATTTTTATCCCCATAACCAAAAAGTGGGCAGAGACAAATACAAATGTCACTGGTAAACTGCAGCCATTCTTACACCGTTAATGGTAAGGTTCTCAAACTTTGCACAGTTGGTCACTGGGTGACTGAGATTAATATTCAGAAAAGTGGTTGGAGCCTACAAAAGCAAATCAAAATTAACCTATTGATTTTCAAGAGGAATATTTAATTACTGCCATTCTTGCACTATTAATGGCACAAGCCTCAAACCTGGTACAGTTGGTTATTGGGTGACTGGGGTTTAAAAACAGAAAAGGGGGTGAACCACAGCCAATCAGGTTTGTTTCAATCTGATGCCAAAGACCGCAAAGCTCACAAACTAGGTCATTGAGTAATTGAGTGTTAGGCTTAGAAAAAGTGGACGTAGCCAACACCAGCTAAATACATACCTGGGCAACGCATATATATACATATATTATTATTATTATTATTATTTATTGTATTTATAAAGCACCAACATATTACGCAGCGCTGGACAATAAATATATACAATGATACAAGGATGACATACATAGGGTTATACACATAGAACAAAGTTATACATACAAATTGTACAAAATACATGATCATGCAATATGGGCTGGTTAGGTAGGCCCAGTAATACAAGTACAGGCTGTCATAGGACAGGAGCACATGATCCTGTAGATTACACTAGGGAGTGGAGGACCCTGCCAGAGGCTTACAATCTAAAGGGAGGGGTGGAAACACTAGGGGGGGGGGGCTGTTAAATATTCCTTAGAGAGTTACTGTGTGGTAGGAAGTGGGTAGGCCATCATAAAGAGGTGGGTTTTGAGGGCTTACTTGAATGTGTTGAAAGAGGGAGCAAGTCTGATGGGTGGTGGAAGGGCATTCCAGAGGGTGGGGGCAGCTCTTGAGAAATCCTGTAGGCGGGCATGGGAGTGTGAAATGCGTGGGGTGGTGAGGCGAAGGTCGTTGGAGGAACGGAGGGGGCGACCTGGTGTATACTTGTGAACAAGCTCCGAGATGTAGGTAGGGCAGGTTTTGTGCACAGATTTATACGCCAGGCATAGAATCTTGAAACTGATCCTGAAATGGATAGGGAGCCAGTGCAGGGATTCACAAAGGGGAGATGTGGATGCAGAGCGGTGCGAAGAATGGATGAGTCTTGCAGCCGTGTTCATCACTGATTGAAGGGGGGCAGTGCGTTTCAGGGGGAGGCCAGAAAGGAGGGAGTTACAGTAATCAAGGCGGGAGATGATGAGGGCATGGATGAGCAGTTTGGTCGTTTCCGGGGTTAAGAAGGGGCGGATCTTGGAGATATTACGGAGGTGGAAATTGCAGGCTCTGGTGATGTTTGGGATGAAGGAGAGGTCAGAGTCCAAGGTGACACCCAGACAGCGGGCCTGGGAGGTAGGGAGAATGGTTGTGTTGTCGATTGTGAGCAGTCATGGTCGGAATAGCCAATTTCCGATTCCGTGGTAATTCTGCATACTGCCACTACCGAAATTCCGCTACCGTTTCATTCCGAGGGAATTCCTGAGCCGTTCCGCGGAATTCCGTCAGAAAATTTTAAAATCTCTCTCTGTCTCTGTCTCTCTCTCTCTGTCTCTCTCTCTCTGTCTCTCTCTCTCTCTGTCTCTCTCTCTCTCTGTCTCTCTCTCTCTCTCTGTCTCTCTGTCTCTCTCTCTCTCTCTGTCTCTCTGTCTCTCTCTGTCTCTCTCTCTCTCTCTCTCTCTGTCTCTCTCTCTCTCTGTCTCTCTCTCTCTCTCTCTCTCATCTTCTTTGAACCCAGTATGCAGTGTGTAGTAGCTAGTAGGTATCTGTCTTAACCTCTAGACCATGAACCACACTACATGGTAAAGCTGTCCTAGCATAAACCATACTACCATTATGATCAATTCAATAGAAAAAGTAGCATGATTAAGGATTGGTACTTTTTGAAAAGCATGCTTATATACCATAGCTGGGATTTGAACCCAGGACACAGTGTGTAGTAGGTATCTGTGTTACCCTCTAGACCATGAACCACACTACATGGTGTACCATGTACCACTACTATAAGCATGCTTTTCAAAAAGTACCGATCCATAATCATACTACTTTTTCTATTGCATTGATCATAATGGTAGTATGGTTTATGCTAGGATAGCTTTACCATGTAGTGTGGTTCATGGTCTAGAGGTTAAGACAGATACCTACTAGCTACTACACACTGTGTCCTGGGTTCAAATCCCAGCTATGGTATATAAGCTGTTTTGAAAATCTGCAATTCCCTACTGGATGATATAAGAGGATGGATGGATGGAGGAGGAGGGGGAGAGAATATTTTGATGTGATTCCGGAAAATTCCGTCGGAATTATAAATTTCCGCGGAATTCCGTTCCGACTAACAAAATCGGAATTATTAATTCCGACCGGAATCACGGAATTAATAATTCCACGGAATTTTCCGACCATGCCTGATTGTGAGGTGGAAATCTGGGAGGGGTGCAGCAGCATGGGGTGGAAAGATCAGGAGCTCAGTTTTGTCTAGGTTAAGCTTTAGGAACCTAGCTGACATCCAGGAGGAAATTGCTGAGAGACACGAGGAGACCTTGTTTATGGTGGTGGATGAGAGATCGGGGGTATGGAGGTAAATCTGCGTGTCATCTGCATAAAGGTGGTAATTGAAGCCCAGGGAGGAGATAAGCTTGCCAATTGAGGAAGTGTATATGGAGAAAAGAAGGGGGCCTAGAACAAAGCCCTGGGGGACCCCAACTGAGAGGGGGGCAGGGGTTGAGGAGGAGCCATTGAAGGAAGTGGTGAAGGAGCGATTGGATAGGTAGGAGGAGATCCAGGCCAAGGCAAGACCATGGATGCCCATGGACTGTAGTGATTGGAGGAGGAGGGAGTGGTCAACAGTGTCAAATGCTGCATATATTATATATGCTACATATATTATGTTCAATCATTAGCTAATCAGTCTATATATCTTATTTGTGTATGTTTTTTTTTTTCCTTATAGGAAGCACATAAAATTTGTTAATGACATATAATGGAAACATAGGAGGGGATGCTATTTACCCAACATCCTCCAAAAAACCTCTTTCACAACCAATCATTAGAGTTGGGCCAAACGGTTCGCCTGCGAACGGTTCCATGCGAACTTCAGTGGTTCGCGTTCGCGTCCCGCAGGCGAACCTTTGCGGAAGTTCGGTTCGCCCCATAATGCACATGGAGGGTCAACTTTGACCCTCTACATCACAGTCAGCAGGCCCAGTGTAGCCAATTAGGCTACACTAGCCCCTGGAGCCCCACCCCCCCTTATATAAGGCAGGCAGCGGCGGCCATTACGGTCACTCATGTGCTGCCTGCGTTAGTGAGAGTAGGGCGAGCTGCTGCAGACTGTCTCTCAGGGAAAGATTAGTTAGGCTTAACTTGTTCCTGTCTGGCTGCATACCTGTTCTGTGAACCCACCACTGCATACCTGTGCTGTGAACCCACCACTGCATACCTGTGCTGTGAACCCACCACTGCATACCTGTTCAGTGAACCTGCCACTGCATACCTGTTCTGTTCAGTGGACCCGCCACTGTATACCTGTTCAGTGAACCCGCCACTGCATACCTGTTCTGTTCAGTGGACCCGCCACTGTATACCTGTTCAGTGAACCCGCCACTGCATACCTGTTGTGTTCAGTGAACCTGCCACTGCATACCTGTTCTGTGAACCCGCCACTGTATACCTGTTCTGTTTAGTGAACCCGCCACTGTATACCTGTTCTGTTTAGTGAACCCGCCACTGCATACCTGTTCTGTTCAGTGGACCCGCCACTGTATACCTGTTCAGTGAACCCGCCACTGCATACCTGTTGTGTTCAGTGAACCTGCCACTGCATACCTGTTCTGTGAACCCGCCACTGTATACCTGTTCTGTTTAGTGAACCCGCCACTGTATACCTGTTCTGTTTAGTGAACCCGCCACTGTATACCTGTTCTGTTTAGTGAACCCGCCACTGCATACCTGTTCTGTTCAGTGGACCCGCCACTGTATACCTGTTCAGTGAACCCGCCACTGCATACCTGTTGTGTTCAGTAAACCTGCCACTGCATACCTGTTCTGTGTACCCGCCACTGTATACCTGTTCTGTTTAGTGAACCCGCCACTGTATACCTGTTCTGTTTAGTGAACCCGCCACTGTATACCTGTTCTGTTTAGTGAACCCGCCACTGCATACCTGTTCTGTTCAGTGGACCCGCCACTGTATACCTGTTCAGTGAACCCGCCACTGCATACCTGTTGTGTTCAGTGAACCTGCCACTGCATACCTGTTCTGTGAACCCGCCACTGTATACCTGTTCTGTTTAGTGAACCCGCCACTGTATACCTGTTCTGTTTAGTGAACCCGCCACTGCATACCTGTTCTGTTCAGTGGACCCGCCACTGTATACCTGTTCAGTGAACCCGCCACTGCATACCTGTTCTGTGAACCCGCCACTGTATACCTGTTCTGTTTAGTGAACCCGCCACTGTATACCTGTTCTGTTTAGTGAACCCGCCACTGCATACCTGTTCTGTTCAGTGGACCCACCACTGTATACCTGTTCAGTGAACCTGCCACTGCATACCTGTTCTGTGAACACGCCACTGTATACCTGTTCTGTTTAGTGAACCCGCCACTGTATACCTGTTCTGTTTAGTGAACCCGCCACCGCATACCTGTTCTGTTCAGTGGACCCACCACTGTATACCTGTTCAGTGAACCTGCCACTGCATACCTGTTCTGTGAACCCGCCACTGTATACCTGTTCTGTTTAGTGAACCCGCCACTGTATACCTGTTCTGTTTAGTGAACCCGCCACCGCATACCTGTTCTGTTCAGTGGACCCGCCACTGTATACCTGTTCAGTGAACCCGCCACTGCATACCTGTTGTGTTCAGTGAACCTGCCACTGCATACCTGTTCCGTGAACCCGCCACTGTATACCTGTTCTGTTTAGTGAACCCGCCACTGTATACCTGTTCTGTTTAGTGAACCCGCCACTGCATACCTGTTCTGTTCAGTGGACCCGCCACTGTATACCTGTTCAGTGAACCCGCCACTGCATACCTGTTGTGTTCAGTGAACCTGCCACTGCATACCTGTTCTGTGAACCCGCCACTGTATACCTGTTCTGTTTAGTGAACCCACCGCATCAGTGCACATACCTGTGCAGTTAAGTGAACCCACCTACCTACGTGAGTGCACGCAGTGTGATATACCACTCCGTGCATACCCGATATGGACAAAACAGGTAGAGGAAGAGGTAGTGCCAGAGCCAGAGGAAGACCACCCGGCAGGTCTGCGCGAGGTCGTGTAAATGTAATTTCGTGTGGACCTGGCCCACAGTACAGTGCTCGGAAGAAGGCACGTCCCATCACCTCCCAAGATTGTCAGGACGTGGTTGAGTATTTAGCGACACAGAACACCTCATCTTGCTCAGCCACCAGCGCTACTACTAGCACCACTTCCGCTGTATTTGACACTTCGCAAGAATTATTTAGTGTTGAAATCACTGATGCACAGCCATTGTTGTTACAGCCAGATGAATTTTCACCAGCTAATATGTCTGAGTTACGCGGCAACATTATGGATGTAACGTGTCAGGAGGATGAAGGACCTACTGATGGTGCAAGTTTGGATTTGTCTGAGGCAAGCGAAGCTGGGCAGGATGACTACGATGATGACGGTAATAGGGATCCTCTGTATATTCCCAATAGAGGAGATGAAGAGGGGGACAGTTCAGAGGGGGAGTCAGAGAGTAGTAGGAGGAGAGAAGTTGCTGAAAGAAGCTGGGGCAGCTCTTCGTCAGAAACAGCTGGTGGCAGAGTCCGGCACCATGTATCGCCACCTATGTACAGCCAGCCAACTTGCCCTTCAGCATCAGCTGCTGAGGTCCCCATAGTGCCCACATCCCAGGGTGGCTCAGCGGTGTGGAAATTTTTTAATGTGTGTGCCTCAGATCGGACCAAAGCCATCTGTTCGCTCTGCCAACAAAAATTGAGCCGTGGAAAGGCCAACACTCACGTAGGGACAAGTGCCTTACGAAGGCACCTGGAGAAAAGGCACAAACAGCAATGGGATGGCCACCTGAGCAAAAGCAGCAGCAGCACACAAAAGCAAAGCCACCCTCCTTCTCCTCTTCCTCCTCCATCAGGTGCATTATCTGCTTCTGCCGCTTTCTCCCTTCCACCTTCACAGGCACCCTCCTCCACTCCGCCTCTGCCCTTGAGCGGTTCCTGCTCCTCTGCCCACAGCAGCAGTCAGGTGTCCGTGAAGGAAATGTTTGAGCGGAAGAAGCCAATTTCGGCCAGTCACCCCCTTGCCCGGCGTCTGACAGCTGGCGTGGCGGAACTGTTAGCTCGGCAGCTGTTACCATACCGGCTGGTGGACTCTGAGGCCTTCCGTAAATTTGTGGCCATCGGAACACCGCAGTGGAAGATGCCAGGCCGCACTTATTTTTCGAGAAAGGCCATACCCCAACTGCACCGTGAAGTTGAGAGGCAAGTGGTGTCATCTCTTGCGAAGAGCGTTGGGTCAAGGGTACACCTGACCACGGATGCCTGGTCTGCCAAGCACGGGCAGGGCCGCTACATTACCTACACAGCCCATTGGGTGAACCTGGTGGTGAACGATGGCAAGCAGGGCGCAGCGGACCAAATTGTGACACCTCCACGGCTTGCAGGCAGGCCTCCTGCCACCTCCTCTCCTCCTGCTACATGCTCTTCGCTGTCCTCCTCCTCCTTGGCTGAGTGGCAGTTCTCCTCTCCAGCTACACAGCCCCAGCTCCGCAGGGCCTATGCTGCATGCCAGGTACGACGCTGTCACGCCATCTTAGACATGTCTTGTCTCAAAGCGGAGAGTCACACTGGAGCAGCTCTCCTGGCTGCTCTTAAGAAACAGGTGGATGAGTGGCTGACCCCGCACCACCTGGAGATAGGCAACGTGGTGTGCGACAACGGCAGCAATCTGCTTGCCGCTTTGCATATGGGGAAGCTGACACACATACCCTGCATGGCACATGTCATGAATCTAGTGGTTCAAAGATTTGTGGCAAAGTACCCTGGCTTAGCGAATGTCCTGAAGCAGGCCAGGAAGTTCTGGGCATTTGAGGCGGTCTTACACAGACATGGCACGCTTTGCGGAAATTCAGCGCAAAAACAACATGCCGGTGAGACGCCTCATTTGCGATAGCCCGACTCGCTGGAACTCGACCCTGCTCATGTTCTCCCTCCTGCTAGAACAGAAGAAAGCCGTGACCCACTACCTCTACAACTACAGTAGAATGAAACAGTCTGGGAAGATGGGGATGTTCTGGCCCGACAACTGGACACTGATGGAAAATGCATGCAGGCTCATGCGGCCGTTTGAGGAGGTGACCAACCTGGTGAGCCGCAGTGAGGGCACCATCAGCGACTTAATTCCCTACGCTTACTTCTTGGAGCGTGCTGTGCGTAGAGTGGCGGATGAAGCTGTGAATGAGCGTGACCAGGAACCGTTACGGCAGGAACAGGCATGGGACCAATTTTCATCAGACCCAGCTGTTTCCTCAACACCTGCGGCAGCACAGAGGGGGGAGGAGGGGGAAGAAGAGAAGTCGTGTGCAGAAGACGAGTCACACTCAGAGGATGATGAGCAAGGTGTTTCTTTGGGGGAGGAGGAGGAGGAGGGGACAGGGGCAGGAAAACAACCTCAGCAGGCATCGCAAGGGGCTTGTGCTGCTCAACCTTCCCGTGGTATTGTTCGCGGCTGGGGGGAGGAGGTTGACTTACCTGACGTCACTGAGGAAGAGCAAGAGGAGATGGAGGGTACTGGATCCGACTTTGTGCAGATGTCGTCTTTTATGCTGTCCTGCCTGTTGAGGGACCCCCGTATAAAAAACCTCAAGGGGAATGAGCTGTACTGGGTGGCCACACTACTAGACCCTCGGTACAGGCACAAAGTGGCGGACCTGTTACCAACTCACCAGAAGGTGGAAAGGATGCAGCACATGCAGAACCAGCTGTCAACTATGCTTTACAATGCCTTTAAAGGTGATGTGATGGCACAACGCCAGCAAGGTACCACTGCCACTAATCCTCCTCCCGTGTCCACGCAGTCAAAGACAGGACGCTCCAGCGATCTCATGGTGATGTCGGACATGCGGACGTTCTTTAGTCCAACGCCTCGCCGTAGCCCTTCCGGATCCACCCTCCACCAACGCCTGGAACGGCAGGTAGCCGACTACCTGGCCTTAAGTGTGGATGTAGACACTGCTGTGAACAGCGATGAGGAACCCTTGAACTACTGGGTGCGCAGGCTTGACCTGTGGCCAGAGCTGTCCCAATTTGCCATCCAACTTCTCTCCTGCCCTGCCGCAAGCGTCCTGTCAGAAAGGACCTTCAGCGCAGCTGGAGGCATTGTCACAGAGAAGAGAAGTCGCCTAAGTCACAAAAGTGTTAAGTACCTCACCTTTATCAAAATGAATGAGGCATGGATCCCGGAGGGCTGCTGCCCGCCCCAAGACTAAGTCAGTCCCCGCACACACAGCATCTCTGCCTGCACGCCGTGTGACTGGCTGCCTGGCCTGCCCCAAGAAGACTAAGTCGCTCCCAGTCCCTCCACACAGCATGTCTGCCTGCAGGCCGCTTGACTACCTTCTCCGCCACCACCAACAGGGTCCGGGACTCCAGGCGGATTGCTGAATTTTTTAGGCCGCTGCTAGCAGCGGCCGCTGTAATAATTTTTCTGGTGCGTGTACATGACTGCCTAATTTTTCTGGCTGCACTGCGGGCAGCTGCAACAACAAAAGAAAAGGCATGTACATGCGCCCATTCCCCTTCGTGATCATTACCTTGCCGTGGTGAAGGGGCTTGCGTATCACAATGAAGCAATGACCGGCGCCTAGATGAGTGTCTCGGGGGGCACACCCACGATAATAAGGTCGTTGCCTCATTGTGGTCAGACCAAATTTGATCAGCTGGACAGTCACTGTTCTGTCATTCAGCTACATCAGCCAGGCGACCATATGGGCTGTAAAGCCACCAAAACCTGCACTCTCGCCATGGTGCGCACCAGTCCAGCACGGCCGTCACTACACAAACAGCTGTTTGCGCTGCGTTACACGGTGAGTTTGGTGTTTCAGTGTGAAGCAGTACCTTAATTACACTACCTGATTGATGTATACACATGCAAGATGTTTGAAAGCACTTTAGGCCTGTCATTTAGCATTCAATGTGATTTCTGCCCTTAAAACGCTGCTTTGCGTCAAATCCAGATTTTTCCCGGGGACTTTTGGCATGTATCCCACTCCGCCATGCCCCCCTCCAGGTGTTAGACCCCTTGAAACATCTTTTCCATCACTTTTGTGGCCAGCATAATTATTTTTTTTTTTCAAAGTTCGCATCCCCATTGAAGTCTATTGCGGTTCGCGAACTTTAACGCGAACCGAACCTTCCGCGGAAGTTCGCGAACCAGGTTCGCGAACCTAAAATCGGAGGTTCGGCCCAACTCTACCAATCATGTATGACCCTGAAGATGGCAGGAAGTCTATCTTTTGTTTTGGTTATTGTCTAGAACATAACTGCAATTAGGAACAAGTCTTTCTCAGCAAACATGTTAAAGGGTTTCTCCAAGTCACAATCTTACTAACATTAAAATTACTATTTTAACATTTTGCATAGTATAACAGCACGGTGTTACTTAATGCATAATATTCAAAATCACAATTAACTGAAATGAATATATATGACTACAATTTTTTTCACATATTCAAGTGAAAAATCTAATAGTTGCATTATAAACATGCATTTGTAATTACCAGTTTTCAGCATGATGACAACAATGCCTCCAAAATTTAACCCTAATAAAGCTTTGTATATCACATTGCAAGGTAAAAATTGTTTTTTTCCACACTTCATGAATGGTGACTTTTACAAGGTTCACTTAGTTACCAGTTTGAGTTTCTTTACATTCTTGCTAAGCGAGATTGCAGTCGGTTCACTGCAAGGCTAAACCCAATAATTTTGTTTGCCCGACCCTTGCTGCCATTAGTGAAAGCAACATAGGATTGAAATTAACATAGGATAGAAATTCAATGAAATATGCAAGCTAGGCCCATATTCAGCTTCCATGTGATCTCCCCTCTGGTTATTCCTATAGGTAGCAAGTAAATATTCCGATTTATTAAATATTAACTTCACTTTAACCACAATGGAAATGCTGTTTTACCTGTTAGGCTGTTACAAGAGAATTTCTATAGTTTAACTAAGAATTATTATTTACAAAGACATTCCCTGAAGCATTCATCATATTCTCTCTTCAGCTTCCCAGGCTTTGTACTTTACTTATTTGAGTAACCTCCAATAGCAGCCTGGTGAGATCAAAGGAATATATGTATTTTACCAAGGAGTCCAGAGAGAGCAAATAAGCAAACTGTTGCCATTTCTTTGAGGGAAGAAGAGAAATGTATATTTTCTTATGAACATTTTCTCTAATCTTAATACTAAAGAGTTATATTTAACACTTAACTTAATTTTATTAGAAATAATCTCACAAGAGGTTTCTGTTCTGAAGATTTCCCTTGTAGAAGCTTTTTAGAAAACCAGCCATTAGTAATAAAAAGGCATACAAAATGGATATTCATAAGGTCTATTGTTCCAAGTAACCTTCTCCTGAAAAAGAAAGCAACAGAAATGTATACAAATATGTCTATATTTAATGTTATTGACAAATGCTTTGAAAGGAAAAAAGTACTTTTAAACTTGTCTATGAAGTTTATTTATATTTATTTTTCGAAGGATAATTTCTCTTCTGTGTTGTTAAAAATATAGACTTGTGGTTTAGCTTTCTTTTGCCCTGATTTCCTCTTGATGTATAAAAGTATAAGTCAAATTGATTATTTCACAAGTGACATTGCAATTATGCCAGTTATTCCCAAACAAATCCTTGAAAGATATCTTGCTATGGTCAAACTTGAACTATTAAATTTTAATGAAAGAACAAATATTGGGCCTGAGATTAATAGTATCTCATAACTTATCAAACAGTTTATCAGCGCCAAGGAAATAGAACATATGATCGCTGCCGAGAATGAACAACGTCCAAAGTCCACACATTTTCAGTCAAGTCAGCGCAGATCAAAGAGGAATAAATACAGTCAATAAAACTTCAACACAGTGATTCTCCAACCTCACATGGTCTCATGGCCAACCATCACCAGAAAAGATTAAGAGGAGCTTACCAGCTTCCAACAACCCACATTATAAGGTTGTATGTCTCGCATTCAGTGGTAATTCTAACGAACCTCAAGCAGATATGGATCCAAACTTCCACCACTCCTTCACTCCGATATATGGTATGGTATCCAGGAAGGCCAATATATAAACACAAAAAAAAATGTAAACCGTAAACCGTTTATTGAAAAACAATCAGTATAGACCGTAAAAACAAGATAAAAACAAATACTTACATATGGGGCCCAGGAACTGGGAACCCCTAATAAAAAATTGCACATGTAAGCTGGTCCACAGCCAATTAAGACATTAAAGGTGCTGCCTGTCTTCTTTCTTATTTAGAGGCTTGCAAGTGATCCAGGCCAATATATTTTAGCACATTTTTTTGTTTCTCATTTGTTACATTTGCTTTCCACTAAATAGTACTGCTGTAATGTGTATTTATGGCCACTTAACAGTTTCTGTATTTTCGGTTAGCAGGGAAAGATCAAAACATTCCAAGAATTTAGAGCACGAGTTCTGCAAACTGGTGTCAAAAGTAGTGCACTTATCTCAAACAAGATAACTCTATTGAAGATGCTAATGGGTTAAATTAATACTTTACGTAGTCCCTCATATTACAGAGATGTGTTAAGAATGTACAATCAAGATTGTATCATTGATGGACACCTTTAAATGTGTTTAAAGCTGTGAGCGTGAAGTGATTAATAAATCATGACAAGCTTTAAGACAAAAAAAAAAGACATAACAATGAAAGTGAAGAACTGCGTGGGAGTGGAGATTGATATCCTTATGCTCACAATGAATAGCAATATAAAGGAATAGACATGGCATGACATTTGCCAGTTACAAACAATCACACTATATAGATATTTTTTTTTTCTGCAGATATTACAAACTGAACTCTGTCAAGGAAAATAGTCCGTAGGCTGAAAATGTTTCTCTGAATAAGTATTTTTGTCTACATAAGCAGATTTTAAGGATTCCCCCTATTCCTTCTAAACAAAAAGGCATCTCAGAAGTAACAGAAACCCTTAGCTGACTCAATCATTCTTTTCCAATGTTACATAGTTGCATAGTTATTTGGGTCGAAAAAAGACATATGTTCATTGAATTCAAACAGAAAATAACGTACAACACTAGCCTGCATCATCACATATCCCTGTTGATCCAGAGGAAGGCGGAAAACCCCTACAAGGCATGGTCCAATTAGCCCTAAAAGGGAAAGATTTCCTTCCTGACTCCAGATGGCAATCAGATAAATGGATGTCTTTCAATGCAAGGAAAGTATCTAAGCCCCCCTTAAACGCAGATATAGAAATTGCCATAACTACTTTATGTGGCAATACATTCCACATTTTAATCACTCTTACTGTAAAGAACCCTTTCCTAAAGTGCAGATCATATCCCCTAGTCCTTTGTAAAAGCCTAGGGACAAAAAGCTCATCTGCCAAGCTTTTATATTGCCCTCTGATATATTTATACATGTTAATTGCGAACATCAAATTTTGGGTTCGCGGACACCAAACTCGAACTTCTGTAAACGTTCGAGTTTGCGTGAACCACCATCTATATATATAATAGAGTAAGTGCCTCAACCTTCAAGCAAGAAGAAGAAGTAGTGCCCTGCCCCCAGGGCCGGTCCAAGCAAGAAGAAGGGGCTGGTCCAAGCAGGAAGAAGAAGAAGTAGTGTCATATCAACCCAAGGGCAAAGAGGGATTATTTGCATATTCAGTAGCAGTGCATTGTGGGTAACCACAAATGTTCACTTATAGTTGAATTATTGCAGATTTGCTTCTGTTTTAAGAAGGAAAATTACACCAAGCTTTGCTTTTTTTAGTTGGAGGGCTTTTTGGTCTCTTTTATCCTCCTATACATTCTTAGTAGTTTGGGTCACCCTGAGCTGCTTGGTTACTCTGTTGTACTGGTCCAAGCCCTATCTCATACAGCCATATCAATCCCTGCTATGTACTGATGAGGACCAAAAGTCTGAAATAGACTGTCACATGTGGGTTTGATATGACTGTGTAAAATTTAAAGCTATAGGGCCTGATTCACAAAGCAGTGCAAATTGTTTAGCACGTGAAGTGACATATGTGGACTTTTGCGCGCGCAAATGCTGTGATTTGTGGCAAATTGTGTGCACAAAAGACCGTGATCGCGCAAATCGTGGCACTTTGCGCGCGCAAAAGACCGCAAACGGCACTTCACGTGCTAACTTTTTAGCACACACCCGTGCTAAACAGTTTGCACCGCTTTGTGAATCAGGCCCATAGGCTTGCTTGACTTACCAAGGATGAAAAGGAATAATTTGCATATTTTGTAGTGGTGCATTGTGGGTAACCACAAATGTTCACTTATAGCTGAATTATTGCAGATTTTCTTCTGTTTTAAGAAGCCAAATTACACCAAGCTTTGCTTTTTTTAGTAGAAGGTCTTTTTGGTCCCTTTTATCCCCCTATACATTCCGAGTGATTTGGGTCGCCCTGAGCTGCTTGGTTACTCTGTTGTACTGGTCCAAGCCCTATCACATAAAGCCATACCAATATTTGCCATGTACAGATGAGGACTAAAAGTCTGAAACAGGTTGTCACATGTGAGTTTGATGTGGCTGTGTAAAATGTAAAGCTATAGGCTTGCTATACACCAGTGGTTCTGGATGCTTGCTTGGGTTACTAAGGGTGAAGAGGAATAATTGGCATATTTAGTAGCAGTGCATTGTGGGTAGCTACAAATGTTCACTTATAGCTGAATTATTGCAGATTTCCTTCCTTTTTTAAAAAGGCAAATTACACCAATACAGTGGGCAGCATTGCAGGAAGTGACAACAGTGGAACGCACGCTGGAACACGGAAGAGGTGAGGCATCCCCGCCCACTGCCTCTTACTAATAGTGGGGGCTGCTACTGTGCTTAAGCAGGAGGGGGAGCGCACATGGTAAACCCAGGTGAGGGGGAGGGGGGGGATCCTGCTGAGCTTAAGCTGGAGGGGGAGTACACATGGGGGACCCAGGTGAGGGGGGGGGCTTCCTGCTGAGCTTAAGCTGGAGGGGGAGCACACATGGGGGACCCAGTTGAGGGGGGTCCGACCCCCCTCCCCAATGCTGTGCCCAATACCCCCTCCTGCCCTATACCCCTTTATGCGGCGTATGCTACGCCGCGGGTCGGCTAGTAGACTATAATGGGCAGGCGAATTTTAAAACCTGCAGGGACTCTTTATGGACACAAAAGTGATGGAAAAGTTGTTTCTAATGGTCCAACACCTGGACTGTGGCATGCCAGAGGGGGATCCATGCCAAAAGTCCCACCAACAATTACATAGTTGATGCAGTCATGTTTTAAACTCTAAAGGGCAGAAACCACAGTACATTCCTACATTTGAGGAATAAAGGGCTACTTTAAAATGTCTGGAGTGTGTACACGCGGTGGTAGTGTAAGGGTTATGTTTCCTTCACACTGACAGACCAAACTCGCCGTTTAATGCACCGCAAACAACCGTAAAGAGTTGTTAATAGTTGACACTCTCAGGACTTAAATGTTTGTGTAGTGGTCGCCGTACTAATGTGCGCATGTTGGCGACAGTACAGGCGATGGCAGTTTTCTAGCCCCTATGGTCAGGCTGAGGTAGCTCAATGACAGTAAATTGACCAGAACAAAATTGGTTCTGCAGTGTGGGCCCAGTGTTGGCCTAGTATCACCTGAGGTGACCATAAAAAAGGTTTTGCCAAAACTCATCCAGCCAATCAAATTTGGTCTGTCCACAATGAAGCAACGACCTTATCATCTTCAGTGTGCCCCCAACATACTCATATAGGTCATTTCTTCATTGTGATATGCAAGCCCCTTCACCATGACAAGGTAATGATCACGAAGGGGAATTGACATCATGTACATGCCTTCTTTTTGGTAGTTTCAGTCACTGTGTAGCACCAGAGGCAAGAAAAATTAGGCATGTTCAGTCAGTCACATGCCAGAAAAATTAGGTTGTGTAGCAGCAACTGTGACAACAGCGGCCTTAAAAAGTCAGGATTACCTTGATCCGTCACCCTTGTTGGTAGTGGGGGAGAAGTCACGTGGCGTGCAGAGATGATATACAGCTGTGTGGGGACTGACTTACATGTCTTTGGGCAGGCAGTGACCCTCCGGGATTCATGCTTCGTTCATTTTAATAAAGGTCAGGTAGTGAACACTTTTTTGATCTAGGCAACTTCTCTTGTCAGACAGTGACAATCCCTCCAGTGGCGCTGAAGGTCCTTTCTGTCAGGACGCTTGAGGCAGGGCAAGACAGAAGTTTGATGGCAAATTGTGAAAGCTCAGGCCACAGGTCAAGCCTGTGCACCCAGTAGTCCAGGGGCTCATCACTCTTCAGAGTGTCGATATCCACAGTTAAGGCCAGGTAGTCTGCTACCTGTTGGTCGAGGCATTCTCGGAGGGTGGATCCCAAAGGGCTGTTGCCATGCGTCGGACTAAGCAAACTATGCATGCCCGACATCACCATTATATTGGAAGGACACCCTGTCCTTGCAGGCGTGGTCGTGTGAGGAGGAGGAGTATTACTGGCACCTCTTTCCTGTCTTGCTGTGACATCGCCCTTGAACGTAGTGTACAGCATACTTTGCAGGCTGTTGTGCAACTGCTGCATCCTTTCCGACTTCTGGTCTTGACTTTTTTGCACAAGGATGGATGCCGAGCAAGCCATCTCCCATTCCTCTTCCTCATTGATGTCATGGAAATTTTCCTCCTCCCCCTAGCCACGTACAACACCAGGGGTACCCGAAAGGTGACCACAAGCCCCCTGGGATGCCTGCTGCAGTTGTTCTTCCACCGCCTCCTCAAAGAAACCTGCCTCCTCTGACTCCTCTTCCTCCTTTGACTTCTCCCTCTGTGTTGCTGCAGATACAGCAGGTGTCGATGACAAGTCTGGTTCTGGTGGTGGTGATGGTGTCCACAGCTCTTCCTTTACTGGTCACGCTCCTCTATGGCCTGATCCAACACTGTTTGTAGGGCATGCTCTAGGAAGAAAGCGTATAGGATCAGGTCACTGATGGTGCCTTCACTGCGACTCACCAGGTTTGTCACCTCCTCAAAAGGAAGCATGAGCCTGCAGGCATTCCGCATGAGTGTCCATTAATGCGCCAAAAAAAAAAACCCAGCTCCCCATGACCTGTCCTAGCACTGTACTCATACAGATACTCATTTATGGCTTTCTCTTGTTGGAGCAGGCAGTCAAACATGAGCAGACTTGAATTCCAGCGAGTCGAGCTGTCGCAAATCAAGCGCCTCACTGGTGGGTTCTTTTCCCACTGAATATCTGCAAAAAGCACCATAGGAATGCCTGAAATGGCCACACACCTTCCTGGACTACTTGAAGACCTCCTGTAAGCCTGAATACTTAGACACAATGCTTTAAATTGATAAGATTCAACACATGCCATGCAGGGCACATGTGTTAACTTTCCCAAATTCAATGCCGCCAACAGATTGCTTTCGTTGTCACACACCACTTTGCCAATCTCCAGTTGGTGCGGGGTCAGCCACTGATTCACCTGTTTGCTCAGAGCAGCCAGGAGTGCTTGTCCAGTGTGACTCTCAGCTTGCAGGTAAACCAGGCCGAGGACAGGGTACCTGGGATGTGGAATAGGCCCTGGGGAGCTGGGGAGGGGGGTTGCAGTTGTTGTACTAGTAGAGAAAGCTGCACCAGCAGAAGAGGAGATGCCACCGTTTGTCTTTTCACACGATACAGGTTTGGAATTACCAAAAATAAGTTTCTGTCCGGGACCTTCCAACATGGTGTCCCAATCGCAACAAATTTTTTTAAAGGCCTCAGACTCCACCAGCTTGTATTGTAAAAGCTGGTGGGCTAACAGTTCCGAGTTTATTCCTCAAAACGGTGCTAACCTACTTAGTGCAATGGTTATCACGCCCAAAAGTCTTTAAGCGTGCTAAGTAGGTTAGCACCGCTTTGTGAATCAAGCCCATTGTCATCATCCTTAACTGCTTCACTTGTATCAGACTTCAAAAAGGCACTAACAATGGGTACTACATCATCATCACCCTCACACCTTACGTCCATGTGTGTACTGACGCCTGACTGAGACATATCAGCTGGTGTAACATCCTTATCACCTTTATCTTCTGCCAATAATGGTTGTGCATCACTAAATTCATCACACAAATGTGTGAATAACTCCTCTGATTATATATATCAAGGGGAGCAGCTGTGGTGCTAGTAGTGGTTTTGGCTGCCGGGGGAGTGGTAAGTTGTTGTGAGGTGCCCGGATCAGAGCAGGAGGGGGATGGTGCATCAAAGTTCTGTGCGGAAGCTGTAGAAGATGGGGTGTGCTGTGTAAGTCGGTCAATAAAGTCTTCTGAGTTTTTGGTGTTAAACACTGGGCATTCTTCCAGGGCTGCAGGAAATCACAGCAGCACGACCTCGAGGACCCCTGTGGGGTGGCTTTACTCTGCCTCTCATTTTTTTTTAATTTGGGGTACTGTACCTGCAACAAGTGAAAAATAATACACTGGAGTGGTACTATGCCTGCAACTAAATGGGCTAACAATTAAAGTAGTGTACACATGTAACGATCGGTGAAGCACAGAGAGGATCTGATTACCAGTGATCTGCAGAATCACTGGGAATACAGATGTATACCAGATTATATGTGATCTGCAGTATCACTGATAATCCTATATACTAGCTAACCTCTGTTCACCTGAGTAGAGTGTAGTGTTTGGTGTAACAGTAACACTTTGAGGACTAGGCCTCAGTGCAGCAAGGAGTACTGCACAGATTTCTTCCGCAGACCTGAGCTCTCCAAGACGGGAGGAGTCAGACTGACAGTAGGAGGGATAGTCTGAAAGTGACCCTCAGGAGGAAGGGTCGCTAACAGAGCGAGGAACCGCCTCTAACGGTAAGGTCGGTTCTCGTGGTCGGACAAGCCAGGTCGTACACACACGGACAGATAAAGTACAAGATCAGGAGGCAAAGACGGAGTCAAAGTACAGGCAGGGTTCAGCAACGGGGTATCAGATATATCGGGGTACAAAATCAGGAGGCAGAAGCAGAGTCAAGGAACGAGCCGGGGTTCGGCAACAGAGTATCAGAAATATCGAAGTACAAGATCAGAGTTCAGGAGGATAGTCAAGGCAGGCAAAAGTCATAACAGATAATCACAATCAAACTAGTACTTTAGCTATCAACAGAATCTAGCTAAGTGTAGGATTACAGCTCCAGCTGGTCCCGGCACACTTGCGGATCTGACTACGGATCTGGGTGCTCCCACATATGTGATCGCACGCCAGACAAAGAGCAAGTGAACAACCAGCAGTATATATACTCTAGGACCTTTCCAGGACCTCCCTAATTGCTGGTCCAATGAGAGCAGTGGAATTTTTCAGCTGACCCAGCTGGTCAGCCGACTCCCTTCTAACTGCTATTTAAACTCTGCCTCTGTGCTCGCGCGCGTGTAAGTCTGAATCTTGGTGGACTATCAGTCCCAGCTACACCAGTACTGTCATGCAATGTATCTAGTGCGGGTGCCGCCTCTGATGCGGATTCCGCCATTACCAATGCGGATTCCGCCGTACTGCCTATGCGGCATGCAGCGTTTTTTCCGCGTTGTGACGCCATGCTGGACGCGGAAACGGCCGCCTCACCTCGAGAGACAGCGGCCTTTCCGCGTTTCCTTACAACACAGCTCTGAGTCTCAGTGGGCTGTGTAGCAGGCATGCTCAGATGTATCAAAATTTGGTTCAGGTACATTCGAATTCGGGTCCGCATGACATTCGGATTCGAATTCGCCTTCGACCACAAAATTCGATTCGGATTCGGTTCGGGTGTCGGGCTCAAAATTCGGTAAAAAATGTGTGTTCGGGAATTCGGATGCATTTTTTTTAAAGGGAAATCACATTGAAATAGGTGTAATTAAAAAAAAAAGTGACGTGTGGCACTGGTAGCAGGCAATGTATTGTGTGGACCCTGGCGGTGGGACCACTGACAGCAGGAGGATAAATACAGCAGCAGTAGGAGAAGTGACGTGTGGCACTGGCAGCAGGGAATGTATTGTGTGGACCCTGGCGGTGGGACCACTGACAGCAGGAGGATAAATACAGCAGCAGCAGTAGGAGGAATGACGTGTGGCACTTGCAGCAGGCAATGCATTGTGTGGACCCTGGTGGTGGGACCACAGACAGCAGGAGGATAAATACAGCAGCAGCAGGAGGAGTGACGTGTGGCACTGGCAGCAGGCAATGTATTGTGTGGACCCTGGCGGTGGGACCACTGACAGCAGAAGGATAAATACAGCAGCAGCAGTAGGAGGAGTTATGTGTGGCACTGGCAGCAGGCAATGCATTGTGTGGACCCTGGCGGTGGGACCACAGACAGCAGGAGGATAAATACAGCAGCAGTAGGAGGAGTGACGTGGCCTAGCACAGTATACACTATACACTAGCTGACTAAAAACAATCAAAATACTAGCTAACTATATAAGATAACAATAAATGTGTTTAGGAGGTGTTTAGGAAGCAAAAGGCTAGGTTTAGCAGTTAAATGCACTTGCTCAGACACAGCACAGCACTGGAGAATCTCTCAGTACCAAGCAGTCACACAAGTGCGTGGCTCCACAAGATGGCCGCTGCCTTATATAGAGGAGGGGGGGGCCAGGCTCCCCTCCTCTGATTGGTTGCTAGGGTTGCCAGGTCCTCGGCTGGAGGACTTCTGATTGGCCCAATGACGTCATCCCCGAATCCCGAAGCCGAAACCGAACCCACCACGCCTTCCGGCCGAATTCGAGTGTGCACATTCGGGAAACTTCACATTCGGATTCGGCAGGGATTGAATTCTTCGGGTTCGGGTTCGCATTCGGCAAACCTGAAAAATCGCCCGAATTTTCGGGTAAACTTTGCATTCGGGGTCCTGTTGAGCACCCCTGCTGTGTAGTGTCACACACAGAGAAATGCAATAGTACTATCAGAATACAGTCTAAAGTAATGCACTGGAGGTGCTACTGTGCCTGCACCTGAATGAGCCAACAGCAGTATCACTCTGCGCAGCTGTGGGTATCAGTGGGCTTTGTAGTGTCACATACAGCCAGGGCTGCTCATCCGGATTCTGGATATCCGGGTAACCCGGATATCCAAACTTTTTGGGGCTATCCGACCGGATTCGGATTCCAGATAGCTGGGCCCAAATCCGGATAGCTATCTGCGGATAGTTGGCTGCATAACCCGGATATCCGCGGATATCTGCGGGTATCCGGATCCAAAATACTGTAACTAAGGTGATGACGTCCTGGAGCCAATCAGAGGGCTCCCAGCAGAAACCCTAGCAAACAATCACAGAGGGGAACCTTGGCCAGCCCCACCTGACCTCATTGAGCCAATCAGAGGCCTCCCAGCCTAAGCCCTGGCACCCAATCACAGAAAGGAACACTGGCCAGCCCCCCTGTATAATAAGGAGGGCTGCTATGATGAGACAGATCATCTTAGCTTGCTGAATGCTCACTGAGAGACATGCTCCAGTGCTGGTGGTGGTCTAGCAAGGGGGCTGTACACAGTTATAAACTAGCTGTTCAGTGATTAACCGCTTCACTACTATCACTACTCTATTGTTAAATCGTTAATTAGCTTGATTGATCACTGGCAAATGGAGGGGGCTATTCCGGGTGTCTGGAACACCCCCCCTGCACTGAGCTGTGTATTCAGCCAGGGAAGCCTGCATAATATAAACAGCCTCATTCTCCCTCCCTTCTTACTTCTGGTGCCTCCCTCCAGCTAATAGAATGAGAGAGGCAGCCAAGCTTCCCCCACAAGAAGATGCAACCTGCAGTGAGAATGTTGATTCTGGAGTCCAGGACTCTCCACAGCACAGAAGTGTCAGACATGATGCAATTAGAAGGCAGGCAAGCTGGTAAATATGCACAGCATGATGCAGAGCTTGCCTGGACTCAGGGTCCGTGACGGTCCCTGAGTCCAGGCGTGGGCAAACATCTGTCTGGTCTCTCTCCCCATTGTTATAATGACTGCATGTGTGGATAAGGTGTTAAACAAGTTGAAAAGTTTTTGACAGTCCCTAGACTCCAGGAACGCTTCTTTCTGACTTGTGTGGGAGACTGGCAGGGACAGGAGTCCGATTACAGGCAAGTAGCCTGTCTGATGTGGGACTGCAATACAGATAAGTTCTCTACTCCATCTTAGGCTATTCTCAATTTCTCCACTCCTCTCTCTGGGCTAGTGCAATGCCAAAATGACAATAGCAATCGCTAGCAATGTGTGAGTGTGATTTTGTGAAGCGATTTTCAGAGCGATTTTTGAATGAATCGCTTAAAAACATGCTACATGCAGTATACATGCGATTTTGAAAAAGTCACAACGCTGCTGTGAGAACACTGTCATAGGGTAACATTAGCCAAGCGCTTTTCAAATCACTGTTGATTTTAAAAACGCTCAGAAGCACTCTTGGTGTGCACCAGCCTCCTTCATTCACCTTTGTTTCCCTCTTTCCCTAGTGCTGGCTGTGTCTTCTTGTCATACAGGGAAGCTAAATAAAAGTGCAATTCTGGTGAGGCAAAATATTATTATTTAGTATTTATATAGCACCGCCATCTTCCGCAGATGCATATATCCCTGCATCATATGGGTATCACTTGCGCTATGTGACACTATGTGGCATATTCCACTGAATTGTCCAAACAAAGTCTATCTCCAGTTCCTCTCTCGGGGAGTTGTTCCAGCGCTGTCCCCCGTTCAAATTTGCTGCTACCAGAAGCCCTCAGAAACACTCGTGTCCTTAAGTACTTCCAAAGATAGGCAGCTCCATAATACGCCAGCGCACTTTTGTGCATGGGCAATATGGAGCCACCTGTATTCGGAAGCACTCGAGGACATAAGTGCTTCTGGACCTTTCAGGAATCCCCGCCTTAAAAATCCTGTGTTTGCTCCTGTTGATGTCTCATAGTGTGACAGTTAGAGTGTGTGCTCCAGTGCTGCTGGGCCAAGGGCTGTACACAGTGATAAGCTGTTCAGTGATTAACCTCTTCACTACTATCACTACTCTATTGTTAAATTGTTAATTAGCTTGATTGATGTCATAGTGAGACAGGTAAAGTGTGTGCTCCAGTGCTGCTGCAGCTGCTATGTGTCCAGCTGCTTCCTGCCATGTGCAAACACTTGCAAAGGGCAAAGTGCCACGTGCAAACACGTGCAAAGTGCAAAGTGTCACATGCAAAGTGCAAACACGTGCAAAGTGCCACATGCAAACACATGCAAAGTGCGAAGTGCCACGTGCTACGTGCAAAGTGCCACATCCAAACACATGCAACGTGCAAAGTGCCATGTGCAAAGTGCAAACACGTGCAAAGTGCAAAGTGCCACATGCCACGTGCAAACACATGCAAAGTGCAAAGTGCCACATGCAAACACGTGCAAAGTGCAAAGTGCCACGTGCAAACATGTGCAAAGTGCAAAGTGCCACGTGCAAAGTGCAAACAGGTGCAAAGTGCAAAGTGTTGAAGGATTGGAGAGAGAGAAGGTCAATCGGCACTGCAGGTGCTTTATTCCAAATGCAGGCACAGGTACAGTACAGAAAATCACATGGATAAAAAATTGTTCACATACCATGAGATGGAGTGGGGTGATGCGGTGGGTGCTGGGGGAGGGTGCCTGACGGCCGTTTCGCGCTGTGATGCGCTTCAACGGAGGCTAATTTGCGGGGCTCCCTCTTGCCGAGCTTAAATACATTTACAGCTCGGCGTTCGGCGTGTCCGCGCCGTTTGGAGCCGCCCATAGCTGCCCTGATTGGTCAGAAACGCGGTGGGACGCATATGCGCTCCACCGCGGATTGCTGGGATACCTGACGTATTGTCAGTACGAAGGCTCATGCAGACCACACTATTTAGGTGGCTGCAGATACTATTGCATCTTACAGAGCCTCGCAAGTGGGCATAGTCTGCCATCTAGTGGCCAAATCTCGAAAAGATATCACTATTTATTTATTTATTATACACATGTTGTCTTTTTCACATTGTATTCACAGCACTTTCTAGGCTGTTTTCGAGATTTGGCCACTAGATGGCAGACTATGCCCACTTGCGAGGCTCTGTAAGATGCAATAGTATCTGCAGCCACCTAATTAGTGTGGTCTGCATGAGCCTCCGTACTGACAAAACGTCAGGTATCCCAGCAATCCGCGGTGGAGTGCATATGCGTCCCACCGCGTTTCTGACCAATCAGGGCAGCTATGGGCGGCTCCAAACGGCGCGGACATGCCGAACGCCGAGCTGTAAATGTATTTAAGCTCGGCAAGAGGGAGCCCCGCAAATTAGCCTCCGTTGAAGCGCATCGCAGCGCGAAACGGCCGTCAGGCACCTTCCCCAGCACCCACCGCATCACCCCACTCCATCTCATGGTATGTGAACAATTTTTTATCCGTGTGATTTTCTGTTCTGTACCTGTGCCTGCATTTGGAATAAAGCACCTGCAGTGCCGATTGACCTTCTCTCTCTCCAATCCTTCAAAACCTGACCTCCATATATCTGAGCACGCAGCCTGCACCAACAGCAGAAAAAAGAGTGGGTGTGCATCCTGCCTATGTTCTTCCAGTGACAGCTGTCCCCAAGCTGCAGTGCCAACTACCTCTCCTTCCCCTCCTCCCTCGGCTTGCAAAGTGCAAAGTGTCACGTGCAAACACGTGCAAAGTGCAAAGTGCCACGTGCAAAGTGCAAACATGTGCAAAGTACAAAGAGCCACGTGCAAACACGTGCAAAGTGCCACGTGCAAAGTGCAAAGTGCCACGTGCAAAGTGCCATGTGCAAAGTGCAAAGTGCCACATGCAAACACGTGCAAAGTGTAAAGTTCCATGTGTAAAGTACCAAGGGCAAAGTGCAAAGTTCCATGTGCAAAGTGCCACATGCAAAATGCAAAGTGCCATGTGCAAACACGTGCAAAGTGCCATGTCCAAAGTGCCACATGCCACTTTGCACATGGCACTTTGCACGTGGCACTTTTCACTTTGCACGTGGCACTTTGCACTTTGCATGTGTTTGCACGTGGCACTTTGCACGTGGCACTTTGCACTTTGCACATGTTTGCATGTGGCACTTTGCCCTTGGCACTTTGCCCATGGCACTTTGCACTTTGCACATGTTTGCACGTGGCACTTCACACTTTGCACTTGGCACTTTTCATGTGGCACTTTGCACTTTGCATGTGTTTGCACGTGGCACTTCACACTTTGCACTTGGCACTTTTCATGTGTTTGCACGTGGCACTTTGCACTTGGCACTTTGCACATGACACTTTGCACATGACACTTTGCACATGGCACTTTGCACGTGTTTGCACTTGGCACTTTGCACATGGCACTTTGCACTTTGTACGTGTTTGCACTTGGCACTCTGCACGTGGCACTTTGCACGTGGCACTTTGCACTTTGGACTTTGGACACAATGTGGGCTGCACGACCGCTGTCTGGAACCTAGGCCTGATGTTAATTGACAGCCATTTTTTTGGGGGGGGGGATTTTAAGTCCCCACATCATCAATTAGTGTTGGCACTTTGCACTTTGGACTTTGGACACAATGTGGGCTGCACGACCGCTGTCTGGAACCTAGGCCTGATGTTATTTGACATTCATTTTTTTTGGGGGGGGGGGATTTTAAGTCCCCACATCATCAATTAGTGTTCCCCTTTAAAAAATAATGATGCTACATGCCTCATTAACCCCCCAAAAACGTTTTTAAAGGAATTTAAAGGGCACTTCCGGTTTTTCTATTCAGATATCCGAATCCGGCCGGATATCTCGGATACTGGGATTGGATACCCGGATTGGAAAATGTGGAACTCGGATATCCGACCCGGATCAGATATCTGGGTATCCGGATCCAAATTAGTTCCAGATAGTGAAAAGTGGTATCCGAGCACCACTGCATACAGAGAAATGCAACAGTGCTATCAGAATACAGTCTAAACTAATGCACTGGAGGTGCTATTGTGCCTGCAACTGAATGGGCCAACGGCAGTAGTAGTACTATGCCTGCAACTAAATGGACCAACAGCAGTGGTACTGTGCACAGCTGTGCTGTTTCACACTGAAAATCAGAAAAATCACTAAAAACTATTTTTAGTGATCACTTCCAAAATGCTACACGCATCATTTTTCTAATTCCAAGAGATCACAACCCTGCAGTGTGAATTTGTAAATGTTACCATAGGGAGACTCGGCAATCACCGGCTATCGGTGATCGCAGCACAATTGCACCTCAGTGTGAAACAGCTCTTACAGTTGTAAGCTCTGCAAATACCTTTAAGAGAGTGTCTCTGAAATCATTATTACATGACAGTTCCTATTGAGGTAGGCATACACTACACAATATTTAAAAAGATTAGACATTAGATTCAATTAAACATACAATATATTAAAAGTCGGTCAAATGTTTCTCAATAAACTTTTTAAGAGTAAAAAAAAAAAAAAAAGGCTAGTAAAACTATGTTATTAAGTCAACACTACTATATTTGTCAGGCCCTGTCTCTGCTGGTGACATCTCTGTGAATATGATTCATGAACTTTCTCTCTTCATCAGCAGAGGTCAGTATAAACTCATTGTGAATCATGTTATTTCTCTGCCTGCCAGCAAAGGGCTCACTCTTTCAGAACTTGTTCTCCTCTACAGACTATTGTTGGGAGGAGATTTGGATGATCACCTGATCTCTCTGCACAAGGATAAAAGCCAAGTTAGCTCATCGTATCTGTGACCTAGTCTTTTATCCTGCTATCCTGTGTTCTTGATTATCTGTGTATGACCTCAAGCCTTGTTCTCGACAATTCTTTTCCTAGCGACTACATTTTATGGTTTGGTATCCCGTTTCATGTTTTGCCTGTATGACTGCCCGTTAGCTTGCTCCTTGTGTACTGCAAATTATCTTCTGTATATATTTGTAAATATCCACTTTGTATATATAAACTAGGTTCCGGGGTCTGTGTGCACACAATAATATATATACACTGGGCTGCTCTGCATTACTCCTTATGCAGGGAGATTTATTTGTATATACTCCGGATTGCATGTGTATGTCAGTCTGAATACAATTGCCTGCAGAGTTATACTTGTGTTTGTGTGAGATTATCATTGCACATTATTGCCATTTGCTGTGCATGAGATAATCATTGCATATTATTTATTTATTTATTTATTGTATTTATAAAGCGCCAACATATTATGTGCCATTATTGTGCATTTGCTGTGCATGAGTTATCATTGCATATTAGTGCCATTGCTGTGCATGAGATTAATGTGCATTGTTGGTCTCGTTCCTTTTTGTTCCTGGTTAATAAACTCTAATTATTCATTTATGCCTTGTCTCAGTATTTCAGTATTTTCCTTGATTGGTGACATCTCCCATTCAGTTGCAGGTCTTGTGCATTGCTTACCAAAGTGCTTGTGAAGTGCAATGCACAATTCGAATGCAAGCCTAACAATATTACTATTAAATCAGTTAGATAGTTTTAAATTATTGATTTAATATTGATCAGACCCTTCTCTTTCCAGTAAATGCTGATGGGTTTTGGGGGAAGGCGGAGCGGTATGTGAGTATTATTTGCATAGCTTTGTACAGCATTTCTAGTATTAAAGAACGAAATATTGTACATAGTGTGTAAAGAAGTAAATAATGTGGTTGCCAGAAACAGAAAAAGTTGATTTTAGTATTTCTTATTCTCTTCTCAGTTAAATTTCAAAATGTAATGAAGAACCAGAATGACATAGCAAAACCTAATAATTTTAAAGTTATCCATGTTTTCCCTAGTTATCCTGGTTTAATTATCACAAATGATTTGTATATCTATTATTGGTATGCAATACCCCCCTCTTAGTGACGTTAAGCCTAGGCTATGATGTCATGCTGCCCTCTGTCCCAAAGTACTCTGGAAGATCAGATGATGTTCCTGCTCATTTCATGGTGGGGTGAGGTCAACAACTGAAAATGATTCACCCTGCCAACAATAAAGATACATTTAATCATGTGAATTAAAGTGAACCTCCAGACTAAAAATCTACTCCGCATCACTGAAAAGGCTCGGTGTTTCTTTAACAGTTTCACAGCATCAGAACTTTGTTTTTCTTACATAAGCCTTATTTTTAGCTGCACAAAAGCGTAAGCTCCGCCCCATCAAAGAAAACTGCCCAGGCTTTTTTCTCTGATGGTGTGCAAAGCATGATGAGATTTCCTATGTTGTTTACGTTGCCTAGCAACTGGGAGGGGTGATCAGCACACAGGACAGTTGGAACTGTGTCTCATGCTCCCTGTCACCTCCTTTCAACCAAAAAGATGGCTGCCCTCATGAAATCAAACATTTGCCTGTTCTTTTAAAACAAGGTGGGTAAGAGATTATATTACCTATCTATTTTAATTAACATAACTAATGTAACTTAATGACAGTATGTTTGTTTAGGCTGAAGTTCCTCTTTAAGGTTAAGATGGCCATACATGTATCATTTTTTGCATCGATATCAAGATGCTTAGATAATTTGATTAAATCAGCTAGAAATCAATGCTACAAATTATTCCAAATTCACTGGTTTGACCAATAAAGCAGAATGGAAAATTTTAGTAGACTGGTGGTGGGTCAGGAACCCATCACTAGTTGCATTTGATTCCATGAGTGGCAGAACTACTCTTACCTGGCACAGTTCCGGTCTCTTCTCTCTTCGCTGGTTGTTCTTTTCTCTTTTCATTATCGAGTACCATGTCCTTGGGTGATTTCTCACATTCTAGAAACCAAATACTAGTCTCTAGTGGTCATGTTATGTACCGTATTTTTCGGACCATAAGACGCACTTTTTCTCTCCCAAAAGTGGAGGAAAAAAGTAACTGCGTCTTATGGTCCAAATGTAGCATGGGTAGGGTCCGGAATGCCCAGCTTTTCAATAGGCTATTATCAGCACATAGTGCTGAGTCTGAAGCGGCACTGGAGGAGGCTTTATTACCTAATTATAGCAAATTTCAGTGGTGATTCAGTGCATCCCGCTCTGCGGAAGAGCCAGTAATTTAAAATGCTTTTATTTGACTGGCCCGATGGTCTCTGAGGCAGGATGATGGCTCTGTCATTGGGCCAATCACTGTGCAGTCACTGCACAGTGATTGGCCCAATGACAGAGCCATGGTCCCGCCTCCGAGACCATCGGGTCCAGTCAAATAAAAGCATTTTAAAACTACCAGCTTTTCCTCAAAGCGCGCTCCTCACAGATCTGCTGAATGTGGATGGTCTTTCACGATCCCCACTTCCATTGCGAGAGAGGAGGCAGGGAAAAGTCCAAACGCTGCGGGCAGAGTGCAGGGGATTCACGGCAAGGGGCTGAGTGATCCAGAGCCGTCTCAGCTGAATAGTGTGTTACTTTGCAGGGAGACTGGATCATAACGTCAGCCTGAGATCAGATTACAACTTGTGATTAGACACAAATTAGGGGAAATTAGACATGCTAAACTCTGTAAATACATACAGGGTGCATTTATCTCAGTTTTCCTCCTGTCCTGTGCAAAAGTTCAGGTCAATTTACTGTAATATGTTGTCTTCAGACTGAAATGGCACCACCAGTCCACAAGTACAGTGTGGACCTCCTTGGCATCCTGCAGCAGGCTCACCAGTTCCACCACCACATACTAGCCAACATACCACAGCCTAGAGATCTGCTGCCCATCATGCACTTACATGCTGATAGATATAATTAGATAGATACCATGGACGCACCAGGTTTAGTATTTTTTTTCCTGTTTTTTGTCCTCTAAACCCAGGTGCGTCTTATGGTCCGGAGCGTCTTATAGTCCGAAAAATACGGTACATGCCATATAGCCCCTAGTGTATAATCTCTGTAGCATACTTCACACAAGCGCTCCAGGACTCAAAGTGAAGAAAACTATAGGAGCAGCTGGTGGGGAGAGAAGAGACCATTCAGTAGACTGGTGAGAGTACTTAAGCTACACCACATGGCCGGGGGGGGGGGGGGCTGGGAAACCCAGCAGGCACTCACAGATTTTTTTTAAATATTTCATGCTGTAATTGATTGAAAATCTGTGTGCAGTGTGTGTATGGATACAAACAGATAGATCCCTTTCTGTTTAGATAATCATCGAAGAGGGATCTGTTTGCCATATCGACCAGTGTATGGGCACTTTCAGTTACGATTTTACAATGGGAAAACACTAACTTAATAATTTATAAATTAATATTGTAAACAAAAAAATATGTATTTATTAATTTATGTCCTGTAAAGTTAATCTTTAACAAGAGGTACTTCTCAGAGACATCATTAACCACTTAACGACCGCCTAACACCGATAGGCGTCAGCAGGTCAAAGTGGTGTTTCCATGGCGAGCGGCCGTTCCATGTCAGTTCACGGAGGGTGTCTCCGTGAACAGCCTGCGAGCCTCCGATCGCGGCTCGCAGACTATTTGTAAACAAGAGGGGAAGAAATCCCCAGTGTTTACATGAATATGGCGCTGCTGCGCAACAGCGCCGTAAAAGAGATCGGCGATCCCCGACCTCTGATTGGCCAGGGATCGACGGAATCTGATAGGCTAAAGCCTATTAGAGGCGGCGCAGGACGGATCGCGCTCCTGTGCTGCCCACAGCAAGGAGGGGAGGGAGGGATGGGTGGAGAGGGCAGAATAGCGCTGCGGAGGGGGGCTTTGAGGAGCCCCCCCCCCAAAACCCAAACAGCCAGCGACGATCAGACCCCCCCCCCCCTGCAGGACATCCCCCTAGTGGGGAAAAAAGGGGGGAAGTCTGATTGCCATGCTGCCAACATGATCTGTGCTATGGGATGAAGAGCCCATGCAGCACAGACAAGGGGAAAATCCCCTGGTCGTCAAGTGGTTAAGCAAAACACATCCTCAATTTCTAACTAGTATAGAAGTAATCTACAGTGATTACTAAGAAAAGTCAATTTGGCTTGAAAATAATAATAAAAAGAAAATCAGAAAAGCAAGACCAAGTATAGAAGAATATATGCAAATAAATAATAACAATGTCAAATAAACAATGTGCTTTACACAGTATGTTGAGAAAAATGCATGCATGTGAATTTCCTAGATAAAAAAATGAAAGGTTTCCTTGCTATCTAACAAAAGCATAACACTCCACACAATGTAAAGTAAGTGAATTAGGTAAGCAACAGCAGTGCCCAAACATCATTACAAGCACATCTCAGCACACAAATGCAAAATTAATTTCCTAATGGCATGCTGACTTTCTCTAAGCAGAATCATTGTTTCTATTTTTGTTTCATGTTTTGTTTTTTTGTTTTTGTGGTTGTTGTTGATTGTGAGCTATGCTCTTGCAGAGAAATATTTTGTCAGTGATTTGTTATGAATGTCTTATACAATATGTCTAAGGGCAATGTTTGTCCTTCAAACAGCTTTAATGATAAAATACCCTCTAACAACGCAAGTAAAACAACTGTCAAATGGATCTGTAAGAAATAACTTACTTATTTTCTCCTGACAATTAACTCAATATTTCAGCACCACTGATGCTGGGCAGTTCCTCCTCTCATACTGAGTAAAAGAGTGAAAATAGCAGATATCAAATCCAAGGAAAAGCACAATATATACACAGTTATAACACCTTTTGTATGTGCAAGAGAACCTTCCATTTTCTTTAATGTTTTCACTTAACTTCTTTCACTTTACTGTTCCCACTACGAATTCAAAGAAGCAGTTTAAAGTGAACCCAAATTAAAAATACAATTTTTCAGAAATAAAATCTATTTTCTAACTTATAATAATAACTAGCAGCCTTTTTTTCAGCTGCATGATGACAAATATAAAATATTTTACATTTATTGGAGGAACCCCTTCCCTCCTTTCATATTGCTGGGACAGAATCCGGCAGACTGGTGGAGGAGATAAAAAACAAAAACAAAACACAGGCTACTGCTGATGATGTCACAGGGGAGGTGATCTCAGCTTGTGTGAGATTTCACATAAACAACGCCCCTGTGAGGGAGGGTAGCTTATGACAAACACACCCATGATCTAAAACCTCTTACTAAGCTCAGAAGTAATGGCTGCTACCTGTATAACCCTAGTGGTTATAACCCAGATGGGTGCAACTAAATATTTGAAAGGCTCATAGGCTTGAAGAAGTGTTTATTTATCTTTGTATGTGTCAGAGTGGTGCAACTAAATATTTTGAATTAAAAAAATGTTTGGTATGGGTCCGCTTTACTTAATTTATTTGCTCAGTAGATGTACTGTACTTTACTTAAACTAGTGTGTTTTATCTGCAAGACTATAGAAAATAAAGATTTACTATTAGAGATGGCCCGAACGGTTCGCTGACGAACGGTTCCCGGCGAAATTCCGTGGTTCACGATTGCGCAGAACTGCAAACTTTTCCGGAAGTTCAGTTCGCCCCCATAGTGCATCATGAGGGTCAACTTTGACCCTATACATCACAGTCAGCAGTAATTAGAGAAGGGATAGCTGCTGCAGAGTCTCATAGGGAAAGCTTAGTTAGGCTCATGTAGGCTTGTTAGCTTGCTTCTGGCTGATTGTTATTGCTAAAAAAGCACCCCTCAACAGCTCTTTTGAGAGCTAATATTGTTCTTGTGTTCTATTTTTTGTGTGTGTGTGTTTCCCACCGACACTTGCGTTGCATAGACAGCCTTGGTAATACCTACTATGTGTGCCACTGCCAGGCCCAGCACATTCAGTGACTACCTGTGTGTGACAGGTGCACATTGTAATAATCATCACTGCATATACCTACTACCTGTTGTTCACTTCAGTGCACCCACCTACCTACGTGAGCGCATGCAGTGTCACTGAGCCTGTCTGGTACCTGTCTGTGTGTGACAGGTGCACATTATAATACCCATCACTGCATATACCTACTACCTGTTGTTCACTTCAGTGCACCCACCTACCTACGTGAGCGCACGCAGTGTCACTGTGCCTGTCCGGTACCTGTCTGTGTGTGACAGGTGCACATTATAATACCCATCACTGCATATATCTACCTGACAGTCACTGTTGTTCTATCATTGAGCTACCACAGCCCGGCAACCATATGGGCTTGAAAACCGCCACGGCCTGCACTCTGGCCATGGTGCGCACCAGTCCAGCATGGCCGTCACTACACAAACAGCTGTTTGCGGTGCATTACACAGTGAGTTTAGTGTGTCAGTGTGAAGCAGTACTCTAATTATACTCCCTGATTGATGTATACACATGCAAGATGTTTTAAAGCACTTCAGGCCTGCAATTTAGCATGCAATGTGATTTCTGCCCTTAAAACGCTGCTTTGCATCAAATCCAGATTTTTACCTGGGACTTTTGGCATCTATCCCACTCTGCCATGCCCCCCTCCAGGTGTTAGACCCCTTGAAACATCTTTTCCATCACTTTTCTGGCCAGCATAAGTGTTTCCAGATTTCAAAGTTCGCCTCCCCATTGAAGTCTATTGCGGTTCGCGAAAGTTCGCGCGAATCGAACTTTTGCGGACGTTCGCGAACCCGGTTCGCAAACCGAAAATCGGAGGTTCGGACCATCTCTATTTACTATATCAGCACTTACAATGGTACATGTTATGTGCACTTTTTATTTATTCTCTAAGGTTTTTCATATGTACCAGCATATAGAAGATCCATGAATATATTACAACCTGAGGATGGGCCATGGACAGGTTCATAAAAAATCAGTTTGTTTCAGTGACCAAGTAAGACAGTTTTCAAAGAAATGCAGATGATTAAATTAGTTAAATTTCCTCAACTCATTAATCAAATCCATACCTCTGGCCTATTTCATAATGAAAAAAAATTTGAGCCAGTGACACATTTTTCTATCATGGACTTTCATTGAGCTATTTTTTTCTGTATTCTTTACATGTTCAATGTTTTTTCTGTTGTTAAAGGTATCCTACAGCCAAAGCAGTGTTGATACCCTCTGTTGCTGGCTGCAGGGTTACTTTATGAGTGTGACTCAGACACAACTGATTCCAAAAAATCAGCATGAGAGCAAGGCAATTGGTATTTTTAAAAAAAGGTAATAACAGACACTCATCATTACTTTCTTATTACAAACTAGCTGGATGCCCGGCATTGCCCGGGTATGTATTTGGCTAGTGTTGGCTCTGCCCACTTTTCCTAACCCTAACACACAATTACTTAATGACCAAGTATGTGAGTTTTTTGGTCTTTGGCATCAATAATTTGCAATGAAATAAAATTAATCTGATTAGATGTGGCCCCACCCCTTTTCTGAATTTGAACCCCAATCACCCAATGGCCAACCGTACCAGGTACAGGTGATTAATAATGTAAATTATGCTGCAATTAATGACTGTGAAAAAAAATCCAAGATAATCCTTAGCATTTAGGAATGAATGCCCCTGAACTTATTGGGACTCTGGGGGACTGACATCACCATGAAAGTGTGCAACTTCAGTTCATAGATTCTCTGACATTCTAAATAAGGCACAATTACTCACAAAACTTGATGTGTGGTACCTCAAATGAAGCATGTAAGGGGCAATGTGCCATTCTACAACAAATCTTTACAGTTTTTACATGTTTACGTACAAGAAGAAAGGGGTGGTTGTTAATACTTCTTTAATACCTCTGTTAAATTATATGTCTGTCTGCCTGTCCCTTGACCAATAATCTCTCATCAGGACCCAAGATAGTGCTGCTCATTAGTGGTGGCTCCACCCTGTGGCCAGGAAGGGAACACGGCTCTCGCGAATGCCGTGTTACCCCCAGCAATTGCAGACTCTTTAGAGAGGGGAACATGCAGGAGAAGGTACTGACCACTCCAGTATCAGTAGTTTGGTGTGCTTCCAGTACTGGGGCACATCTGACTACCTATACTACAGTATGTAGGAGATAGACTACCTAATGCTGAAGGCACATCTAGCTACCTATTGTGGGCGGGGCTACATAATATTGGGGGCACATCTGTCTACCTATAATGGGTGTGAGGGGGGCTACTTAAAGGACAACTGTAGTGAGAGGTATGTGGAGGCTGCCATAATTATTTCCTTTTAAACAATAACAGTTGTCTGGCAGACCTGCTGATCTATTTAGCTGCAGTAGTGTCTGAATCACCCACCTGAAACAAGCATGCTGCTAATCTTGTTAGATCTGACAATAATGTCAGAAACATTTGACCTGCTACATGCTTGTGTAGGGTCTATGGCTAAAAGCTGTAGAGGGTGAGGATTAGCAGGATAGCCAGGAAACTGGTATTGCTTAAAAGGAAATAAATATGGCAGCCTCCACATACCTCTCTCTACAGTTGCCCTTTAACACTGGGAGAAAATCTGTCTACCTGTAATTGGTGGGGGGCTATCTAATACTGGAGCACACCTGGCTACCTTGTGTGAGAGGGAGGTTACCTAATGCTGAAGGAAAATCTGGCTACCTAAAGTGGGTAGGGGCTACCTAATACTGAGGGCATATCTGGCTTCCTATACTGTTTGGGGGTACTTAATACTTGGGGCAAATCTGGCTACCTATACCTGGTGTGGTGTTACCTACAGTGGCTTGCAAAAGTATTCGGCCCCCTTGAAGTTTTCCACATTTTGTCACATTACTGCCACAAACATGAATCAATTTTATTGGAATTCCATGTGAAAGACCAATACAAAGTGGTGTACAAGTGAGAAGTGGAACGAAAATCATACATGATTCCAAACATTTTTTACAAATAAATAACTGCAAAGTGGGGTGTGCGTAATTATTCAGCCCCCTTTGGTCTGAGTGCAGTCTGTTGCCCATAGACATTGCCTGATGAGTGCTAATGATTAAATAGAGTGCACCTGTGTGTAATCTAATGTCAGTACAAATACAGCTGCTCTGTGACGGCCTCAGAGGTTGTCTAAGAGAATATTGGGAGCAACAACACCATGAAGTCCAAAGAATATACCAGACAGGTCAGGGATAAAGTTATTGAGAAATTTAAAGCAGGCTTAGGCTACAAAAAGATTTCCAAAGCCTTGAATATCCCACGGAGCACTGTTCAAGCGATCAATAAGAAATGGAAGGAGTATGGCACAACTGTAAACCTACCAAGACAAGGCTGTCCATCTAAACTCACAGGCCGAACAAGGAGAGCGCTGATCAGAAATGCAGTCAAGAGGCCCATGGTGACTCTGGACGAGCTGCAGAGATCTACATCTCAGGTGGGGGAATCTATCCATAGGACAACTATAAAGTTGGCCTTTATGGAAGAGTGGCAAGAAGAAAGCCATTGTTAACAGAAAAGCATAAGAAGTCCCGTTTGCAGTTTTCCACAAGCCATGTGGGGGACACAGCAAACATTTGGAAGAAGGTGCTCTGGTCAGATGAGACCAAAATTGAACTTTTTGGCCAAAATGTAAAATGCTATATGTGGCGGAAAACTAACACTGCACATCACTCTGAACACACCATCCCCACTGTCAAATGGTGGTGGCAGCATCATGCTCTGGGGGTGCTTCTCTTCAGCAGGGACAGGGAAGCTGGTCAGAGTTGATGGGAAGATGGATGGAGCCAAATACAGGGCAATCTTGGAAGAAAACCTCTTAGAGCCTGCAAAAGACTTGAGACTGGGGCGGAGGTTCACCTTCCAGCAGGACAACAACCCTAAACATAAAGCCAGGGCAACAATGGAATGGTTTAAAACGAAACATATCCATGTGTTAGAATGGTCCAGTCAAAGTCCAGATCTAAATCCAATCCAGAATCTGTGGCGAGATCTGAAAACTGCTGTTCACAACACTGTCCATCTAATCTGGCTGAGCTGGAGCTGTTTTGCAAAGAAGAATGGGCAAGGATTTCAGTCTCTAGATGTGCAAAGCTGGTAGAGACATACCCTAAAAGACTGGCAGCTGTAATTGCAGCAAAAGGTGGTTCTACAAAGTATTGACTCAAGGGCTGAATAATTACACACACCCCACTTTGCAGTTATCTATTTGTAAAAAATGTTTAGAATCATGTATTATTTTTGTTCCACTTCACACATGTACACCACTTTGTATCGGTCTATCACGTGGAATTCCAATAACATTCATGTTTGTGGCAGTAATGTGACAAAATGTGGAAAACTTCAAGGGGGCCGAATACTTTTGCAAGCCACTGTAAATGTATTTATTTTTATTTTTTATATATGCTTAGAGTGTGGGAAATTTAAAAAAATAACGGGAGGTCTTCCCTCCTGAGCCTCTGTAAGCGCTTGTTCCGCATGCAAGCTGGGATAACCAGAATGCGGAGCCCTGGCCACGTGGGGCTTTGCACCCAAAGCAATATCAGCCCCATGGCCAATGGTATGGGGGGCTCTGAGGCAGAATGGCAGACAAGCCTCCCCTTTCCCCCAGAGCCCTTGTCCAATCCATGGAAAATCCATGGGGGGGGGGGCATAGTAGCATCTGGAAGTCCCCTTTAAGGAGGGGACCCCAGATACCGCCTCCCTCCCCAGGAGAAATTTCTACATAGGGTTAAATGAAATAAAAACACAACAACAAAAAAGGAAGTATTTTATATTATAATATTCTTAATTAACCATAAATACTTACCTGTACTTTTAAAAAAAATGTCCCCATGAATGAGCTTGATTGAAGATGTCCGCCGCCACCAACGCCACACACACACTGCTCTTCCGCACCGCTCTAACTGTACTAAGTATAGCTAGAGCAAAACTAATTTTTAACTTTTGCCTCCACAGCTCCCCATTGGTCTATTAACAGACCAATGGGGATCTTCCTGATTCCCATTGGTCTGGTAATAGCCTACGTCAAATGAGCAGCCCTGGTGCCAAATGTAAAGGTAGTTTTTGGCTTTAGCTATACTGAGTATAGCTAGAGGCTACCTCCTGCATGGCTTCCGCTCTCATCCCCACCCATCACACCTATCGTTCCCACCCATTCTGTCACCCTGGAGCACCCATAACACCCTGATATTGGGGTGCTATGGGTGCTCCAGGGTGCCAGCATGGGTGGGAGCAATAGGTGCGGTGGACAGGGAGGAGAACGTAAAAGCCGTAGGAGGTAGCCTCCAGCTATACTTAGTATCGCTTGCTGTGGAGGAGAGCAACGTGTGTGGCATCGGGTATGGCGGAGATGTTAAAGCTCATTAGAGGATATTGGCATGGGACTTTTCCGAGGATATTGGAGTGGGAACATTTTTTAAAAGGTACAGATAAGTGTTTATGGTTTAAAGAATTATTGGTTGTGAATTTATTTCATTTAACCCTTTGTGGAAATGGGAATACTTTGTAGCCCTTTGCTCATTTATCCTAGGGTTGGGGCTTGTATCTGGCTCCCAGATCCTACCATGAACCCCTCCCCCTGACATTGTCGCCCCACCTCCTCCTCGGGCACCAAATGTGTAAAAGAGTCCCTAGCCCATGGATTGGACAAGGGATCTTGGGGAGAGGGGGAGGCTTGGCTTCCCCTCTCCCTGATATTCCCCCCATACCATGGACCATGCGGGCTGGTATAGCTCAGGGTGCAAAGCCCCATGTGGCTAGGGCGCTGCATTCTGGCTATCCAAGCCTGCATAGAGAACAAGGGCTTAAAGAGGCTCGGAAGGGATAACCCCATGTCATTTTTTTTTATTTCCCACACTCTGAACATATATAAGAAAATAAAAATAAATACATTTATGGGGAACTGAGTTTCAGAAACCAAATTTCATCTGTAGTTAAATCTTCCTACTTTCATCTGAAGAACATTGCAAAGATTAAACATCTGATTCCCCCAGAGGATCTTCCAACCCTAGTTCACGCCTTCATCACATCACGGCTGGACTACTGCAATGCCCTTTATGCTGGCCTCCCCAAAAAGGACCTGCGTCGCCTGCAATTAGTGCAGAATGCTGTTGCCAGATTGCTAACAAACCAGCCTCGCCACTGTCACATTACACCAATCCTTCGCTCACTGCACTGGCTACCAGTAGAATGGAGAATACTCTTCAAGATTGGACTGCTGACATTCAAATCCCTGCACAATCTGGGCCCTGGATACATGAAGGACTTGCTGAAGCTGCACCACACCTCCCACAACCTCAGATCAGCAAGTTCTATAAACTTGGTCACTCCCAGAGTGCACCTCAAAAAATCTGGAGATAGAGCCTTCTGTCATGCTGCCCCTACTCTTTGGAACTCCCTGCCACACCCAGTAAAGACAGCACCATCCCTGGAGCTATTCAAATCTAGACTGAAAAGGTACCTGTTTAGCCTGGCATTTCCGGACTGATAAAATTCTTCCTCTGTAATACGATGGTCTGAGCCATGCTTATGCGCTTTGAGTCCTACGGGAGAAAAGCACTTTACAAATGTTATTTGTTGTTGTTGTTGTTGTTGTTATTTATATACATGTTAATACGCTATCTGTCATTTTACTGCAGTAACTTGTTCCTCTATCTTTGACATTGATTTTCTCAAAAACTATAAGGTCTTTTTGAAAAAAAAATCCCCTCTTTTTCCCACTATCCCTTTTAACATTCCCTGCAAATTTGGTGTTTCTAACAAATTGCTATTAACCGCTAAAGTCTGCAGCCAGTGACTTTAGTTTAAAAAGCGTAAACGCAATTTTTTTTTGTAAAAGTGGGCCTGAACTCTAGCACAGGTCAGAAGGAAAGCATAGAGAAATCCCCCTCATCTGTACCTAATTACAAATTGTAATTTGATCTCTCCTGTGTCACATGACTGCTATGGCAGAGATGGCAGATAAGCTAATTTGAAATAACAGTATGTTAACAATATATCTGCTTCCATGAATCAAGAAGTAGAAACAGTAAAGATTTGTTTTAGGATTTGGATCGGCTGTAACAAAGAAATGTTTTTCTTTAAAGGTCGTTAAGCTATTGCATATCTTTTAGAGCAGAGAGGATGTTCTGAGTTCAAGTTCACTTTAAATGTGAACAACGAACAGCCCAACTTCACCAGGAACTGTCCGCTGGTGAACTGTTCGGGCCATCTTTATACTGCAATAGTTAATTGCTGGGAATATATTTTTTCTTGTCATGTGTCACAGTGGGCCCCACCAGTTAGCCATTGTTCCTCAAAAAAATAGGAAACTGCCACTGTTGTCCACTACTGGGCCAAAGCAATTAACTCCACTGTTATGGCCCGTACTCACGGGCTGCAAAACTCGCCTGTCGCCAGCACACGTGAGCGTGTGGGCGACAGGCCGGCGACAGCTTCTCGCCAGGTCCCTCCGCGTACACATGCGGAAGAGGGACCAGCGGCAAGGCGGAAGCTGTCGCTGACGTTCCTCCTCCCCCCGCCGGAAGCTCACCGGAAGGTCTGTGAACCTCAATGGAGGTTGCTGTCGCTAGTCCGCGTACTCACGCGGACTAGCGACAGTTGCGGCGGGGGGGCAGCGGCGACTGTCGCCATGCGATTGAAAGTTTCAATCGCATGGCGACATAGCGACGGGCGACAGTTCGGGGGCGCGCGCGCGTGCGACGGCCCATACTCACGGGCGACCTGTCGCCGCAACACGCGCGCGCCGTGTTGCGGCGACAAGTCCCTCGTGAGTATGGGCCATTAGACTGATTAGCAGTAATCAAGTAAAAAGGGCCAGCAGAGGAACAAGACAATCAGAAACTGATTGGTGGAGAAAAACATAAAACCATAAACCAAGGCAATATGTAGACAATAAATATGTAGGCATAAGAGAACTCACTTTTGGCAAATGCACTGAAGTCTACGGTTATGAGAAAACACATTTTTACACAGATGATGGTATGTTGGGAAAGATATGGAGATGCACGTCAAAATACATTTTTACCAAATGCATTGAAGTCAAGCCAAGTCAAGCCACACAAAAAAAGACATTTTTGCACAGATAAGAGCATGCGTGAAACTATATGGGCATCCACAGAAAATCACATTTCACCATTTCCATTGAAGTCAACTGGTAATGCAAGTGGTACACATTATAATTTTCAAAGCATAAGGCTTACTACATTACACATAAAGCATTTTGCATTGTACATTTATTATCTGTATGCCTGGGATTGCAATGTTGACTTCCTGTGTTTCTGACAAATACAATTTGGCTGGACTGAACAGTAGTCTATGACCTCTCCAATCTCCTCCCCATTTCATTATCATTCACAGGAGGTATTCTGGGATTTGCTGGAATGGAGCAAAAACCTATAATTTCCGGTGAACACAGGGCTGACCCTTCCCATATCCTTCCTATTAGTGATGGTCATGTCTAGGAGAACTCATGGAGAAGCATGTGATCATCAGCTGATGGATTTGCAAAGCTCTGATTTGCTGCGATCACATCCTACTTTAGCACATGAACATGACTAGCAAATAGTGATGGCCCGAACAGTTCACCAGCAGATGGTTCCCTGCAAAATTTGCTTGTTTGCTGTTTGCATTTAAAGAGACTCTGTAACATCAAAAACCTCCCCTGGGGGGTACTCACCTAGGGTGGGGGAAGCCTCCGGATCCTAATGAGGCTTCCCACGCCGTCCTCTGTCCCACGGGGGTCTTGCTGCAGCCCTCCGAACAGCCGGCGACAGACCCGACTGTAGATTCAATATTTACCTTTGCTGGCTCCAGCGGGGGCGCTGTGGCTGCTTTTGGCTCGGAAATAGATGGAAATACCCGATCTCCGTCGGGTCTGCTCTACTGCGCAGGCGCCGGAAACTTGCGCCTGCGCAGTAGAGCAGACCCGACGGCGATCGGGTATTTCCACCTACTTCGGAGCTGACAGCCATCAGAGCGCCTGCGCAGGAGCCGAGAAGGTAAATATTGACGTCACCGCTGCACTGAGGGCTGCAGCGAGACTCCTATGGGACAGAGGACTGCGTGGGAAGCCTCATTAGGATCCGGAGGCTTCCCCACCCGAGGTGAGTACCCCCCAGGGGACGTTTTGACGTTACAGTTCCTCTTTAATGCAAGTGTTTTTGTCAAAAGGAGAAACACCACATTTGCAGGGTTATGGAGGACAGTGGGAAAAGAGTAAAAAAAAAATCAGAAAGACCCTGGCCCATCCAATTAACTTTTTTTCCTAAGTTGTCTCTAAGGTGATATTTTCAATACTGTCAGGTTTTCAATGATCAGAATTTAATAGAGATGTATTAATTGAATAAAACATAATTAATGTCCTTTAAAAATATAGCCTTATAGATATGTATTGCATGGTCTATTATAGATATTAGCAAGTGTATCCTGATTTATATTATATATGCATTTTATCATATGGATTGTAAGAAATAGATTTCTTTATACTGTTTTATATCAAATGTAATTCTGACTCAAAAAGAAAAGCAAAGAGTTTCTTTCCTCTAAGTTCAGACTGTTGACAAAATGTTGATCAAGGTATACGTGATTATTCTTAATCTTTAGGCAAATCTTAAAACTTTACTTTGTCTTGGACAATATTGAAGCCAATTGTCCTTGTTTACAGTCCAAAGGGCAGCATATATAGTGGCAGCTTGAAATAAGAAGGTGAACTGATATAGAATTTCTTATAATTTCTTATTATTAGAGATTCTATATATATGTATGGCATTATATATATTACATGATATAAGAACATGATATAAGACGAAACATTATGTTTGTATTTTATATAGTTAAGTAGATAGTATATGGGAATTATGAGATAGCTAGTTTCATCTAGTATTCACAAATATTGAAAGGGATTAAGGAATTATGACCATTTTTCCAATTTAATGAAATACTAACAAATAACAAGTTCTTTAGAATGGAAGAGTTCAAAGTCTAAATTTCTTTATATCCTCTCAGAACGCAGGACCACAATGCCCACTGCAGGACAATTACACATCCAGAAATGAAAAAAAAATGTCTGATATCAAATGAATCTTGATTAATCTGATATTCAAATGAGCTAGTTAAAGGGGCACTATGGCGAAACATTTTAAAATTTAAAATATGTGCAAACATATACAAATAAAAAGTATGTATTTTTCCAGAGTAAAATGAGCCATAAATTACTTTTCTCCTATAATGCTGTCACTTACAGTAGGTAGTAGAAACCTGACAGAAGTGACAGGTTTTTGACTAGTCCATCTCTTCATAGGGGATTTTCAGTGATTTATTTATTTTCAAAAGCACTTAGTGAATAGCAGTTGGTCTGTCCAACTGCCAAAAAACTGTGTAGCGAGCAGGGAAGCTTAGCTGGCCAGCATCATTGTTTAAATTATTTTTAGGGAATACCTTTTATAAAGAATAAAGGCCATGCTGAGAATCCCCTATGAAGAGATGGACTAGTCCAAAACCTGTCACTTCTGTCAGATGTCTACTACCTACTGTAAGTAAGAGCAACATAGGCGAAAAGTAATTTATGACTCATTGTACTCTGGAAAAAAACGTACTACTTATTTGTATATATTTGCACTTTTACAATTTTTTGCCATAGTGCCCCTTTAATTGTCAACTTTAGTCACACCTTTCAGTTGTTGATTGGATCTTAGTTTACCTGGGGGGCTGAGTTATAAGTTAGTTAGAGGGGTATAAATAATGAGTGCATTGGACACTTGAGACACTCTCTCATCCTTTCAAAAGAAAACACACTCTCCTATGAAAGACACACACTCTCGACCTCTGAAAGAAGGAATCCCAGACTCTCACGCCCTACCAGCCTTGAGGCCACTCCCAGATCGGGTTAGCAGTGCAGGCCTGGCAAGATTCCTTACTCCATTTTATTGGTAACTATACGTTTTTAATTATATCAAAGCCAACTAAGTTAGGGGCTTGGATTTTCAATGATTCTATACCTAGTATAGAATACCCTGAATATGTGACCTTCCTGGAATTGCAACTAGGAATATCCGTGTTTGATTTGGGTTCATTTTTCTCTACATTTTTAATTAATGTATGTTTTTCCTCCAAGCTTATAACTTGTTAGAGAGAGATAAAAGATTGGTTGACATATAAAGGTTTCATTTACAGATCAGGTCATAATTGCATAATTTCATATATCTTTTCCCTTTGATTTAAAATCAGATTATTTTTTATAAAACAGTGTAAAAAGTGCTTACAGATCAGTAAACTTTAAACTTGTTTTATATATTGAAGTTTGTAGACCAGCTAGATCTGCTTCCATATTTTTCCTTTGTTAGATTGTGCAGTACAATCAAGCCTTGCAAATAAGATAAAATGTCTGCCATCTTGTGGTTAACACAGCCGATTGTGATTGTTTGATTTTATTGGTTAATATCTGTGGTCAACTTTGCTCTGAAGTGTATAGTCAGCTTATATTGAGAAGTACCTTGTGGTTATTATTATTTGGTGGTTATTGTTTGATTCGTATTATTTGATTTGTAATCATTCTGACAACTTTTATATATTTAATAAATTAATTATATGAAAAGTAAAGAGTTGTCCTGACTTTTCACTCTTTGTACCAGTAGCTTGAGAAACTCGCTATAAGAACTTAAGGTTGGGCATTTTAATATAACAAGACTCCATCCTTTATTTTTTTGTAGGAGGCCTTAGTTTTTGATTTTATACATAGGGTTATAGTTTATATAATAATATCGTATAAACACCTGACAATACAATGGGCTTGATTCACTAAAGTGTGCTAACTCAGTTAGCACACCTAAAAGCTTTCCACGTGCAAACTAGGGTGCTAGGTAGTTTGCACGGGCAAAGCTGTTACTGATCGCACGCAATCATCCCCATGGAGGCTGGGATAGCTAGAATACAGAGCCCTGGTCACGTGGGGCTTTGCACCCAGAGCTATACCAATCCACATGGTCCATGGCATGGAAGGGGGGCTCTGGAGGAGAGGAGGGCCAAGCTGCCCCTCTCCCCCAGAGTCCTTGTCCAATCCATAAAAATCACAAAAGAAGATAGATGGTTGGCACTACAATATTGGCATACATACTTTGAGACAAAGGACTTGGTATGCTGTTCAATCAGCTGTGGTGTGATCTAGGTGCAGTGCAATTCAGGATGCAAAGAAGGCAGAAGAGCAAAAAGAAGGAGCATACCTGGCACTGTTGCTTGCTGTAACGGTATTTATTCAACCATTCTGATATTCAACTTGTAGTGAAAAAAAGGTAACATCACATATTAAGTTGATGCTGCTGGGTTAATCTACCAGGAGAAAAAGTGCAATATAAATGTTCTGTGTTTTGTCTTGAAAATAACTTAATAAAGAAAATTGCTTAGTTTTTTACCATTTCTATTTATCCATTATTTAGTCAGTGTTAGCCCATCATAAAATCTTTCCTCACCCTGATTTAAATTCTGAAATTCATCACAGGTACCAATATCTTTAGTGCTGCTAACCTGCAGTGCTGCGGAATGGTGGTGCGCTGTGTGCTCTAAATAGGGATGCTCATTCAGATTCCGCATTTCCGATCAGAAATTAAATTTCCGCATCTGAATGCAGAAATCGGTAATACAAGTGAGGTAGGCAGATTTTCGCGGATTTTCACCGGAAATCACAGAAATTTACGACGACTTTAACATCGATTTGGTGTTTCTAGGACTTATGGGGGCTTTGCTATTAACCGCTTAAGTCAGCGGATTTTCACTGTAAAGTAAAATGCAGAAAATCTGCATTATCCGATATGCGGTAATTTTAAGCCAATCAGAAGACTCAGAATGATTAAACCAATCAGAGAATGGAGATTTAGACGGAAATTTCCGCATTCTCTGATTGGCTTATTCATTCTGCGTCTTCTGATTGGCTTAAAATTACTGCATATCTGATAATGCGGATTTTCTGCATTTTACATTACAGTCCAAACCCGCTGACTTTAGCGGGTAATAGCACCCATAAGTCCAAGAAACACCAAATTTTCAGGTTTTATTAAACCAAATCTTGTGAACAAGATGATAAAAAAGTTTTCAAAAATACAAGTTTTTGAGAAATGCATCGGAATGCATAAATTGGTAGCGGAAAGCAGAATCGGTAGCAGTGGTAGTAATCGGCAAAGGCAGAATGCGGATTTGCAGAATCGGAAATTGGCATTTCGACCATCCCTAGTTCTGAGTTCTGAGCAAAGACACCTCATCTCCCAGAGTGGACTGGGATAATAAAAAGGCTAATTAGACTAGGCTTGACATCACTGGGAGGGTAGGGCTACAGAGTACCAGTGAAATCGCTGCCGGGAGACTTGGGCGCAGGATACAGCGGATATATACGGCTTACCCTGCTCCTGCACAGGTCCCGGAGGCGTTAATTACTATTCCCCCTCCAGGTCCACGTGGATGGTAGGGAATGATGTAATTCAGCGGCCGAATTACAGTGTTTTAAAAGTAACTTCAGCACCTTCTTCTGATGGTGCCGAAGTTACCCACTGTGTGCCGCTATAGTTGTAATTCCTATTACAGTCTTTGGTGGTGCCGGCTGTGCCCAAATCTCCTGCGCTGGATACAACATGTTTGAGGGTTACACACCAATACTCAGCAATACATACATTTAGGAAGTGTTTCTGATGCTGAAACGAGAAAATGGACTGTAAAAGTGGGTTATCCTAAATAATTTACCTGTTTCTACTATATATTGTTACAGTTCCTCTTTAAATGCTAATGACTAGCAGGCAAATAACAGTTTTTGCAAGCACGAAACTGAACACATACCTATTTAAACAAAGGAAACATTCATCAACTTAAGAGCATGCAAATTTGTTTCAGTGTATCTTTTTTTTGGAACTTTCTAGTCCATGCACTGCACTGCACATCATTCAGATCTATGGGGCTTAATGTTTCAATTGCCAAATACATTTAATTCTTGAATACATTTACTAAGAGAAAGCAGAATAAGCATGAGTCTTTCCTTGGTTTAAACTTCTAAATGTGTTGAATCTGTTTAAAAGTGTCATGAATGAAATGCATGATATTATCTTAACCGCTTAAGGTTTCTGGATGTGAGTCTCATGTCCAAACTAGCTACTCTCAAGGTTCCTGGATGTGAGACTCACATCCTGCACTGGAAACTGCTGCCGCCACAAGTGTGGGTGTGCAAGTGCGTGCCCTAACTGCTCGTGCATGTGCAGAAGCTTGTGCATGCTTATCACATGCCTGCTCTTGCACTCATCCAATAGTGAATGATTGCTGCTACCAACAAATATTTACATACAGTCACAAGAAAAATTGTAATGTAATGATCCATAATGATTGGATGCTATCACTAGGGTGACAGCTCAGGGACCCAACTCTGTATAGATCCACTGAAATGTTGTTTCCTATGCGACATGCATAGGTATGGATCTATACAGCACTGGGGTCCCCAAACTGTGCACCCTGTGCAATCACATGCAATTACTACAAATGCATAGGCTGGCGATAATGGTACACTAAATGCCCAACTAGTGATGAAATATGGCACATATGGTATTGTTTTAACCGAGACAAGGCAATTAATGTATTTTGAGGTGTTTTACAACCATGGCCCTTCTCATGTAAAAATGAGGAAGGGAAACATGAAAAAACATGTTTTTTTTTAGTTTAGTTTTGTTTTGTTTACGCCTAATTTTCCTGGTTAGAGTGTTGGTGAAATAAAATAATATTTGGAAAAAAATATTACTCGAAGAAAGCTGAGTTTGTCCTAAAAAAACACAACATATGTATCACTTTGATGGCATAGGTGATAAAAAGTTGTTGCTATATCAACAGTGACACAGCCAAAATTGTCAGGAACCTTAAGGGGTAAAAACCTCGGAACCTGAAGTGGTTAAGCTTTATGAAGATAAAGGAGCCCTATTGTGATTAGAGATGGCCCGAACAGTTTGCCGGCGAACAGTTCCCGGCAAAGATCAACTATTCACGCTTGCATCGACAAGCGAACACATAGGGCTTGATTCACAAAGCGGTGCTAACCTAGTTAGCATGCCTAAAGACTTTTGGGCGTGATAAGCATTGTACTAAGTAGGTTAGCACCGATTTGAGTGGAAACTTTGCGCGCGCAAAGTCCGGTGCATGCAAAATGTCGCATAGGGTTTCATGGCGTTTCACGCGTAAACGTAAAAGTTTACGTGCGTAAAACTTTACACGCATAACTTTGCACACGAGTTTATTTTTGGGCTTTTCACCAGCGTGCTAATAACAGTTAGCACGGCTTTGTGAATCAAGCCCATAGCGTGTTCAACCCTCCCCCTATACATCATCATTGAGCTAAACTTTGACCCCTTAGCTTACAGTCAGCAGACACATGGCAGCCAATCAGCTAGCACCCCCTCCTGGACCCCCATCCCCCATTCAAAAACGTAGTTGCACCGGTCATGTTGCATTCAGTCTGTGGCTGATATAGTGAGAGGAAGGGAGAGACGTGTGTGTGTGTGTGTGTGTGTGTGTGTGTGTGTGTGTGTGTGTGTGTGTGTGTGTGTGTGTGTGTGTGTGTGTGTGTGTGTGTGTGTGTGTGTGTGTGTGTGCAAGCGTGCAAGCGTGTGTGTGTGTGTGTGTGTGTGCGACACTCCACAGTGCACACTGACACTGAGCTGTGCCCAGTACTACTGCTTACTGCTATTATGTGCGACATTAGACACAAGCACAATACTACTCCAGTGCCTTATTTCTCACTGTATTGTGTTTGAACTATTGCATATCTCTGTGTGTGACACTCCACAGAGCCCACTGGCATTCACGCAGAGCTGTGCCCACTACTACTGCTATAATTGTGTGCCACATTAGAAACAAGCAAAGTACTACTCCCGTGCTTTATTTTTCACTGTATTGTGTTTGAACTATTGCATATATCTGTGTCTGACACTTCACAGAGCCCACTGGCACTCTCTCAGAGCTGTGCCCACTACTACTGCTATAATTGTGTGCCACATTAGAAACAAGCACAGTACTGCTACAGTGCCTTATTTTTCACTGTATTGTATACTGTATATGCTCTGAGTGAGTGCCAGTGGGCTCTGTGGAGTGTCCGACACAGATAAATGCAATTGTTCAACTATTGCATATATCTGTGTCTGACACTCCGCAGAGCCCACTGGCACTCACTCAGAGATGTGCCCACTACCACTGCTATAATTGTGTGCCACATTAGAAACAAGCACTGTACTACTCTAGTGCCTTATGTTTCACTGTACTGTCTTTGAACTATTGCATATCTCTGTGCCTGATACTCCACAGAGCCCACTGGCACTCACTCACAGCTGCTGCTATAATTGTGTGATACATTAGAAACAAGCACAGTACTACTCTAGTGACTTATTTTTCACTGTATTGTGTTTGAACTATTGCATATCTCTGTGTGTGACATTCCACATAGCCCACTAGCACTCACTCAGAGCTGTGCCCATTACTACTGCTATAATTGTGTGGTACATTAGACACAAGCACAGTACTACTCCAGTGCCTTATTTTCCACTGTATTGTGATAGAACTATTGCATTTTTTTGTGTGTGACACTGCACAGCCCACTGACACCCAGAGCTGTGCACACTACTGCTATTGTTTGACAAAAAAAATTGCAAGGGTGGCAGTTCAAACATACCACCTCTCACTTCTCCTCTTGTAAGAGTGGCAGCTCAAACATACCACCACCTCTCACTTCTCATTCTTGTAAAAGTGTCAGTTCAAACATAGGCACTAGATCTCCTCCAAGACACCAGGATGGAGTATCAGCTAGCCTGCTGCCAGCTTGCCACCTGCTGATGACCACTGGCAAGCCTCCACTGCATGGCTCTGCATTGGAGTTGGTGATACCACCACGAATGGCAGGCAGGCCTGCTGTCAGCCTGCCTCCTGCTTGACTACCTCTCTTGTCAGTGACACTCACCAGGGATGATACAAACATCTTTTCTTTTAAAAAAAACTTTCAATTTTTGGGGTAAAATGTGTAGGACATGACATTCTCTGGCCTCTGCAACAACGTTTGCAAAACATCTTTCTTTCTTTTTCTTTCTTTCTTTTTTTTGGTCAAATTAAAAAACCTATGCATACATGTGCAGAGCTAAGTCATCACTTATCTTGTCAGTGTCACTGACCAGTGTCACATTCCAGACCTGGTAGTGCTCAATCTCATGTGGCTGCATGGTCACGTAACTAGTTAGCATGGAGGAGTTCACAAAGTTGCATCCAGTAGAGTGTGCATGCAACATCCGCACATATAAGTTCCTCAATGTCCAAGTTCCATTGATGTCTAAGTGCCATTTATTAATCTAGTCACAATACTAGTTAGCATGGTGGAGTTCACAAATAGACTAAAAAAAAAAAATAAAAAAAAAAATTGGCATGCAGACTGAGCCTGTCTGTTTGGAAAAACGTCTAGCAACACTGGTCCATTCAGTTGAGCGCACATGCAGCACCACACACACCTAAGTGCCTTACAGACATGTTAGCGCTCAATCTTGGTAAATGTGGTGTTTGGTCTGTCAGTGTGAAGTGGACATAACCCTTACAAAACCACCATGTGTACATACTCCGGACATTTTAAAGCAGCCCTTACTTCCTCATATATAGGAATTTACTGTGATTTTTGCCCGTTAAGGTTTAAAACACGACTCTGCGTCAACTACGTCATTTTTGGTGGGATTTTTGGCATGGATCTCCCTCCGGCATGTCACAGTCCCAGTGGTAGGCTCCTTGAAAAAACTTGTCCCTCACTTTTGTGGCCAGAAAGAGTCCCTGTAGGTTTTGAAATTTGTTTGCCCATTGAAGTCTATGGTGGTTCGCCGGTTCGCGGGAACCCGAACTTTTGCAAAAGTTAGAGTTCGGTGTCCGCGAACCCAAAATTTGATGTTTGTGACATCTCTAATTGTGACACATGAGACCTGTTTCTGTTCTCTTAGTACCTACTGTGTCCTCCTTATTTATAAACTGAAGTTACAGCATATTTGAGGTCTTGTATATTAACAATTTCATCGGTTGTCTTTGGCTTTCCTTGTTATATTGAAGCGTTGGCATATTTTTCCACTGTATGATACATTTATTTATTTATTGTAGAACCTGTAAATATGCTAGAATTCTGAAGTATCTATAGATCTACTAGGTTTTTTTGTATCACACTTTTATAAGATAGTGTTTAAAGTGAATGAAAAAAAAAGGTACTCTGAACACATTATTACATGTGTTTCCTACACACAATCCTTCATATAAAATGTCTATGTAATGCTGGGGGGGTCATACTTTCTGACCACCCAGCACAACAAGGCTAAGAGCTGGATAATGGAAGAGGTTACACAGTCTGCCCAGAGCAACTGCAGCTCTGGGCTTCCAATATCGCTACAAATAATACACAATGGCAGCACAGTGGGATGTTGTGCTGCCTTAGCGATAGTAAGCTTTCAGACAGATACAAGGTAGGACTATAGATTGGAGCGTAACTAGTAGCAACCGCAGCTCACAGTCACGTCCACAGAAGCAGAGCAAGCAGGCTAACAACAGTCACCAGCAAGCATCCACCTAGGCAAAACTACAGGATAGAACGTAACTAATAGCAACTGCAGCCTATAGTTACTTTCCCAGAAACTAGAGTAGCAGGAATACTACAGTCACCAATGTGGTGATGGCAGAATCCAAGCTATCTGGATAATAGACTTCACTGACTCACTGCGGATGCAGCGAACATCCATCAAGCATGGAACTAGGCAATACACAATAATAAGAAAAATAACAAATGGCTCATCTAGCGGATACATATATATTAGCAAGTCTGCATATATATTTATCTAGAACTAGCTAAAGCACAAGTAATAAGGTCGCATAGAACTACAATAACAGAACTATACAGAGTAACAAGGTGCCCAGTAGATCAGCGTACTGACCACTATGACGGGCGGGGTATGAAATGGGAGGCAGACTTTTATGCTGGCATCAGCCAATGGATGCAGGTATGCAAATCTCCACACAGATGAATGGTAATCACTCAATCCTGAGCTGGCTTGATTACCATTTGCTAGCTGGCTGTGAATGCAAAGGACCCCCATAAGAAGTACATGCAGAATTATGTAACAACATGCATGCAGGAAATCCAGGGCTATCTGGCCGCAGCTCAGCTGCCACAAGCAATTGGTAGAATGATGATAGCATCCTGAACTGCACAGAACTGCAGAGCGATTGCAAATGACAGTGAGACCCATTGCAAATGCACAACCGAATGCAAGCAGATAAGCCAGAACTGTCCGTTTGCCGCTCCACTGCAATGGACAGAATATGCTTCAGGATGGATCCTTACAGTCTAATTATTAAACATTACATTTTTCTTTCTATGTCAATGTCAAAAGATTTCCAGGTATAACTGGTCGGCAGCTGTACAGATGGAAAATATAATAAATGTCTTCATACTCAAATGTACTTTGCTTTGTGAAAAGACACAAAAGTATTCCGCTATAGTATAGATGTAGAGTGGCCATATATAATATAACATTACTGAACACATCAACCATAATACACACACTGTTTATGTACATATTTTTGGGGGACAATTTACCCTTTATATCTTATGTTAGACTCTCATAGTACAGATGTAAAATGACAGCTATGGCACCACTGCTATACAGTATATATATATTTGATTGAGCACAGTAATACCATGGTCAGTAAACCATTTACCAGTGGTTTTGGCACTGTGAGCAGGTGCCAGGTCGTGCTGAAAAATGAAATCTTCATCTCCATAAAGCTTTTCAGCAGATGGAAGCATGAACCCACTTTTGAACCAGAAGCAGCGGCAGAAGTGCCTGACTTGGGATACAGAGAAGCAGCACTGGACTGTTGCTCAGTGGTCCAAAGTACTTTTTTCGGATGAAAGCAACTTTTACATGTCATTTGGAAATCAAAGTGCCAGAGTCTGGAGGAAGACTGGGGAGAGGGAAATGCCAAAATGCCTGAAGTCCAGTGTCAAGTACCCACAGTCAGTGATGGTCTGGGGTGCCATGTCAGCTGCTGGTGTTGGTCCACTGTGCTTTATCAAGGGCAGGGTCAATGCAGCTAGCTATCAGGAGTTTATGGAGCACTTCATGCTTCCATCTGCTTAAAAGCTTTGTGGAGATGAAGATTTCATTTTTCAGCACGACCTGGCACCTGCTCACAGTGCCAAAACCACTGGTAAATGGTTTACTGACCATGGTATTACTGTGCTCAATTGGCCTGCCAACTCTCCTGACCTGAACCCCATAGAGAATCTGTGGGATATTGTGAAGAGAAAGTTGAGAGACACAAGACCCAACTTAAGGCCGCTATCGAAGCATCCTGGGCCTCCATAACACCTGAGCAGTGCCACGGGCTGATTGCCTCCATGCCACGCCGCATTGAAGCAGTCATTTCTGCAAAAGGATTCCCGACCAAGTATTGAGTGCATAACTGAACATAATTATTTGAAGGTTGACTTTTTTTGTTTTAAAAACACTTTTCTTTTATTGGTCGGATGAAATATGCTATTTTTTTGAGATAGGAAATTTGGGTTATCATGAGCTGTATGCCAAAATCATCAATATTAAAACAACAAAAGGCTTGAACTACTTCAGTTGTGTGTATTTGAATCTAAATATATATGAAAGTCTAATGTTTATCAGTACATTACAGAAAATAATGAACTTTATCACAATATGCTAATTTTTTGAGAAGATCATATATATATATATATATATATATATATATATATATATATATATATATATATATATATATATATATATGTATATATATAATTTTAGTCACAAAATACACAACCAGATAATGGTATTTATTATACCTCACTGCACAATGGGTTAACATTTATAAATAGAGATAATGATAATGGGTCAAAAGCTACCTCATTTGTATAGACCTGTATTATAACATGGTTTAATTCTCCGACAGAAAAAAAGAAAACCTTACTGTTTGTTTGTTTGTTTTTTTCTTTTTAACACAAAGTATAAATATTTAGGTTTTTATTCCTGTTGATTATAATCAATGTTCAGATAAATATCTCAAAAAGGCATTTAACAATCAGCATGCTAATCCTTTATCTGAAAGCAAAACAATGAACAGTGAACCATCTGCAGACTGCTCATCTTAGTGCAGGAATCACATGTGTAAGAGTTAAGTTATTTTCTTGAACTAAAAATAGTGCCTTATCTCCCCAAGGATCCTTTTTTTATCTTACCTTTCTATTTTTTTCATTTAACTTTTTATTAAGAGCACTGTTAAAAGCCCAGATTTAGCCAGCATGGTTGCCATGGAGGAAACAGTAAGCGAAGCTCTGAAATATGACCTTAACCAGACATTTTAACCCTGTATGCTGAGCTGAGATTAAACACTAGAAGTACTATCAGCTTATTAATGTTACTTTAGGCTGTTGTGTAATTGGCAACAGTAATGGCTCTCAGAGCAAATTAATTATTAAATAAACAATGTGATCTGTTGTATGCTGCTGGATTCCACAGTAGGAGAAATAAACACATTCTATATATCTTTTATTTTCATTTGTTTTATCTCTAGTATAAAATGAGCAAAGCTCTGCTGTGTTCTTGCATATACAGAACAATAATTTCATGAATGCATTGTCTAGCAATATGGATTGCCATAAACCAGTCAACAGATAGGAAACTTTTTTATCATCTAGTAGCTTTTTTTTTATTTCTTAAAAAATCTTAGATACTGTCCATAATTCTGCTGACATTTTGTGGAAGAGGGTCTGTGGTGAGAGGTTTTGTCTGTATTAAAGGGTTATACATTATGCAGGAAATGTGTTAGATAAAGCATGTAAACAAGAGGCCCTACATGCCTTCTTCTCAATACCACTTTAGTAGCCCTTTAGTTGTAGTATACAGTTGTGTGTTGGTACCTCTACACAAAAAAAAACCCTCACCATGCAGATCACTGAAAAAGTGTTTTTTTTCCCCCAATGCCTACATGGTAGCCTCACCAAAAAGTAGGTGAAAAGTACCATCAAAATAATTTTTAAAGTATTTTCTTGATCACTTGTGGATTAAAGGGCATTTTATTAAAAATGTATGAAAATATCACCTAGGACAAAACTCAAGGGATAAAGTTAATTACAAATGGGCCAAAGTGTTGCCTAAGCTAGTGAAAAAAAAAATCTAAAATGGCCTGGATGCATTTGTTGGTACCAAAAAAAAAATCTGTAGCGGGTAGTGCTGGATTTAGGGTACTTTTTTATTTATATTTTCATAGATTTTAATGCATAAAATACAATTTCCAGAATAAATTATAGATATATATCCACTTGTAATCAAGTTTTATTTTGTTCCTTTTATATTCATTTATTCATAATAAAAAAAATATGTTTTTCTATGTTGATAGTGGATTCTCTTTATTACAAGTGGATATATATCCATAATCTATTCTGGAAATTGTAATTTTATTTATCAAAATTTATGAAGATATAAATAAAAAAAGTACCTTAAATCTAGTGCTACCCTCTATAGGAAAAAAAAAATCTTTTTTGGATATATATCCACAATTTATTCTGGAAATTGTAAAATGTTTTGGTTTTAGTACTTTGGAAGGGCATAAGGGGAGATCCCAGACCTTGAGGAAAAAGCAGCAGGAGGAAGCAGTAGTATACATCTTTAAATAATTGCAGCACCCTTCAGTCATTAACATTTGTTGGTACCTCTAAAAATGAACATACATACATAAATAGATTAGAGAGATATTTAAAACTAGCTGTTTTTTAAATTAGTATTATACACAATCTTCACTCTGCTGTTTTGCACCATTGTGTGCTCAACTCTAAATACCAGGTAACGCAAAGTTATCTGAGGAAACCTGTTGGAATTTTTTAGACAAACATATTAAAAACAAAGGCTAAAAGACCATTTAAAAGCAGCTTCCAGTTCCTGTGATGACTGATGCAAACATTATTGAGAAATCTAAAGTGAACCTGAAATGGAAGATAAAATTCTATTTTACTTACCTGGGGCTTTTTCCAGCCCCCTATAGCCTTACAGGTTGCTCGGTTTCCTTCCAGTCTTATAATGCTGCACCCCTCCGAAAATTTAATGACTAGACAAGTCTGGCGCATGCACAGAGCAATCCCAGCCATAGAATCGCAGAATCAAGGAGGCAAGAGACCCAGGCTACACATGCACAGTATCCCAGGACTGGTGATCTTTTGGAGGGACGCAGCAGTAGAACCAATAATAGAGGAAACAGGGGACCTACAAGGCTACAGGGGACTCAAAGAATCCCCCGGTAAGTAAAAAATAACTTGTTCCCCCCTCTCTTTAAGGTCCACAGGACTGTGGCCAATTAGGGCTGGATTTCCAGCACCCAAGGCCCGCTGCTTCCCCCCCCCCCCCCTTCCATATCACATTCTGTCCAACACCCTAATGTGTGATCACTGATTTTCAGGAGAAAAGCCTGATACACACAATGCAATTTCCCATCAGATTGATAGGTTGAATAAATAATTTCTATCAGGTCCTGTAACGAACGGTGAAGCACAGAGAGGATCTGATTACCGGTGATCTGCAGTATCACTGGGAATACAGATATATACCAGATTATAATTGATCTGCAGTATCACCGATAATCCGATATACCAGCTAACCTCTGTTCACCTGAGTAGAGTGTAGTGTTAGGTGCAACAATAACACTTAGAGGACTAGGCCTCAGCGCAGTAAGGAGTACTGCACGGATTCCTTCCGAAGACCTGAACTCTCCAAGGCGGGAGGAGTCAGGTCGAGAGTAGGAAGGATTGTCTGAAAGTGACACTCAGGAGGAAGTGTCACTAACAGGACGGGGAACCGCCTCCAATAGTAAGGTCAGTTCTCGAGGTCGGACAAGCCAGGTCGTAAACACACGGACAGATAAAGTTCAGATTCAGAAGGCAGAGGCGGAGTCTAGGTACAGGCAGGGTTTCGGCAACAGGGTATCAGAAATATCGAGGTACAAGATCAGGAGGCAGGAGCAGAGTCAGAGGACGAGCCGGGGTTCGGCAACAGAGTATCAGAATGGCAAGGTACAAGATCAGAGTTCAGGAGGATAGTCAGGCAGGCAAAAAGTCATAACAGATAATCACAATCAAACTAGTACTTTAGCTATCAACAGAATCTAGCTAAGTGTAGGATTACAGCTCCAGCTGGTCCCGGCACACTTAAGGATCTGACTACAGGTCTGAGTGCTTCCACGTATGTGTTCGCAACGCCAGACAACCAGCAACTGAACAGCCAGCAGTATATATACACAGCCACTCTCCAGCCCCTCCCTAAGTGCTGGACCAATGAGAGGGCTCAGAATTGTCAGCTGACCAGCTTGGTTAGCTGACCTACTTCTGGCTGTTATATAAGCTTTGCCTCTGTGCGCGCGCGTGTCACTCTGAATCTTGGTGGACTATCAGTCCCAGCCACACCAGTACTGTTTTGCAATGTATGCAGTGAACCGAGTGTGGGAGCCGCCGTACCGCTCCCTACACCAGCGGCGGCTTCCCCATGCTCAACTCCTTTGCCAGGGACACTGCCATGCGGCAAGTTCGCCGCCTCCAATGCGGATTCCGCCGCTCCCAATGCGGATTCCGCCCTTCCCAATGCGGATTCCGCCGCTCTGCCTATGCGGCGCGCGCCGGTTTTTCCGCGTTGTGACGCCATGCTGGACGCGGAAACAGCCGCCTCACCTTGAGAGACGGTGGCTTTTCCGCGTTTCTTCACAGTACCCCCTCCTTCCCCCCCCCCCAAGGAGTGGACTCCGGACATCTCCTCCCAGGTTTCTCGGGATGTAAGGCATGAAACTCCTTCCTTAACTCGTCCGCATGCAGGCGAGTCCCCGGTAACCCATTGTCTCTCCTCAATGCCATACCCTTTCCAATGTACCAGATATTGTACCGAGTTCTGGACAATGCGTGAGTCTAAAATTTTCTCTATTTCAAACTCAGGTTGACTATCCACCAGGACAGGAGGAGGAGGAGTAGGACCCATATGGACTGCTGGTTTTAGCAGGGATACGTGAAATGACCTTACCCCACGCATGCTGGCGGGAAGATCAACGGTATAAGTAACGTTGTTGATCTTTTCGCTACCGGAAACGGACCGACAAACCTGGGACCCAATTTGTCTGAGGGCTGTTTCAGGGTCAAATGACGAGTGGATACCCAAACCAAGTTTCCTGGTTGGAACCTCCACTCCACCGAACGTCTTTTGTCAGCTTGACCCTTCTGACTCAAAAACGCCCTTTGCAAACTATCTCTCACCGTCCACCAAATGTCTTTAAAAGACCTTTGCCAGGCCTCCAGAGCTGAAAACGGGGTGGAGGCCACTGGCTATGGTGAGAATTTGGGCAATCTTCCAGACACTACCTGGAACTGAGAAAATCCGGTGGAAGAGCTTTTCAAATTATTTTGTGCGAATTCCACAAAGGGCAGAAATTTGACCCAGTCGTTCTGCGCCTCTGCAACGTAGCATCTCAAAAACTGCTCCAAAGACTGGTTGACCCTCTCCGTCTGCCCATTGGTCTGTGGGTGGTAGCCCGATGAAAACGACAGCTTCATGCCCATTTGGTGGCAGAATGCCCTCCAGAATCTAGACACGAATTGGACTCCCCGATCGGACACTATGTTTTTCGGAATGCCGTGCAGCCGGAACACATGTTTGATAAACAAGTCGGCCAATTCCTGGGCCGAGGGGAGTCCTTTCAAGGGCCCAAAATGGGCCATCTTGCTGAAGCGGTCGACTACCACCCAAATGACCGACATGCCCTCTGACCTGGGAAGCTCACCCACAAAATCCATGGATAAGTGGATCCATGGTTCACTCGGGGTGGGTAAAGGCTGCAACGTACCTACAGGTGCCTGCTGGGAGGGTTTGCTTTTAGCACATACCGCACATTCCTTAACAAATTATTTGCAGTCAGCTGCCAGAGAAGGCCACCAAGCACACCTGGCCACAAGATCCTGCGTTCTAGAAGCCCCAGGATGTCCCGCATTCTTGTGTGAATGGAACATCTGTAGTACCCGGAGACGGAATGGCAGAGGCACAAATAAAACCCCCTCAGGCTTCCCCTCAGGGACATCCTGCTGAAAAGGACTCAAGGTCTCTGTCCAGTCTTCCCAAGTCTCCGTTACTGCTAGCACCAAATTCTGTGGGATAATGGTCTCTGGGGCAGAGGGCTGTGCTGTCTCCAACTCAAAGCATCTGGACAGGGCATCTGCCTAAGGGCCCTTTTCCACTAGCGGCGTTTGCGATGCTGAATCGCAAAGTTGCAAACCGCTAGTGATTTTGAAATCTCTACGGTTTGCTTTTTAACATAGGAATCGCGGTAGGTAATTTCCACTACCGCGATTCGTTTTTTTACTCAAACGCGATCGTACCGCAGAGCGATCTTTGCCGCGATTTTGCTATGCAGTGCATTGCATAGCAAAATCGTGAACGCAATCGCCGGGAAGTTTCCTGCACTTGCGATTCAGCAATCGCTAGCGTTTAGCGCGAACGCTAGTGATTGCTAGTGGAAAAGGGCCCTTAATGTTCTTGCTACCCGGGGTATACGTAATTACGAACCTGAACTGAACCTGAAATAAAGACCATCGAGCCTGACGGGGACTTAATCTCTTAGCCCCCTCGATGTATTCTAAATTTTTGTGATCCGTGTATACAGTAATCGTATGTTCTGCTCCTTCCAGCCAGTGACGCCACTCCTCAAAAGCAAGTTTAATGGCTAGGAGCTCTCTGTTGCCTATATCGTAGTTTCTCTCTGCCGGAGAGAACCTACGAGAGAAATAAGCACAAGGATGTAGCCTTCCCTGCAACCCTGACCGCTGAGACAGCACAGCCCCTACCCCAACCTCCGAGGCATCTACCTCAACAATAAAAGGATAAGAGGTGTCCACATGTCTCAGGATGGGTGCGGAACAAAACAAATCTTTTAAAGTGGAGAAAGCACTTAATGCTTCAGGAGACCAGTGGGTGGTATCTGCCCCTTTTTTCATAAGATAGGTGAGGGGTGCAATGACCGTGGAATACCCCTTTATGAACCTTCTGTAATAATTTGTAAAGCCTAAAAACCGCTGTAAAGACTTCAACCCAACCGGCTGAGGCCATTCCAAAACAGCGGAGACTTTGGCGGGGTCCATAGACAGGCCCGTGGTGGAAATTATGTACCCCAAAAAGGCGACAGATGTTACTTCAAAAATACACTTCTCAATTTTAGCGTAAAGTGAGTTCTGCCTTAGTTTGTTTAGTACAAATTTTACATGCGTTCTGTGCTCAGCGAGGTTGTTGGAGAAAACGAGTATATCGTCAAGATAGACCAGAACGAATCTCCCCAACACCTCTCTGAAGACCTCGTTGATGAGTTCCTGAAAAACGGCCGGGGCATTACATAACCCAAAGGGCATCACCAGGTACTCGTAATGCCCATCTGGCGTGTTAAAGGCCGTTTTCCACTCATCGCCCTTCCTTATGCACACCAGATTGTATGCGCCCCGCAAATCCAGCTTAGAGAAGATCTTAGCGTCGGTGACCTGCGCAAATAAGTCGTCTATCAGGGGTAATGGATATCAATTCTTCACCGTGATTTTATTTAGTCCCCGGTAATCGATACAGGGCCGCAGGCCCCCGTCTTTCTTTTTAACAAAAAAGAAACCTGCTCCAGCAGGCGATCGGGACGGGCGAATGAAGCCCTTGGCCAAATTCTCACGGATATATTCTTGCATAGCCAATTTTTCTGGCCCAGATAAATTGTACAAATGACCCCAAGGGGGCATACAACCTGAACGGATGTCAATGGGGCAATCGAAAGAGCGATGTGGGGGTAACTTGTCTGCTGCCTTGGGACAGAATACATCAGAATATTCCAAATATTGCTCAGGTACCCCCTGTACATGAACCCTAGTTTGGCCGAATTTCACCTTCCCTAAACATTGCTGAAAGCAGTGTGCTGACCAAGAAATTAGTTGGCCGGTGGCCCAATCAATGTGTGGAGAATGAAGGTGCAACCACGGCATGCCGAGTATAATGGTGGAGGTTGTCATTTGCAATACAAAGAACTGTAACTTTTCCCAGTGCAGTACTCCTATGGTGACTCCCACCTCTGGTGTCTGAGACAGTGGGTGATTCCCTTGCAGCGGAGAGTCATCCACTGCCGTAACCTGGATGGGTGGTTGTACTGGTGTGAGCGGAATACACAATCTCTTAGCAAACTCAAAATCCATAAAATTTGCCGCGGAGCCTGAATCAATAAAGGCTTCCGTGACCTCGGTCTTATCTTCCCACGTAACGGTACAGGGAAGAAGCAACCACTTTTCTTCTAAGGGTAAAAGTCGTACGCCTAGGGCGTTACCCCCTACAACTCCTAGGCGGTAGCGTTTCCCCGGCTTATTCGGCTTATTAGGACAGTTTTCGTACTATATGCCCCCCTTCAGCGCAATACAGACACAGCTGTTCGGTCATTCTCCGTCTTCGCTCCACCTGGGTCAATTTTGACCGACCAATCTGTAACGGCTCGGATGGAGGCAAGACCGGAGAAGATGAAACAGTAGGAGGTGGAGTCACTGGGGCCGTGGTGTAAGACACCCTTCTGACACGGGAACTACCCCTGGTCTGTTTTTGGTAGCGCAGCCTGCGGTCGATTCGGATGGCCGCTGAGATAGCCTCATCGACTGTTCTGGGCTCGGGCTGACTTAGCATCAGATCAGAGACCTCATCGGACAGCCCTGACAAGAAACAATCTAACAGGGCATAAGTGTCCCACCTGGCCGTAACTGACCACCTCCTAAATTCGGCCGCGTAATCTTCGACCGGACCTTCGCCTTCACGCAAAAGCTTGAGCTTCCGCTCAGAAGTTGAGGCAAGGTCCGAATCGTCGTAAATTACTGCCATAGCTTTAAAGAATTCCTCTACAGAGGTAAGAGCTTTGTCTCCGGTGGGCAGGCTATACGCCCAAGACTGGGAGTCGCCGGACAACAAAGTTTTAATAAACGTGACCCTCTGGGTCTCAGTACCCGAAGATTGGGGTCTCAACTCAAAATAGGACAACACTCTACTCCTAAAATTCCGGAAGTCAGATCTGTGGCCAGAAAAGCTTTCAGGTACAGGCATACGTATGTCAGAGCTAAAAGGGGATCGCACATGATTCACTGATGTCTGGAGGGTTTGTACAGACCCTGAAAGGGCATCAATTAGAGTTATATGGGTGCCCAGTACTTGATTGATGTTGTCCACCGAAGCGGCAAGTACACCCAGACGATCAGTGTTTGCGTCCATTTTGTATTTGGTCTGGCGTTCTGTAACGAACGGTGAAGCACAGAGAGGATCTGATTACCGGTGATCTGCAGTATCACTGGGAATACAGATATATACCAGATTATAAGTGATCTGCAGTATCACCGATAATCCGATATACCAGCTAACCTCTGTTCACCTGAGTAGAGTGTAGTGTTAGGTGCAACAATAACACTTAGAGGACTAGGCCTCAGCGCAGTAAGGAGTACTGCACGGATTCCTTCCGAAGACCTGAACTCTCCAAGGCGGGAGGAGTCAGGTCGAGAGTAGGAAGGATTGTCTGAAAGTGACACTCAGGAGGAAGTGTCACTAACAGGACGGGGAACTGCCTCCAATAGTAAGGTCGGTTCTCGAGGTCGGACAAGCCAGGTCGTAAACACATGGACAGATAAAGTACAGATTCAGAAGGCAGAGGCGGAGTCTAGGTACAGACAGGGTTCGGCAACAGGGTATCAGAAATATCGAGGTACAAGATCAGGAGGCAGGAGCAGAGTCAGAGGACGAGCCGGGGTTCGGCAACAGAGTATCAGAATGGCAAGGTACAAGATCAGAGTTCAGGAGGATAGTCAGGCAGGCAAAAAGTCATAACAGATAATCACAATCAAACTAGTACTTTAGCTATCAACAGAATCTAGCTAAGTGTAGGATTACAGCTCCAGCTGGTCCCGGCACACTTAAGGATCTGACTACAGGTCTGAGTGCTCCCACGTATGTGTTCGCAACGCCAGACAACCAGCAACTGAACAGCCAGCAGTATATATACACAGCCACTCTCCAGCCCCTCCCTAAGTGCTGGACCAATGAGAGGGCTCAGAATTGTCAGCTGACCAGCTTGGTCAGCTGACCTACTTCTGGCTGTTATATAAGCTTTGCCTCTGTGCGCGCGTGTCACTCTGAATCTTGGTGGACTATCAGTCCCAGCCACACCAGTACTGTTTTGCAATGTATGCAGTGAACCGAGCGTGGGAGCCGCCGTACCGCTCCCTACACCAGCGGCGGCTTCCCCATGCTCAACTCCTTTGCCAGGGACACTGCCATGCGGCAAGTTCGCCGCCTCCAATGCGGATTCCGCCGCTCCCAATGCGGATTCCGCCCTTCCCAATGCGGATTCCGCCGCTCTGCCTATGCGGCACACGGCGGTTTTTCCGCGTTGTGACGCCATGCTGGACGCGGAAACAGCCGCCTCACCTTGAGAGACGGCGGCTTTTCCGCGTTTCTTCACAGGTCCAATATGATTTCCATTTTTCTGATAACTTTTATAAAAAAATCAATTCAGTCCATCAATCTGGTGGGAAGTCTCATAGTGTGTACCAGACACTAGTGACTTGTATATATCAGCTGACAAATAATTATGTGTCCTATCAAAGCAGTGAGTTTCTCAGTAGTGAAGTAGAAGAACTGAAGGTAGCCAGAAGGAAGCCATCTCCCTCTCAGTTCTACTGTAATCAGAGACCTGTTGCTAAGCTATCAAAAGGCATCAACTAGCTGATAAGAAAATTGTAGCCGTTACCCCCCATATGGGACAAAATTACTGTATAGGTCGGTGGTGGCTAACCTTGGCACTCCAGCTGTGACAAATCTAGAAATCCCATCATGCCTCTGCTTCCCCGAGTTATGCTTAGAGCTGTCAGAGTATTGCAATGCCTCGTGGGACTTGTAGTTCCACCACAGCTGGAGTGCCAAGGATAGCCATCAACCTGTCTTCTATTTAACTACTAACATGGTCTGTTCAGCCACAATCCCATCTCCAAATCCACTGCTGCTGCCCTGATAACCCTGGAATGCTTATTGAAATGCTGCTTTTATTGCTATGCCTTCTTTAGACTCTTATCTCTTTCTGTTTAAAATTTATGAGTACAGGGGAAGAAGGAATGGAGGGTGGCTGACGAGCTTTAGGACCCATTCACACTTAAGTGATTAGTAGGCGATTCCCACTAATTGCTAAAGCGCTAGAGCTTTTTAAAGCGCTAGTGCTTTGTTACCCTATGGCAGTTTTCTCAAAAATTTTGCAAGAGTTTCTACAATCCCGACACAGTGGCATGAATTACTGAAGCTTATATGTCCCGGGATCATCAGAATACAGCAGATGCAGAGAGCAAGCTGTGACTGTCTCACCGCACATCAGGAAGTAAGGAAGATGCACAGACCTCTGGAATTCAGGCTATGTACAGCACAACAGCGGGTTTTTGGACCAGAAGAAAAGAAAAAGAGAGAGGGAGATCGAGAGCCCCCAATGGTGTGTTAGCGTTTTTATGACTAGCATAAAAGTAAGACAATTTTGATTATACTCACAAGTCTGGGTTGCCAATTGGGGCAACCACTTCAATCGCAGACGAGGAGATTAGACCTGTCCTCGCTCAGGTTAAGAAGTCGCTCTCCGTAGGAGGAAAAAAAGAGGGGTGTCAACACCCATCCACCAGGTGGATCAAAAAGTAATAAGTATATGGAGGCGCCAGAAGAAAAAAAGGGTAAAATTAAAAAACGATAAAATTGAGGGTGGCAATGGTGGACTTGCTCACCCGACAAAAAGCACAAACACTGATTTTGTGTAGTGTAAAAAACATACAAATTTAATTATTCTCCTCATAAAAAACAGAACGTTTGCAACGCGTTTCACGGATCCCAAGTCAGCTTCCTCAGGCAAAGAAAATACACACAGGCAGGAGCAACTAAAATACAAACACAGATGAAAAATAATAATAATATAAATAAATAATAATAATAATAAAAAAATAATAAAATATAAAATCAGTAAAATAGAAACAAAAAACAAAAACCTATGTCATAGTTCGCAGAAAAAGATCATAAATACAAAGTTTTGGTCCAAAGATAGCACATTCCTAAAATAATATCTCAATTAATCCTCAAAAACTCTTAAAACCCATAGGGCCCCCTGAGAACTAAAAAGGGGGGGGGGGGGGGTTGGCTGCATATCCATAGATGTATATACACACATTCGTATACGCAGGATCCCTATGGGTGTAGCCATAAAACCATAAAGACATAAGAATATATGATAACATAAGAACATGGAGTTCCATGCAAATCCACACATATGCATATGCAGGGTCCCTGTTCTTATTAACATAAGTGCATGGGGTCCTATGTACATGTATGCACCCATATATAGGTCATGATGATCCCCTATCATGAATCTGGTGTCCCCCCATCTATATGCGTGCCTGCATGTGTGCCAGGATTTCAACAACGCCCAGGGTGTATATCCTCAGAGACGAGAGTGGCGCCAACTAACAGCGGAGGCGCCACTCGTGTCTGCACAGCAACACTGGTAAGTCCCATTTCCCCTCCTTATGTCTCTCTGGGCTGTTACCACTGCCCCCACGGGTAACCCCAGTCATCCATGCCCTCAGACTTTTGTGAAGGAGAGTGTATGCACCAGTCATAAGGACCTAGCGTGCGCTTTAACACCCTGGGCGTTGTTGAAATCCTGGCACACATGCAGGCACGCATATAGATGGGGGAACACCAGATTCATGATAGGGGATCATCATGACCTATATATGGGTGCATACATGTACATAGGACCCCATGCACTTATGTTAATAAGAACAGGGACCCTGCATATGCATATGTGTGGATTTGCATGGAACTCCATGTTCTTATGTTATCATATATTCTTATGTCTTTATGGTTTTATGGCTACACCCATAGGGACCCTGCGTATACGAATGTGTGTATATACATCTATGGATATGCAGCCAACCCCCCCCCCCTTTTTTTTGTTCTCAGGGGGCCCTATGGGTTTTAAGAGTTTTTGAGGATTAATTGAGATATTATTTTAGGAATGTGCTATCTTTGGACCAAAACTTTGTATTTATGATCTTTTTCTGCGAACTATGACATAGGTTTTTGTTTTTTGTTTCTATTTTACTGATTTTATATTTTATTATTTTTTTATTATTGTTATTATTTATTTATATTATTATTATTTTTCATCTGTGTTTGTATTTTAGTTGCTCCTGCCTGTGTGTATTTTCTTTGCCTGAGGAAGCTGACTTGGGATCCGTGAAACGCGTTGCAAATGTTCTGTTTTTTATGAGGAGAATAATTAAATTTGTATGTTTTTTACACTACACAAAATCAGTGTTTGTGCTTTTTGTTGGATGAGCAAGTCCACCATTGCCACCCTCAATTTTATCGTTTTTAAATTTGACCCTTTTATTCTTCTGGCGCCTCCATATACTTATTGGACCAGAAGAAATTATTTACTTTGACATGTGGCCTCTTAGCTCTCTCAAGTCCTGTCACCCTTCTGCTTTTTCAGCGCCCATGGCCATTATAGTCTTTCCAGAAATCCGTCCCCGTGGCCAACCATCCTATACATGTTCGCAAGAGATAAATTAACACCAAAATGGGCAGTGGGATACTGAGAATGGTGACAATGGTAGATGAAAAATAAAGGGACAACTGTCAAAAATACTCAAGCTGAACTCCAAAGTCAAGATCCATCAGTGTGTGATCACATCTGTTACTTTGTAAGTGACAGTGAGCTTGATTCACAAAGCCTTATGAACATGCGTAATGTTTTTTGCGCGCAAACACAAAATTTTCACTCAAAGTCGCAGCCATTTTTGTTAAAAAATTAGCATTTGCACGCAAAAATTAATGTTTTCATGCAAAACGGCCGCGATTTTGCATGCAAATTCGCATTTGCGTGCAAGAAACGTTACACGTGCTATAACGCTAGCACGACCATGATAAGAGTTACCACAGCTTTGTGAATCAAGCCCAGTATGTTTAATGAATAAAAAATATATTTAAAAAGTCTGCAATTTGTTAAATGTATACTGTCAAGACATAATGTTTTAAAGGCAGTCTTTTTCAGACCTGTCCTCATGACCCACCAACAGTTTATGCTTTGTGGAAATCCACACAGGTAGTTAATCCATATTGCGGGGACCCTAATTACCCTCGCTACGCATATGTAAGGCTACCTGCAAAGCATGCACTTTTAGTGGGTCGTGAGAAAAGCTTTGAGAAATACAGTAATGGGCTATAAATCTGGTGTGGCTTATACAGTGCCCTCAGTATTCATACAGTTCAAGTCACTGTAGATGGGAGTATGCGGTGTAGACAGGGATGCAGAGAGTCCCCTCCCCTGCTGAACAAGCCATACAACTCACTGATGCCATGTGATGATGTGTAAAGAGATTCTCAGAGTGGTTAACTAAAATCCTTATTCCCTGTCTTCCATCTTTATGACTTATATGAACATTATGTGAGGGGGCAGATGGCATAGCTCCCAAGTGTCCCTTTTTTGGAGGGACAGTCCCTCTTTGGGAGCCCTGTCCCTCTGTCCCTCTTTCCTCCTCATTTGTCCCTCTTTCAGGACTTTGTCCCTCTTTCTATGTAAATATATATATTTCTCTACTAAAAAGTTTGTTTGATTGACTCTAAACTTTATTCCCATCCTTTACATTGATATATTACACATTTTTAAATTGTTAAAATGAAGGAAAATGAACCAGGATAGAAAGGACCAGTGAGGTTTGAATTATAAAATAACACATTTTACTCATGACATTTTTATCAGGTGCATGACTAGGGGTGTGGCAGGGGCGTGATCAGGGGCATGGCATGGGCGTGACTTAAGTGTCCCTCTTTCTCATCTAAATAAGTTGGGAGGTATGAGATGGTAATGACTCCATCAAGTGCCATGTCACTGAATAGTTCCCTGTATTGTTTCATGAGGCTCTGTAGTGTAGGATGGACAGATAATACGATATGCTGCAATGTGATGATTCCACATGCGCTTATACAGTGGCTTTGAGATGAGATGATGAGATGAGATGTGTATACACATTTTTATATTTTATATTGATTTCCAGAGCAATTTTATGTTATGCTTAGGGGTGTCATATATGACACACTCAAGCTCAAACTAGTATATGAGCTAGGAACTATGTATTGCTGTTTCCTGCCTGTTGCTGGTGGTATTAACTTAGACTGTCTTCGACTTTCATTATTCCACCAGCAGATGGCTCTATGGCAGTAATGGAGAATCTTTTGCATGTGGAGGGGGCCACGTGAGAGCCTGGATGAGTTTATAGTGCATGATAATCAGCAATGCCCTATATTCGGCTCACAGCCCATGTAGATTTAATTAGTGTCCCTTTCTTGGATGTACTCATTACTAAAACTGATGGGAGATTGATTACTAATCTATACACCAGGCCCACGGACAGAAATTCTGTCCTACATTTTCAGAGCTTTCATCCCACTAACACTAAATTGGGAATCCCACAGGGTCAATTTACACGCAGTAATAGAATAGTGAGTGAGCCGTGAGTATGGAGAAGTACTTTTTGTTATTGTTACTGTTGTTAGGGGCGGCGTATGGCCGATCGCTATTACGTGCACATCCCCTCCGCTCTAGATGCCGGGGCAGGCTGTTTTCTTATTGAGTGAGCGATGGAGGCTGATGATTGGCTCAACGCCGTTCACGTGACTTGTCACGTGACCGGCAGTGCTACTCGCCACTAGTGGTGCGGGCTGGAGAGCGTGATGCGCCCGTCCCTCTGCCATATTGTGACTTTAGAGCCGGCGATTTGCTGCATTCACTTGAAGACTGATTGGTAAGTGTGAAAAAATGCTCTGTGTGCATTGGTCCATTTTTGGTCTGAAGTTCCCCATCAGGTCCGGCTTTCCTCCCTCCTCAGTTCCTATGGTATGGGTGTCCCGCCCCAAGGGGTGTGCTCTTCTGTATATAATTGTGATGTTGCAGTTTGTGTGTTGCATTTGACTTTTATGGAAACTTTAGAAAGACCAGAAGTGGGCGAAACAGCGGGCTGTCATTGCCTGTTATGACATAATAAAGTATCGGCGCTTATAATACTGTGGTGTGGTGCCGATCCTTTGTTGAAACTCTGGATTGTGACCCCTTTGTACAGGGGTGAGGGTCGTGGCACACACTTAAAAACTGAGCCTGAGTGGGTGCTCCCTGAACCAAGTTTATACCCCTACAATACCTAAACCTGTTTATAAACGTTTAATGACTTCCGCTAATAGCGATCGAATGCAATCGCTAGGGTGAAAGTTTCAGGCCCCAATGTTCCACAGATGTAACGCTTTGCCATTGCCTAGTGATGCATCTGTACAGCTCTATGGCCCCTGAACTGTCGCCCTAGCGAACCCATTCGATCGCCACAGACGCGCAGGCTGGGGATAACGGTCCGCCACATGCTCAGCTAGAAGTAAAATGTGGCATATGGGGTATCATTTTAATCAGGAAGGGCCAAATCATTTATTTGTAAATATTTTACAACTGTGGGACGTGTGATGTGAAAATTAGGAAAGGCGAAAAATAAAAAAAATGTTTGTTTTTTGCATTTACACCTAATTTTTCCCTATAAATAGACTATAAAGCAAAATAGTTTTGTGAGAAAAATATAACCCAAAAAAGCCTAGATTGTACTGAAAATACCAAGACATGTATTACTAAGATGGCATAGATAATTAAAAAGTTACTGCTGTATCAAAACGACACAGCTAAGGTGTCAAAAGTGTCAGGAACTTTAAGGTGTAAAAACCATGGAACGAGAACCAGTTAATGATAATCAAAGAAAACAAATGAAAAAACAGCTATCATGAGATGACACAGAGATTGTGCAATATATTGAATGTATAGTACACTACATATCCACACACCCATACAGCGCTGCCCCTAATCACCCACAACCCCGGCAACCCTGACCTAAAGTCACCTCCATCCAACCAGCAAGCATCTTCCTGATGGGAACAGACATAGGTGCCCACCAAAAGACAACAAGGTGATGCACAAGAGGCACCACTGGGAGGAAGAAAAAAACAGCCTCCACCCACATCTGAACAAAAAGTGTCCAACTCAAAACCATCCACACCCCTAATGAACTGCGATAGTCTGTGGGAAAATCCAAAGCTCGACACCACTCCAAATACTCCAAACTGCTCCAAAGCATCCCAACCACCCCAACCAACTGGGGACAGCCGTGTCAATCAACTCAACAGGTGAAAAACAGCAGCTCTCTTCAGTTGGTTTGTGGGCAGTCATGCCTAAGACAAAGGAGCTCAGTGTGGACCTGCGGCTGCACACTGTGGCTGCTCACAAGGACATGGTCAGAAGCCAAAAGTGACACCTGTGCTGGCCAGAAGGTTAGTGAGAGAGGTGAAAAAAGGAATCCAAGGATCAACACCAAGGCCATCCTGGTGAATCTGGGCTCTGCTAGTGGCAATGTCTCAAGGCAAACAATCCATCGGGCACTGCACACTGCCGGGTTTCACGGATGCAGACCAAGGAGGATGCCACTTCTCCAGACAAGGCACACATCAGCTTGCCAGGCCCCTGAAAATGCTTATCTGGACAAAGAAGAAGACCATTATTCTTGATATTATTCATGCTGTTCAAAAAGATACTGTAATTTTCACTCGTAAATTGTATACAAAGAATTTTCTACAAAGTACTTCCCATTTGCTTTTGGATTATGTTACCATGATCTGTACAGCCTGGTATTGTTTTTTGACCTGATCTTCTGTATTAACAGTTTACATGTCTTCACTTTTTGTTACTGCTTAAATAAAATCTAATTGCAAAAAAAAAAATACTTACGGCCCAGTATCCGTATGTGGGTTGAGGAAGTCCAGAAATGCAGCAAATCTGTATGCTCTCCAGGGTTTGGCCCATGAACCACTTTTTTGGACACAGTTTTGTTTTTCCACCTCCCTTTTGATCAACTGAAATTAAAAAAAAAAAGTGTTTTTTAGTTTCCACTTGCAGATTCCTTGCAACAGGACATATATATATATGCAGCACTACATTTATAATATAGGTTGGAAGCCCACTATCCAGAACATAGTTTTGGCTACCTGCAAAAACATCTGGCTGGAACTGCAACTGTACCAATGTCACATCCCTGGACCAGGCCCTAGGCCTAACACCAATTCACCTGCCTATCCCTGCACCTTTATTTGTGATGAGGCATTTGCCCTTTCAGAGAATGTCATGAGGCCTTTTTCTTAAAGAGCTATAGCAGCAGGAAAAAAATGCAACTAAGCAAAGGCAGGAAAGTGGTGGAATGCACCTTTGTTATCTTACCTAACAAGTGGCCTTTTACCACACTGCCATACAAATGATACAAACAAATGCAGTGATTGTTGTGAGGGCTACCTGCCTCCTACATAACTATGTGTGAACTATGGAAGGAAAAATAGTTGAAAAGGATGTCATCCCTCCCACATTTAAAAAATATGGTGTTGCTATGTTAAGAGGAACCCAGAGTGCATTCATTATTACAGAGCATATGGCTCAATATTTCATCACTAGAGAGTGTGTTATACAACTTTAACCACTTTGTCCTCCTTGACGTATAAAAACGTCAAGGAGGACAGGCGCGCTCCCGCGCGCTCCCGCGGCCGATCGCGCGCGTGCACGCGCACTCCCGGCCGCGGAGTCGGTAGCCACGGAATCAATGTATCGGGCTGGGGAGCCCGATCATTGATTCCTCTCCCCCGCTGAAAAAGCGACAGCTTCTCTCGGAAGCTTCGCTCTTTCTGAAGCTGTGTCCCTCTAAGCGTACATTGTACGCTTAGAGTGACGTCATGTAAAAAAAATCGAGATTGCCATCTTGTGGCCAAAATGTAAAACTACATGTAAATGCCCAAAAACATTACAATACACCAATATTTCCCCAAATAAAACACTTTTAAAACCCACCCTCCCAAAAATGCCCACATAAAATGTTTAATAAAAAAAAACAAAAAAACATTACTATAAAAAAAACAAAAACACATAAATATTTACCTAAGGGTCTAAACTTTTTAAATATCTATGTAAAGATGAAATATTTCTCTCTATTTTTTTTTTTATAAGCTTGTAAATAGTGATGTATGCAAAACGGAAAAAATGCTCTTTTATTTCCAAATAAAATATTGTCGCGATACATTGTGATAGGGACATAATTTAAATGGTGAAATAACCGTGACAAATGGGCAATAACAATACGTGGGTTTTAATTATGGAGGCATGTATTATTTTAAAACTATAATGGCCGAAAACTGACAAATAATGAATTTTTTCATTTTTTTTCTTATTCTTCCTGTTAAAATGCATTTACAGTAAAGTGGCTCTTAGCAAAATGTACCCCCCAAAGAAAGCCTAATTGGTGGCGGAAAAAACAAGATATAGATCAGTTCATTGTGATAAGTAGTGATAAAGTTATAGGCTAATGAATGGGAGGTGAACATTGCTCGGATGCATAAGCTGAAAACGACTGAGATGTTAAGTGGTTAAAAAGCATTACTAGCATAAGTTTTTTGTTTCTTTGTTTGTTTGTTTTTTCTTTTTTTTTCTAAGCAAATCACCTGGTATTGTATAATTTCAGAATTCTCCACAATTTTGTTCAAAACATATGCTTCAAAACACAGATGTTATTTTTTTGACTATTATTCATAAAAAATAACTCCATACATTTGTGGCTGGTTGCTAAAAATGCCATTAGAAGAAGCATTGATGGTAAAAACACAAGGCTTCAGAAGGCGCACATGTCTGTGTTTGCATGAGGCCTACTTTAGAAGTTATGCATATTACATTCTATTATAGCAAAATCGCCCCAAAAATGGTGCAGGCAGCGCTTTGGTCAGCAGGAAGCAGACAAAATGCGCAGATAAGGAATCATTGCACAAGCACTTTTAGGGTGATTTTGAAAATCGCCGGCACTTAAAAAAAAGGCGAAAATGCTCGGTGTGAACAAGCCCTTAAAGTTTATATTTTTTAACTATATTTTCTAATGATTGTTTTTTGATGATATAAGAGTGTCTTCTAAAATATTTAAGCTTCAGGCTTATTCAGGTTGTATTGACCCTTCCCTAGAGTGACTTGCCCCCTTTTTCCTATTTTGTAATACATTCAAACTGTTACATTTTTTTACTATGGAATGATCAGCTGTAAAGCATACTGGTTAATGGAGCTGCCTTTGATTTAGAGTTCAAGCCATTGATCAGGCCCCCAGTATAGATAGCCAGCTATAGGTGCCCCCAGTATAGATAGCTAGATATAAGTGCCCCAGGGTTATGAGGGGGGAGCGGCGGGCACACACAGCAGTGGGGAGGAAAGACCAACTTTCCCTCTCACCCTGTGCTCTCCCTTTAGCGCTCCCCCCTCCAGAAATGACAGCAGCAGCTGAATAGCTCAGGAAGTAGAGTGAGGTACTGTAGAGAAGAGTGGACGTTGCATGGAACGCAAGAGGTGAGTCTGCGGTCCCTGTTGTAATTACTGGTGGGGAGGTACTGAAGGGGGAGCCTGAGGTGATAGAGAGGGGAGTCAAGCCCCCTCCCAACTGTTGTGTGTGCCTTCTGCTCCCCCTTCCTGCTAGAGATGGCCCGAACAGTTCACCTGGTGGGTAATCCATGCGGATATCAGCTACCCGCACCCACAGCAGGTAGCGGACGCAGGTAGCGCCTCCTATACCTCGTCATTGAGCTAAGCTTTGACCCTCTACATCACAGTCACAGGACAAATGGCAGCCAATCAGCCTGCACTCACCCACGGACCCCTGCCCCGCCTATAAAAACGCCACAACGTCAGCCACGTTCTCATTCTGCTGATCTTGCTATAGTGAGAGGAAGGGAGAGACATTTGTAGATAGGGAAAGTGTTAGTTAGGCGGTTGTTAGCTTGCTCTTCGCTCAATCTTGTTGCTGAAAGCACCCCACAAAGAGCTATTTTGAGAGCTAATAATTAATAATAATAATAATTAATTAATTTTCGTGTGTGACCACAGACAGGCATAGATACAGCCCTGTCGCAGCTGGGCCTTGCTGTAGTGTGCCAGGCCCACACTCTGAATTACCATTGCATATCTTTTCACTGCATTGGGGATTTAACTTATTAAAGCATAGCTGTCTTTGTGTGTGACACTGCACATACATAGAGCCCACAGACAGGCTAGCTGGGATTTGTAGTTCGCGAACCGAACTTTTGCGAAAGTTCGCGAATCTGGTTCGCGAACCGAAAATCGGAGGTTCGAGCCATCTCTACTGGCAATTCCCCCTTTGTACTCTGGCCAAGTTGTCCTCCTTACTAGATAACTTAAGAACACACTACCTCACTAGATATGAATTTTGTCTACTAGCTCACCTCTCGCCACCCCCCTCCCCCCCCCCCCCCTATTCCTTTGGATTGTAAGTTTGTAATTGATTGTATTCATAATGTTACTTTTGTCACTGTAATTAACAATTCTGTAGTTTGTGCCAATTCTATATTTTGTACCAATTCTCTATTTTGTATATTGGTGTAGACCACTGTCTGTATTATTATGTACCCCAGAATATGTTGTCACATTATAAATTATTATTATGAATAATAATAATAATAATAATAATAACAATAATCATTTGTGTTGCTTGTCTCTGCACCTGATGTAAAACTGCAATGTCTCTCCTGTAATGTGGCACCCAGAACTAAGTTTCATAATCCAAATGCGGCCTTACTAAAGAGCTAAACAGGGGCAGTATTATGCTAGTTTCCTGAGCTTTTATTTCCCTTTGAACGCATCCCAAAAATGTATTTGCTTTAGTTGTAGCTACTTGGCATTGAATACGATTATTCAAATTGATGTCAACAAGTACTTCTAAGTCCCTCTGCAAGTTTCATGTCCTCATCTGTATCCCATTTATTTTGTAAGGTGCTAGACCATTTCTACAAGATTAAATAGGGACATAGCTAAAACGTCAAAACTGCTCTGGTCCATAAGGGGAAAACAAGGTCTGGATGTGAAGTGCTTAAACTACTTTTTTTTCCACAAAAATAAAGTCTAAAGTAAACCTGAACTGAGAGAGATATGGACGCTGCCAATTTATTTTCCTTATAAACCATACCAGTTGCCTGGCAGCCCTGTTTATCTCTTTGGCTGCAGTAGTGTCTGAATCACATTCCCGAAAAAAAGCATGGCGCTATGGTAATTCAGTCAGACTTCATTCATAAACATCTGATCTGCATGATTGTTTAGGGCCTATGGCAATTTGCATTGTTTAAAAGGAAATAAATGTGTCAGACCCCATATCCCTCTCAGTTCAGGTATGTTTCAAACTTTCAATTAATTAGGTGCCAAAGCTTTCTCTTTGCCTTTTCTTATTAAACTGGAACCATTAAGATCATTTACATGTATCCATTTTATTTAAATTTTAGGAAAACCGTATACTTTGAAACGCAAAAGCAGATGGCACCTTCAAAGTAGTATGCTATAGTACACGTTAAACAGAGAAAGGTTAATACCAATGGCAATTCAGGAAAACAGTATGTTTCTAGCAGACAGGTGTAGCTAAGAGGGACAAAAACACATGAAGATAGTAAAGGATTTTGATTGTTCATTTAATGAGTGTAAATTCAGAGGCATGAAACCGTCTTCAAAGAATGGTAAATAAGTTTATTTCAAGGCACAACTCCTCAGACCCTCATTACCGCTATGCACTGATATCTCTTGGCTCAAAACTAGAGATTTTTTTTTGTCCAAATAGCAACTTCCTACAACTATTTAACTACTGTGTAAAAAGCCTTAGTGGTGCATTAAAAAATCACTCTGGCAATAAAAAGGTCACTGAGGTTAGTGCACTAAAAATATACAATACATACAGCTGTCATAAACTATTCAGGTTTGATGTTTGGTCCTTTTCCTAATTATACAAATATAAGGTTAGTGACACAAATGAAAAGCCAGATCATGCTCAGAAGTCTCCATCTAGTGGATTGATAGGTTTTATTCTCATGCTTTTTACAGCTATTCTCACTTTTGTATTGCTTTTAACTTAACTTTCAGTATTTCTTTTCTTCTTCTTAATAATTTTCCAACTCATGGAAGTGATAACAGAAACACTAAATATGAAATATCAAGTGCTGCATGAACAAGTGGTATGAGATATTAGCTTTCCCAGTTTTCCTTACCTCAGAATTCCTTTCCTTTTTCATTGCACGTCCTCTATCTCCTGCCTTTGTAATATAATAACATCAACAAAGACCAACCAGCTCAAAATGCACAAGAGGTGTTGCATCTGTGTATAACAATCGATGCACAATGCAATGTGGCGTCTGCACTTCACCAGCTAATGTGTAACTACAGTACCCAGTGTTTGGTTGGCAGTTATAGTGAAAATGGGGTAGATGTCAACACCTAAGCCTCTTTCTAAAGAAATGTGGTGTTTCCCCCTTCTTATCCATGTACTCCTATTTTCAATGCTAGACATAATGTGGCTTTTTGCTGTTGGTGAAAACAGTTTGAGAATATGGAGTTAGTTCCAATAGGTTATATAATGCAGATTAAAATTAAATTGTAAGGAAAACATGATAACATTTGGTTACATAATCAACTGCTACTTCTATTTTTAATTGTTTTCCCCTGCATTTATTTGCCTACAAGCAAAATAATGTAGAAGAAACTTGTCATGTCATCTCCCAATGGTAAGGGGATCTTTAATTAATACAAATTAACTTATGACCATTAGCAGAACTGTGGAAATACATGTTTTAATGTACATTAGTAGAATGGTCCAGTTGCCCCTTTAGTTATGTCCTTTATGCCCACTCATATAACCGTCAGTCATTGCTTCATTGTAATACGCAAGCCCCTTCACCACGGCAAGGTAATGATCACAAAGGGGAATTAGCACATGTACATGCCTTTTGTTTTGTTGTTGCAGCCGCAGTGCAGCCAGAAAAATTAGGGAGGCATGTACACGCACCAGAAAAGTTAGTATAGCGGCCGATGCTAGCAGCGGCCTTAAAAATTCAGGAATCCACCTGGAGTCCTGGACCCTGTTGGTGGTGGCGGAGAAGGCAGTCAAGCGACCTGCGGGCAGAGGTGCTGTGTGGGGAGCGACTTAGTCTTGGGGCAGGCAGTCACACGGCGTGCAGGCAGAAATGCTGTGTGTGAGCACTGACTTAGTCTTCGGGCAGGCCTGACCATGTTTTGCAGACCACATGGTCAGATGGACCCTTGACCCAACATTGTGTGCCAGAGATTACACCACTTGCCTTTCAACATCACGGTACAGTTTGGGTATCGCCTTTTTTGAGAAATAATTGCATATCTTCCACTGCGGTGTGTGGATTTGCTTTTGTGTCCTGCTTTCCCTCAGGTGGTCATCCCATTGCAGTTTGTGCTTTGTAATCATGTGCCTTCGTAAGGTAGTTGTCCCTACGCGGATCTTGGTCTTTCCACGGCTCAATTTTCGATGGCAGAGAGTACAGATGGCATTGCTCTCATCTGAGGCAGACACACAAAAAAAATTCCACACCGCTGAGCCCTGGGGTGATGGCACTTTGGTGGTAGCTGCCGACTGACTGTTAAGTGGGGTGCCAGAATCAGAGCAGGAGGAGGAAGATATGTCACGCTTCCGTGAGGAAGCTGAGAAAGATGAGGTGTTCTGTGTTAAATAGTCAACTACGTCCTGACAATATTGGGGGTTGATGGCACGTGCCTTCTTCTGAACACTGTACTTTGGTCGAGGGCCACACGAAATCACGACAGCGCGGCCTCGAAGAGACCTGCCAGGTGGCCTGCCTCTGCTTTTTGTTTTGTCCATATTGGGGGGGGATGAAGTGAAAGGTATGCACTGACTTGACTAATACAATGTGCAATCAGTCACACAGGTGCAGTTAACAGGTATGCAAGGAGTGGTATATCACGCTGCATGCACTCATGTAGGTAGGTGGGTGCACTGAAGTGAACAACAGGTAGTAGGTATATGCAGTGATGGGTATTACAATGTGCACCTGTCACACACAGACAGGTACCGGACAGGCACAGTGACACTGCGTGCGCTCACGTAGGTAGGTGGGTGCACTGAAGTGAACAACAGGTAGTAGGTATATGCAGTGATGAGTATTACAATGTGCATCTGTCACAAACAGACAGGTACCGGTCAGGCACAGTGACACTGCGTGCGCTCATGTAGGTAGGTGGGTGCACTGAAGTGAACAACAGGTAGTAGGTATATGCAGTGATGGGTATTACATGTGCACCTGTCACACACAGACAGGCACAGTGACACTGACTGACAGGGCTGTATATAATGCAAGTGGGCCACACACAAAAAAATAGATCACAAGAACAAGATTAGCTCTCAAAAGAACTTTTGAGGGGTGCTTTTTTAGCAATAACAATTAGAGATGGCCCGAACCTTCGATTTTCGGTTCGCGAACCGGGTTTGCGAACTTCCGCAAAAAGTTTGGTAAGTGCAAACTTCCGCGAACCGCAATAGACTTCAATGGGGAGGGGAACTTTGAAAACTAGAAACACTTGTGCTGGCCAGAAAAGTGATGGAAAAGATGTTTCAAGGGGTCTAACACCTGGAGGGGGGCATGGCAGAGTGGGATACATGCCAAAAGTCCCGGGGAAAAATCTGGATTTGACGCAAATCAGCCTTTTAAGGGCAGAAATCACATTGAATGCTAAATTGCAGGCCTAAAGTGCTTTAAAACATCTTGCATGTGTATACATCAATCAGGAAGTGTAATTAGTGTATTGCTTCACACTGACAGACCAAACTTACTGTGTAATGCACCGCAAACAGCTGTTTGTGTAGTGACGGCCGTGCTGGACTACTGCGTACCATGGCAAGATTGCTCTTCCTCACTCAGTGATATCAGGTAATGTCTGACTGCCTTATTAACTTTCAATCGTTCTTTCTCTACCATTGTAAAAGCTTACATCTATTTTTTTTAAATTACATTTTCTGTTTACTGTTCAGTACCTGCAACGAGAATCTATTATGGAGGGCAAGTCTGCCATTGTGACCACGGGTAATGGCCGGGGAATCAGGGTTCAATTCCGGTCCGGAGTGGGAGCCTGAGACCCATGCTGTATAAGTAATGTACCTGCCCTGACCGTGCTTTGCAGACCAGGCATCTGTGACCCAGCGCAAGACGAACCAAATCGAAAGCATTTGCCAAGAATGTGTTATGGAGGGCAAGTCTGCCATTCATTCAACTGTACAAACTTTCTTTGGTACTTTCTGAGTACCATGGTGACCACGGGTAATGGCCGGGGAATCCTGGTTCGATTCCGGTCCGGAGTGGGAGCCTAAGAAATGGCTACCACCACCACACATCCAAGGAAGGTCGCAGGCACGCTGTGGGAAAAGGAGCCGGAACGACTACCACCACACATCCAAGAAAGGCAGCAGGCATGGCAATGCACGTCCCAAGGTAGTGACCAAAAATAACAATACAGGAGGACTTTCGAGGCCCTGCTGTATATGAGATAAATCAACTTTAAATCCTTTAACGAGAATCTGTTATGGAGGACAATGATGACACCACTTGCCTTTCATGAGAATCTGTTCTGGAGGGCAAGTCTGCCATCCATTCAAGTGAAAGGTATGCACTGACTGCCAGGTATAATACAATGTGCAGTCACAGATACAGTGAAAGGTATATAGTGACTGCAAACAGCATTTTGTGTAGTGACGGCCATGCTGGACTGGTGCGCACCATGACGAGAGTGCAGGTGATGGCGGCTTACCAGCCCATATGGTCGCCGGCTGAGGTAGCTGAATGACAGAACAGTGACTGTCCAGCTGATTTGGTCTGTCCACAATGAAGCAACGACCTTATTATCGTGGGTGTGCCCCCCCCCCAAGACACTCATATAGCCGGCGGTCATTGCTTCATTGTGATACACAAGCCCCTTCACTGCGGCAAGGTAATGATCATGAAGGGGAATTGGCACATGTACATGCCTTTTGTTTTGTTAAATTAGGCAGGCATGTACACACAACAGAAAAATAATTATAGCGGCCGCTGCCAGCAGCGGCCCTAAAAATCCAGGAATCCGCCTGGTGTCCTGGACCTTGTAGGTGGTGGCGGAGAAGGCAGTCAAGTGGCCTGTGGGCAGAGATGCTGTGTGGGGAGCGACTTAGTCTTGGGGCAGGCAGTCACACGGCATGCAGGCAGAGATGATGTGTGTGGGGACTGACTTAGTCTTGGGGCGGGCAGTAGCCCTCTGGGATCCATGCCTCATTCATTTTGATAAAGGTGAAGTACTGAACACTTTTGTGACTTAGGCGACTTCTCTTCTCAGTGACAATGCCTCCAGCTGCACTGAAGGTCCTTTCTGACAGGACGCTTGAGGCAGGACAAGACAGAAGTTGGATGGCAAATTGTGAAAGCTCTGGCCACAGGTCAAGCCTGCACACCCAGTAGTCCAAGGGTTCATTGCTGTTCACAGTGTCTACATCCACACTTAAAGCCAGGTAGTCAGCTACCTGCCAGTCCAGGCATTGGTGGAGGGTGGATCTGGAAGGGCTAAGGTGAGGCGTTGGACTAAAGAATGTCCGCATGTCCGACATCACCATGAGATCGCTGGAGCGTCCTGTCTTTGCCTGCGTGGACATGGGAGAAGGATTACTGGCAGTGGTACCTTTATTGCATTGTGCTGTGACATCACCCTTATACGCATTGTAAAGCATACTTGCCAGCTTGTTCTACATGTGCTGCATCCTTTCTGCCTTCAGGTGAGTTGGTAACATGTCCGCCACTTTGTGCCTATACTGAGGGTCTAGTAGTGTGGCCACCCAGTACAGGTCATTCCCCTTGAGTTTTTTTATACGGGGGTCCTTCAACAGGCTGGACAGCATGAAAGACGTCATCTGCACAAAGTTGGATACAGAGGTACTATCCATCTCCTCTTGCTCTTCCTCAGTGACGTCAGGTAAGTCTTCCTTCTCCCCCCAGCCACAAAGAATACCACGGGAACGTTGAGCAGCACAAGCCCCCTGCGACGCCTGCTGCGGTTGTTCTTCTGCCTCCAAAGAAACACTTTCCTCATCATCCGAGTCTGACTCCTCTTCCCCACATGACTCTTCCTCCTCCTCCCCACTCTGTGCTGCCGCAGGTGTTGAGGAAACATCTGGTTCTGATGAAAATTGCTCCCACAACAGTTCCTGCCATAATTGTTCCTCTTCACACTCCTCCACAGCTTGATCCACCACTCTACGCACGGCACGCTCCAGGAAGTAAGTCGCTGATGGTGCCTTCACTGCGACTCACCAGGTTGGTCACCTCCTCAAACGGCCTCATGAGCCTGCATGCATTTCGCATCAGTGTCCAGTTGTTGGGCCACTACATCCCCATCTCCCCAGATTGTGTCCTTTTACTGTAATTGTACAGGTACTGGGTGAGGGCTTTCTCCTGTTCTAGCAGGCGAGAGAACATGAGCAGGGTCGAATTCCAGCGAGTCGGGCTACCACATATCAAGCGTCTCACCGGCAAGTTGTTTCTCCACTGAATGTCTGCAAAGCATGCCATGGCCGTGTAAGACCGCCTGAAATGCCCACACAACTTCCTGGCCTGCTTCAGGACGTCCTCTAAACCTGGGTACTTTGACACAAATCTTTGAATGACTAGATTCAGCACATGTGCCATGCAGGGTACATGTGTCAGCTTTTCCAAATTCAAAGCGGAAAGGAGATTGCTGCCGTTGTCACACACCACGTTGCTGATCTCCAGCTGGTGCGGGGTCAGCCACTGATCCACCTGTTTGTTAAGAGCAGCCAGGAGAGCTGCTCCAGTGTGACTCTCCGCTTTGAGGCAAGACATGTCTAAGATGGCGTGACACTGTTGTACCTGGCATGCAGCATAGGCCCTGGGGAGATGGGGCTGTGTAGCTGGAGAGGAGATCATGGCACCAGCCAAAGAGGAGGAGGAGGATGACGACAGCGAAGAGGATGTAGCAGGTGGAGAGGAGGTGGCAGGAGGCTTGCCTGCAAGCCGTGGAGGTGTCACAAGTTGGTCCGCTGCACAGCCACGTACTCCTTGCTTGTCAGAGGTCACCAGGTTAACCCAATGGGCTGTGTATGTAATGTACCTGCCCTGACCATGCTTGGCAGACCAGGCATCCGTGGTCAGATGGACCCTTGACCCAATGCTGTATGCCAGAGATGACACCACTTGCCTCTCAACTTCACGGTACAGTTTGGGTATCGCCTTTTTAGAGAAATAATTGCGGCCTGGCATCTTCCACTGCGGTGTCCCAATGGCCACAAATTTACGGAAGGCCTCAGAGTCCACCAACTTGTATGGTAACAGCTGGTGAGCTAACAGTTCCGCCACGCCAGCTGTCAGACGCTGGGGGGCAAGGGGGTGACTGGCAGAAATTGGCTTCTTCCGCTCAAAGATTTCCTTCACGGACACCTGGCTGCTGTGGGCAGAGGAGCAGGAACTGCTCAAGGGCAGAGGCGGAGTGGAGGAGGGTGGCTGTGAAGGAGCAAGAGAGAAAGCGTCTAAAGATGCTGCACCTGAAGCAGGAAGAGGAGAAGGAGGGTGGCTTTTCTTTTGTGTGCTGTTTTTGCTCAGGTGCTCTTCCCATTGCAGTTTGTGCCTTTTCTCCATGTGCCTCCATAAGGCACTTGTCCCTACGTGAGTGTTGGCCTTTCCATGGCTCAATTTTTGGAGGCAGAAACAACAGATGGCATTGCTCCGATCTGAGGCAGACACATTAAAAAATGTCCAAACCGCTGAGCCCCCCTGGGGTGATAGCACTATGGTGGCATCAGCAGCTGACGTTGAAGGGCATGTTGGCTGGCTGTACATAGGTGGCGATACATGTCACTGGACACTGCCACCAGCTGTTTCTGCTAACGAGCTCCCCCTGCTTCTTTCAGGAACTCGCCTCCTACTCCTCTCTGACTCCCCCTCTGAACTGTCCCCCAGTTCATCTCCTCTATTGGGAACATACGTGGCATCTGTGTAATCGTCATCATCATCATCCTGCCCAGCTTCGCTTGCCTCAGACACCTCCAAAACTGCACCAACAGCAGGTACTTCATCCTCCTCCTCCTCACACATTACGTCCATAGTGTCGCCTAACTCACACATATGAGGTGGTGTAACTTGCTTAGCACCTTCATCTTGTTGTAGCAGTAGTGGCTGTAAATCAGTGATTTCACCACCAAATAACTCCTGCGAAGTGTCAAATGCAGTGGATGTGGTGCTTGAAGTAGCACTGGTGGCTGCGGAAGATGAGGTGTTCTGTGTTAAATAGTCAACCATGTCCTGACAATCTTTGGAGTTGATGGCACATGCCTTCTTCTGAGCACTGTACCTTGGGCCAGGGCCACACGAAATCACATCAACATGACCTTGCACAGACCTGCCGGTGGCCTTCCTCTTGGTCTGCCTCTACCTCTTCCTCTACCTGTTTTGTGTGTTTTGTCCATATCGGGGGGGGATGAAGTGAAAGGTGTAGTTACAGAGGTGCAATTAACAGGTATGCACGGAGTGGTATATCACACTGTGTGTACTCACGTAGGTAGGTGTATATCACACTGCGTGCACTCACATAGGTAGGTGGGTGCACTGAACACAACAGATAGGTATATGCAGTGATGAGGTGGATGCACTCAACACAACAAGTAGGTATATGCAGTAATGGGTATTACAATGTGCACTTGTCACACACAGACAGGTAGCGGACAGGCCCAGTGACTCTGCATGCGCTCACGTAGCGTAGGTAGGTGGGTGCACTGTGAACAACAGGTAGGTAGGTATATGCAGTGATGAGTATTACAATGTGCACCTGTCACACACACACAGGTAGTCACTGAATGTGCTGGGCCTGGCAGTGGCACACACAGTATGAATTGTCAAGGCTGTCTATGCAACACAAGTGTCAGTGGGACACACACACACACACAAAATAAAAAAATAGATCACAAGAACAAGATTAGCTCTCAAAAGAGCTGTTGTGGGGTACTATTTTAGCAATAAGAATCAGCAAGGAGCAAGCTAACAAGCCTTCAAGAGCCTAACTAATCTTTCCCTATGAGAGAGTCTGATGCAGCTTTCCCTTTTCTAATTAATGCAGGCACATGAGTGAGTATAATGGCCGGTGGGGCCTGCCTTTTATAAGGGGGGAGTGGCTCCAGGAGGGAGTGTAGCCTGATTGGCTATATTGTGCCTGCTGACAGTGATGTAGAGGGTCAAAGTTGACCCTAATGGTGCACTATGTGGGCGAACTGAACTTCCAGGAAAGTTTGCGGTTCTCCATGATAGCGAACCCCCGGAAGTTCGCCGGGAACCGTTCGCCGGCGAACCGTTTGGGCCATCTCTAATAACAATCAGCCAGGAGCAAGCTAACAAGCCTACAAGAGCCTAACTAAACTTTCCCTATGAGAGTCTGCAGCAGCTATCCCTATTCTAATTACTGCAGGCACACGAGTGAGTCCAATGCCTGACGCTGCCTGCCTTTTATAAGAGGGGGTGGGGCTCCAGGAGGGAGTGTAGCCTAATTGGCTACAATGTGCCTGCTGACTGTGATGTAAAGGGTCAAAGTTGACCCTCAAGATGCACTATGGCGGTGAACCGAACTTCCAGAAAAGTTCCCGGGTCGCCGTGATCACGAACCACGGAAGTTCGCCGGGAACTGTTCGCCGGCAAACCGTTCGGGCCATCTCTATCTAGCACTATTTTGTTCCAGTCAATATTTGTAACATCCTTACCTTCCAGCAGCAGGTCCGGGCGAGTGGCATGAGTTCTGCGCTGGCATCCTCCGGCGGTGTCTCCGGCTTCCCTGCGGCAGTGAGTTCGGGTGCGAGCGTGCACAGTATGGCCAATCGCACGCGCGTGAGTCCAGACAAGCCTTATAGGCTAAGGAGGCGGGATTAGGTGATGTCAGCAGGTGATGTCAGCAGGTGACATCACCATGTGGGAAGTGCGCTCAATTTTGGGAGTGGTTTCTTGAAGTTATCTATGTGTATTTAAGGCCGGAGCACTCAGTCCCTCACTGGCCTTGATACTAATCAGTACACTGGTTCTTGGCCTAGCTAGCTATAATTTGAGCTACATTCATATATTGTGTAGATGCACAATATATATGTACTCTAGTTAGTCAGTCTTGTATTTTGTAGTTATCCTTTATAATAATGAGCCTGTGTCACTGCGACCAGCAGTTATGCAGCGTCCCTGTGTCCCTGCTATTTTGTTACTGCGCAGGTGAGTGGGCAGTTGCATGCGCGCGGCGTGCGCGTGGCAGGCATGCGCAGCGGACGCGCACCTTGGGCGCGCGGCGGGTGCGTGCGCATGCGCAGTGACTGGCGGTGGCAGTAAAAAAGGGCCTAGAGCCCTTTTGTAAACAGGCTTGGGTCTACTAGCATTATCGGTGTACCGACTTTTTGCCTGATTCTTGACCTCGCTCTCATCTTGTCCTTCTGTACCACTGCCATCTGATACACGTGTTTGACTCGGCCTGTCCCTGACTTCGTTATTGCCTGATCCTTACAATACGTCTGACATCTGACTTATGTGTATGACCCTGCCTGTTTATTGACTACGATATTGCCTAAGCTACTCTGTACCTCAAAATCTCTGACTCTGTGTACAACTACGGCCTGATCCTGACTACGCTTTACGTACTTGTAACGTTTGCGGAGTCGTTTCCGTGGTCAGCGCACAGAACGCGCGCTGACACTGCGGAAAACCTCCACGAACGTGTAATTGAGAGAACCCAGGTTAGGTGCAATGCACCAGCAGAGGGCAATTCCCACCAGCAGATGGCGCTGTGGAGTGCAGGCGGGCACAGCCTCTGCACGGCCACAGATGCCAGGAGGGAATTGTACAGATTTAAAGCAATGCAGGGCTGAACAGCCCTTAAAGAGAAGAGCACAGAGACAGGATGAATGTGTGTCCACCAATCTGGTCGCCACTCCGCGACAGCGAACACACATCCGCAGAAACAAGAGTGGGAAGGCAATCGCAAGAGATGCGATTGCCAGAAGTGACAGAAGGCAGAACAGAAGAGAGCACGAGAGTAGCGAAGGCACAGCAAACAACAATAAGAAGATAAAGAAAATAACAAACGCTAGCTAAACGCGAACACCGCACTCATTCGCAACAGTGAACGCGTTTACGGCGCGGTCTCCGCACGATAAGCGCAACAGAGACAAGCACGCCACCCTAACTAACCACAAGTAACACAAATGAACACAACTAGACTGAGATATACAGAATGAACGCTTGCGAAAGCAAGCGATCAACACAGACAAGCAGGTTGCGTAGACGCTTGCTAATCGGTTGCCTCACACCAGGCAACAGCAGGTGTAAACACAGGACAAGACAGACAGACGAATGGAAAACAGGAATAGGACAGATAAGATCCACCGTTCTTCCGCCAGAGCGAGTTCGATCCGGGTTCAGGGACAGGACAGGAAAGATCCACTGCTCTTTCCGCCAGAGCGAGTGTGAACCAAGTACAGAAACAGGCTAGCAGGATCCACTGCCCTTTCCGCCAGAGCGAGTGTGGACCAAGTACAGAAACAGGCTAGCAGGATCCACTGCTCTTTCCGCCAGAGCGAGTGTGAACCTAGTACAGAAACAGGCTAGCAGGATCCACTGCTCTTTCTGCCAGAGCGAGTGTGAACCAAGTACAGAATAGGTTTAGAAGGATCCACTGCAAGACAGACAGATGAGGTAGCCAGTAGCAACCGCTGCTCCAGCTTACACTCCAGGAACACAGATCAGAAGGATCCACAGACGCTACCGCTAGAGGCTAGTGCGATCCAAACAAGACAGTCAGATGAAGTAGCCAGTAGCAACCGCTGCTCCAGCTTACACTCCAAGAATACAGATCAGAAGGATCCACAGCCACTACCACTAGAGGCTAGTGCGATCCAAACAGATGAACAGAAAACCGCTGCTCTGGTTAGCACCCCCAGACAGTCGACCACTGCTGGTGACAGGACAATCGCAGCAAAGAGGCAACACAGTCAAAACAGATAAAGCAACCTGACTGCACTAGAGAAGCTGCCTAGTGCAGTCCCAAGATTTACTCTAAGATAACTTTAGCAAATGAACAAGGCTGATACTCTAGGAGAGTTCATCAGTAACAAACCATGACGGATGACCAGCCAAGGATTCTGGGAGAACATGGCTTTTATACTGCTAGCCTTCAAAGGAGGCAGCTAGGCGATTTGCATAACAAATGTATGCAAATTCCTCAGCAGCAGAGCAGGTCTGAAACTTGCAAAGAAAAGACAGGTCTCTCTTCCAGAGACCTGCAGCCCACAGACTAGAGGAATGGTCAAACAGCTGTCTGCCTGTGCAGCCAGCTGAGCGGATCATTACAGTGCTATTGTTTGTGTATACACTTGTACGTTACCTCATCACGTATCAGCGGGATATTATCAAGGCCCATTAAAGAAAATATGGAGGAGTTGTGAGACCAAATTCTGAAACTCGCAGGTGCTGTTAACCATCTCACTGAGCAAGTTGCCAATCAGCAAACACTGTTGACCCAGTTGTCTAACACACTCGCTCAAATAAACTTGTCCGCTAATGTCAATAACCAGCAAATTCCTCCACCGGCTCCTACTCCATCTATTATTGAGCCTAAAATGCAGTTACTTGAAAAATGTACGGGTGCACGTTCTGATTTCAGTAATTTCCGTAACAGATATGTCCTACTTACTTTGAGGTCAGGTCTAGATCTTCGGGAACAGAGTCCCAGAAGATTACGCTAATTAAGACCTTATTGCAGGGTGATTCGCAAACCTGGGCCTATGGATTAGGTCCAGATCATGTAGCTCTCACTTCGGTTGAAAATTTCTTTGATGCCATGGCAACCATATATGCTGATCCCGATTTTTCAGCCACAGCTGCTCGCAAATGACGGGACTTACGTCAGGGAAGACATACAGTTGAGGAGTATGCGGCTGAGTTTAGGAAGTGGTCTGTATCAGTTAAATGGGGTGGGGCAGCACTCTTAGACCAATTCCTTTTTGGCCTAGCCGATTCTGTAAATAATGTATTAGTAAGCAATCTTGAGCCTAGGAATCTAGAGGATGCAATTTCTCATAAAGGTTGACAGACAGATTAGACACCACGTCAGGGTAAAATCTATTCCTTCTCAGGGAACCTTAGGTCAGGTAACTCTAATACGGGTGAAGAACCCATGCAACTAGGTTTCTCCCAATTGTCACCTGCGGAGAAGCTTAGGAGGAGGCAGGAAGGACTGTGCATGTATTGTGGGTTGAAGGGTAATTTTGCTTAAACTTGCTCAGCAAAGAAGGCTTTGGAAAACTCCAGCGCCTAGGTGAAGTTGGGGAACTTCATTTGGGCGAGACGGTTTTTCCCCTCAAAATAAATAAAATTTTGTTACCAGTTACTATACATTGGGGTGAAAAGTCGTTCCAATCAGAGGCCTTTATTGATTCTGGTGCGGCAGGTAACTTTATCGATACCACCTTTGCTACCAATCTGGGTATTCCATACCTTTGCAGAGCAAGCTTTACGTTACAGCTATTGATGATACTCCATTGCAGACTGAAACACCCATTTCTATTACACCTGAAATTTCCGTACAAAGATGCAATTGCATATGCTCAAAATGCCGTCCAGTCCTATTGTGTTGGGACAACCCTCACATAGACTGGTGTACAGGACAATTTACCAACTGGTCACATTGTTGTCAGGTTAATTGTTTAAGGGGTGTTCCTCTTCTTAGTCTTGAGGTTAAACAGATTGCTCTACTGCAACCCTATATAGATTTTTCTGAGGTGTTTTCTCCCCAATCAGCTGATAAATTACCATCGCATAGACCTTATGATTGCCCCATTGACCTATTTCCTGGGACCATGCCTCCGTGAGGTCTTCTTTATAATCTCACAGGCCCCAAAAAAGTAGCAATGAAAGGATACATTAAGGAGAATCTGGAAAAGGGGTTCCTTAGACAGTCCATATCATCAGTTGGCGCCGCCTTTTTCTTTGTGGAAAAAAAGATGGTGGACTACGTCCATGTATTGATTACAGGGGGTTAAACAAGGTTACGGTAAAAAATAGATACCCTTTACCTTTAATTGATGACCTATTTGCTCAGGTGTCAGGGGCTAGAATCTTCTCCAAACTGGATTTGCGGGTGCTTATAGTTTCATCAGAATATGTCAAGGGGATGAGTGGAAGACCGCCTTTAATACTCAGGACGGTCACTATGAGTATATGGTAATGCCCTTTGGACTGTGTAATGCACCCACTGTTTTCCAAGATTTTGTAAATGATATATTCAGAGATGTTTTGGGGAGATTTGTTGTTATCTACTTGGACGACATTCTAGTATATTCTAATTCTTTGTCCGAACATCGGAGTCATGTAAGTTTCCGGCCAGCCGGAACGGTTGCATCCCTGTGCTTTCTTCTTCAAGAAATTTTCTCCAGCAGAACGTAATTACGATATTGGTAACCGAGAACTGCTGGCAGTTAAAAAGGCTTTTGAGGAGTGAAGGCACTGGCTAGAGGGAGCAATTCATCCAATCACAGTCTATACAGATCACAAACATCTGGAATACATTGAGGGGGCTAAAAGGCCTAATTCCAGGCAGGCATGATGGGCACTATTCTTTTCTCGTTTTAATTTTGTAATGACATATAAACCTGGGTCCAAGAATGTGAAGGCTGACTTCTTATCTAGAACCTTTGAACCTGAAACGTCTCAGGATGTTTCTCCTAAAAAGATTGTGCCCACACATTGTGTTTTGGCCGCCACTCACACCCACGAATTTCCAGATTTGTATGATACACTACAGCCTTTCCAACAAGATAGCCCTCCTGAGAAACCTCCTGGGGTTGATTTTCTACCCTTGCATTTACGTCATCAGATACTTGAAATATTTCATGACTCTAAATTGGCAGGGCACCCTGGAGAGACTAAAACTTTAAATCTTCTGGCTCGTCATGTGTGGTGGCCTTCTGTCAACAAAGATTGCAAAGCTTTTGTGGCAGCTTGTGCTACTTGTGCCAGAAGTAAGGTGTCCCGGGCTGCCCCCCGGGGCCATCTTATGCTATTACCCATTCCATCGACACCTTGGTCCCATCTCTCGATGGATTTCGTGATGGACTTACCCTCCTCTGGAGGTAAAAAGGTAATTTGGGTCATTATTGACCATTTCAGTAAAATGGCACATTTTGTACCTCTCTCTGGATTGCCTTCAGCTCAGGAATTAGCGAAACTTTTCATTACACACGTGTTGTGCTTACATGGAATTCCTGAGAATATAGTGTCAGACAGGGGGATCCAATTTATTTCACGTTTCTGGCATGCTTTCAACAGTCTTTTGGTTATCAAGTTGTCCTTCTCTTCTGGGTTTCACCCTGAAACCAATGGTCAAACAGAGAGAACTAACCAATCATTAGAACAGTATCTCCGCTGTTTTGTTTCAGACTGTCAAGAATCATGGTTAGAGTATTTACCATTTGCTGAGTTTGCATTTAACCACTTCCCGACCGTCTAACGCACAGGGGCGGCCGGGAAGTGGAGCCCTGAAGGACCGGCTCACCCACAGAGGCGGCGGTCCTTTTAGGGGCATGGGCGGAGCGATCGCGTCATCCGTGACGCGATCCTTTGCCGGCGCTTGTCTCCGCTCACCCGCCGCAACATCCCGCCGGCCATACGGAAGCGCCGGCGGGATGTTAACCCCGCGATCGCCGCATACAAAGTGTATAATACACTTTGTAATGTTTACAAAGTGTATTATACAGGCTGCCTCCTGCCCTGGTGGTCCCAATGTCCGAGGGACTACCAGGGCAGGCTGCAGCCACCCTATGTCGCACCCAAGCACACTGATTTCTCCCCCCCGCCCCAGATCGCCCACAGCACCCATCAGACCCCCCCTGCCCACCCCCCAGACCCCTGTTTGCACCCAATCACCCCCCTAATCACCCATCAATCACTCCCTGTCACTATCTGTAAACGCTATTTTTTTTTACCCCCCCCCTGCCCCCTCCTGATCACCCCCCCCACCCCTCAGATTCTCCCCAGACCCCCCCCCCCAGACCCCCCCCCCCGTGTACTGTATGCATCTATCCCCCTGATCACCCGTCAATCACCCATCAATCACCCATCAATCACCCCCTGTCACTGCCACCCATCAATCAGCCCCTAACCTGCCCCTTGCGGGCATTCTGATCACCCACCCACACCAATAGATCGCCCGCAGATCCGACGTCAGATCACCTCCCAAGTGCAGTGTTTACATCTGTTATCTACCCTAAACACCCACTAATTACCCATCAATCACCCATCAATCACCCCCTATCACCACCTGTCACTGTTACCCATCAGATCAGACCCTAATCTGCCCCTTGCGGGCACCCAATCACCCGCCTACACGCTCAGATTGCCCTCAGACCCCCCTTATCAATTCGCCAGTGCAATATTTACATCTGTGCTTCCCTGTAATAACCCACTGATCACCTGTCAATCACCTGTCAATCACCCGTCAATCACCCCCTGTCACTGCCACCCATCAATCATCCCCTGGCACTGCCACCCATCAATCACCCCCTGTCACTGCCACTCATCAATCAGCCCCTAACCTGCCCCTTGCGGGCAATCTGATCACCCACCCACACCAATAGTTCGCCCGCAGATCCGACGTCAGATCACCTCCCAAGTGCAGTGTTTATATCTGTTCTCTACCCTAAACACTCACTAATTACCCATCAATCACCCCCTGTCACTGCTACCTATCAGATTAGACCCCTATCTGCCCCTAGGGCACTCAATCACCCACCCAAACCTTTAGAATGCCCTCAGGCCCCAGCCCTGATCACCTCGCCAGTGCATTGCTTGCATCTATTCCCCCCTCTAATCACACCTTGAGACACCCATCACCTCCTGTCACCCCCTAGCACACCTACCCATCAGATCAGGCCCTAATTTGCCCCGTGTGGGCTCCTGATCACTCGGCCAAACCCTCAGATCCCCTTCAGACCCCCTTCTGATCACCTCCCCAGTGCATTGATTGCATCTATTTTCCCCTCTAACCACCCCCTGAGACACCCATCAATCACCTCCTGTCACCCCCCTAGCACTCCTATCCATCAGGTCAGGCCCAATACAACCTGTCATCTAAAAGGCCACCCTGCATATGACCGGTTCCACAAAATTCGCCCCCTCATAGACCACCTGTCATCAAAATTTGCAGATGCTGATACCCCTGAACAGTCATTTTGAGACATTTGGTTTCCAGACTACTCACGGTTTTGAGCCCGTAAAATGCCAGGGCGGTATAGGAACCCCACAAACTGACCCCATTTTAGAAAAAAAGACACCCCAATGTATTCTGTTAGGTGTATGACGAGTTCATAGAAGATTTTATTTTTTGTCAAAAGTTAGCGGAAATTGATTTTTGTTTTTTTTTCACAAAGTGTCATTTTTCACTAACTTGTGACAAAAAAATAAAATCTTCTATGAACTCGCCATACACCTAACGGAATACTTTGGGGTGTCTTCTTTCTAAAATGGGGTCACTTGTGGGGTTCCTATACTGCCCTGGCATTTTAGGGGCCCTAAACCGTGAGGAGTAGTCTAGAAAACAAATGCCTCAAAATGACCTGTGACTAGGACGTTGGGCCCCTTAGCGCACCTAGGCTGCAAAAAAGTGTCACACATGTGGTATCGCCGTACTCAGGAGAAGTAGTATAATGTGTTTTGGGGTGTATTTTACACATACCCATGCTGGGTGGGAGAAATCTCTCTGTAAATGGACAATTGTGTGTAAAAAAAAATCAAACAATTGTCATTTACAGAGATATTTCTCCCACCCAGCATGGGTATGTGTAAAAATACACCCCAAAACACATTATACTACTTCTCCTGAGTACGGCGGTACCACATATGTGGCACTTTTTTACACCCTAAGTACGCTAAGGGGCCCAAAGTCCAATGAGTACCTTTAGGATTTCACAGGTCATTTTGCGACATTTGGTTTCAAGACTACTCCTCACGGTTTAGGGCCCCTAAAATGCCAGGGCAGTATAGGAACCCCACAAATGACCCCATTCTAGAAAGAAGACACCCAAACGTATTCCGTTAGGAGTATGGTGAGTTCATAGAAGATTTTATTTTTTGTCACAAGTTAGCGGAAAATGACACTTTGTGAAAAAAAAAATTAAAATCAATTTCCGCTAACTTGTGACAAAAAAATAAAAACTTCTATGAACTCACCATACTCCTAACGGAATACCTTGGGGTGTCTTCTTTCTAAAATGGGGTCATTAGTGGGGTTCCTATACTGCCCTGGCATTTTAGGGGCCCTAAACCGTGAGGAGTAGTCTTGAAACAAAAATGACCTGTGAAAGCCTAAAGGTACTCATTGGACTTTGGGCCCCTTAGCGCAGTTAGGCTGCAAAAAAGTGCCAATCATGTGGTATCGCCGTACTCGGGAGAAGTAGTGTAATGTGTTTTGAGGTGTATTTTTACACATACCCATGCTGGGTGGGAGAAATACCTCTGTAAATGACAATCTTTTGATTTTTTTACACACAATTGTCTATTTACAGAGTTATTTCTCCCACCCAGCATGGGTATGTGTAAAAATACACCCCAAAACACATTGTACTACTTCTCCCGAGTACGGCGATACCACATGTGTGGCACTTTTTTGCACCCTAACTGCGCTAAGGGGCCCAAAGTCCAATGAGTACCTTTAGGATTTCACAGGTCATTTTGAGAAATTTTGTTTCAAGACTACTCCTCACGGTTTAGGGCCCCTAAAATGCCAGGATAGTATAGGAACCCCACAAATGACTCCATTTTAGAAAGAAGACACCCCACGGTATTCTGTTAGTAGTACGGTGAGTTCATAGAAGATTTTATTTTTTGTCACAAGTTAGCGGAAATTGATTTTTATTGTTTTTTTTCACAAAGTGTCATTTTCCGCTAACTTGTGACAAAAAATAAAATCTTCTATGAACTCACCGTACTACTAACGGAATACCTTGGGGTGTCTTCTTTCTAAAATGGGGTCATTTGTGGGGTTCCTATACTGTCCTGGCATTTTAGGGGCCCTAAACCGTGAGGAGTAGTCTTAAAACGAAATTTCTCAAAATGACCTGTGAAATCCTAAAGGTACTCATTGGACTTTGGGCCCCTTAGCGCAGTTAGGGTGCAGAAAAGTGCCACACGTGGTATCGCTGTACTCAGGAGAAGTAGTATAATGTGTTTTAGGGTGTATTTTTACACATACCCATGCTGAGTGGGAGAAAGACCTCTGTAAATGGACAATTGTGTGTAAAAAAAAATTAAAAAATTGTCATTTACAGAGATATTTCTTCCACCCAGCATCGGTATGTGTAAAAATACACCCCAAAACACATTATACTACTTCTCCTGAGTACGGCAATACCACATGTGTGGCACTTTTTTTGCAGCCTAACTGCGCTAAGGGGCCCAAAGTCCAATGAGCACCTTTAGGCTTTACAGGGGTGTTTACAAATTAGCACCCCCCAAAATGCGCGGACAGTAAACACACCCCACAAATGACCCCATTTTGGAAAGTAGACACTTCAAGGTATTCAGAGAGGGGCATGGTGAGTCCGTGGCAGATTTCATTTTTTTTTTGTCGCAAGTTAGATGAAATGGAAACTTTTTTTTTTTTTTTGTCACAAAGTGTCATTTTCCGCTTACTTGTGACAAAAATTAATATCTTCTATGAACTCACTATGCCTCTCAGTGAATACTTTGGGATGTCTTCTTTCCAAAATGGGGTCATTTGGGGGGTATTTATACTATCCTGGAATTCTAGCCCCTCATGAAACATGACAGGTGGTCAGAAAATAGATGCTTGAAAATGGGAAAATTCACTTTTTGCACCATAGTTTGTAAACGCTATAACTTTTACCCAAACCAATAAATATACACTGAATGGGTTTTTTTTTTTATCAAAAACATGTTTGTCCACATTTTTCGCGCTGCATGTATACAGAAATTTTACTTTATTTGAAAAATGCCAGCACAGAAAGTTAAAAAAATCATTTTTTTGCCAAAATTCATGTCTTTTTTGATGAATATAATAAAAAGTAAAAATCGCAGGAGCAATCAAATAGCACCAAAAGAAAGTTTTATTAGTGACAAGAAAAGGAGCCAAAATTCATTTAGGTGGTAGGTTGTATGAGCGAGCAATAAACCGTGAAAGCTGCAGTGGTCTGAATGGAAAAAAAAGTGGCCGGTCCTTAAAGTGACTCTGTAACAAAAATTACAATGTTTTTTCTACCATCCTACACGTTCCTAAACCTATTCTAATGTGTTGTGGCTTACTGCAGCTCTTTCTACTATAACCATCTCTGTAATAAATCAATGTATCTTTCCCCTGTCAGACTTGTCGGCCTGTGTCTGGAAGGCTGCCAAGTTCTTCAGTGTTGAACTGTTCCTCTATGCACACTCCAGTGTGTGTTTTATTTACATAAGCCAGCAGCTTCTCTGCTATCTTATCAGTGATAGAAGAGAGCTGGATAAAAATCCTCCTCTGGAGGCTGTGAAAGGAGCTGGTCTGTTACATACTGAGGAATTAACGACATAGGCAGAGCTGTCTGCAGGAAGCCTGTAATGTTCAGTGCATGAGAGAAGCTGGGGACAGAAGGTAAACACACACAAGTGATCTCTTGAGATTCAGAAGTAAGGCTGTATACAGCCTGCTTGTGTATGGATGTATTTTCTATGTGTGGACATGCTGTACATCAACCTACTTCCTGTTTTGGTGGCCATTTTGTTTGTTTATAAACAAACTTTTTAAAACTGTTTTTGACTACTTTTAATGCGGCGAGGAGTGGTGAAATTGTGACAGAGGGTAATAGGAGATGTCCCCTAACTGGCCTAACACACTGGTATGTTTACTTTTGTGCGATTTTAACAATACAGATTCTCTTTAAGGGGGGTAAAGCCCACGGTCCTCAAGTGGTTAATAACCTACCTAACTCATCTACCAAATTGTCACCTTTTTGGATAGTGACAGGTCAGAATCCCAAATTTACTTTATTCCCATGCTCTACCTCTCCTTTTCCAGCTTTGGAGGAGTGGAGCATCCACATTCAGCAGATTTGGCCTCAGGTTCAGCAAAATTTGCAGAATGCCGTTTCTTGACAAAAATTCTATGCCGATGCCTGACGTTCACCTGAGTTTGAATTTTCCCCAGGAGATATGGTGTGGGTATCTACCCGCAATATTCCTCTATGCCAACCATCTGTGAAGTTGGGTCCTAGGTTTATTGGTCCCTATCGCATTCAGGAGAAAATTAATGATGTGGTGTATAGGGTGACACTACCCCAGTCTATTAGGGGAGTTAATTCTTTCCATGTATCTCTTTTGAAACCAGCTGCCAACACTATTTCACCTTTGGCTCCTCCTCCTCCTGTTGAGGTGGATGGTAAACCTGAATATGAAATTGAGAGAATTCTAAACTCTAGAAAAGTGTGTGGTTCCTTGCAGTACTTGGTAGACTGAAAGGGTTATGTTCCTGAGGAAAGATGCTGGGTTCCAGCCCATCAAATCCATGCTGATCAATTAATCCATGATTTTCATCTGAAATTCCCCTGATAAACCAGGAAGTGAGTGTTCGGAGACCACTCCTCAGGGTAATGTAACATCCTTACCTTCCAGCGGCAGGTCCCGAGACGTCTCTGGCGTGGTCCGGGCGAGCGGCGGGAGTTCTGCGCTGGCATCCTCCGGCGGTGTCCTTGGCTTCCCTGCAGCAGTGACTTTGCACGTGCGTGAGTCCAGACAAGCCTTATAGGCTAAAAAGGCGGGTTTAGATGATGTCAGCAGGTGATGTCACTAGGTGCCATCACCATGTGGGAAGTGTGCTCAATTTTGGGAGTGGTTTCTGGAAGTTATCTATGTGTATTTAAGGCCAGAGCACTCAGTCCCTCACTGGCCTTGATACTAATCAGTACACTGGTTCTTGGCCTAGCTAGCTATCATTTGAGCTACATTTATATATTGTGTAGATGCACAATATATATGTACTCTAGTTAGTCAGTCTTGTATTTTGTAGTTATATTATACAAATACAGTATATTGAAGTGATATCTTATTGGATATTTATCTGTATACCGACTTTTTACCTGCCTCTTGACCTCGCTCTTATCTTGTCCTTCTGTACCACTGCCATCTGATACATGTGTTCGACTCGGCCTGTCCCTGACTTCGTTATTGCCTGATCCTTACAATACGACTGACATCTGACTTATGTGTATGACCCTGCCTGTTTATTGACTACGATATTGCCTAAGCTACTCTGTACCTCAAAACCTCTGACTCTGTGTACGACTACGGCCTGATCCTAACTACGCTTTACGTACTACTGTTTGTGTATACACTTGTACGTTACCTCATCACGTATCAGTGTGATAATATTTTTATAGACAGGGTCATTAAATGTTATTAAAGATAAAGACTAGCCAGGATTTTTTGACCAAGTGGCACTTTTGTTGTGAATGTGGTGGTAGTTGGTAAACTAGATATTCATTTAAATCTTGTGTCATATCCCCTACAATATCTCTTACAATATAAAACTGCTCATTAGTCCACAAAGACACTGAATGGGTGATGGCAATGAGGAAAGACTGCTGTCATCATTGCCATCAATTACCATTACCATTACAGTTCTGTTAATAGGTTACAAAATACACTACTAAGGAATCTCAGGACTGATCTAGTGATGACTATTAAAACAACCTTTTTGATTACTTTATTTAAGCACGTGAACACACTTTTATTTTTGGGCACGTTAGTGATTCAAATGGACAGAGTGCACCAAATCTGTGCTTATAAATTTGCAGCGGCTTAAGGCTCAATGTAAGGATTGGAAATAAGCCAACACTCCTTACATTGAGAGTTTATGCTTTTTATTGTTATTTTTAGTAATAGAAAGTACATGTAAATACCCTAGATGATAGACTTTGTTTTAACAAGCTGAGCTCGGATTAGCATACTGACAACAGGCATGTGTTCATTTTTTCCCCATTTTTTCCTGTTTTTTTTTAGTTTATAGTTTGTTAGAGTTTGTATAGTTTCTCTTTTATAGTTTGTAGGAACTGTAATGCAGTCTAATAAAACAAATGACAAAACAACTGTAGGCATTGACTGTAAATACTTAATGAATATACTGAAATTCTGGATTACATCATGAGCTTATTTACACGTCTGAAAAAATGTCTAATAATGACCAACTATATCCACTTTGCATCCAGATCTTGTTTCCTTCCTATGGACCAGAGCAGTGTTGACATTTTAGCTGTGTTCCTACTTAATCAGCAATAACTTTATCCCTACTTATGACACCTAAATGATTCATATATATTTTTTTCAAGAGAAACAAGGCTTTCATTTGGCAGTACTTTTTTCCAAGAAAGATTTTGTTTTCTGTGCACTTTAATAGGAAAAACAGTAAAAAATAGAAAAAATACAGTTCTCAGTTTTTACCAATCCTAGTTTAAGAGTAAAAAGTGCTACTGTAGAGAAAAAAGTGGCTTTTTGCTACAGGGTATACTTTTCACTTCGAACTGAGAAAACATGAAACATATTTTAAATAGTAAAAAAATAGGCAGAAAAGGTTAATGGGGAAGGCTAACTAATCATTTTACTATGTAGAGGGTGAGGGCTTAAAAATTGGTGTGGTCTTGAAGTTGGCATAGTTAAAAAGTACATTTTAATGTAATAGTTGTCACTGCATCCCTATTATTTCATTTTCCCCATTACATTTCCCCATTTATACCATGGTCCCTCTCCCTTAACCACTTCGCATCCAGACCTTGTTTCCCCCTTATGGACCAGAGCCGTTTTGATGTTTTAGCCATGACCCTAGTTAATCAGCAATAACTTTATCCCTACTCATGACATTTAAAAGATCTATATACCGTTTTTTTCAAGACAAACTAGGCTTTCATTGGGGGGTATGTTGTACTAAGAAAATAGTTGTTTTCTATTCATTTTAATGGGAAAAAAAGAGGAAAAAATAAAAAATGCATGATTTCTCAGTTTTTATTGGTTCCAGCTTAAAAATAAAAAGTGTTACTGTCATAAAAACCATGCCACTAGTATTATGTCCCCCAGAATAGATAGCCAGATGTGTCCCCAGTATCAGCCCCCCCCCCCAGGATAGTCAGATATGTCCCCAATATAAGCCGCCCCAGTATAGTCAGATGTGTCCCCTGCGTTTGCCACCCCCAGCATAGATCGTCAGATGCGTCCCTAAGAATAGTGCCCCTAATTATGCCCCTGGGATCAGCATTCCCCCATTTTAGCCAGATATGCCCCCAGGATTAGCACCGGCCCCCCATCATAGCCAAATGTGCCCCCCATAATAGATTATCCCCCCCCCCCCCCAGGGTAACCAGATGTGCCTTACTATTAGACACTCCTCCCCAGTTAGCTAGATGTCCCCCAGTGATCTTAACATCCCCCCCTTTTAAATACCCCCTCCACCAGGAACGATAGCCAGATGCCCACCCCCCCATCAGGCAGCCCCCTCCGTGCATAAATATAAAAAAAAAATCCTCCAGCAAGCAGCCTCACTCATCTTACCTTATTCCTGCGACTATCCTGAAGCCCGAGCCTCCGATCCCCACTCTGCAGTCATCCCCGCTATGTCGAATATCCGGTCCCGGCTTGATGACGTCATCAAGCCGGGACCCGGATATTCGGCATAGCGGGGCTGACTCAGCGGGGATCGCAGGCTCGGGCTTCAAGATAGTCGCAGGAACGAGGTAAGGTGAGTGAGGCTTCTTGCTGGAGGATTTTTTTAACTATTTATGCATGGAGGGGGACAGATGAAGGATCGCTGCAGTTGACTACTGCAGCGATCATTCATGTGAGGGGAGTGGACTAATTGGCTAGAAGGGAACATGTTCCCTTTTGCCAATTAGTAATGTAGCTGACAGTGCCGGGGGGTGCTCTTTGAAGCGCACCCGATCGTGCACAGCAGGACTGCAAACAAGTCAGTGTATCTACGTCATTGTGGCTTTGAGGGTGCCACAGCTGATGTAGATATACTGTAGCAGTGGAGGGAGTGGTTAAACGGATTTCCCTTGTAGCCTAGTGGTGACCCTGGCACTTCCGGCCAAGGTTCTCGAGCACCAGAAATTCCAAAGTGCGCCCTCCTCCCCCCCAAATTGTCCTCATCCCAGTAGGTAGTAGATGTGCCCGCAGTATTAGGTAGCCTCTGCCCAGTATAAGTAGCCAGATGTGACCCCAGTGTTAACCCACCTATAGGTAGCCAGGTGTGTACCCAATATTAGGTTCCCCCAAGTATAAGCTTACCAGATGTGCCCCAATATTAGCCACCCCATAAATAGCTATATGTGCCCCCAGTATAAGGCCCCCACTTTAGATAGCCAGATGTGCCCACAGAATTAACCCCCTATAGGTAGCTAGATGTGCCCCAGTATTAGGCCTCATCCAGTATAGACAGCCATATGTGTCCTCAGTATTAGGTCCCTCCATATACATAGCCAGATGTGCCCCTGGTACTACCCACCCCCATTATAGATAGCCAGATGTGCCACCATTTGGTACCCCTATATAACCTGATGTGTCCCCCAGTATTAGGTCTCCCCATGCCAACTGTGCCTCCCCAGTGTGCCCCCTCATATTAGACAGCCCCCTGCCCTCGCATTAGGCAGCCCCCTGTTATTAAGAATGGCCTGAATGGTTTGCCAGCGGACAGTCTCCAGCGAAAATCAGCTGTTCGCATTGGCGGCAGGCAGCGAGCACATGACTTGTTCGACCCGCTCCCTATACATCTTCAATGAGCTAAACTTTGACTCCTTACATCACAGTCAGCAGGCACCTGGCAGCCAATCAGCCTGCACTGCCTCACAGAGTCCCCCCCACCCCCTATAATAACACAGTTGCGCCGGCCATGTTTTATTCTGTCTCTGGCTGCTTTAGTGAGAGGAAGGGAGAGAGTGCATTGCTGAGATAGGGAAAGTTAGCTAGGCCTGTGTTTTTGTTGTTCCTCTGTGACTGACTTGTTGTGAAAGCTCCCCAAATAGCCCTTTTGAGAGCTGCCAGTGCCTTATACATCATTCTGCTGTTTTTTCAGGGGGGGGGGGGGGGAGGGGGTGACACTCCACAGCCCACTGGCACCCACCCAGAGCTGTGCCCAATACTGCTGCTTACTGCTATTATTGCCCCATTAAGTTGCAGGCATAGCAGCACTCCAGTGCATTAGTTTTCACTGTATTCTGATAGTACTATTGCATTTATCTGTGTGTGACACTACACAGCCCACTGATACCAACAGCTGTGCACAGTACTACTGCTGTTGGCTTATTAAGTTGCAGGCATAGTAGCACCTCAAGTGCATTAGCTAACACTGTATTCTGATAGTATAATTGTTTTTCACTGTGTGACACTACACAGCCCACTGATACCCACAGCTGTGCACAGTATTACTATTGCTGTTGGCCCATTCAGTTGCAGGCATAGTAGCACTTCAGCGCATTACTTTAGACTGTATTCTGATACCACTATTGCGCTTCTCTGTGTGTGGCACTACACAGCCCAATGATACCAATAGCTGTGCACAGTACTACTGCTGTTGGCCCATTAAGTTGCAGGCATAGTAGCAATTCAGTGCATTACTTTAGACTGTATTCTGATAGCACTATTGCATTTCGCTGTGTGTGACACTACACTGCTCACTGACACCCACAGCTGTGCACAGTACTACTGCTGTTGGCCCATTCAGTTGCAGGCACAATAGCACCTCCAGTGCATCAGTTTAGACTGTATTCTGATAGCACTATTGCAATTCTCTGTGTATATGACACTACACAGCCCACTGATACCAACAGCTGTACACAGTACGACAGTGTCACACCATCTTGGGCCTGACTTGCCCGCAAGCCAAGAGTCACACCGCACAAGCACTCCTGGCTGCTCTGAACGAACAGGTGGATCAGTGGCTGACCTTGCACCAACTGGAGATTGGCAAAGTTGTGTGTGTCAACTGAATTTTTTAGGTCGCTGCTATAGCAGCGGCTGCTACAGAACCAATTTTTTCTGGTGTGTGACTGTACATACCTCATTTTTCTGGCCTCTGGTGCTACACAGTGGCTGTAACAACCAAAAAAAGGCATGTACATGATGTCAATTCCCCATTGTGATTGTTACCTTGTTGTTGTGAAGGGGCTTGCGTATCACAATGAAGCAATGACCTATATGAGTGTGTTGGGGGCACACCTAAGATGATAAGGTGGTTGCTTCATTATGGACAGACCAAATTTGATCGGCTGGATACGTTTTGGCAAAACCTTTTTTATGGTCACCTCAGGAGATGCTAGGCCAAAACTGAGCCCACACTACAGAACCAGTGTTTTTTCTGGTCACTTTACTGTCATTGAACTACCTCAGCCCGACCATAGGGGCTGGAAAACCACCATCACCTTTACTCTCGCCAATGTGCGCACAAGCACGGTGACCACTACACAAAGATTGCCGCCGAGAGGACTAACATTTAAGTCCTGAGAGTGTCAACTATTACCAACTCTTTGTGGTTGTTTGTGGTGCATTAAACAGCGAGTTTGGTCTGTCAGTGTGAAGCGGGCATAACCCTTACACTACCACTCTGGACATTTAGAAGCAGCCCTTGATTCCTCCAATGTAGGAATGTACTGTGATTTCTGCCCTGTAGGGATTAAAACCCGACTCTGTGTCAACTCCGTAATTTTTGGTGGGACTTTTGGCATGGATGCCCCGTACTGCCCTTTACACCATGTGCCGGCTTGATGACATCATCAAGCTAGGACCCAGTGTACATGGAAGTACAGGGCTGACTGTGGAGCTGTGAGCAGAGGATCCTGCAGCACGATCGCCACTAGATCCAGGGAGGTGAGTCTTGATTTTCTTTACAGGCATTTACTTAGTAATGGGGGCATGGAGGAGGAAGGAATGATCAATGCTAATGGCTAAAGCATTGATGATACCTTCATGTAGGATCCACTAATTGGCTAAGGGAACTCCAGTTCCCTTAGACCCATTAGTGCAGAGCGGGAGCAAGCATGATCATCCACAGCACTGCTTTTGCTAAAAATCTTATATCTATGTCCTCGTGGCTTGGATTAAGTTACAGATGACACTGATTAAGGACAAATTGTGATATTCAAACATGTTTTATATGCACTTTTTCAGCAGCAATGGATGTTTGCTTTGTGAAATAAAAAAACACCAAGAAAACAAGCATATAAATGTCTATAGTCATAAGTGACATCTAAAAAAATAAGAACATTGGCAGAGCACCCCATGATGCATTTTTTGATACTTTTTGCTATATTTTATGTTGAGTTTAGAGAAAATAGAATGTGCTCTTATATGGGGATATTTATATGAAGGCAGTTTAAAGTGTTAGGAAATCGTATGGTCCACCTGCCAGGGTAACAGGTTTAGTATCAATAATGAACAGAGCCTGGGCAATTGTTCACGTACAGATACTTTATACCTCACTATGCATTGTTGAAAGACATTCAGGTCATGTACAACATAAAGGCTGTGTGCAGAAATTGACACTGTGGGAAGTAAAGTGTCAGAGCCGCAAAAAAATAATAGGCATACTGTTGTAAGATGACATTTAGACCTTTTTTATATATAATACAAGTGTTATATGAGCAGTTCATATGTCCAAGCTTTGGACAGTAAATAACAATTTATTTTCTTCTCTCTTCTATCTCACTCATGTCATTCCGTTGTGACATAATGTACACTGGTTATTCGGTTATCTTGATGATGAAGAGAGGTGCACAGTTATATCGTCAGGAAAGTTCATAGAATTTATGTTTCAATAAGTTTTATTGCAACATTCAGTGAATGCAGTAACATTGGTTCTTGTTGTCAGAATAATAGAATGGATGTTTATCTATGAGAAGGCTATGTTTTAAAACAATATAAAAAGTTCTAAAATTATCTTAAATTAGGCATATTTACACACATATTATGGTTAGCCCTCTTGCCTTGTAGTGCTAGAGCCCTCTTGCCTTGTAGTTCTAGTGCCCCGGGCTCAACCCGCATTCAGGAGTCAGGACACTATCTGCATGGGGTTTGTTCGAATTTAAGTATTATATGCTTGAATTCCTAGGCCTCAGTTACTTTAACTGAGTTTAGTTAAAAGACTTCATGTGCAGAATCTCCCTTTAAGGAGGATTTCTAGGATCACTGCAGTGTGTTTCTGCTTATACAAGGCCAGAGGGTTTTATCTGGTCTGGTGTGCAGACATAGGGACTTTCGCGGACTTTTGCGCGCGCAATTTGCCGTGATTCGCGCGATCGCGGACTTTTGCGCGCGCAATTTGCCACAATCGCGCGAATCGCGGCAAATTGCGCGCGAAAAAGTTTGCACCGCTTTGTGAATCAGGCCCATAGAGGCAGTCTTTTTGGTAAACAGAGTATTTTCATATTTCCTAAAGGTAAACAACTGTTCTTCTCAGATGTGTAACCGACCAATCGATTACTATCACAAAGAGTGAGTTCCCTTACAACTCTTAAAGCGGAAGGACAGTGACGGACCAGGAGGATAAATTGGTGAAAAATAACAATTATTTTTATTTGTCAAACAAAGAAATAATGTCCGCTGACATGCAGACCTTCTGACATAAAGAGGACACAAACCCCCAATTGAAACCCTGATTGTCAAGACCACCCTTACAATAGAGATCACTGAATTAATGAAGTAAAATATTCAACCGATACAGAGTTAAACACTTCTTGGGCCTGATTCACAAAGCGGTGCAAACACTTTGCACGCCTGTGAAAAGCCCTTTATCACGCCTAAACTTAGTTTAGGCGTGATCTGAAGGAATTTGCGCGAACTCCCGCGCGCAAAGTTTTGCGCGCATAGCGCACCAGTGCACCGTGCTTCGCGCGAAGTGCCCATTAAGCCCTATGGGACTTTGCACGCGCGCGTACGAAAACTTTGCGCGCGGGAGCTTCGCGCGAGTTAGAGCACAAAGCGGTGATAACTTTGCTAGTGCAAAGGTTATCACGCCTAAAGTCTTGTAGGCGTGATAACTGAGTTATCACCGCTTTGTGAATCAGGCCCTTTGTTTCTTGCTTGAAGATCTCGCACCTGAAAAGAAAAAGGTTACTTCCTGAAATAACGATAGAGACTACTACACTTGGACCTTGCTTAAAATTCTTGCACCTGTAAGAAAAACATAGCACATCACACAACAAATACACAATTCACAATCCTTCCCCAGACCTTTTTCTTCTTCTCACTCTCTATAAGTCTATAGCGATACAGTTTTCTCCTTCCTATCTATGCATACATATATGTGACCAAAAACACCTGAGATAAACCAAACAGAAAATGGACTAATGCTCCTGTAAGGTAGATAAGTTGTGCCTGAATCTAAGTAGTCCTTACTGTATGGCAATGACCCTAACAGACTTCAGTTCCTTGCAAAAGTCTTATCTAACCATACAGTGGCTATGAGTTCATATTCACACTTAAGCCTGTATATGACCATGAAGCAGGGGTACCCCTTTAAAAGAACTGATTAGAGATCTTTTCCGAAATGGGTGATAGCTTGTACTAACTTTCCTTTACTTTATATGTAACACACTCCAAGATGCCGGTTCAGTAACTCTGAAGTGAATTTCTTCCCTTATTGTTTCTTTTAATGGTTAAACTCAACAAATATCTGACATTCTTTTTTTTTTCCCACTTTTTCTTTTAGTTATCAAAGTTTTTCTTTTCCTGTATGTCACATATGTAAGTATCAATTCTCTCCTTTTATTACTTCTCACTGCATGTCGGTTTAGGCTCTAAATGCAATTACTTCACTTGCAGAACACACAGAACACAGCAAAAGATTTCCTCACAGGTAAGTTCCTATTTTTCTCTCCATGAATTGATAAATTTCTTTACAAATGTGTTATTCTCTTTTCTCCTCACAGAAAATTAACACTTCAAAAATATTGGCAGATAAGTGTCTTTTTCAATCATATTAGGCAGGCTTTTAAGCAGAGTCACACTGGGGATTATTCTTGAAGCATAGACACAACCAATGAGCAGATCAATTGCATTCAAACACAGGTTTATTGGCTTTACTGTGGAGAACAGTTTAAGCAGAACAAGGGAGTACACACACAACTTCTCTCACTGACCAGCTCTGTTGTGCCAGGTAGAAAAAAAAACACACAGTCTTTGGTTCACAAACAAAAAAACAATATACAGTACACTGGTGCTGCTATGACAACATTTCTTTTTTTTTTCCCCTCACACACACACTGTACATATATCAGCTAATATTAGCACAATCACCTAAACTGTAGAGGATTTAGAAGAAGCAGTTTCAGCTGACTTGGTTTGATAGTCTGATTTTTTTTCTGTGTTCTTACTATTAGGGAATATTTCTGAGTAATGCTGAAATGTCTTTTTAAATAAACTCCTGTCACTTTCTTTCTGCGTTTCCATGTGGTGTGATTTCACTTATCTGGTTACTTTTTTTCCTGAAGCTGTCTCTCTGGCCTTGCTGAGCTGTCTCTCACTCATTTGTGTATGAGGTGTCTCACTTTTTGGCTTCGGGTGCTCACAGTCCCCTCTATGTGTGTCATGTGGGAACTACACCGCTCTGCTGCTGGGTGCCATGTCTCTCACTGTGAGCTCAGTTTCTCCTCCTCTGGTGTCTGCCTCCTCTCGACACACTGCCCATGTCATTCTGAGGTAAAATCAGAGAGGGCTTGCCTCTTCAGCTGGAGGGGCATTCCCAACCTCTGTAACTGGCACCCACCCCCTGTCTGAGAGCAGAACAGCCATCTTGAGTGCTGGCTGCATGCTCTGTATAAAAAACAGCCTGTGCCAGCACTACGTCTCATAGCTGATGCTGGCCAGGAATAGAAATAAATCTTTTTTAAAATAAAATTTGTAGCAGGGCTACAAGATTAGGATACAGGTCACTGGAACGTGGAATTTTCCAGGGCATGCACAGTAAAGACTGTGCTTGTCATGATATCACGGGTTCTTATCAGCCAATAGCAGGCGATGAGTTATTGATCTGTCCCTGCTCAGATGATTAAAGACAAGGCAACGCCGTGCCCAGCCAACAATTCCCTTGTATTGTATTGTTATTTAATTACTACTGCCTTGGTGATTACCAGTGATAATGGAACCTTCTATGTTTCTCACTGTTCCCTCTTCACTATATTACGCCAGTATAACATCTTTGTCTGGTTTGGTCACACATTGATAGTTTTGGTACTCAACCATGGATACTGATTCTTACTTTATGTCTACTGCAGTGATATACTGCATCACACTTTCTTCTACAATCTATGGTTGGGAGGCTGGACACTCTCTTTGTCTTGTCTCATATCTGGAGGGTTTCTCTCTGGGCCTATCCCTGACCTCTTCATGTAATTTGTTCTACCCCATTTTGCATGTGGCTAATGTCCTTTTTTTTTTTTTTTCTTCTGATTAGGAAAATACCAAATACTTATTTTCTCTATCTCCCGATTGAACAACATGTGAGGGCTCAATATTTACGAATGAACCAACCACAAAAGAAAAAGGGACCACAGACCATTATTATATCAAGCTCCAATAATGAAGCATGATGGATCCCCCAAAATAATGCTTTTTATGTGACAATTAGTTAGGCTGATTTTATGTGTCCTTATTCTCTCTACAACGAGTAGTCCTGGTCCAGATTTTTATTAGTATTTGTCCTATATGATGTCATAGTTATATTCATGTCTTATATTAACTTTGTTCTTCTTCTGATTTCCTTCTGGTATTTGCATTTCTCTTTTTTATCTATTTGCATCTGCAACTATTTCTCTGTCCACTAGATGGCGGCATCTTTCTCCTTTAATAATAATAATAATAATAATGGCAGTATTTGTATAGCGCCTTTCTCCTGTCGGACTCAAAGCGCTTGCGAGGCAGCCACTAGAGCGCACTCAGTAGGCAGTAGCAGTGTTAGGAAGTCTTGCCCAATGAACTCCTTACTGAATTACTGGCTTATTGAACAGGCAGAGCCAAGATTCGAACCCTTTACTTGTTCTTACACATCTTTCCTACTTTGGCCGCTAGATGGCGACCATATAACTTTGCCGACACTCACGCGTACTATTTTACATCACACGCTTGGCTGACCCTGGCGTGCTGACATCAGACGGCACACAGGGTCAAGCCTATGACGCGGCCGCGTCTCTGGACATTGCATATAAACGCGCCAATGCATATTGATCATTGTCCCACAGCAGCCTCGGCGGAACTAGTCGGACGGGCGCAGGAGCGCCTTTGCAGCCGTCCCCAGCCTTCCTTATATCTTTTACTGGGTAAGCTCTGCTACCTCACTCCTGTACTTGGCTCTACCTCATGTTTCACATAGTTCACTTTTTTGCACATCCATAGTTAGTGGTCTTTTACCTGTTGATTGCTCTGCACCTTATCTTGTTGTTTGTATCAAACCATTATCATCCTCAATGAGGTCTTTCTGTCCATGCTGATTCACTGACTGTTTAGCACATTTTTTTAGATGCTCTGCACAGGAGATTTCATTATCTGAACTGCATAATACTGTGACAGCATATATTCCCTATGGATTATAGCAATACAGTGTCAATTACACAATTACTTATTTTCAATACCATTATTTTGACACTGATGCTACCCATCAGGTTATATATGCTATATCAAATATAACTTTATTGATATCATTATCATTATTACTTTTAAACATTTAGTCACAGGTTGTGCAGTTAAAATACTTTACAGCAGAGTTTACTAATTTTGTTATCACACAATACAAGGGAATTGTTGGCTGGGCACGGCGTTGCCTTGTTTTTAATTGTTTTTATATTTTATATCATTGGCTCAATAAAACTAGAATTTGCATTTACTTTGGATTTTTGCACCAGTTATTTGTTCATATAAACATTCCCACTGTTTAGGTGGTGCCCTTCTCTTTTTAATTGTTTAGTTCCATAGCTAGGTCGAGGACCTTGCCCCCCTATATAGAACACACGTGTGTTTATATTAGCAATACTTTATTGCATGAATATGTCTGCTCATCCTTTTTGTGTCTAAAAAAACCTGCTCAGATGATGTCACATTTAACTCTTTAGAACTCAGTATAAGAGCCAACGTGGGCTCCCGAGGGGGCTACTTCTGACTGAGGACTTTATTCACTCCTTTTCCTACTTTCATTCTACATGATCTGTATGCTATATATATATATTCCTAGCATAGATGTAACTAAGAGAGGCCTGATCTATCTATTAGGGATAGATCAAGTGATGCAAGGAACGCAAGAGTCTACAGACGGTTTGCTTTGCCAAGGTTAGATATTGCGACTGAACATATCTGTATGTTTGTTTTACAAATAAACTCTTGAAGTTTGGCAACGTCTATGAAGTCCTATCTCCTATGCTGTATGCTGTGATGAGTCAAGTTATCACACTTCCTGTGGTGCCGAACGAAGGTGTAGTGTTGTTTCCAAAAGCAACCAAACATAGATTCTTACAATTGGTGCCTTGAAACCCAGTGCTGTCTTGCAGAAAAAGACAAGAAAGGTCCGGGGCCAGAGACATCAGTCTATCAAGGACTTTCACAGCAAAAAAAGCGGAGAGGACGCTGGAAGTTTATCGAGAAGAGATAAGTGAGTGCGGGGCTGCAATGAGCCCGGAGCACGGAATGAAGTGAGATGGGCGTGGCCATGCAGGGATTTGGTGTGACCATGGTTGGGGCCAAGTGCACATGAACTTAGCAGCGGTGTAACCTAAAAATAAAGGGCCTGCCCAGCAAAATGATGGACTGAGCACCTATCCTTTAATTCTGGAATGAAGTTGCACTGCAGCTGTAACAACAAGACAAAAGGCATGTACATGTGCCAATTCCCCTTTGTGATCATTACCTTGCCGCGGTGAAGGGGCTTGCGTATCACAATGAAGCAATGACCGACGGCGATATGAGTGTCTTGGGGGGGCACACCCCAAGATAATAAGGTCGTTTCTTCATTGTGGACAGACCAAATTTGATCAGCTGGACAGTCACTGTTGTTCTGTCATTGAGCTACCTCAGCCTGGTGACCATATGGGTTTGAAAACCGCTATCACCTGCACTCTCGCCATGGTGCGCACCAGTCCAGCACGGCCGTCACAACACAAACAGCTGTTTGCGGTGCGTTAAACAGTGAGTGTGGTGTGTCAGTGTGAAGCAGTACTCTAATTACACTCCCTGATTGATGTATACACATGCAAGATGTTCTAAAGCACTTTAGGCCTGCAATTTAGCATTTAATGTGAGTTCAGCCCTTAAAGAGAATCTGTATTGTTAAAATCGCACAAAAGTAAACATACCAGTGTGTTAAGGGACATCTCCTATTACCCTCTGACACAATTTCGCCACTCCTCGCCGCATTAAAAGTGGTTAAAAACAGTTTTAAAAAGTTTGTTTATAAACAAACAAAATGGCCACCAAAACAGGAAGTAGGTTGATGTACAGTATGCCCACACATAGAAAATACATCCCTACACAAGCAGGCTGTATACAGCCTTCCTTTTGAATCTCAAGAGATCATTTGTGTGTTTCTTTCCCCCTGTTCTCATGCACTGAAGTTTCAGGCTGCTTGTTTCTTCCTGCAAACAGCTTTGCCCTTGTCTGTAATTCTTCAGTATGTGAAAGCCCAGCCAGCTCAGAGGAAGATTTATCCAGCTTGTAAAAGAGAAGAGAGAAGCTGCCCTAATCTAAATAATACACAGGCAGTGTGCATAGAGGGGCCTGGAAGGGGGAGTTCATAGGAGAACCACAACACTGAAGAACTTGGCAGCCTTCCAGACACAGGCTGACAAGTCTGACAGGGGAAAGATACATTGATTTATTACAGAGACAGTGATAGTATAAAGTGCTGCAGTAAGCCAGAACACATTAGAATAGCTTTTTGAACTTGTAGGATGATAAAAAACAGGATGCAATTTTTGTTACGGAGTCTCTTTAAAATGCTGCATTGCGGCAAATCCAGATTTTTTTCCCTGGGACTTTTGGCATCTATCCCACTCCTGCACGCAAAAACTCAGATGTTAGACCCCTTGAAACATCTTTTCTATCACTTTTGTGGCCAGCATAAGTGTTTCTAGTTGTCAAAGTTCGCCTCCCCATTGAAATCTATTGCGGTTCGCGAAAGTTTGCACGAACCGAACTTTTGCGGAAGTTCGCGAACTGAAAATTGGAGGTTCAGGCCATCTCTACTGCCCATACACTGCATGTTAAAATCTCTCGGGAGCCGTCCGAGTCTGCTGCCTTGCCGCTGTTCCACCAGTGTATAAATGTGCATGTATGTGTGCATTTATACATTACCGTCCATCTTCTGAATCTGCCACTCATCATTTAGCCCTACACATGCCGCCGTTGCATCGCATGCCACTGTGTGTGATGTCACACTCATGCCACGCCGGCAGCATGTATGGGGCTGATGGATTCAGAAGATGGACGGCACCTCGACACAGGACAGGTAATGTATAAATGCACACATACATGCACATTTATACTGTACACTGCGAGATCAGCACTGGGGGTTTTGTCATGTTTGTTGCTTGTCTCAATATAGCTCGCCATTACCGCCACGCACCTGATCGAGAAAGTCGGGCATCTTGCAGCATGTCCGACTGATACATTCAACCAATCTTTGATCAGGCATGCATTTAGCGGGACTGGCTTTCATCCAATTTGATTATAATAATGAAATCGGATGGTCGATTGGCTGCCAAATTGCTGATGTATGGCCACCTTCAGACCATCTTAACAGAAAAAGATAAGCTGCAGATAGAAATAATTAAATAAGGATATACAAAGCTAAAAGGAAGCTAGGACCAGCAGTGAAAGGGTTACTAAAACAATGCAGGCTGGAGGGAGCAGATAGATCAAAGGGCAGGTCAGTGAAAGGCTAATGGAAGGAAGGGGGGTGGAGCTGCTTACAACAGAGTATGTTTGGCTGACCTATGTGCAGACTGTCCCTCCTTCCTGGGCTAGTTTTGCTAAAAGGTGCAGATGACAGGGAGTAATGAGAGTGGGCTGCTCTCTCAGCGGCTCGCTGCCTGCCAATCATCACTGTCACTGGACACTGGGGCTACAGGTCAGCATGGGAGGTCAGGTGGCTTGTACTCTGCATAGACACAGAATCAGCACACAGGCACAGTCTGACACAGGCTGTGTCCTGTGTGTACAGAGAGCAGAGCTGGGCGGCTGGGACTGGAGATATGTCACTTGCCTTAGTTCTCACGTGTGTCTCCCCAGCGCCCATCAGCTCTGCTTTTGCTCTGCTCCCAAGTCTCTGGGCAGAGATACAGATGCTTGAAGCTTGGCTGCGGTCACATGGGGACAGGCAGCCAGTGAGAGAGGAGAGTGTGCCTCACTCCTCTCTCACTGGCTGCCTGGCCCCATGTGATACCCGACCAGGCTACGATCATCTGTATCTCCACCCCCACACACAGTACTCTCTGCAGCCATGGAAACAGCTGCAGCGTGACTCATTGTTCGGGGCACTGCTGGTGGGCTCTCTGGTCCCCCATATCCCAGGCACCTTTGCTGAGATCAGGGGCACTAGCCACGGACCTAAGCCCCTAGCGACGCCTATGCCCAAACATATAGTGGTAGCATTGCTAAGCAATGCCAAACAGTGTCCTCTATGGTGGCCAGGGAAACAATGCACAGAGACTGCCTTTGGGCGTTCATCTGCCCCCACCACCATCCATCAGTCTTTTTCTACACACGATTAGAGGATGCTCTTTGCTGTTGCTTAGAAATGGCAGACAGCCATTTGAAAGCTCCTGAGCGCATGCATGTGCTGGTTGCGGGGTTCAGCAGTACAGAGGTAGCCAAAGAGGTTTTCTCTTGTTCCTCATACACTCCTGTTGCCGCGTGAGTGTGGCTTTCACACAGCAGTGAGGTGGGAGCACACATTTCAAAATGTCAATAATAAATCTGTTACAAATACCACCAGCCCCTGCCACAGATAGCATCTTCTACTCCTCAACACCGACTCCCGCTCTATGGGAATTGGTTTGAAAAGGAAGAAAAAGGTAAAAGAAGAATAAAAAATGGTGTTGTAACAAAGTATAAGCTTTAATAGTTGTCATTTAAAGCGGTTTAAAACCCTGACATAATATTCTATAAAAACATGTTTTCCTACTTTTTATATGCCATACGGCTATAATATTTGCATTTGTGCATAAGTATTATTATTCATTTAGAAGTTATAGGTTCCCAAAAGTACAGTTTTTTGCTTTGTGAGCATTTTATTAATAACTGGTTTTATTCATTCATTCATTCAGACAGACATGCTCTGACTCTCTGTCTGTATTGAGCAGCTTCTCCACAGTCAGAGAATATGTCACATTCCTCACTTGATACATTTAAGTAAACACAAGATAACATTATCTAAAGTTCGGATGTGTCTGCATTTCACTGTGCTGAACTTTTTAGCTCTGTGTGTATCCCTTCCAATGCTGGTCTAGTAAAAAAAAAATGCTGGTTGTATATAATATGCTGTAAGTAATGTTTTAGAGCAAAGATGAAATGCAGGGTTATATTCCGCTTTAAAGTGACCTCTGAATTGAAAAAGCATCAATAGTGCTGTTACTAGTATGTTCAGAATTTAAGAGAAAAACGTGTAAATTATAAAAGCACCAAGAGACAATGTAGTTTCTCCACAAAAATTGTTAAATATTGCAAAATGTATATGAGCTGGAATTTATGAGAAGTGACGTACACATATTTTATCAACAGATGTAAATACGTTAAGGAAGATGTAATGTAAAGAAAAATACAGTGTCACAAAATGAAAATTAAACTACAAACACAAATATAAAAGTATTGTGGATAATCAAAATATGCATTATTAAAGTCCTAATTAATAAACTAAGTGTGAAATGTCATGTACATTTTTACTTAATGAAGAAACTAAGTCTAAAATGTCAAGAGTCTCATCAACTAATTGGATGAATTTTCTTTAAAAAAAAAACAACAAAAAAAAACAAATAGATGCATCATTTAAAGATACTGATTCATTTCTTATTATATTTTAAATTTAGTTTTGGCTGAATAGCTCCCTTGCCAATTAGCTGTTTGATTAAATAGGTTAAAATTCTTTGGTTGGCGAATGCGAACCCAAAGTTTTTTGTGAATTGCATTGAAGTCAGTGGCACCAATTTAAGCAATCATTAGCACTGATCACACACACACGCACGCACGCACGCACGCACGCACGCACGCACGCACACACACACACACACACATATCACCAAATTAGCTAGGTATGAGAAGGAGAAGTGATAACTCAAAAATACCTTGTAGATTAGTTATGATAGGCAAATTGTGTTGTTTTTTTTTTTTTTTGGATAAATGACAGATAATGTATCTACCTATTGCTAGTGAAAATGTGCATATGTCAACAGTGAGAGAAAATGTACATACTGTATATCAACAGAAAGATCAGTAAATTCCCTGCTGGGGTTTCTTGGTGATCAGTACGCAGTGCATAGTGACCACCTGGAAACCTTAGGGAAAATTGAAAACACTTTTTCCAGGGATTGCTGTACTGCCCCAATAATGATATTTAAGGATACCTGGTATCCTATTGTTTGCCGTAATAAAATTAATTTTAAAAAATGATGTAGGGTCCCCCCTACAAAGCCTTTTTAAAGGGAACCTAAACTGAGAAGAATATGGATTTTTCCTTTTAAAATAATACCAGTTGCCTGACTCTTCTGCTGATCGTGTGTCTCTAATACTTTTAGCCACAGCCCCTGAACAAGCATGCAGATCAGGTGGTCTGACTGAAGTCAGACTGGATTAGCTGCATGCTTGTTTCAGGTGTGTGATTCAGCCACTACAGCAGCCAAAGAGATCAGCAAGACTGCCAAGCAACTGGTATTTGGAGGATATGCACAAAGAGATGATTGAAATAGGTAAAAGGGATAGAGGCACTCTGATTGGGGGGGGGGGAGGGAAAGATAGAGGGAGGGGGGTGGACATCCCATTTATTTCAGAATTTTCCATTCAGCACAAACAAGTAGAAAATATATTTAGAAAGCACTGGGGTGTGTTGCAACAAGACAGAATATTGAGGAGCGTCTATCTGAACGCCCTAGATTTATATACAGAACGGCTCCAAATTTAAAGCAGATATTAGCACCGAGTCTAGTGGAGGGTCCAAAGCAAAATAAACTGCCATTTTGGAATCAAAATGGATACTTTCCATGCAGAGGATGTCAGGCCTGTGAGGAAGCCAATGGCATCAAAAAATGGTGGTTGTATCTTTCAGCAATGGGCATAGATTTAAAATTTTGCAAAATATAACTTGTAATAGTGTGGGGGTAGTATACATGTTGTGGTGTAGCTGTGGGAAACAGTACATCGGCAGGACTACTCTACTAGGACATTGAAAGCAAGGGTACAAGAGCATATTAGAAATATTAAAAGAAGTTGGAGGGGCTGTCACAAAGTAAGACAGATATCGATGAAAGAAACAAAGTGGATTTATGGAATGGGTTGTATGAAACCGGGAGGTCACAACATAGAACTGGACCTAAACTGTTTCATTGCTGATAACTGATAATGGGATTATGTGGATTTAATTGGGTAGTTGGAGGGGCTGTCACAAAGTAAGATAGATATCGATGAAAGAAACAAAGTGGATTTATGGAATGGGTTGTATGAAACCGGGAGGTCACAGCATAGAACTGGACCTAAACTGTTTCATTGCTGATAACTGATAAGGGGATTATGTGGATTTAATTGGGTAGTAGCATATGTCTGGTGTCTAAACAGAAGGGGTAAATATATAGGGAAGGGTGATTCATTCATATACTGTATGTAAATATGAGGAAGAGGTCTATATGTGGAATTGGAATGCAATATATGCTGTATTGGTGTGATAATGATTAACAGATTATGGGGATAAAGTGTTGAAATGGGAGTATGATATTAAGGTTAATGTGAGATCGCTATATGAATTGTAAATGTAATGTCAGAATATGAAATATCTATTTTAATTGGGTTATGAGGATGATATAAATATAATAGTACTTGGTTTTCTATCTAGTTTTAGTGTATACTGCAATGTGAATGAGTTTTTCCCCGTAAAAGAGTCCTATGCGGTCAGGAACACGGGCTGTAAACAAACATACGGCAATTAGACCAATAGCGGCGGAGTAAGGGAGTGACGTAGCCCTGAATGGGAGTGGCCGTCGCGGGCAGAAGGAAAACGTAGACGTATAGTGGAAGCTCAGCGGTGATTGGGGTATAAGCGAGCAGCGGCCAATCAGAGCCCAGTCTGGGACACCAATAGGGACACCAATAGGGAAAGACGGGTGATATCAAATATCCTGGTAATGCGTCCAATCCCCATGCTCCTGATGAGTCATGAGGGAGTGACGAAACTAGTCAGGCGGGGATTGGACGTGCCCGGAAGTAAGCGTTGCAGCATAGCCTGACTTGGCAACGGGGGAGAGCCCGGAAAAACTCTGTGCCTATTTAAACATCTGGCAACATGTGAGTGTGCATAGCCGGCCTTTGACCTGAGCGACCAGAGCGGTCATAGGTAAGCCATCCTTCTAACCCCTTTCACCCGATGCTGAGCTGTAAGGCCTATCTCCTTCCGGATATCATTCATTCCTCTTATGCAGCGCAGATCTTAGGTGGTACTCGCCCGTACCAAATTCACTGATACAGTCTAGATTACACTGCTTTTCCTCCCACAAGCACATTTTTCCTACCTCCTCCGGCCCCTCACACAATTCAATACCTTCATTCTCTTCAGGTAATTAATCACAGACACACACTTATATATGTGTGTGTATAAGGGTATATGTATTCACTTTCATATGTATACATTTTCTATTATATATTGCTTATCAATTAGTGTGCCTTGTATATCTAATGTATACATATGGTATGCCATATGCAACTAATGTACTAATAACACTTTGTCTGCCCTCTATATAATCCGTTATCACACTGCCCCTGCATGGTCTTATTGGCTTCAGCTTATTATAATATATTAGTTACTAACCGACTAAGGAATAACCTTATCCACAATTTACTCCCTAACTTTTTTGTCATCCCTAATTTTTAATCTTTTTCTATTTTTACTATTAATGGTATATCCTGCATGTGACCCGTTTTATGGTATTTTGAATTTTTCTGACTGTACAGTTTTAGGTCTATGTGGTCTTAACGTAATTTTTCACAAAATTGACAATTTAGAGGCCACATATTATCCCAGTTGATTCCTCTGTGTCAGAAGGTTGTTGCCATATATTTTAACCCCCTCATGTTGTATATATGTCTCTATATGTATTGTAATACGTTCAAGTTTTTATATGTTTATGGTCCTTTTTTATCTATTGATATTTTGATGTAAGCTGTTTCTGAGTGCCATCTGGAATTTTTTCTTTTAAAGCACGGGTATTTGACCTGAGTAAGCGACTTTTGGTCGTGAAACACGTTGTCTTAAGTGCACAATAAATTTACTGCCTATTTATCGGCTTGAGAGTCTTTTCATTACAGGCAAGATGCTTTATTCTTACCTTTGAGATTGTTCAAAATTAAGCCATAACAGTACAATACTAAAGGGCGCCTCCGTGCATTGCTATTACCTGAGTGTTATACACTACTTGTTAGGGGAGTTGTCTCTATCTTTGTATAGGGCACTCTTTTTTCTTAAGGAGCAGCGACCTGAAAGGCCGAGTGGAGACGGTACTTCTCCATATGTGTTGAAAGTGGTTGCCGTCAAAATCAACCCACTTTTGTGAGTATAATAATCTTTATTATCTTGTCCGTATACCGAGACGTTATATATAGTGGGCTCCCGGTGCCCCTGTGTTTATTATCTTTTATCCAGTCCGCTTACATACATTGCTCAGGAATCGAAGCCCCTTAAGAGAAAGTGTCATTAGGGCCTTGCTGTAACATAGATTGTAGTGTAACTATTTCAACTAATGTACCCTTCTTAAACTTGAAGATTGTATACAGACTGCAGAGTGGTGCAGTGGAAGTGTGCTGGGCCCATAACCCAAAGGTTGATAGATCGAAACCAACCTCTGCTATGCATGATTTCATTTTTGCACCTCGCTTTATCGCATGGGCAAAACGGTTTCCATAGCCCTCTAAGAGAAAATGTAAACAGGGCCCTGCCGTAACATAGATATTACGGTAGCTAAGACTACTCCTGGGCCTTTCTTGTAGATGAAGAGATGAGTGAACTGTGACACCACAATAAAAAATAAAAAAAAACAGCAAACAGAGAAGCATCCCCATATTGGAGCAATGGATTTGGTAAAGGCTTAAGCCAATGTGTTGTAAGACACAAGTAAGCTTTAGGTTAGCAGGAATGGTTGCATGGCCACCTAGCTTTTCATCCTTCCCAGGCCAGCTTGTTGGTGGTATAGTGGTGAGCATAGCTGCCTTCCAAGCAGTTGACCTGGGTTCGATTCCTGGCCAATGTATGTAAGTGTGCTTTTGACATCCTACAAATCCCTAGAAGACAAGATCCTCAGGAGGAGGAGGAGGGGAGGAATTACACTTCCTGATAGATGTATACACATGCAAGATGTTGTAAAGCAGTTTAGGCCTGCAATTCAACATTCAATGTGATTTCTGATCTTAAAACTGTGGTTTTATGCAATATAGGTTTTTTTATTGAGACTTTATTGAGACTTTTGATGTGTATCCCACTCAACAATTTCTCCGTCCAGGTATTAGTCCACTTGAAACATCTTTTCCATCATTTTTCTAGCCAAGTTCGCCTCTCCATTGAAGTCTATTGCGGTTCGCGAAAGTTTTTGCGAACCGAACTTTCGTGGTAGGTTCGCGAACCTAAAATCAGAGGTTCGGCCCATCTCTAGTCCTAAAGGTGAGATAATTCCCTGGCAGGCTTGCCAGGGACAACTGCTACCTTCTGAGTGTGCTCTCCTCTCCCCCCCCCCCTTGTCTATACAGATACTTGCACCACTACCCAGTGGCTTCCAGAGAGTGGCACCACCACTACTTTGATCTTCAACCTACACACTGTATAACACCACTACAGGATGCTCCCCTGTATGTACAGGTGTCTTCTATATATACACTGCCCTGTGTATAAGGGACACTACTTACTGCAAACTCTCCAGTGCTGTAGTATTGCAGCTTGTGAGTGTGTTCCCATTGGTGACTTAAATTCTGACTGTGTTTGTTCCTGGATGTTGACCTTGGCCTGCCTGACTACCCAATCTGTTGCTGACTTCTGCTTTGTACAACTACCCGATATGATACCGATCTGTTGCTGACCTCTGCCTGTTTCAAGACCTGCTTTACACCAAAACTGGTGTCCATTCCTGGACCCACTTGTTCTCTGAGTCATTGCAGTACCAGACTCAGCCTGTGGGAGTGCCACACTACCACATTGGTCACACATTTTATAGTCATGCCACCAGTGCTGTGAGCGCTCCTGCCCCTTGCTCACTGGACATCCCTGTCTCCATTTTAGGGGAGTCCCATTTGGTAAGCCACAATTCTTGCTGCCCTCAGCTCATTGGTCTTCGGTGCCCCAGGTACCTAAACATAACAAAATACTACAGCCAAGAAATGGAGACCGCTGGGGCAGCAAGTGTGCTGAGCACCCTGTGCAAGCAGGTCACAATGCAAAAAGGTGCCAGGTGGTATACATGCAGCTGCAAGGACTAGGTAACACCTTGCACTAACATGAATTCTGCCACTGGGCCTGCACTTATCCCTGCTCTGGCTCCTGCTCCTGCTGTGGTTCCATCGGTTGCCCAGCTCCAACCAATCCCACTTTTGTTCCAGACCCTTATGCAGCACCAGTACCTGATCAGTTCCTAGGAGAGAGTTTTGGGCAATCAAGTACTCATGCCAACTGTATTTTCTCTTTGACCCAGAACATTTTGCTCACAAAGAAACTTAAGTGGTATTTGTTATCTCTCTAATGCAGGGGGAACTCCATTCTTGGCCCACCAATTCAGAAGCACCAATGCTTGGCATTGCCATCAACAGAAGCTTTTTGCACAACAATAGTTATCTTTTATGATGACCCTCTCTGTAACCTCCATTGGGGTTGCCAGCCTGTGGAAGAATACACCTTGGAGTTCCACTGATGGATGGATTGGCGTACCCAGATCATTGGATGATCTCATTTTCACATCGATCCAACTTGACCGATGCTATTGAGAGCAGCGACTGAAGAAAATGACAACCAGTACCACACGCCCGATCTAGGTTCTTCCTCTCCATCACCTGGCTTTGGCATCCACCTCCTCTATTTATCAGCCTATGCTTATACAGTTTGGAAGTATTTGTCCTGCTCTGTTTATGGAAGAAAAGAGAAGAAGATGACAGGGAAATCTTTGCTTCAATTGTGGAGCCACTGGTCATTTCATCCGATCCTGTTCTGTCCAGCCTGCGGGTAAGGAATCTACCCCCAGGACTCACCTCTGTTGTCTCTCCATTCAACACTAATCATTTCACTATTCCCATTTAGTTTCAGCTTCCAGGAAAAAACCCTTGAGAGAATGTCATAGCCTTGGAATCAAGGTCCACTGATAGTAAAACCAGTTGCATGCCATATCCTCAGAATAAATGCCCTGCAAGGGAAAACAGCTGCATGCCATAAATGTGGAATACATGTATGGAAAATGTTTACATGCTGCATTATCTGAACAAAATCCCCAGAAAATAAGAATTTCTCACCCACGCTGGACACAAAATACTGTGACATTTAAAAGAAAAGAAAATACTGCTTTTCTCTGCCAAGGATAAAGATCCCCATCCTGATTTTTTTTCAAGAAATAAATACATTCTAGTAGGTGAAGGTGGGTGCTAGTTTATATTTTAATTGTTTGTTTTTAGTATTTTCATATCATTGGCATCATCTGTTGGCAACAAAAGTGCCTCCTTTAAATGTAGAGTCCTTTACTATACTTATCCCTAACCTTCTAAACCTAGCTGATACATATAACATAACCTCCCTAACCTAATTCTCTGTAAGGAACAGAGTGATAGCTTATTTTGCTCATTGGTGGCAGTGTGTGCCTGGACTGTGGTGGACATCAGGGGTGTTGGGATAGTACTTTTTAAAATCCGAATTTATCCGGATCCGGATACCTAGAAATCCGAATCCGATTTGGATATCCGAATATGACCTTTTAGATATTCGTGTGAACGCGGATATCCGACCTATTCGGATATCCGGATAGAAAAACCGGAAGTGCCCTTTAAAATGCTTCCAAAACGTTTTGGAAGGTGAAAAACACCTCCTTCCTCCTCCTCCTCTCTGTTCATGGATTTTGTCTTCCAGGGATTTGTAGGATGTCAAAGGCAAGCTCACATACATTGGCCAGGAATCAAACCCAGGTCAACTGCTTGGAAGGCAGCTATGCTCACCACTATACTGCCACACAGTGAATGCTTTGTTGTAGGAAAAAGTGGTGTTAAACTTCTTGAAGCAGACTTACTTCCTCCCTCCAAAAGACACACATACATCCCCATAAAATAATTTAGCAGCAACTGAGTGCACAGTCTCTGTGGCGCAATTGGTTAGCGCATTTGGCTGTCAACCAAAAGGTTGGTGGTTCACACCCACCCAGATAGCCATGTAGAATATCTCTCTCTCTCTCTCTCTCTCTCTCTCTCTAGGTCTCAATGCCATTAAACTGAATTTTCATCTTAAAACCATCAACAGATACCAGCGGAATTTCACTGGCAATTTCGGTATTCCGCCGGATTGAAAAAGCAATTCCATTCTGACGGAACGGAATGACTAATTTCCGCCCAGAATCACGAAAAATACAATTCTGCGGAAAGCGGTGACCATCCCTACTATAGAGAGAGAGAGAGATGAATCTACATGGCTATCTGGGGTTCTCTTTGGACAACTGTTTAACACAAAAGGCAAGGCCGTCTCTGGGTGGGCTTGAACCACCAACCTTTCGGTTAACAGCCAAATGCGCTAACCAATTGCACCACATCGACTGTGCACACAGTTGCTGCTAAATGGCTATCTGGGGTTCTCTTCGGACAACTGTTTAACACAAAAGGCAAGGCTGTCCCTGGGTGGGTTTGAACCACCAACCTTTCAGTTAACAGCCGAATGCGCTAACCAATTGTGCCACAGAGACTGTGCACTCAGTTGCTGCTAAATTATTTTATGGGGATGTATGTGTGTCTTTTGGAGGGAGGAAGTAAGTCTGCTCCAAGAAGTTTAACACCACTTTTTCCTACAATGAAGCATTCACTGTGTGGCAGTTATTTACTAGAACACACACTGACTCCCCAACTTTAATCTTACTGCACCCAGAATTCTGCGTAGCAGTCAAACTAGCTTGCAACTCCAAAACTGCAGAAAAACAGGTGAGAATAGCAGCAATACCTAGACGAGCCTCTAGGGGCACTGCAGGAGATATTGTACAAGGCAATATTGACTCATCCAGAGTACAGGGTGGAGAGTCATAACTTTCTTCAAAGCAAGAAAGGGACTCCCAAATGTCAGTGTGATTGGACATCATATTGTTATTCATGGTACAGGGCAGGCTCAGAGAAACCTTCTCTGGACCCAGCAAATATGCTTCAGAGTCAGATTTGCAAAACCAAAGTGCTGTCTCACTCTTAGACTCGACTAACAATGTTGAATCCGAGGAGACAGAACGCAAAATTTGCGAATCCAAGATCGCTTTAGGTTGTGAAACTGACGCTTCCATGGCGCAAATCTCCGCAATCTGCGGAGCAGACTGCAAGGCGTTTAGGACAGAAACACTGGAGCAACTGTCATCAGGCGACAGGCCCTCACAGGTGTGAACAGGGTGAGACAAAGACGCATTAGCAGTAGAAATAGCGACAACATCAGGAAAAACTTTATTAGACATATTAATTTTCCTTTTGATGCTGCATAATTTAGGAATTTTCCCCATAGCAGAATCACAGATGGAAGATCTTAAAGATCTGTCTCTAAAGGACAAGGGGTCCCACACATCCTTGAGAAAACTGGCACATTCATGCTGATCACAATCTGCAGGAACATCCGAGAAACAGGCATTAGATTGCATAGATTCAAACTGCACACAGTCAGGAGAGAATCTTTCAGGATCCGCACAGGAATCAACCACAGTGGTACACCCATTCATTTCAGAACGCACAATGTCAAGACTCACATGCTTTACCCCAGAAAGGCAGGAACAATCATCCGACAACGATGTCTCTTTATTGGAATCAATAGATTGGTGTGTGTGCAACTCATCCAAAATCGTCTGCCACACATACAACACCGGATCCACAAAACACCTGTCACACTCATCAGAATCTATCAAAGTGTACACGGAATTGAGACAATCATTCAAAACATCTTCGCTTTTTGCGATGTAAAAATCGCAAAAGGCTTTCCAATCAAAATCAAATTCCTCCATCAAGGCCCCAATGTCCAATGAGGCAAATGGAGGTTCAAACAGGCCAGTATCCAGATAATCTCCATATGGGTGGAGTTCAGGAACAAGAACAGATTTTTTTACTGCTTTAATGTAGTGTGCGATCCTACCTATAATAGGATCCACATAAGCTTTGGATTGGGGCAAAAAACCTGGAGACGGAACAACATCATTGTAAACATCATTATCATACTGCATGGTTTTGCACATTTCAGACTTGACAGAAATGACCTCTTTATTTGTGGTTGCTATGGGCAATGAATCTTTTGGCTGACAAGCCAAATCAGCAGATTGGCCTGCAAGCACCAACTCATTAACATATGGTAATGACACAGAAATGTTGCATAACCTAATCTGATCAGTGTCATGCACTGCAGGAAAAAACTCATAGAAATAACCTGGCAGGGGAATTCTAAGCTTACGAGAAAATACATGACTCAGAAATCTGCGAGGGTTATGTCTCAGATTTTTGTGTCTGGCATACTCATCCTCCCACATGAACAGATCCCCTTGGAAAAGATTGTAAGCAATCTGACCACTCCAAGTGGAAATATTGGTGGCCTGAAACTCGGGATTTGCCAAAAATCTGAAACATTCTGATATAAACTCATCTTTGGTTTCAGAGTCCAGTATCTTAAACCTCTTAAAGACACAGGAGCCATATTTGATCAAATCGTACAAATCGGAAATTCCCTCTACACTGGGAATTTTGGTTAGACTGGTCATAATGTAACGGTTGTGGAATTCTCTCCGTGATCAGCGCACAAGGTGTGCGCTGACACTGCGGAAAGCCTCCACAAGTGTATAATTTGAGGAAAGTCAGCAGAAGGTGCAATGCACCTGTAGAGGGAAATTCCTGTCGGCAGGTGGAGCTGTGGAGTGCAGAGGAACAGCTCCTCTGCCCTACCACACATGCCAGACAGGAATTGTACGAAGGGAAGAAACGCAATCGCAAGAGAGGCGATTGAGAATGAGCACAGAGACAGATTGTATGTGTGTGCACCAAACTAGTCGCCAACCCGCGACGGTGCACACACCACAGCAGATATGAAGTAGGAACGCGATTGCGAGAGGAGCGATCGCCAGACGTGACACAAGGCTACAGCAAGGCAGAGCACGAGAGTAGCAAAGGCACAGCAAATCATACAATAAGAAGATAAGGAAAATAACAAACGCTAGCTAAACGCGAACACCGCACTCATTTGCAACAGTGCACGCATTTGATCACGGTCTCCATGTGATAAGCACAATAGAAACAAGCACGCCTAACTAACCACCGACAGACAAACATGAAACAGAGGACGCGAGCGCTTGCTTAACGGTTACCTCACCGAGCCTCCAGCAAGCGTTCGTAGCAGACAAGACAGACACACGAAAACAGGAACAAGCGAGAGATAGGATCCACAGCACTAGCGAAAAGAGGCCAGTGTGATCCAGGGAGACAGGGAGATGGAGATCAGATGGATCCACAGCACTAGCGCTAGGCGAGTGCGATCCAGGCAAGACAGATAGAGGAGATAGCTGGTAGCAACCGCTGCTCCAGCTATACTCCAAGAACAAAAATCAGAACGACTTCCTGTCGACCACCGCAGGGACAGGACAATCGCAACAGACAAACAAAACAGATATGCAATCCTAACTGCACTAGGGAAACCTGCCTAGTGCAGTCCCAGGAATTACTCTAAGCTAATCTTCAAACAATGAGCAGGGCTGACACTCTCCGGAGTGTTTCACAGGAAGAATCCTTATGACCAGCGAAGGTCTGTGATATCACATGGTATATATATATATATATATATATAGAGCAAGCCTAAAAGGGATGTGGCTAGGCAATTTGCATGACAAACGTATGCAAATTCTTCAGCAGCAGCAAGCTGAAAAACTGACAAAAGGTCTCTCTTCCAGAGACCTGCAGAATGCAGACCTGAACAATGGTCAAAAAGCTGCCTGCCTACACAGGCAGCTGAGCAGATCATTACAATGATGTTGCACTTTTTTTTAAGTTTTTCTTCAAACTCCTTAAAGGCTGGATGTGTTTTAAAATTCATGACCTTTTTATGTTTGTCTGAGAGCTTGTGATTGATATTTTCCAAAATGTTTAATTCAAAGTCTCTCAAGTAGGCCATTAATTCCAATGACTGTTTAGTTTTTAGTTTATTCCACCCTGACATAAATTCATTATTATCAGTATGTTTGTGTGGGGTCACTAAATTTCTCAGACCTCTCACTGTTATTCTCTCTTTTAGGTAGGTGCTAAAGCTCGATATTTCCCACCAACTTTTATTATGTTCCTTGTAAATTTCAAAGATTTTTTTAACAGCTTCATTAATTTCTGAGTTCTCAGGTACAACAATAGGGGTAACTGAATTTAGTTGTTCTTCACAAGTAAAAACCTCCTTTGCTTCAGCTATCAATTTGTTTACATCCGGAATTGAATCTAAAAAAATTGCCATGTTCTTTAATAGAAGTAAATGTTCCTTACTAAAGGGATATAGGCGTCAGGGAAACACCTGAAAATTGAGAATAAACAGCTGATTGGATTACAATACACAAAAATATCCCTCAATTAGGACTAAAATATACCTTTTAATTCGAATTTGTTAAAAGACCAACAAGAGCTGCTAGGTTAAAACATAAAAGATGTCTGTGTGGGTGAGGATGATGGAGGGTACTATGGTAAGTATTGAATCAACCGTGAGAGACCTATGACAGTCCTCCTTACATCACCCAATATATATACATAAACACTACCCCCACCAAAAACCCGACATGTTTCACTTCCCGGGGTATGCTTTTTCAAGGGAACAATACATAAGTGCAGAGTGCTAAAAACGTGCTAAGGTGCATATATATACATTAATAGTAATTCAGTACATCATTTAGCATGATGGCCATATGATAGCAGCCAAACGAACATGTCCTCCCATCAGTCCTTTTATACCATCTAGGACCTGAGGGAGTTGGGTCCCATGTAGTAAACACCCCCTTATAATCTGAGGTTTCCATTGGTCAGAGTAAAGGTCAATCAAATCTTTAGCCAATCAGAAAGCAGTGCCCATACATATAATGATATGTCTACCGGCCTGAGAAATCCATCCTAAAGCCCCTAAGTTATTTTCTCCTGTTAATAAAGAGGTCTATTCTCACTCAAATAATTTAGTCACACATACAAAGGTTCTAAATACAGAGACGCCAAAGATCGTATTTTGGCATCTCTGATTGGTTCTCCAAATCACATGGTGTAACGGCACCACCAGCCAATAGGATGCACCGCTAGAAGGACGTCACAGTCAGTCCGCTCTCGTACTGAAAGACGGAGGCAGCTCTGTTATGACGGCGCATCCTCACCATTGGTGAAGCAGGGCTAGTAGGGCGTGGTTACGGCGGCAATGCGGAGTTGCCTAAATCAAATGGTTTGTATATGGAAGTGCGCTGTGAAGTGCATATGGGGCACATGGATTGTGTCCTGATTGCCTAGCAACTAGCTCACGCGGATAAACGTAACTTATAGGAAAAAACTTTACCAGTGTATAGGAGCTTATACAAATGGTGGCATATGAAAGAACGTTAAAAAGCATTGATAGTGGACATCAGATTTAACCCTTAAATGTTCAAAAAATAATTTATGTCATGGTGGAATAAACTAAAAACTAAACAGTCATTGGAATTGGAAAAGTACAAAATCATAAAGAAGCCATAAAGGCCAAAAAACATTAAAAATACACTCATGACTGTAGAGACTTCAAAAGTGGTAACGTCTATGACTGGAAAAAAACACCAAATAAAAACCCACCCCAGGACATTGTTACCACAGAGGGTGAAACTGATACTGAGACAGGGACTAAATCTGAGGGCGATCAAAGTACATCTTCCAAGTCGGGAGGAAATGAAACCAAAGAGACCCAAGGGGAAACCCAAAAGACCCCTCCTCAGGGTGTGGGAAACTCATGCAAACTGAGAAACAGAGAAAAGTGGGGATACAAACCATACCAACACAGACAGAGAGAGAAGGAATGGTAGAACCTGATACAACAAATGACAGTATGAAGGTCATCAACCTCACTGATTACAGTTTGAGTAATGATGAACTCTCAGTACTGTCAAAGGGCTTGTCTTTCGTACCTACCCCTGATTTTGATTTATTCGAAACTGTAAAAGATATTAACCTCTTTGCTAGAAAACTTGCTATTTACAAGTTGTCTGGTTGCACAGAGCGTATGTGTTATGTGTTTACGATGTTTCAAGGGGATCTCTTCCAGTCCTATATGTAATAAAGCTAGATGGGGAGAGAGGATAAAGGGAGATTGAATTTTTCCATTTTCTTTTAAAGTAGACATTTAAGACAACATTGGGGAGCTGTAAAGTAAATAAAACCTTTTTTTATACACAAACCAAAGTCAAAGAAGTGTTTTAAAGATTTGTTTTTACTCTTATTTAAATCAATAAAAACCGAGAAGTAACAGCCCTGCTCAAACAACAAATAGCAGAGCAGAGCACCCACATCCCTGTCCCTGTATGCTGTAGGCTGTTCCCCATCTACACTTCTACACTACATCTGGAGGAAGTGTCCCCCCCCCCCCCCCGTCACTGCAATGCACACTGGGAGATGTAGTACATTAATGCAATCACAGGAGATGTAGGCACATTAGTGTACTACATCTCCCAGCATGCATTGTGGTGGCCAGGGTGACACTTTCACTGCTGCAGCTATGAGTTGCAAGGAATAGACACTGCATCCAGGCTCATATAAATAATTTTCTGATTTAAGAGTGCATATACGAACACAATCTTGATCTTCCATGTAGTATGAGGGCCAATCAAAATGAGCCCACCAAATGTGTGTGTATGCACCCAAAGTGCAATTACTTCTGTTAGAACCTTTATTTGTTAATGATGAGTTACTGCTGAATGAAGGTGCTTGGCAGATCTACCTGTGCAAAAATGTGTAGCCTTGAGAAGAAATATTGTTATGTGCCAAAATTAACTTGTTAACGTGGATACAAGTATGTGCGATTGCTTTGCGTTGTGTGGCTGTAACGACTATGAGCAAATTGAGCAGGTAATCTCTAATACTACATGGAAGATGTAAAATTGAAAGACCATTGGCCAATCCAAATTGAATGTGTATATATACCCTAAATTATCTATTCTTTACTACAGTAGCTCAACAGTAAAATAAATGGTAATTCATTAAGAAAATCAGGATTGCACGAGAGTACAACAAGGCTTTTAAGCAGGAAGAACAAATATACTGTATATGCACACCTACTCAGGACTTACCAATCATAATCAAAGTTACACCATACAATCTAGGTTGTTCAATCTTACCACTTTCATGTAGTATAAGAGCTTATACAATCAATCATCCAAGGTATTTTCAATCTGTTGGCCCTTATACTACATACTAGATCTGGTAAATCTATACAACCAAGATTGTATGGTGTGTGTTGAGCTGTAACTGGAGCAGATTTATCACAACCAAAAGAAAATAAAAACCAGCACACATCAATTGTTTCACTTTTGCAATAGATTTCCCTCCATTTTGCTTGCACTTGTGTTGATAAATCTGCCTCATTGTCTTGTATCTGTCTGATAAAATCCTGTATTTAATTATTCTTGTCATAAGCAGCAAAAACATACCTGTGTGTTAGATGGCTGTGGATGCAGCTACACTTTCTGCAGATCTTGTCACATGAGGCATGTGCTTCTCTATCTGCCATGTGCTTCTCTGCCTCCTCCCTCCAGCTTTAGAGAACATGCCAGAACATTCTCTAGCTCCTGTCCTTTTAAATATCCCCAGTCACTAACTGACAGAGCTTTCCTATCACACCTTTTCCTCTAACAGAGCATGCCCCAGTGATTTCTGGCCATCTATGAAAAACACATCTTCAATCTCACACTGGCATGTTCCCAGTTATATGCACTAGTATGGGGGAAGGGGAAGTCTCAACTTGAGAGTAGAGATGGCATGAACGGCACGCCGGTAAACGGTTCCCAGCGAACTTCGGTGCGAACGCGAACTTTCCGGAAGTTCGGTTCGCCCCCATAGTGCATCATGAGGGTCAACTTTGACCCGCCACATTACAGTCAGCAGGCACATTGTAGCCAATCAGGCTACACTCCCTCCTGGAGCCCCCCCCCCCCTTATAAAAGGCAGGCAGAGTCAGGCATTGGACTCACTCGTGTGCCTGCATTATTAGAAAAGGGAAAGCTGCTGCAGACTCTCATAGGGAAAGCTTAGTTAGCCTCTTGTAGGCTTCTTAGCTTGCTCCTTGCTGATTCTTATTGCTAAAAAAGCACCACTCAACAGCTCTTTTGAGAGCTAATCTTGTTCTTGTGATCTACTTATTTTTTTTTCGTGTGTCCCACTGACACTTGTGTTGCATAGACAGCCTTGGTAATTCCTACTGTGTGTGCCACTGCCAGACCAAGCACATTCAGTGACTACCTGTGTTTGTGCCAGGTGCACATTGTAATACCCATCACTGCAAATACCCTACCTGTTGTTCACTGTGCACCCACCTACCTACGTGAGCGCACGCAGTGTCACTGTGCCTGTCCGGGAACCTGTCTGTGTGTGCCAGGTGCACATTGTAATACCCATCACTGCATATACTGTGCACCCAACTACTTACGTGAGCGCACGCAGTGTCACTGTGCCTGTCTGGTACCTGTCTGTGTGTGACAGGTGCACATTGTAATACCCATCACTGCATATACCTACCTGTTGTTCACTTCAGTCAGTGCACCCACCTACCTACGTGAGAGCACACAGTGTCACTGTGCCTGTTTGGTACCTGTCTGTGTGTGACAGCTTCACATTGTAATACCCATCACTGCATATACCTACCTGTTGTTCACTGTGCACCCAACTACCTACGTGACCGCACGCAGTGTCACTGTGCCTGTCTGGTACCTGTCTGTGTGTGACAGGTGCACATTTTAATACCCATCACTGCACATACCTACCTGTTGTTCACTTCAGTCAGTGCACCCACTTACCTACGTGAGAGCACGCAGTGTCACTGTGCCTGTTCGGTACCTGTCTGTGTGTGATAGGTGCACATTGTAATACCCATCACTGCATATACCTACCTGTTGTTCACTGTGCACCCAGCTGCCTACGTGAGCGCACGCAGTGTCACTGTGCCTGTCTGATACCTGTCTGTGTGTGACAGGTGCACATTGTAATACCAATCACTGCATATACCTACCTGTTGTTCACTTCAGTCAGTGCACCCACCTACCTACGTGAGAGCACGCAGTGTTACTGTGCCTGTTCGGTACCTGTCTGTGTGTGACAGGTGCACATTGTACTACCCATCACTGCATATACCTACTACCTGTTGTTCACTTCAGTGCACCCACCTACCTATGTAAGTGCACTCAGTGTCACTGTGCCTGTCCGGTATCTGTGTGTGTGACAAGCGCACATTGTAATACCCATCATTGCATATACCTACTACCTGTTGTTCACTTCAGTGCACCCACCTACCTACGTGAGCACATGCAGTGTCACTGTGCCTGTCCGGTACCTGTCTATGTGTGACAGGGGCACATTGTACCTGTGTGTTTATGTGACAGCACCTGTCACACACACACACAGGTACCGGACAGGCACAGTGACACTGCGTGCACTCACGTAGGTAGGTGGGTGCACTGAAGTGAACAACAACATTGTAATACCCATCACTGCATATATCTACTACCTGTTGTTCACTTCAGTGCACCCACCTACCTAGTGCATGCAGTGTCACTGTGCCTGTCCGGTACCTGTGTGTGTGTGACAGGTGCACATTGTAATACCCATCACTGCATATACCTACTGTCACGGAATAGCCGTGAGAAACGCAGGTGAATCTAGAGAATTCACAGTCGCTTTCCTGATCGCTCCCTGTCGGATCTGTGTAGTCATGCAAGCGATCCGAATATGACATTTTTGTGTTGTTTTAAATCCAGAGATCTGTTCCCCTGTGAGCCAAAGCAGTCCCCTCACCCCTCCTGAATGCTCATTCCCCCTACAGCAGATGTCCCCATGAAAAGGACCAGGAAGCTGGCTCCACAGGGGGGGGCATAGAAAGCCAGACGATCCGGCACCGAGCACGGGCCATAAGAAAAGCATGGGTGGTATGATTTCCTGTCAGCATATGAAAACCGTATGTCGCACAGCTATAAAATTCATATCGTCTTGTTCGGTAAAATCTGGCCATCGTGCTGATATGAAATTCGTTGGGATAGACCGTCCGGTTATCGAGATATGAATCTTCTCAGGAGCCTGACCCGCTAGCTTAGCCGTGTCTGATGTCATATTAATCTGTATTTTCCAACAAGTCTGAAGCTGCTACCCCCCTAAATATAACATGTATGGTTCAGGAGTTACAGCATTTCATAAGTTTAGCCCTATAATCTCACAGAGGGAATGAACTGTCATTGGTGGGTGACTCAAAGGGGCCGGCATTGCCACACCCTCAAACCAGCTTCATCAAAAGCACCTGGCCAGCAGGCGGGCATCGAATTCCTCCCTTTACCATCTTCATGACACACGGCCACTATGAGGAACAAGTGGTGGCCATCTTGCCAGAGCTGAAACAAAGGACATCCTCCATTTTGTTTGGATTCTAAATCTTGCTGAACTTTACTCTGAAACAAAGAACTCTAAGAACTTGAAACCGTTTTGCTTAAACTTGATGATTTTCCCACAGAAGGACATATTTCCACAAACCATAAGTATTTTCTCCCTCTTTATTTCATACTGGCTATTACTGTCTTAATAATTGTGATTTTAATAATTGTCTGTATATATTAATTATTTATATTGCGTGAATAAACGACTTTCTCCAAGTCATTCACTGTCCGCTACCCTGCTTATCAGCACACACAGAACTGATCCCGGGTCTCTGAAGATACGCTACTGTTTGTTTGTTGTGGGCTAGACAGAATACCGTGTGTTTAACCGTTTTATTCGCAGGACTAGTCAGTCAGTTAGTGGGCTCCACGGTCCCATGGTAACCGCGGTGGTGGCAGTTTACTCTGAACCAGTGGGTGAAGTTGTAATCACCCGTGTCTCACAGGCTCCCTTCCGAGTTGTCTGCGGCTAATTCTTAACGGTTCCTGCGCATTGACTGCGACCAGAGTTCGCACGACCTGTGCGCTGGCACCGTTTAGAAGGCTAAGTGCGGTCAGCCACTAGGGCTCCTGTGACAGTGTTAGGCAGCGGTTGGGACCTGTGTTGTGCTGAAAGTATCTAAGATAGTGCTAGCGCTATCAAGAAACGAACTAATTCGTTGGTGTAGCTGGAAGGCAATATATTTTTTATATATACAGAGAGACTGTGTAGCCAGTACCCCTCCCCAAAAGTTTTATTTTATTTGGCGTGGAAATGTCCGGGAACTACAAGAAAATGTGCCTGGCGGACCTGCAAAATCTTTGCCAAGAGAGAGGCATTGATGTCGGCCGCAAGAAACAAGGGGACCTGGTAACGGAATTGTTTCAATGGGATACCCAGCAACTGCAGGAGCTGGATGTGGCTGCTGAGGTAGACGCTGACCCATCTGACTCAAGGCAAGGGGATCCAGAGGCTGAAGATCCTAGGCGTACAGAGGTTGAGCATCCTGCGGGCCCTGTTGCAACAGTTACGCCAGAGACTGTCAGTATGGACCCCAATCCCAGAGTTTCTGAAAGTACTCGCCTGGAACCGGCCAGTACTGGACTGTCCGTTTGTACTGACCCGGTAATGCAGCAGGCATTACAAAAGCTGATGGAGACTGACCTGGACAAGTACCTGCAATACATGCGTGAGGAGCGCCAATCTGCAGAACGCCACGCTGAGCGGGAGCGCCAACGACAGCATGAGCTCAACATGGCAAAGGTTCAACAGGCCAGCCGGAGTTCACCGCCCAGCCTCCCTGCTGAAGGAGCTGCAGCACCCGTAAGTGCAAAATTTAAATTTGCTAATATTGAGAAAGACACAGACATTGACTTGTTTTTGCGGTCTTTTGAAAAAGCATGCCGTCAGTATCGTCTGTCCCAAGACCAGTGGGCCAGACATCTGACACCTTTGCTGCGCTACAAAGCGCTTGATGCCTTCGCAGAATTGCCTGCGGAGAAGGATAATGATTATGCTGCTATAAAAGACGCTATCATTACTAAGTACCAGCTGACGCCAGAAGCCTATCGGAAAAAGTTCAGGGCCTGGCAGAAAAAGTCTTCTGATTCGTACCGAGATGTGGTCAGCAGCTTGCTCACCACACTCCGCCAGTGGACTCTAGGCCTCACCAAAGGGTCTTATGATGTCCTGGAGGACTTGATAGTCCTGGAACAATTTCTGAACATTTGCCCTGCTGATGTACGCCAGTTTGTGCTAGAACGCAGGCCGGCTTCAGCAACTGTCGCTGCAGACCTTGCTGAGACTTTTGCAACTACCCGGGTGGCTGATACACGCAGAACTGTCCCATCCAGCTGGAGAGGAGGTCAGCCCAATACCTCGGCAGACTCCCCTGCCCCTGTGAGCCGTCAGCCACAGAGGCCACCCAGCACAGCTTCTGCACCCAGGTCTGCAGCCTCTGGAGAGGTCACCTGTCACTACTGCCACAAGACGGGACACATGAAGTTCACCTGTCCGGAGCGGAGGCAGACCACCCCAGCACCTGGGCCACCCGCACCTCGCCCGCGGCAGACACCAACCGCCAGTGTACCCCAACCAGGAGCCGCATCCAACCTGATGTTTGCCAAGAGTGCAGGGAACTCCCCCATCACAAGCAATCACCAGCTGGTTACTGTGAATGACCAGCTTGTCACGGGTTTCCGTGACACCGGAGCAGATGTCACTCTGGTGCGTGCACACCTTGTCCCCGCAGAGGCCATCATTCCTGACCAGTACCTCACCCTCACTGGAGTGGGGGGCACTCTTTCTCACATTCCCCAAGCTCGGGTGTCCATCGACTGGGGGGTGGGGGTCCACGAGAAGGTTGTTGGGATCCTGGACCAACTGCCGGTCCCTGTTTTGCTGGGGACCGACTTGGGCACGCTGGTGTCGTACTATGAACCTGCACCAAGCCCTGTGGAATGCCAGGACAGAGACGGACTCTCTGCCCACACCCAGGTACTTTGCACCCAGGGGCAAGAACAGGGGGGAGGTGGGTTGAACGTGCCCAGTTCACGGGTACCTGTGTTTGATGTACAAACTGTCTGTGATGAAAATGTTCCTGTTACTGTTATTAATGCTTGTGACAATGATGTAGGTAATGCCAATATGTGCCATTCTGAAGGGATACCTGTGCTAGAGGTAACACGCAGCCATACTGCTCAGAACCTGAGCTCAGAACAGGTGGAGGAGGTTCCGGCCTCCTCCCCCTCCTCTGACCACAGGGATGGTACCCTTCAGCCCCTAACCTCATACGCCACGGGCCAGCTGGCTGAGAGTGAGAGTGCTGCATTTGTGCAAGCACTCCAGACTGACCCTAACCTCGAGGCCCTCAGAAAACAGGCTTCTGAGCCCCTCACAGACGAGGCTACGTTCAAGGTATACTGGGAAGGTGGGAAGTTGTACAGTGAGCCTGTACACCCCACCGAAGGTGAAATGGGGATGGGTACCAAGTTGCTTGTGGTACCTAGTGCCTTCCGGGGGCATGTGCTGAAGTCCGCACATGACATTCCCCTGGCCGGGCACTTGGGGATCCACAGGACACTTGATCGTATCCGGGGACATTTCTACTGGCCTCAAATGCGGATAGATGTGAAGAACTACTGCCGCTCATGTACCATTTGCCAAAAGGTAAAAAGGGCTGGGAATCCCCGCAAAGCTCCCTTGTGTCCACTGCCAATCATAGGTGAGCCCTTTCACAGAGTGGCAGTCGACATAATTGGACCGTTGCCCACTCCCAGCAGCAGTGGCAAAAGGTACATCCTGACGGTGGTGGATTACGCCACCCGCTATCCTGAGGCCATGGCACTTTCCTCCCTGAGGGCGGACAAGGTAGCCGACGCGCTACTTAACATTTTCTCCCGAGTCGGGTTCCCTGCGGAGATGCTCTCTGATCAGGGAACCCAGTTTATGTCCGGACTCATGGAGGCCCTGTGCAAAAAGATACAGATGACGCACATTGTCTCCAGTCCCTACCACCCGCAGACCAATGGACTGTGTGAAAGGTTCAACGGGTCGCTGAAGCAAATGCTGACCACGTTTGTTGAGTCGCAAGGTGGGGACTGGGAACGATACCTGCCTCATCTGTTGTTTGCATACAGGGAGGTGCCGCAGGAATCTACCGGGTTCTCCCCGTTCGAGCTCCTGTATGGTAGGAATGTCCGAGGACCCCTACAATTGATGCGGGAGACGTGGGAGGGCAAGGGGGACCCCACAGATGTCTCTGTAGTTGATTACGTTCTCAGGTTCAGGGACAAGATGGAGTCCCTCACAGAAATGGTAACGGAAAACATGGCCCAGGCTCAGGCCAAACAAAAATTCTGGTATGACCGCACTGCTGGAGAGAGGTCATTTGAAGTAGGTGACAAAGTGTATGCCCTTCTTCCAGTGAGGCAGAACAAGCTGCAAGCGGCCTGGGAGGGACCCTACACTATAGTGCAACGGTTAAACCCTCTGACATACCTGGTGAACATGGGAGGCAGGAAACAGAAAAGCTTCCATGTCAACATGCTGAAGGCCCACCATGACAGGACCAAGTATGTGCTGCCAGTGTGCAGCCGGTTAGAGCAGGGAGAGGCAGACCCCCTGGTAGACCTGCTGGCTAACATACGAGATGTGGACAGCGACCTAAGCGTCAACCCACAACTCTCCTCGTCCCAGCAAGAGCAGTTGCAGGAGGTGCTGGGTCCGTACCAGCACACCTTCTCCGGTGTCCCGGGGCGGACCAGTCTGGCAGTGCATAGGGTAGATACGGGCACCCATCCCCCCATCAGGCAATCCGCTTACCGCATCTCCCCTGAGGTGCAAGCGGACATGCAGAAAGAGGTGAGGGAGATGCTGGAGCTAGGGGTGGTTTAAAAGTCCTGTAGTGCCTGGGCAGCCCCTGTTGTCCTGGTCCCCAAGAAGGACCAGACAACTCGGTTCTGCGTGGACTACAGGAAGTTGAACGCCATCACCACTACAGACGCCTACCCCATGCCTCGCATCGATGAGTTGTTGGATACGCTGGCGTCCGCCAGGTACCTATCAATCATGGATCTGAGCAGGGGGTACTGGCAGATACCACTTGCACCTGACGCGAGGCAGAAGTCGGCCTTCATCACCCCTTTTGGCCTCTTCGAGTTCACGATGATGCCCTTTGGGATGAAGAACGCTCCTGCCATGTTTCAGCGGGCCGTAAACGACCTGCTGGAGGGACTGCAAGGGTTCGCTGTAGCGTACTTGGATGACATTGCGGTGTTCAGCCCCACCTGGGAGGAACACCTCAAACACCTGTCCCAGGTACTAGAGAGGCTGGCCGCAGCCAATCTGACAGTTAAGCCGAGTAAATGTCAGATTGGTATGACCGAGGTGCAGTACTTAGGTCACCGGGTGGGGGGTAACACCCTGAAACCTGACACGGGAAAGGTTGACGCCATCCTGGCATGGCCTCGGCCTATCACGAAAAAGCAGGTCCAGGCGTTCCTGGGGACCGCCGGCTACTATAGGAAATTTGTTCCAGCCTATAGTACCCTGGCGAAGCCCCTGACTGATGCCACTAGCAAGAAACACCCCAAGGTTGTTAGCTGGACCCCCGCTTGCGAGAACGCCTTCCAAGCATTGAAGCAGGCACTCGCGAGTGCCCCTGTGCTTCAAGCCCCGGATTTCAGTCGTCGGTTTGTTGTGCAAACCGATGCCTCTGACTACGGTCTCGGCGCAGTCCTCAGCCAGGTGGACGGAGAGGGAGATGAACACCCTATCCTCTACCTGAGCCGGAAGCTCCTGCCCCGAGAGGTAGCCTACTCCACAACTGAAAAGGAGTGCCTAGCGATCGTGTGGGCCCTACAGAAACTACAATCGTATCTGTACGGCCGCTCCTTCACGATTATTACCGACCATAACCCCCTCAGTTGGCTAAACCGTACTGCTGGGACCAATGGCAAGCTCCTACGGTGGAGCCTGTCATTGCAACAGTACGACTTTACGATCCAACACAAAGCAGGCAGCCGACACCAAAACGCCGATGGGCTGTCCCGGTGTCAGGGGGAACTAGACCCAACAGCGCCAATAGCTGCTACGGCGGATGTCTTGCTGACCACCCCCTACACAGCATCAGGAAAGGGAGGTGTCACGGAATAGCCGTGAGAAACGCAGGTGAATCTAGAGAATTCACAGTCGCTTTCCTGATCGCTCCCTGTCGGATCTGTGTAGTCATGCAAGCGATCCGAATATGACATTTTTGTGTTGTTTTAAATCCAGAGATCTGTTCCCCTGTGAGCCAAAGCAGTCCCCTCACCCCTCCTGAATGCTCATTCCCCCTACAGCAGATGTCCCCATGAAAAGGACCAGGAAGCTGGCTCCACAGGGGGGGCCATAGAAAGCCAGACGATCCGGCACCGAGCACGGGCCATAAGAAAAGCATGGGTGGTATGATTTCCTGTCAGCCAATCAGGCTACACTCCCTCCTGGAGCCCCCCCCCCCCTTATAAAAGGCAGGCAGAGTCAGGCATTGGACTCACTCGTGTGCCTGCATTATTAGAAAAGGGAAAGCTGCTGCAGACTCTCATAGGGAAAGCTTAGTTAGCCTCTTGTAGGCTTCTTAGCTTGCTCCTAGCTGATTCTTATTGCTAAAAAAGCACCACTCAACAGCTCTTTTGAGAGCTAATCTTGTTCTTGTGATCTACTTATTTTTTTTTCGTGTGTCCCACTGACACTTGTGTTGCATAGACAGCCTTGGTAATTCCTACTGTGTGTGCCACTGCCAGACCAAGCACATTCAGTGACTACCTGTGTTTGTGCCAGGTGCACATTGTAATACCCATCACTGCAAATACCCTACCTGTTGTTCACTGTGCACCCACCTACCTACGTGAGCGCACGCAGTGTCACTGTGCCTGTCCGGGAACCTGTCTGTGTGTGCCAGGTGCACATTGTAATACCCATCACTGCATATACTGTGCACCCAACTACTTACGTGAGCGCACGCAGTGTCACTGTGCCTGTCTGGTACCTGTCTGTGTGTGACAGGTGCACATTGTAATACCCATCACTGCATATACCTACCTGTTGTTCACTTCAGTCAGTGCACCCACCTACCTACGTGAGAGCACACAGTGTCACTGTGCCTGTTTGGTACCTGTCTGTGTGTGACAGCTTCACATTGTAACACCCATCACTGCATATACCTACCTGTTGTTCACTGTGCACCCAACTACCTACGTGACCGCACGCAGTGTCACTGTGCCTGTCTGGTACCTGTCTGTGTGTGACAGGTGCACATTTTAATACCCATCACTGCACATACCTACCTGTTGTTCACTTCAGTCAGTGCACCCACTTACCTACGTGAGAGCACGCAGTGTCACTGTGCCTGTTCGGTACCTGTCTGTGTGTGATAGGTGCACATTGTAATACCCATCACTGCATATACCTACCTGTTGTTCACTGTGCACCCAGCTGCCTACGTGAGCGCACGCAGTGTCACTGTGCCTGTCTGATACCTGTCTGTGTGTGACAGGTGCACATTGTAATACCAATCACTGCATATACCTACCTGTTGTTCACTTCAGTCAGTGCACCCACCTACCTACGTGAGAGCACGCAGTGTTACTGTGCCTGTTCAGTACCTGTCTGTGTGTGACAGGTGCACATTGTACTACCCATCACTGCATATACCTACTACCTGTTGTTCACTTCAGTGCACCCACCTACCTATGTAAGTGCACTCAGTGTCACTGTGCCTGTCCGGTATCTGTGTGTGTGACAAGCGCACATTGTAATACCCATCATTGCATATACCTACTACCTGTTGTTCACTTCAGTGCACCCACCTACCTACGTGAGCACATGCAGTGTCACTGTGCCTGTCCGGTACCTGTCTATGTGTGACAGGGGCACATTGTACCTGTGTGTTTATGTGACAGCACCTGTCACACACACACACAGGTACCGGACAGGCACAGTGACACTGCGTGCACTCACGTAGGTAGGTGGGTGCACTGAAGTGAACAACAACATTGTAATACCCATCACTGCATATATCTACTACCTGTTGTTCACTTCAGTGCACCCACCTACCTAGTGCATGCAGTGTCACTGTGCCTGTCCGGTACCTGTGTGTGTGTGACAGGTGCACATTGTAATACCCATCACTGCATATACCTACTGTCACGGAATAGCCGTGAGAAACGCAGGTGAATCTAGAGAATTCACAGTCGCTTTCCTGATCGCTCCCTGTCGGATCTGTGTAGTCATGCAAGCGATCCGAATATGACATTTTTGTGTTGTTTTAAATCCAGAGATCTGTTCCCCTGTGAGCCAAAGCAGTCCCCTCACCCCTCCTGAATGCTCATTCCCCCTACAGCAGATGTCCCCATGAAAAGGACCAGGAAGCTGGCTCCACAGGGAGGGCCATAGAAAGCCAGACGATCCGGCACCGAGCACGGGCCATAAGAAAAGCATGGGTGGTATGATTTCCTGTCAGCATATGAAAACCGTATGTCGCACAGCTATAAAATTCATATCGTCTTGTTCGGTAAAATCTGGCCATCGTGCTGATATGAAATTCGTTGGGATAGACCGTCCGGTTATCGAGATATGAATCTTCTCAGGAGCCTGACCCGCTAGCTTAGCCGTGTCTGATGTCATATTAATCTGTATTTTCCAACAAGTCTGAAGCTGCTACCCCCCTAAATATAACATGTATGGTTCAGGAGTTACAGCATTTCATAAGTTTAGCCCTATAATCTCACAGAGGGAATGAACTGTCATTGGTGGGTGACTCAAAGGGGCCGGCATTGCCACACCCTCAAACCAGCTTCATCAAAAGCACCTGGCCAGCAGGCGGGCATCGAATTCCTCCCTTTACCATCTTCATGACACACGGCCACTATGAGGAACAAGTGGTGGCCATCTTGCCAGAGCTGAAACAAAGGACATCCTCCATTTTGTTTGGATTCTAAATCTTGCTGAACTTTACTCTGAAACAAAGAACTCTAAGAACTTGAAACCGTTTTGCTTGAACTTGATGATTTTCCCACAGAAGGACATATTTCCACAAACCATAAGTATTTTCTCCCTCTTTATTTCATACTGGCTATTACTGTCTTAATAATTGTGATTTTAATAATTGTCTGTATATATTAATTATTTATATTGCGTGAATAAACGACTTTCTCCAAGTCATTCACTGTCCGCTACCCTGCTTATCAGCACACACAGAACTGATCCCGGGTCTCTGAAGATACGCTACTGTTTGTTTGTTGTGGGCTAGACAGAATACCGTGTGTTTAACCGTTTTATTCGCAGGACTAGTCAGTCAGTTAGTGGGCTCCACGGTCCCATGGTAACCGCGGTGGTGGCAGTTTACTCTGAACCAGTGGGTGAAGTTGTAATCACCCGTGTCTCACAGGCTCCCTTCCGAGTTGTCTGCGGCTAATTCTTAACGGTTCCTGCGCATTGACTGCGACCAGAGTTCGCACGACCTGTGCGCTGGCACCGTTTAGAAGGCTAAGTGCGGTCAGCCACTAGGGCTCCTGTGACACCTACCTGTTGTGTTCAGTACACCCACCTACCTATGTGAGTGCACGCAGTGTGATATACCACTCCGTGCATACCTGTTAACTGCACCTGTGTGACTGCACATTGTATTAGTCAAGTCAGTTTCACTTCATCCCCCCGATATGGACACAACGGACAAAACAGGTAGAGGCAGAGGTAGAGGCAGACCCAGAGGTAGTGATGGGCGAACACCTGGATGTTCGGGTTCGGGAAAGTTCGCCGAACATGGCCGAGATGTTCGGCATGTTCGGGCCGAACCCCGAACTTCCCGAACATCCCTATTTTGGGGGCCCTATGGGGTCGCAGGCATAAGGGGGGAGCATGCCCCGATCGCGGGGGGGGGTCGGAAATTCCCCCCACCCCCTCCGCTAGCGCTCCCCCCTCTGCCCGCTTCCCCATTCAAAAGTTTCAAGAAGTACCTGTATAGCGGATGGCCTGGCAGTGGGCGGCACTGTGGAGTGAGGAGGAGGAGGAGTCCGGAGAGTGACGAGTTGAGGGAGGCCGGGCAGCGGGCGTGAGGTCAGAGAAAGGGCGGAACTTCCGCCCTTTCTCTGACCTCACGCCCGCTGCCCGGCCTCCCTCAACTCGTCACTCTCCGGACTCCTCCTCCTCCTCACTCCACAGTGCCGCCCACTGCCAGGCCATCCGCTATACAGGTACTTCTTGAAACTTTTGAATGGGGAAGCGGGCAGAGGGGGGAGCGCTAGCGGAGGGGGTGGGGGGAATTTCCGACCCCCCCCCCGCGATCGGGGCATGCTCCCCCCTTATGCCTGCGACCCCATAGGGGGGCCGTATTGCGGCCTGTTCGGCCGAACAGGGCCCTGTTCGCCCGAACAGGGGCCCTGTTCGGCCCTGTTCGGGGGCATACAGAAGTTCGGGGCGAACCCGAACTTAAAAGGCCGAACACCATGAGGTGTTCGGCCGAACTCGAACATCACCCGAACAGGGTGATGTTCTGCAGAACCCGAACAGTGGCGAACACTGTTCGCCCAACACTACCCAGAGGAAGGCCACCTGACAGGTCTGTGCGAGGTCGTGGTGATGTGATTTCGTGCGGCCCTGGACCAAAGTACAGTGCTCAGAAGAAGGCACGTCCCATCAACTACCAAGATTGTCAGGACGTAGTTGACTATTTAACACAGAACACCTCATCTTCCGCAGCCACCAGCACTACTCCAAGTACCACATCCACTACATTTGACACTTCGCAGGAGTTATTTGATGGGAAAATCACTGATGCACAGCCATTATTGTTAAACCAGATGAAGGCGCTAAGTAAGTTACACCACCTCATATGTCTGAGTTAGGCGACACTATGGACGTAACGTGTGAGGAGGAGGATGATGAAGTACCTGCTCTTGGTGCAGTTTTGGAGGTGTCTGAGGCAAGCGAAGCTGGGCAGGAAGATTATGATGATGACGATGATACGGATACCACGTATGTTCCCAATAGAGGAGATGAACAGGGGGAGAGTTCAGAGGGGGAGTCAGAGAGGAGTAGGAGGAGACGAGTTCATGAAAGAAGCAGGGTGAGTTCGTCATCAGAAACAGCTGGTGGCAGTGTCCGGCGTCATGTATCGCCACCTATGTACAGCCAGCCAACATGCCCTTCAACGTCAGCTGCTGATGCCACCATAGTGCCATCACCCCAGGGGGGCTCAGCGGTTTGGACATTTTTTAATGTATCTGCCTCATATTGGAGCAATGCCATCTGTTCTCTCTGCCTCCAAAAATTGAGCCGTGGAAAGGCCAACACCCACGTAGGGACAAGTGCCTTACGAAGGCACCTGGAGAAAAGGCACAAACTGAAATGGGAAGAGCACCTGAGCAAAAGCAGCACACAAAAGAAAAGCCACCCTCCTTCTACTCTTCCTCCTTCAGGTGCATCATCTTCAGCCGCTTTCTCTCTTGCACCTTCACAGCCACCATCCTCCACTCCGCCTCTGACCTTGAGCGGTTCCTACTCCTCTGCCCACAGCAGCCAGGTGTCTGTGAAGGAAATCTTTGAGCAGACGAAGCCAATTTCTGCCAGTCACCCCCTTGCCCGGCGTCTGACAGCTGGCTTGGCGGAACTGTTAGCTCGCCAGCTGTTACCATACCAGCTGGTGGACTCTGAGGCCTTCCGTAAATTTGTGGCCATTGGGACACCACAGTGGAAGATGCCAGGCAACAATTATTTCTCTAAAAAAGGCGATACCCAAACTGTACCGTGAAGTTGAGAGGCAAGTGGTGTCATCTCTGGCACACAGCGTTAGGTCAAGGGTCCACATGACCACCGATGCCTGGTCTCAGGGGAGGACTGGCCAGGGGGGAAGGGGGGCAATTTCCCCCCAGGCTGCCTCTCATTTAATGATTTAGGGCTGGCACTGTGCCTGGTTAATTCAGGTTTTTGTATAAGGCAATGTGAAACACTAGGCTGAATGAGGGAAATAAACGCTCAATTACAGAGCAATTGCAGGGCGGGCAAGCTAGTAAATATAAACAGCATGATACAGAGCAGAGGCTTGCCTGCAGGGTCCGTGGGAAAAATTCTTTCTGGTCTCTCACCATTGTTAACTGCATGTGCACAGCTACATAAGATATTGTCTAGGTTGAAAAGTTTTCGACAGTCCCTAGACTCCAGAAGGGCTGCTTGCAGACAGTCCCTAGACTCCAGAAGGGTGCTTGCAGACAGTCCCTAGACTCCAGAAGGGCTGCTTGCAGGACTTGTGTAAGAGATATAAACCCTGACCGTTGTAACTCAAAATTTATTATGTGCCCCCGGTGCCAGTGCATTTATACTTTACCTGTCACGCTGTCCCTCGACTGTCCTTGCTGTATTTCCCACGTGACTACCGGCATATAGCACGTGGGGCACATGTGTGATGTCATTTGGGCTGGGGCTGCCATGAAAACGGGCCTCTAGTTTGTGTTTTCCCTCCAGGCCAAAAGGGCCCAGTCCTCCCCTGCCTGGTCTGCCAAGCACAGTCAGGGCAGGTACATTACTTACATAGCCCATTGGGTCAACCTGGTGACCGATGACAAGCAGGGAGTACGTGGCTGTGCAGCGGACCAACTTGTGACACCTCCACGGCTTGCAGGCAGGCCTCCTGCCACCTCCTCTCCTGCTACTTCCTCTTCACTGTCGTCATCCTCCTCCTCCTTGGCTGAGTGTCAGTTCAACTTTACTGGTGCTGTGATCTCCTCTCCAGCTACACAGCCCCAGCTCCCCAGGGCCTATGCTGCATGCCAGGTATGATGGTGTCACGCCATCTTAGACATGTCTTGCCTCAAAGTGGAGAGTCACACTGGAGCAGCTCTCCTGGCTGCTGTTAACAAACAGGTGGATCAGTGGCTGACCCCGCACCAGCTGGAGATCGGCAACGTGGTGTGTGACAATGGCAGCAATCTCATTTCCGCTTTGAATTTAGGAAAGCTGACACATGTACCCTGCATGGCATATGTGCTGAATCTAGTCATTCAACTATTTGTGTCAAAGTACCCAGGCTTAGAGGACGTCCTGAAGCAGGCCAGGATTTTGTGTGGGTATTTCATTCAGTGGAGAAACAAGTTGCTGATGAGACGCCTCATTTGTGATATCCCAACTCGCTGGAATTCGACCCTCCTTATGTTCTCGCCTGCTAGAACAGGAGAAAGCCATCACCCAGTACCTCTACAATTTCAGTAGAAGGACACAATCTGGGGAGATGGGGATGTTCTGGCCCAACTGGATACTCATGCGAAATGCATGCAGGCTCATGCGGCCGTTTGAGGAGATGACCAACCTGGTGAGTCGCAAGGGAAGGCACCATCAGCAACTTGATCCCAATACGCTTACTTCCTGGCGTGTGGTGGATTAAGTTGTGGAGGAGCGTGATGAGGAACAGTTATGGGAGGAAGCGTTGTGGGATCAATTCGCATCAGAACCAGATGTTTCCTCAACACCTGTGGCAGCACAGAGGGGGGAGGTGGAGGAAGAGTCATGTGGGGAAGAGTAGTCAGACTCGGATGATGAGGAAGGTGTTTCTTTGAAGGAGGTGGAGGAGGCGGCGGCAGAAGAACAACCGCAGCAGGCGTCGTAGGGAGCTTGTGCTGCTCAACTTTCCCGTGGTATTGTTCGTGGCTGGGGGGAGGAGGAGAACTTAGCTGACATCACTGAGGAAGAGCAAGAGGAGATGGATAGTACGTTTGCATCCAACTTTGTGCAGATGGCGTTTTTCATGCTCTCCAGTCTGTTGAGGGACCCCCGTATAAAAAAAACTCAAGGGGAATGAACTGTACTGGGTGGCCACGCTACTAGACCCTCGGTATAGGCACAAAGTGGCGGAGATGTTACCAACTCACATGAAGGCAGAAAGGATGCAGCACTTGCAGAACAAGCTGGCAACTATGCTTTACAATGCGTTTAAGGGTGATGTCACAGCACAACGCAATAAAGGTACCACTGCCAGTAATCCTTCTCCCATGTCCACGCAGGCAAGGACAGGAAGCTCCAGCAATCTCATGATGATGTCGGACATGTGGACATTCTTTAGTCCAACTTAGCGCTTCCGGATCCACCCTCCACCAACACCTGGATCGGCAGGTAGCCAACTACCTGGCCTTAAGTGTGGATGTAGACACTGTGAGCAGCGATGAACTCTTGGACTACTGGGTGTGCAAGCTTGACCTGTGACCAGAGCTGTCCCAGTTTGCCATCCAACTTCTGGCTTGCCCTGCCTCAAGCGTCCTATCAGAGAGGACCTTCAGCGCAGCTGGAGGCATTTTCACTGTGAGAGGAGAAGGCGCCTAGGTCACAAAAGTGTACAGTACCTCATCTTTATCAAAATGAATGAGGCATGGGTCCCGGAGGGCTATTGCCCACCCCAAGACTAAGTCAGTCCCCACACACAGCATCTCTGCCTGCACACCTTGTGAATGCCTGCCCCATGACTAAGTCGCTCCCCACACAGCACCTCTGCCCGCAGACCGCTTGACTGCCTTCTCCGCCGCCACCACCACCAACAGGGTCCAGGACTCCAGGTGGATTCCTGAATTTTTAAGGCCGCTGCTAGCAGAGGCCGCTATAATATTTTTTCTGGTGCATGTACATGCCTGCCTAATTTTTCTGGCTGCACTGCAGCTGCAACAATGAAACAAAAGGCATGTGCATGTGCCAATTCCCCTTCATGATCATTACCTTGCCACGGTGAAGGGGCTTGTGTATCACAATGAAGCAATAACCACCGGCTATGTGAAAGTCTCGGGGAAGGGGGGGCACACGCAAGATAATAAGGTCATTGCTTTATTGTGGGCAGACCAAATTTGATCAGCTGGACAGTCACTGTTCTATCATTGGGCTATCACAGCCCGGCGACCATATGGGCTTGAAAACCGCCACGGCCTGCACTCTCGCCATGGTGCGCACCAGTCCAGCATGGCCGTCACTACACAAACAGCTGTATGCGGTGCGTCGCACAGTGAGTTTGGTGTATCAGTGTGAAGCAGTACTCTAATTACACTCCCTGATTGATGTATACACATGCAAGATGTTTTAAAGCACTTTAGGCCTGCAATTTAGCATTCAATTTGATTTCTGCCCTTAAAACGCTGCTTTGCGTCCAATCCAGATTTTCCCCCGAGACTTTTGGCGTCTATCCCACTCCGCCATGCCCCCCTCCAGGTGTTATACCCCTTGAAACATCTTTTCCATCACTTTTGTGGACAGCATACATTTTTCTAGTTTCGGAAGTTCGCAAACCCGGTTCACAAACCAAAAATCGGAGGTTCGGGCCATCTCTACTTGAGAGCAGAAAGGAGTCTACTGGCATTAAAGATGAGAAGCAGTAAAAAAAGTATTCTGGTGTCAGCATTACAAATTTTGGGAAGGCAAAAGATACAGAATTATTTTTTGCTTGTTTTGACTACCCGCACCCACAGACTCACTACCTGCACCCGACTCTGCACCCGCAACTCTCTACCCGCGACCTGACCCACACCCGACCCGCATTTCGGGTATCCCGCAGGTACCCGACCCGCTGCAGGCCTCTACCCTGCATGGCACATGTGCTGAATCTGATAATTCAAAGATTTTTATCTAAGTGCCCAGGCTTACAGGAGGTCCTGAAGCAGTCCAGGAAGGTTTGTGGGCATTTCAGGCGGTCCTACACGGCCATGGCATGCTTGGCCAATATTCAGCAGAGAAACAACTTGCTAGTGAGGCACTTGATTTGTGATAGCCCGACTCGCTGGAATTCAACGCTCCTGATGTTTGACCGCCTGCTACAACAGGAGAAAGCCATCAACCAGTATCTGTACAGCTACAGTGAAAGGTCATGCTCTGGGGAGCTGGGGCTTTTCTGGCCGAAGTACTGGACACTCATGCGTAATGCCTGCAGGCTCATGTGTCCGTTTGAGGAGGTGACAAACCTGCTAAGTCGCAGTGAAGGTGCCATCAGCGACTTGATCCCATATGCTTTCTTCCTGGAGCGTGCCGTGCATAGAGTGGTGGATCAAGCTGTGGAGGAGCGTGACCAGGGAGAGGCGGAAGAGTGGGAACAATCATCAGCAGAACCAGATGTTTCCTCAACACCTGCAGCAGCACAGAGGAGGGGGGAGGAAAAGTCATGTGGGGAAGAGGAGTTAGATGAGGAAGGTGTTTTTTTTTGAGGATGAGGCGGAAGAACAACAGCAGCAGGCATCGCAGGGGGCTTGTGCTGCTCACCTTTCCCATGGTATTGTTCGTGGCTGGGGGAGGAGGAGAACTTACCTGACATTGCTGAGGAAGAGCAAGAGGAAATGGATAGTATGTCGGCATCCAACTTTGTGCAGATGGCGTCTTTCATGCTGCCTAGCCTGTTGAGGGCCCCCCGTATAAAAAAACTCAAGGGGAATGACCTCTACTGGGTGGCAACGCTGCCAGACCCTCGGTATAGGCACAAAGTGGCAGAGATGTTTCAAAATCACCAGAAGACTGAAAGGATGCAGCACTTGCAGAACAAGCTGGCAAGTATGCTTTACAGTGCATTTAAGGGTGATGTCACAGCACAATGGAATAAAGTTGCCACTGCTAGTAATCTTTCTCCTCCCATGTCCATGCAGGCAAGGACAGGACGCTCTAGCAATCTCATGGTGATGTCGGACATGCGGACATTCTTTAGTCCAACGCCTCGCCTTAGCCCTTCCGGATCCACCCTCCACCAACACCTCGACTGGCAGGTAGCCAACTACCTGGCCTTAAGTGTGGATGTAGACACTCTGAGCAGCGATGAACCCCTGGACTATTGGATGCGCAGGCTTGACCTGTGGCCAGAGCTGTCACAATTTGCCATCCAACTTCTGGCTTGCCCTGCCTCAAGCGTCCTGTCAGAAAGGACCTTCAGCACAGCTGGAGGCATTGTCAGTGAGAGGAGAAGGTGCCTAGGTCAAAAAAGTGTTCAGTACCTCACCTTTATCAAAATGAATGAGGCATGGATCCCGGAGGGCTACTGCCCGCCCGAAGACTAAGTCAGTCCCCACACAGCATCTCTGCCTACAGGCCACTTGACTGCCTTCTCTGCCACCACCAACAGGGTCCAGGACTCCAGGTGGATTCCTGAATTTTTAAGGCCGGTGCTAGCAGCGGCCGCTAACAAAGAAAATAATATTTTTTTCTGGTGCGTGTGCATGCCTGCCTAATTTTTCTGGCTGCACTGTGGCTGCAACAACAAAACAAAAGGCATGTACATGTGTCAATTCCCCTTTGTGATCGTTACCTTGCCGCGGTGCTTGCATATCACAATGAAGCAATGACCGGCTATATGAGTGTGTTGAGGGGGCACACCTGACCCAAGAAAATAATAAGGTCGTTGCTTCATTGTGGACAGACCAAATTCGATCAGCTGGACACTCAGTCACTGTTGTTCTGTCATTGAGCTACCTCAGCCCGACCATATGGGTTTGAAAACTGCCATCGCCTGCACTCTCGCCATGGTGCGCACCAGTCCAGCACGGCCATCACTACTCAAACAGCTGTTTGCGGTGCGTTACACAGTGAGTTTGGTCTGTCAGTGGGAAGCAGTACACTAATTACACTGCCTGATTGATGTATACACATGCAAGATGTTTTAAAGCACTTTATGCCTCCAATTTAGCATGCAATGTGATTTCTGCCCTTAAAACCCTGCTCTGCGTCAAATCCATAATTTTCCCTTGGAATTTTGGTATGTATCCCACTCCGTCATGCCCCCCTCCAGGTGTTAGACCCCTTGAAACATCTTTTCCATCACTTTTGTAGCCAGAATTAATGTTTAAAGTTTTGAAAATTCACCTGCCCATTGAAGTCTATTGCGGTTCGCAAAGTTCGCCGGAACGCAATCTTTTGCGGAAGTTCGCGTTCGAGGTTCGTGAACATAAAATTGAAGGTTCGAGCCATCTCTTCCCTGCACCCACTGCCACCCACCTAGGACATGGTAGGACATCTATCTCATACAATTTTGTATTGAATGTCACTTCAGCACAGAATCACTGCCTGTGACCTATGTACCTACGATGACTACAATCAATTCACTTATATGCTTCACTTGATGCATTGAATAGTGAATACACTTCAGTCCACTGCAGTGCCTGATATAGTACTCATTTTCTTCTAAATAATCCATGTCAAGCCTCTATCTACCACTTCATGAGCACGCAGTCGCTGGCAACTAGGTGGTGTTTTTGTATCTCCCTATTAGTTCCTCAGAAGCAACCTGCCATTGACAGTTCATCTCGTAGTGCCGGCCATTGTGTACTGTCTCTGAATTGATACAGACAGTGTAAGATGGAGTGAAACCACCCTTCCTCCAACCCTTTTTATATCTGCCTGTGGTGGGATCTGTTGTCATTGGCTGCTGGAGCTAGCTGTGCATCCTTGGAGCAAATGATTTGCTCAGCAGATGCCCATCATGCGCTACATTTTGGCACTGTACCACAAGTACATGCACCATACACCACATGGTGAGAAATCAACCACATTGCAAATCATTAAACCTTTCTCGTGGAAAACCTCGGTAAGTGACAAAGGCCTGTTCTGATACGAGCTCAAACTTAAAATTATCACTTATTCAATTCTATTTTGGTGTATTCAATTTGGCCTTTTTATTGAATCAGGAAAAAAGTCAGAAGGTTACCAAAGTTAGCAGAATCACTGTGCTGCAAGTTTTTTGCTTCATTATGCTCTGTGCTTATGGCATTTTCATTCTTTAGTGATGTCACATCTCGCTAGAATAAATGTCCAAGCCTTTTTTAAGCCTGTACCCACAATGCAATTTTCCACCAAATTTTTAAGGATGACCGGCGATACTTTGTGTGATGAGCGATCGTTTCTGTGATCTCGCAATGTGGGTACAGGACCACAATCACATGAACATCGTTCAGCGTCACGTGGTGATAATGACCATCACAGCGAAATGAATCTGTAAAATCCCAGATGACTCAGTGCAAAGTACTATGTTTACTTCCTGTTCTTGCCCTTTGTTTGATGTTGCGCATACCCACCGGCTGTAAGATGGATGCTTGAATGCTCATCGTGAGGGGGATGTCGCTGGATACATCTTCTTCCATCGGGTGGTAAGTACTCAGCTTTAGATTAGCATGAGACAGAATAGTCTATTTCTGTATGAGCCCTTCTTCAAGCAATATCAGTGAGCACCAGTGGAGCAGGAACACAGGAGATCAAAACCCATGCCACTGTACTTGACAAATATGAATTCACCATCTTAAATTTGCCACAGCCATCTATCATGTGCAGTGGCATGAGTTTGGATCTTCAGTTATTTTGTTTTACTTATGCTCACTGATATTCTGATATTGCCTGGGAAAGCTTAGAGCACAACAGGTGCATCATTAGGGCTAAAGATCCGGAACTCCGCCCACTGTGCCCGGAACCTCAGGGCATGTAGTGCCCATCCTGGTACACTGAAGCGGCGGTGTGCGTTGCTATGACGCAGCCGCTCTCTACTCCCCCTCCTTGCAGCGCAGTGAGCAGCGTATGCATAGTGCCAAGCCGCTCCGCCCCTTCACCCTGTCACCTCAATAAAGATGCGTCCACGGTTTGAATGGAGCACGGTCTTGCCTGGGCTGTTGAGAAGCAGAAACATGCCGACAAGAATTCAGTGAGAGGGCACCTGGTACTTACACTAGAAGAGTCAGAAGCGATGGAGTAGAGCTGCATATTGATGGAGGGGGAGAATACAGAAGAGACTCACTGCCAGAGCCAGCCAAGGACACTGAGGATTCAGCGGTAGCTAATTAACAAAGCATTGTCTTGAAGACGGCAAAGAGTACAAATGTCGAGGGAGGAGGTAGTATACCCAGTCTGGCTTGTTTTCTCTCTAGTTTGCCTCTCTCTCTCTCTCTCTCTCTCTCTCTCTCTCTCTCTCTCTCTCTCTCTCTCTCTCTCTCTCCAATCCAATCCAATCCAAAAAAGCTTTATTGGCAGGACCAAATACATTTAGCATTGCGAAAGCAAAACAAAACATTAAAATGGGGGGGTTGTGGGAATAAGGGAAGGATATAGGTATACTGTCCGTAGGAGGGTGGAGGATGTAATGGATGGTATGGGGGGATGAGATATGTAGTCCATAGGGGAGGGGGGGTATAGGCATACAGTCCATAGGGGAGGGGAGTATGGGGTTATACAGTGCATTTGGCATCTCTCCCTCTGTGTGTGTGTGTGTGTGTGTGTGTGTGTGTGTGTGTGTGTGTGTGTGTGTGTGTGTGTGTGTGTGTGTGTGTGTGTGTGTGTGTATGTGTGTGTGTGTGTGTGTGTGTGTGTGTGTGTGTGTGTGTGTGTGTGTGTGTGTGTGTGTGACATCTTCAGCAGCAACTTTATAGAGTACATAGTCATATTGCTGACTGTCCTCGGAGGAGCTCACAATATATTATCCATACCATAGTAATAGTTTAATGTCATTCAATTTTATTATTATGTATTTATATAGCACTGACATCTTCTGCAGCACTTTACAGAGTACATAGTCCTGTCACTGACTGTCTTCAGAGGTACTCACAATCTAATCCTACTATAGTCATAGTCTAATGTTCTACCATATAATTATGTATTTATATAGTACTGACATCTTCTGCAGCATTTTACAGAATATATATTGTAGTCATATCACTGACTGTCCTCAGAGGAGCTCAATATCTAATTCTACCATAGTCATAGTCTTACCATTAGAATAGCTGATTAATTAAGGTAATCAATGTATGTAAGTATTTACCTTTTTGAATCTGATTTACCCCATGAAAAGTACAGTAGTGATATAGCCCCTGCTAAAGCTTATACTCTGTGCCTGTACTGATAGTAAACTAGCTGCAATGTGTGATCTCTGCTGCCTCCAGTATGTACAGTGTAAGCTGTTACCCCGCCTGGACTGATAGTAATCTAGCTGCAGTGTGTGCTGATCTCTGCTACCTCCAGTATGTACAGTATAAGCTGTTACTCTGTGCCTGCACTGATTGTAAACTCACTGAAGTGTTAGCTGATCCCTGCTACCTCCAGGATGTACAGTATAAGCTGTTACTATGTGCCTGTACTGATAGTAAACTAGCTGCAGCATGTTCTGATCTCTACTACCTCCAGTATGTACAATTTAAGGTGTTAAGCCGCATCTACACGCGTAGATGCAGCCGCGATGTACCTTATCAATCGAGCCGCTGATGTGGCTCGATTGACGGATCTCCCCACCGCCGATTCCCTGCTCGCTCCCCGCGAGGGGACAATGGCAGGGAATCGTGCGGAAGATAAGCGGCATGGGGACGAGCGGGAATCGAGCGGGTATTGATTCTGGCGCACGAGCGGCGAGCGGGGACGCGGAAGAGGCGATCCGGCGGCTAATCGAGCGTGTAAATGAGGCTTTACTCTGTGCCTTTACTGATAGTAATCTAGCTGCAGTGCGTGCTGGTCTCTGCTATCTCCAGTATGTACATTATAAGGTGTTACTCTGCGTCTTTACTGATTGTAAACCACCTATATTGTATGTACAGTATTAGCTGTAAAGCCTGGTACACAATACAATAGTTTTAGCCAATACAATTAGCCAATACGTCATTTTACTACTTCTAGGTATTATAAGAGCTCATCTCTGTTCATAGTGTTCAAATTCTGTTGGCCCTCACACTACGTGGAGGTGGTAAAATTGGTCATTGATTGACCAATTAAAATTGAATGTGTGTATGCATCTTTACTCTATGTCTATACTATGGCTCAGCCCATCATTTTGCTGGGCAGGCCCTTTATTTTTAGGTTACACCGCTGCTAAGTTCATGTGCACTTGGCCCCAACCATGGTCACACCAAATCCCTGCATGGCCACGCCCATTTTTGCTGCAGCGTGTGTTCTCCCCACCTGGTGCACAGTGGGTGCCCTGAATTCCCATAATACTAGCAACGCCCCTGGAGCACAAGCTAATTGAATCAGCTTGGAGCACAGCACATCACAATTTTCTTGTTCATTGTAATGGAACTTAGTATATTTAAACCACTAGAAGGAATATATCTGAGTAGTTATGTGATGGCTGCGTGGTAATTACTTTATGGTTCCTAAAGATTAACCTCTTCCTGACCTTGGTAATTTAAATCTATGCCCTGTTTACTGCCTCTTATCCTTGCCAGGACATATCTTTCAATTATTCACCACCACGTGGTCCCGTGGTCATTATTATTATTATTTTTTAGTATTTATATAGCGCCGACATCTTCCGCAGTGCTTTACAGAGTATTTATAGTCTTGTCACCAACTGTCCATCGGAGGAGCTCACAATCCAATCCCTACCATTGTCATATGTCTATGTATGTATCCTGTAGTGTATGTATCGTAGTCTTGGGCCAATTTTAAGGAGTAGCCAATTAACTTATTGGTATGTTTTTGGGATGTGAGAGGAAACCAGAGTGCCCGGAGAAAACCCATGCAGACACGGGGGGGAGGGACATATAAACTCCTTGCAGATGTTGACCTGGCGGGGTTTGAACCGGGGACCCAGTGCTGCAAGGCAAAAATGCTAACTACTAAGCCACTGTGCTGCCCATTACTTTGGCGCTGCTGCAGCCCCCATGCCTAGCTGCCCTAGTAACGGCTGAGCTCTGTACTCCAGTCAGGAGATTATTTCATTGGCTCCTAATGCTGTGATCACTGTGAGCCAATCACAGAGATCACAGCTTGAAATCCAGCAAAAAAGTCTCTTGTTCTTAAGAGGCCAGAGACTTCTGGAACTGAAAAGGTTAAAGCTCCATTATACATTTTGCTCATCATTGATTTTAAGTCTCTAACTGTGTGAATGATTCAAGCCATTAATTATCTGCAGTTATATATAACTTTTTAGAACTGTCTTTTTAATTAATCTGATTGCAATAAACTTGAATTTGATTGATTTATATGATTTAATAACCTTTTGCAATCATTGTTTTGTTTCTTTAAGCATCTTGTAAGGCCTGACAGGTTATGTACCCTATCTGTCTCTTTTCCCCAATCTATTGCCACGGCTCTGAGCCCGGCCCACTGTCTTCACCTATAGACAAGTCCCCGCATGAACAGGACACTTTATTTGTCTCCTGACTATTATTACCTCCAGGTCTTTATGTGCAAGGCATACAGACTGAAGTAGAGAAGACAATAACCCGCCAGAACCCCAATGAGGCAAGTATAACACAGTTCCATAGTTCAAGTATACACAGAGCTATTAACCTTGATTCAGGAGGATGAGGCGTCGATTGTCAGTAATGACAGATGTATCAGGAACAGGCAGTGCAGGATCCAGGTATATATAAGAGAGTTCATGCAAACTCCACATGCAAGGTTATTCCACAGGTAGTGAATGATCCAGGTAATGAGAGAGTTCATGCAAGGTCCACATGCAAGGTTATTCAATAGGTAATAGATGATCCAGGTAATATATGAGAGAGTTCATGCAATGGCAGCATGCAAGGTTATTCAAGCAATAGACAAGGTTTGGTTCAAGTATACTTAGTAGCATGCAAGAGTATCCAGTAAACAGGCAGTGGTCGGTCCAGGCGGCAGACAAGAGTGTCCAGTAACCGACAGAGTTCAGTCCAGGCGACAGGCAAGAGTATCCAGTAACAGGCAAAGGTTGGTCCCTGCTGCAGGCAAAGAGTATCCAGGAATCAAAGCACGGGTTAATCACAGCAGACAAGAATAGTCAATACAAGCCAGAGGTCAAGATCCAGTAATCTAACAATGTGAGTGTACACCCAGCAACTAGCCACAGCTATGCTTATCGCAAGCGATGACTGGGAGCACTCTGAGCGTTTAAATACACCTTGCATCCAATCAGTGGCCGGTTACACTCTGCACATCCAATTACACAATAGTAACCCTACCTAGGTGTCAGCTTTAACATCAGCTGACACAAGAGTCAGCTGACTATTGTTTACATCTGCGTACTGAGAACGCACCCTCCGCCTATCAGAATGTGCGGCCTGTGTCCCAGCAGCAGTGTTATCAGCGGGGAACAAGCGCAGAGAACCGGAAGTAATGGATTCTGCCCGGGTCTCGGCAGAAACATCATCAGAAACAGGCAGGTTCCTTATACATCTACTATATATTCACTCAGTACTAAGCAGTTCTCATGTAGTTCTCAGTGAAGGATCGACAAAAAATACATAAACAATATGTACAGCTCGATTCATACTGCATGTAATCTAATTCAAAGTCCACTGTACATGAATTTTTCATATTTAAATTGCATGCCCATTAGAATGGAAATTGTTGTATACCATATACACTTTACATTTATATGATGGGACTGTGCAGTTTCTAAATGTACTGCTTTTTTTACTTTTCTTTTCTTTATTTGTTATTGTATCATTCAGTAAAATTGATTGTGGGGTGGGGGTGGGCATGTGGAGTTAAGGAATCTGCAAGCACATTAAAAACTGCATAGCAAGTGAATAGGAAAACCACTACTTCTATATGCTTTGTTTTACAATGTGAAGCAGATCTTAGTTTCAAAGATGCTTAGGGATATAAGAAAATACTTCAGCAATAACATCCCTTTACTATAAGCTTTTGATACTACATCACAAAGCTTCCTACAACTCTACAAAGTACACCATAAGATACAAAAATGGGTCAACACATTTCAATTATGTAAAATTTGTCTTTGAAGAAATCTCATCATGAAAGAGAAATCTTTTGTAGCTCCCAAGACTTCAAAGAAAATGTGCTCCTTCTTTAAATCAATGTTCCCTATTCCTTTACTGTTGGCTGAAAACTCAGTGGAGATAATCAGTTTACAAAGTGAAAAAAAAACAAAAAACCAGCATGATGAATAATAATAGGAAATAACATACAGCAAAATCTATGGAATAAAATAATAAAGCTGCTGTAGCACATTTAGATTGCTACAAAGCCAAAGCGTTCATAAAAAATTCCATACCACTGAATTTAATTTTGAACATTTCACATTTTGGAACTTTAAACTAAAAAAAAAATGACACACAAATAAAGCAAATGAAGTACAACTTCTTATTTGAACCAACAATTTTCAGACAACAGGTCATTGGATGGACCTTCAACTCTGAGTATTTCCTTTATCAAAACTAAAGTGTTCTTGTATTCTCATGGTCTTCCTGCTGAATATAGAATTGTTTTTTGTTATTTTTTTTTGTTGTTGTTGTTGTTATAAAGGTGTTGTTCAGTTTTAGCACCTTATACCAGTGTTTTTCAACCGGTGTGCCGCGGCACACTAGTGTGCCGCAGGATGTTGCCTGGTGTGCCGTACAGGTCTGGCCTCTCGCCAGTCCTGTACCTACTGTAGGGCGCAGGAGGGGGGAAGCAGCGCTAGAAGGAGGGGCAGTGGAGGCAGCAGTGGGGAGGGGGGAAATATCCCTCCCCTCCCTCACCTGGGACCCCTCCTTCTGCCTCTCTCCCCCTCCATTTAGCGGTGGCAAGTGCGGCTCGGCGGCGGGGAGTCATGCAGAGAATTATTCACCACTTCTGCGTTCCAAGCGCCGGCAGCGTCATGTCGTCAGATCTCCGCCTTCAATGCCGCCCACTGTGCTTCCTGATTAGCGGAAGCACAGTGGGCGGCATTGAAGGCGGAGATGTGTGACGACATGACGTTGCCGGCGCTTGGAACGTGGAAGTGGTGAGTAATTCTGTGCATGCCTCCCCGCCGCCGAGCCGCACTTGCCACCGCTAAATGGAGGGGGAGAGAGGCATAAGGAGGGGTCTCAGGTGAGGGAGGGGGGGGGATATTTCCCCCCTCCCCACCGCTGCCTCCACTGCCCCTCCTTCTAGCGCTGCTTCCCCCCTCCTGGGCATCTATACTGGGGGAACTGTACTAGCTATACTGGGGGCAATTAAACTAGCTATACTGGGGGCAACTAAACTAGCTATACTGGGGGCAACTAAACTAGCTATACTGGGGGCAACGAAACTACCTACACTGGGGGCAACTAAACTAGCTATACTGGGGGCAACTATACTAGCTATACTGGGCACTATACTGGGGCACTACCTACCTATACTGGGCACTATGCTAGCTATACTGGGCACTATGCTAGCTATACTGGGCACTATGCTCGCTATACTGGGCACCATGCTAGCTATACTGGGCACTATACTAGCTATCTGGGTATTATACTAGCTATACTGGGTACTATACTAGCTATATTGGGCACTTTACTGGCTATACTGATACGATTTTAGGTTTAAGATTGGCACACCTTACCGTGTGTGGTTTGGGTGCTCAGCATCAATCCAATGTCAATAATCCAAGTCCGACTGGCACACCATATCAATTCTCCAAGCGAGTTTATTGTTTGCACAGCATGACAATTGTTTCGGCACTTTATCTGATGAAGGGGACCCTCCGTGGCCCCGAAACAATTGTCATGCTGTGCAAACAATAAACTCGCTTGGAGAATTGATATGGTGTGCCAGTCGGACTTGGATTATTGTTACTGGCTATACTGGGGCACTACCTATCCATACTGGGACTATACTAGCTATACTGGAGCACTATGCTAGCTATATTGGGGCACTATACTGGGGTAACTATACTAACCATACTGGGGCAACTAAACTCCCTATACTGGGGCAACTATGCTAGCTATGCAGCCGCACCCCAGCCCCCCCCCCCCCCCATAGCACGGCACTGTCCACTAGGTCGCGCAAACACCCGCGCCCCCCCCCCCCCCTTCCCGCCATTCCCCGGAGAAAAATATGGTCAGAAAGGGTTCCCTGGGCCGGAAAAGGTTGGGAACCACTGCCTTATACAAAATTACACGATTTATTGAAAATACATTTTTCATATCCATATGCAATGATACGTTGCATATAAAGAAATACAACTTTGTTGTGGCTTATACATTTTGTTCATCAATTCCATGTTTGTATTGTGCTTGCCCCCATTAAAAGCAGTTCACATAGGGTTTATTATTTAAAATTCTGTAGTGGATTTAATGCCTGTGTTTGCTCAAACACTAATATTTTTGCTGACTTTACTTGTGATTTAAAAACATTAAACCTTCAATGATGAGTATACATATATAGCTTTTTATTTCATCAGTGTTTTAAGAAAATTGCCTATTTATATGAAGATGAGACATTTATTTTTTTATAATTTTATTTTATGCCCAGTGAGTCCCTGTCACCACCCTTCTAAACTCATTCAGCTGTACTCAGCTACAACAATGGATAGGGTGAAAGCAAATTGTTATAAATGGCAAGTCACAGGGCCGGGCCGGGCCGAGGCAGAGGCAAAAGAGGCTCCAGCCTCAGGGCGCAGTGTAAGAGGGGGCGCACAGCTCACTCAGCTATCATTCCCCTATTGTCTTTTAAGCAGAGAGAAATAAGAAAAGGAGATACATGGCAGTGACTGCAAGCCAGATAACTAGAGATTAAAGTACTCCTGAAGTCATATTAAACACCTGTGTGGGTAAAAATTGATTTGGATTACTTACCTAATCTTGTTTTCCCTCGCCGTCATATCGGGTAGCCCATCTCTCCCATTTTCCTATAAATCAGCTTTCCTAAAATGTGCACGCGAGCAGGAGTAGCGCTGACTTGCTATGTATTTCCGGCTCAGCGCGATCCTCTTCATTAATCAGCGCGTATCCGTCTCCTGTGTACGAACGGAGAAACTGATTATAATTTTACAGAGTGCCAAAAGAGCGCGCACACTCGCATAGTTCAGTCAGCTTGTGCACTCGGAGAAGCGGACACACTTCACAGCTCACAGCTCTCCTACTGCGTAGTTAAAACCTGACCGCGCAGATGGTGCCAGGACGCAAATCACGTGCCAGAAAACATGTAACGAGCGAGCAGGCGGACTAAATACAATAGAGTCGGCTCTGAAGACAAACAGCCGCTTCCTCTCCTACCGCTTCGACGTTCTATTACCAGTCGAATACAGTGGTAAGGCAGAGCGGGGACACCAGAGGGCTAATTAAGCTGCGATTTGAGCTGTGACTTAGTCACAGCACATGCATTATGAAAAAAACACTAGATTAATAAAAAAGCACGGAGTGCAGAGGTACTTTAAGGGGTCGGGGCCCTGGGGCGCCTCTAAGTCTAATAGCAATCAGTGTGTGATGGCTGGGGTGGGAGGGATGGAGGGGCACACTGGAGCACCTTGTCCTGGCTCTGGCAAGTCATTCTTCATACTGAAGCCTTGAAGGAAGCATGTGGAATTTTCCATTTCCATAGGCTCTCAGGCCTGTAGCACAGGTGACAGAAAATGTTGGGGCCAGAGGCGGCGAGAAGTTTTGGGCTCCCCATAGCTTCCCATGTTATTATCACTGATTGAGGAAACTGTAGGCACCAGTGCCACCCGATAAAACAGTGAGTGCTCAGGCCACCCAATATGCAAACTGCGGTTACAAATAGTGGGTGCATTATCTAAGACAGCACACTTAACTAATATGATATCCTAACTGCTCTAGCTTGATTAAACTTTTTTTTTTTTTGCCATGAAGGTTGATAACCTCTAACTTTGTCCTTTCACAGCTGGTTACCTATTTCTTTGGCAATACTATTTGCCTAGGCACAGTTTTTACATTCATGGACATATTCAGATAAACTGTCCTGCAGTTATGGCAACCTAAAAGGGTCTAGAAGGGGCTTAATTTACCTCCCTACTTCTACAAATTGTTACTACTCTTGAAATGCAGTTGACCAAAGATCTATGTGGGCCAGACAAAAAAATGTGTTAACATATACATTCATGCATTCAGCAACACATATACAGTATATGATTGGCTGAAAGAAATCTGGCAGATAATAAGAAACTTACATCAGGTGATCAGTAGGATCTTATTTTCTGACACACCACCAGGAATCATACAGAGGTCTGACAGTGATGGGTCTAGTAAAAATACAACAATCCATAAGGGGTGGAGATATTGTAAAAAAAAGTAACTTTGCTCTGAGGCCAGCAGAGCCCCTGGTTGCCCAATTGAGGAAACTAAATTCCCTGTACTTTTTTAATTTTTAGCAATCCTTCATGAGTTTTCTTTTGCCTTTCTTGCCTTTCTGACTGGTTGCTGTAATATACATATCTGATAACAATAGTGTACTGTAATGACTTTGAGCCTTGATTTGTGGAATGCAGTTGCTCCCTTTTTTGATTGGACTTTGGAGCTGTTGTGACCTGGCTCTCTGGATTCCCCGCCCCCCCCCCCCCAAAAAAAAAAAAACTGTCACTGTTTGCATCTTGACTTCCTAAGACTGTCATCAATTACATCCGGATACTTGGTGAATAAATATCTGCTTAGGACTGGAATATATACACAATTTTGCTCTGAATACATAGTATGTGCCTTGTGTTGGTTTTGTTATAACAGCATACTGTATATACTCAGCTATAAGTCGCAAAATTTAGGACTGACTCAAAGTACAAAAGTGGGGGGTCGACTTATAGTTGCATAGTCCTACATTTTGTGACTTACAGCCTGTGTGGGGTGGGGGTGTGGGGTATGGATGTGGGGTGTGTGTGTGGAGGGGTTACTCACCATCCATCGCTGGTCGCAGTGTCCTCTCTTTTCCTCTCTTCTCCCTCACTCACGCTGTCTATCCCCTTCAGAGAAGGTCCGGCTCCCGATGTCACATGACTTCGGGAGCGGAAGTTACAGCGCAAGTGGAGGAGAAGAGAGGAGACTGCGCCCAGCGGTGGATGGTAACAGACTGCTGCAGTGGCGGGCAGAGCGGGCATGGAGGCAAACATCCCACCTCCCACAGTTTCTACCTTTCATCTACTTCCTTTACCACGCATCCCCTTGTGTTGATACCAGTGTCTCCTGTGATGATGTCATCTCAGGAGACGCTCGTATCAATGCATGGGATGCCTGGGAGAGAAAGTAGATGGAAGATAGAAGGTGAGATGTTTGCCTCCATGCCCGCTCTCCCCACCGTTGCAGCCTATACATGGGGGCAACTATACTGGCTACCTTCCTATACTGGGGGCAACTATACCTGGCTGCCTACCAATGCTGGGGCAACTATACTGGCTACCTACTATGCTAGGGACAACTGTACTTGCTACCTACCTATGCTAGGGGCAACTATACTGGCTACCTACCTATGCTAGGGACAACTGTACTGGCTACCTACCTATGCTAGGGGCAACTATACTGGCTACCTACCTATGCTAGTGACAACTATACTGGCTACCTACCTATGCTAGGGGCAACTATACTTGGCTACCTACCTATGCTAGGGGCAACTATACTGGCTACCTTCCTATACTGGGGGCAACTATACTTGGCTGCCTACCTATGCTGGGGGCAACTATACTGGCTACCTACCTATACTGGGGGTAACTATACCTTGCTACCTACACTGGATGCACCTACCTGCCTAGCCTATACTGGGGGTAACAATACTGGCTACCTATACTGGAGGCCCATACCTGGCTGGCTTACATATAATTACATATAGACTTATACTTGAATAATTGAAAAAATCCACCTTGTGAGGGTCAAATTTTGGGGGTCGACTTATACTCGGGGTCAACTTGTATCGAGTATATTTGGTTATGTCACATCCTTGCTGGTCAAACCATGTGGCCAGCCCCTCGCTACTATTTAAATGCTTGCGCGACGCTTCAAAGCAGCAGGGTCTCAGTCTTGACAAAGCAGAATGATGCCCATGGAAGTTGGGACACTGTCCACTCCTACTTGGTTATATATCTTCTTCTATCTGCTTCCCATATGCTCCACCATAGAAACACTCTATTTTTCAATTTTTTTGACTTAGTGTAAAGATGCCTTAAGTTTGGTCACCCTCCCCCACCCATGGCAGAATTTAATAATTGGATATTCATTGGTAGAAACATTTTTCACTATCCCCCTCTCTTCTGCTTCTCATTCCTTGTCCTCCTTTGCCTCTTATATTGGTAAGCTGTCCTGGTGAACAACAAGGTTTGCAAAGTAAATTCTGCAATACTTGAACTGACCTGATAATCTGGTCAGTAGTCAACCAACATTTTTCTCCCTCTTCTCCTCCTTTACCTACTCTATATTTTTTCTGTTGTCATCTCTTGTATCCCAGTGACAGACTAGGCACCATTCCTTCAGTAAAAACAAAGCCCACAGAGATCACATCAAATAAGAAGATGGAATGTAGGTGGTGAAATAAATATACTACTTTATCATTAATATACTGTACTTTTTTCTGTGCTGGCCAACCTACTCAGAAATCGCCCACCAGCTACCCTGCTAATAAATGAACAAGACAAAACAAGAAAAATCATAGCCAACAAAAAAAAAATTACACATCTTCTCTAGCTTTATGTAGGTTACTTTTCTATTGACCCAGTGTAGTCAGCACTCCGCACTGGCCTATTGCTTGGTTTTAAACCCCTCTGCCCAATGCCTATTCATACTGTAGAACTGTCCTTGACCACACTTCTGACTGGCATCCTATTACTTCACATTATTTTGATCTGCTGTCATTAATAATCCTGTACAGATTAAATAAATACATTTAATCTGTACAGGATTCACTAAATGCAGGTTTTAGCTGTGGAAGCATACACACAACTGCAATAACAGTAAACACCCTATAATCTACTGTAAATATTGTTTACATTTCTTTTAAAAAAGAGAGAAACAATTACCATTTACATGTGCCAAAACAGAAAAAGCTGGTTCTGTATTTACATAAAACAAATTTTAAAATGAATTAGAATAAAACATAAAACTAAATAATAAATAGTGCTTAATCATTTTGTGCATTTGAACAAAAAAGTATTGGGTGATTTAGCATAATGATTGTAACTCAAATATCTTTTTCAGTGCAGGGCACAGTTGAAGACACTCTGAAAAGTATATCTTCATTTGCAAGACCAAATATTGAAGTCCCGCAGCTGGTCATTGACCTGCTAGCTGATTTATCTGAGTAAGAAAGATAACAGAAAATCTCTTAGTAGCTTGAATAATTTTCCATCAGCCTCTTTGGAAAGAGGAATCATCCTGGCTGAGATAATGGACAATGTGATCCATTGTCCATCATCACTCACCATTCCCCATTATCACCCACACAGAACTGTAGAATGGAGAAATGGGAGTCATTATTTCCAAATGTTCTTTATACTGTCATGCTTAAGGGCTGGTTCAGACGGACGCTTGCGGAGCGTTCACCGCAAGCGTTCGGACCGTCGCGGTAAACGCTCCCATTCAAGTGAATGGGAGCGTTTACACCGAGCTTTTGCGCGCTTTTACCCGAACGCGGCGTTTGGGTCCCGATTTTCGCGAGCGTTCGGGCTGCCCCTGGAAGCAACATGTAGCTTCCAGGGAGCGGCCAACCGCGACGGCTAATGTTCCCCTACGGGGAAAAAAAACGCGACCGCATCACGACGCGACCGAAGGCTACTGAAAGCCTGACCGCGCAGCCGCCGCAACGCCCCCAGACGCGACGCCACACAGACGTCCGTCTGAACCAGCCCTAACACAAACCAATATGGTACTCTTTTTTTTTTTTAAAGGAAAGCACATTTATTTATTTGTTTTATTGTTTTTTTACATGTTCAATTTGTAAGATGTACACTTTATATTTAAATTGTATTATTAGTAAACATTTTCAATCAATAAATATTGATTTGAGTCTTGCTAAAAGAAAAGCCAAACATTGTCTATGGTCTATGTGCCTTGCTTCCTATGGATTGTATCTATCCTTAATAGGTTTGGTGCAATCTGAGTGTAACAATGTGTGTCAGCACGACTATCGATATCTGATTAATTGATGATCTGCAGTATCATCAAATAATACAGATATACAAACAGGAACGTAACTTTTATTACACAAGTGAAGTGATTGGTGCAAACCGTAATTGAGGAGTACTCCTTTTGGTGATAGCCCTTGGAGGCTGAGTCTATCACCAGACAAAGAGTGGTCGTACAGGCAGAGTCGGTAACAGGTCGGTCAGCAGCGGTACAAAATCGTTAGGCAAAATCGTAGTCAAATACCAGCCGAGGTCGGCAACGGGTCGGACAGGTAATGTACAGAATCAGGAGGCGAAAATCAGAGTCAGAGGTTCAGGCAGGAATTCGGCAACAGATCAGATAAGCAAAGTACAGAATCGGAAGGCAGGAGAATAGTCAAGATACAGGCAGAGTTCAGAACACAATAGGAAATACAATGGTATTGAATACTACTGATTACAGCTATCAAAGGTCTGAGCGCTAACACGAAGTATTCGCAACAACAGACAAAGAACAACTGACAGGCAGATCCTTACATGCTAAGGATCATTCTGCAGTGCCGCCCAGAAGCCCAGCCAATCAGAACGCTAGCTGAAGTCAGCTGACCGGCGGGTCAGCTGACTCTTCTCCTCAAACAATAAAGGTCCTGCCGCTGGGCACGCGCACGGGTAGCCCTGAGCCTGTGAGCAGCCGAAGGTCCTGAGTGAGGCTTACTGTACGCCTGCAAGGCGGGGACCGCCGCCAGCTGTGATGCGAAAGCGGCGGACATGCCGCTCTCCGCCGTGGAGGTGTCCACGCCATTCGTAACACTGAGGCAGTTAACATCACAATTAGGAGGGATTCTGACTTAGAGGTGTTCAGTAATAATCCCACAGATGGTAGCTTCACCTTTTCATGACCAGGCCTGTAGAGTGGACAGCATGTCCACCAGGGATGCTCATCCGGATTTCGGATACCCGGGTAACCCAGATATCTGAACTTTTTTACCCTATCCGATTTGGATTCCGGATTTAAAAAAAAATCTGAATAGCTATCTGCGGATATTTGGACATGACATGGATATCCGCTGATATTGCAGATATCCGGATCCGAAACCAGTTACAAAGATAAAATTCTCTCTCCACCCTCCTCTCTGTTCATGGATTTTGTCTTCCAGGGATTTGTAGGATGTCAAAAGCCAGCTCACGTGCATTGGCCAGGAATTGAATCCAGGTCAACTGCTTGGAAGGCAGCTATGCTCACCACTACCTGTACATTCCGCTCATGATGATGAAATCCAGTCTCAGTTTATGGTGGAACCTTCCCTGGGACATCTGCCCTGTCCACAAAATAAAGTTCCAGTTTTGCCCTGTAACATGGATAGTTCAGAATCCTTCTCAGAAAACTTGAAAAATGATGTTCCTGAGGTCTTGTCTGATGTCCTGGAGACCTCCGAGTTCCTCCCAAAGGGTGCAGAACTTGTAGGAGATGTCTCCTGCCCCTCAAGTCCTTCTGAGGTGTTGCCCACTTCAGTAGGCATTGCTGTTGTGCTGACTACCTTTGCAGCTCTGATGGAGCTTCACGCATGTGTAGTCAATGATGATATTGCAGTCACAGAAATGTCTGAATTTGAGTCCGAGTCTTCTTTTGAAAGACCAGTGCCTGTGGCCCCTACTCGTGATGAATTTATGCCCGGTCCTGGTTTTGGTTTCTCGTATCGGACTCTGAGGTTGGCAGTTCCCCAACATGTCCTGAGGTTTCTCCTGCGCTGGTGTACCCCAGTGTGCTCTGTGACCCAGAAAGCCCAAGTGTGCCTCGGTTACCAGCATACTCAGATGCTTCCTCAGTGGAGACATGCTCTGATATGGCCTGCCTGGTCGCATGCCCAGAAGTGGTCCCGGAAAGTCCTGATCTTGATGGGTGTCTGGGTAATTCTGAATCCAGAATAATCATTGGTTCCATAGGGGTTCTTGGCGGTTCTCCATGTGAGCCTGGTGAGTGTTCTGGCCTCTTGGGATCTCTGCAGAGCTCCAAGGGGTTTTGGGAGATCCCGGGAGAGATTTTGCTTGATACCCTGGATAGGATCAACAGTGGCTTTTGTCTTGAAAGAGACACTTCGAACAGGTATTGTGGCAGGTATGGTGTCTTCGGACGCTCCTTGGAAGGTGGTGGGTATGGTCTGGAGGGTGTTGATGGCTCCTTCTCTGGCATTCACAGTCCTGATGGGTGTCCCGACCTTCATGAGTCTTCAGTTAGAGTCTTTTGCTAATAGCAGTTTTGAGGGTCGTCTGGAATTCGACCCTAGAGGGGGGGGGGGGTACTGTAATGATCTGCTCAGCTGCCTTTGCAGGCAGGCAGCTTTTTGACCATTGTTCAGGTCTGCATTCTGCAGGTCTCTGGAAGAGAGACCTTTTGTCAGTTTTTCAGCTTGCTGCTGCTGAAGAATTTGCATACGTTTGTCATGCAAATTGCCTAGCCACATCCCTTGTAGGCTTGCTCTATATATATATATATACCATGTGATATCACAGACCTTCGCTGGTCATAAGGATTCTTCCTGTGAAACACTCTGGAGAGTGTCAGCCTTGCTCATTGTTTGAAGATTAGCTTAGAGTATTTCCTGGAACTGCACTAGGCAGGTTTCCCTAGTGCAGTTAGGATTGCATATCTGTTTTGTTTGTCTGTTGCGATTGTCCTGTCCCTGCGGTGGTCGACAGGAAGTCGTTCTGATCTTTGTTCTTGGAGTATAGCTGGAGCAGCGGTTGCTACCAGCTATCTCCTCTATCTGTCTGGCCTGGATCGCACTCGCCTAGCGCTAGTGCTGTGGATCCGTCTGATCTCCATCTCTCTGTCTCCCTGGATCGCACTGGCCTCTTTTCGCTAGTGCTGTGGATCCTATCTCTCGCTTGTTCCTGTTTTCGTGTGTCTGTCTTGTCTGCTACGAACGCTTGCTGGAGGCTCGGTGAGGTAACCGTTAAGCAATCGCTCGCGTCCTCTGTTTCATGTTTGTCTGTCGGTGGTTAGTTAGGCGTGCTTGTCTCTATTGTGCTTATCACGTGGAGACCGCGCACAAACACGTGCACTGTTGCGAATGAGTGCGGTGTTCGCGTTTAGCTAGTGTTTGTTATTTTCCTTATCTTCTCATTGTATGATTTGCTGTGCCTTTGCTACTCTCGTGCTCTGCCTTGCTGTAGCCTTGTGTCACGTCTGGCGATCGCTCCTCTCACGATCGCGTTCCTACTTCATATCTGCTGTGGTGTGTGCACCGTCGCGGGTTGGCGACTAGTTTGGTGCACACACATACAATCTGTCTCTGTGCTCATTCTCAATCGCCTCTCTTGCGATTGCGTTTCTTCCCTTCGTACAATTCCTGTCTGGCGTGTGTGGTAGGGCAGAGGAGCTGTTCCTCTGCACTCCACAGCTCCACCTGCCGACAGGAATTTCCCTCTACAGGTGCATTGCACCTTCTGCTGGGTTTCCTCAAATTATACGCTTGTGGAGGATTTCCGCAGTGTCAGCGCACGCCTTGTGCGCTGATCACGGAGAGAATTCCACAACCGTTACAATCATAAAGAAGCCATAAGGGCCAAAAAACATTAAAAAAACACTCGTGACTGTAGAGACTTCAAAAGTGGTAACGTCTATGACTGGAAAAAACCACCAAATAAAAACCCACCCCAGGACATTGTTACCACAGAGGGTGAAACTGATACTGAGACAGGGACTGAATCTGAGGGCGATCAAAGTACATCTTCCAAGTCGGGAGGAAATGAAACCAAAGAGACCCAAGGGGAAACCCAAAAGACCCCTCCTCAGGGTGTGGGAAACCCATGCAAGCTCAGAAACAGAGAAAAGTGGGGATACAAACCATACCAACACAGACAGAGAGAGGAGGAATGGTAGAACCTGATACAACAAATGACAGTATGAAGGTCATCAACCTCACTGATTACACTTTGAGTAATGATGAAATCTCAGTACTGTCAAAGGGCTTGTCTTTTGTACCCACCCCTGATTTTGATTTATTTGAAACTGTAAAATATATTAACCTCTTTGCTAGAAAACGTGCTATTTACAAACATATGAATACTCCGAATGCTCAAGTTAGAAGGGAGGAAGAAAGAGATGCTAATACACTGGGTATTCTGAACGACCTATTGGAGGAAAATATTACAGGATTAATACAAACAGGTGCACCTAAAAGTAATCTCTGTGTGAAAAGCAAATTCTGTCCCTCTATTAGTGCATACCCATCTATCCAATTTTTCGTAGATGTTGTTGTTAAAGATCTTGAGGACATTGCTAGAAGTACAAGAAAAGAAACTCTAAGAATAGAGACCAATCTTACTAGTGGAGAACAGTGTGCCTTAAAAAATCTGATGCAAAATGATAACATGGTCATTAAAAAATTGGATAAAGGGGGAAACATTGTAGTAATGACAAGGGAAGGTTACATTACCATGTGTAAAAAACTCCTTGATGATAAAACTTTGTACAGGAAATTACCAAACAATCCCACTATGGTCTTCTATGGAGAGTTAGAGGCCCCCCTTAAGAGTGCACAAGATAGAGATATACTAGACAGAATTGATTATGATTGCATTCTCAAAAATAATCCCACCATTCCCGCATTTTACGCCCTCCCAAAGATACACAAAAATGCAGCCCAACCACCAGGGTGTCCTATTGTTTCTGGTAATAATTGCTTATCTGAAGGTGCAAGTAAATATGTTGATTACTTCTTAAGACCTTTTGTGGAACGTTTACCCTCATACTTAAGGGACACTATGGATCTGCTGAATAGAATACAGGACATCAAAATTACTAAAGATGTCCAACTGTCCAGCCTTGATGTGGAATCTCTTTACAACAATATCCATCATGAACTAGGCCTAAGGGCGGTTGATTACTTCCTACGAACTCGAAGTACACATGTTAGAGCACATTCAAAATTCCTGCTACAATTATTGGATGTCAGAATCCGCTCTGCTGTCCTTGATTCCCTGAACAGTTTTGTTTCCTATGCAGCTTGCATAGTTCAGTCCAGGGAAAAGAGGCCTTTCTGTCAGTTTGCAAGGCTGACTGATTTGCATCTACTTATCTTGCAACCTGCTTGTCTGCTTCCTTTGAAGGTTTCCAGTATAAATGTCACTTACTCCCAGAATTCCTTGCTCGACATAGTTCCTGATTAGGGAAACTAACCTTAGAGCCTCAGCATCTTTGTTGCTATATTCTAGAGTAGTTAATTCTTGGGGAGTGCTCCTTGCACCCCTATTAGTGCAGTCAGGTTTGTGTTTAATTTGTACTGCCTATTCTGTCTTGTCTGTGTGATTGCACTATCGCCAGCGGTGGCTGACAGTGAATCGCTCTATCCTGTTCCTAGATCGCATTTGCCCTAGCGTTAGAGGCGGGGGATCTCCCTTGTATGAGTCTTAGAGTATTACCCCCCGCTACGGTTGCTATTGGTTACTCCTTCAGTCTGTTTTGTCTGGAGCGAATGCTTGCTGTTGTCTGGTGTGAGACAACTGATTAGCAAGCGTTCCCGCTATCTGTTTGTCTTTGTTCTCCGTTTTCATCTGTTAGTCAGGGTTGGTACGTTTTGTCACTGTTGCGCTTAATGTGCGGTGACCAAGCTATTAACGCGCTTGTCACTGTTACGCATAACGTGCGGTGACCGCGTTTAGCTAGTTCATTTGTTATTTTCCTTCATTTGTTATTTTCCTTGGAGTTCAGATTGTACTTATTTGCTGTGTCTTCCTTACTATTCATGCTCTGTCTTTGCTCAGTCTTCTGTTGCTGATAGCAATCGCCTCTCTTGTGATTAGCTTTCTCATTCTGGTCTGTTCTGATGTGATATGTCTACCGTCGCTGGGTGGCGACTAGAGTGGTAGACATTTATATAGTCTGTCTCTGTTCTTGCTTTCTTCTGTGTTGCTACTTTGTTGCCTATCTTGCTTTATCGTTCAATTTCAAACTGGCATCTGTGGCTGTACTGAGGACTTATTCCTCTGTACTCCACAGCTCCATCTGCTGGTTGGAATTCTCCTCTACAAATCTATACTGGGTACTTTGCTTCTTTGATTGTGGCGATTTCCTTCTGCTTCAGCGCACGTGGTGTGCGCTGACTGGAAATCGCCCGCAGATCATTACATTGGAATTTATATTGACTAGAAATTATTTTTTGTACCAGAACCAATTCTATTTACAATTGAAAGGCTGCGCAATGGGAACCACGTGCGCACCTTCTTTCGCCAATCTATTTCTAGGCTGGTGGGAAGACACGGTGGTCTTTGGGGAATAACTGGCGGTGTATGCATCACACGTCCTATTCTGGAGCCTTTTCACAGATAGTGTCTTCATCTTGTGGGGCGGCCCCAGGAGTATGTTTGAAGATTTTGTTGAGCAGTTGAATCATAACGACATAGGCATGTTATTTACCTATGAAATTAGTGCCGATCCCCTTATTTTTTTGGGATGCACAAATTAAGAAAAATTATGACGGAGGCTTTGATACCAGCATTTATAGGAAACCAACAGCCACAAATGCCCTGCTAAGCTGGGATAGTTACCACCCTGAACCCCTAAGAAGAAGTATCCCAAAAGGCCAATTTCTGAAGGCCAGGAGAAACTGTTCTAACCCGACAGACTTTAATAGAGAATGTAAAACCCTGGAAAAAAGATTTCTAAGAAGAGGCTATCCCAGAAAAGTTGTTGATGAGGTTAGAAACAAGGCAGAGAGTATCCAGAGAGTGGACCTTCTTAAACCAAAAGTTAGAGAAACAGATACAAATATGAGCAAAACAAGGGTTATTAATACTTACACCAACCAGTCGGTTAAAATCAAACAAATCTTGGAACGTCATTGGGGTATTTTACAGCTGGATCCCCAACTGAGGGAATATCTCCCCACAAGACCAGGGTTCACATACCGTAGAGGGAAAAACATGGGAGATACATTAACACATTCATATTTGCCTGCAAATACAGGTAGACCTGGTGGGTTTAAGAAAACATGGCTAGATCGTACTCTAAAAGGAATGCATAAATGTGGCAGATGCAAGGCCTGTACTTTTGTGTAGAAATGTAGGAATTTTGAATCACCAAAAAATGGAAGGCATTTTGATCTCTTTGATTTTTTTAACTGCAAAACTGAGGGCGTGCTCTATGCAATAAAATGCTCATGCCCCCTGATGTATATTGGTGAAACAACACGCGCTGTTAAAGCACGGATTTTGGAACATCTGGGAGACATAAAGCATAAAAGGAATACTTCAGTGGTAGGACACTTTGTGGAGAAACATAATGGGGACCCTTTCACATTGAGATTTTGGGTAATCCAACAGTGGAAAATGGGCGCTCATGTAGGGAACCTTGACCTAAAGTTGAGACAACTGGAAGCTCAGTGGATTTACAGACTGGGTACTTTAAGTCCAAGTGGCCTTAATGAAGGTTTCACCTTTTCACCATTTCTATAATTGCTAATATTGAGTTTTGGAGTCTCACAACTAGAAAGGCCCTTCCCCCACCCTTATGTATTTTTTGTTTTGTTTTCTCTCTCTATATTGACATCAACAAATGTTATTTGCTGACCTACATCCCTAAAAGCTTGAAGAATAGCAAGAATCTTTAATGAATCCCCCTATTATTATTGTATATGAGTAAGTTCTTTTTTGAGCATTTAAGGGTTAAATCCGATGTCCACTATCTGTAAAACCTCCAGTTCTGTTGTTTACCTCTGCTTGTCAAAATACTCACTTTTACTCTGTTGGTAAATATCTGCCTTCATGGCTTCCCAAATTGCTTTTAAACTTGACTTGTCTGATTACCTGCTCCACTGCTGAGTTCTCGCCTGGCAAACTACCAAAATTGCTGCTGTCAATCACTCCTGCCACTTGTTATTTTGTTGTCCTCTGTGCAACTCCTGGGCTTCTTGTGGACAAAATGGCAAGCTGTCCTCATCTTCCAGGTCCATGAAACACAAAGGACATGATATTCAGTGTTAAGTCATTTCCAGTTTATGTATTTCAGCTTAGAAATACTGATTTCTGCATGAAAACTTGAAAATCTGAATTCCGTGGAACTCAGCCGCTCATTGGATCAATGGAAGAGACATTCTAAACTTTTTGCACTAGCTATCTGCTATCTAGCGCCTATCATGGCTTATGTGATGTAATATGGCACCAGTGAAAGTTAGGAACCCACTTTTCATTATGTACTGTAGTTATGAAAAAGTTCAAATGATGTTTGAAAAAGCAAATATGCTGAGTGTGCTGTCATACATATTCAAATGTTATGCTGCCATAGTCATCTAATGTTAAACAGGAATAGCAATTATTTTCTACAAAGTGGTCATAGAAAAATAATATGTAATCCACAACAGCAAATGTACAAAATGGAAGGTTTAGAAAGTTAAGCTCAAATCACTTACTACACAGCAGATTAGAAGGCCTTTGCACTGAAAATTGCAAACAGAACAATGTGACTGTCTTCATTTTTCACTCTTTGATGTGTTTTGAATATCATATTGTGCTTGATTTCCAAGAAAGATACTTATTTCCTCTTATAAGTATGTTGTGTATTCTTGGTGCAGTTTTCAACTCTGTGAAAGGGCTTGATCAGCTGTTAAGCTAAGTAAAGAGAGTTAAAGTGAATATTCCATGTGGAGCACTATAGAGATTTCATTCTGCATACAATTAACATTTTGTTGAAATTAATCTGCTATAATATTTTCCAAAGCGGACACCAAGACAAATGTGTTGATCTGTGCAGTCAGATCCTCAGCAAGGGGTGCAACAAGGATTAATTGAAAAATGCGCTGCTCTGATTTGCTGCTCCATGGATTTTTTCCTTTAGACATGCTGTTCTTGTAAAGAATGTTTCTGTCCTTGGTTACGGTGAGTCACATAAGGCTGAATAAAAGGAAAGTGGAAAGTCTGAGGCAATCAAGTCTATCCTCACAGAGCCCTAAGCATTAGCAAGGTTGTTTTTTAAGTAGAAACTATCATTGCTTCTATTTCCTCACAAGAGAGGACAAGATTTATAAAAGGACAAGGTAATTTAACGCTTTCTGCCATGTTAAATCTTAGCGGCTATGGTCTTCTTACATACAGTTAGGTCCATAAATATTTGCAGAAAACTTTTTTCTAATTTTGGTTCTGTACATTACCATAATGAATTTTAAATGAAACAACGCAGATGCAGTTAAAGAGACACTGAAGTGAAAAAAAAATATGATATAATGAATTGGTTGTGTACTATGAATAATTACTAGAAGATTAGCAGCAAAGAAAATATTCTCATATTTTTATTTTCAGGTATATAGTGTTTTTTCTAACATTGCATCATTCTATAATATGTGCAGATTACACAACACTCAGCATTCAAAATGATTCTTTCAGAGCAGTCTGTGAACTAATGACCTCTCAGAGAAAAAAGAAATCTGTTCACTAACAGTTGAGATAATAAAAGTCGGAAGACGGCCCTCTCCACGACTTTGAAAGTCGTAGAGCTTAATGGCTTTTTTGCATAGAGATAACAACTGGAGTTTCTTAACTCTTCCTGTACTGGAAACAATTAGACTGATGTATCTGATCTTAATGTTTTATTTCTTAGCTGTACTACACATACAAATCATAATATCATAATTTTTTTTCGCTTCAGTGTCTCTTTAAGTGCAGACTTTCAGCTTTAAAGGGTACCTGAGATGAACTACGTGTCAGGTTTTTTACTTACCTGGGGCTTCCTCCAGCCCCCTTGAGGAGGCTTGACTCCTCACCATTTTCCCTGGCCTGCTCCTATGCCCTGCAGGATGGCCCAGTACTCTGCCCAAGTTGCACCTCATAGTGCATGCAAGGCCTGGCCACACCGCTCCGTCACGGTCCCGTAGCCGGCAGCAGTCTGCACCTGAGCAGCAGTTACTGGTAGAGTGACAGGGGCACATGCGTGACTGGACTGTGCATGCGTCAAAGCGTGACTCAGGCAGAGTACCGTGCCAACCTGCATGGGGATAGGAGTAATTCAGGGAGACAGCGAGGGACCGAGCAGTCTTTAAAGAGAACCTGAACTGAAAATAAAAAGTCAAAATAACCATACAGATGTCATACTTACCTCCTGTGTAGTCTACTCCTAAATCTCTTTCTCCTCTCCTGCGTCTTATTCGTCCACTGTAATCAATGGAATTCTCCGTCCTCCATTTTGAAAATGGACATTACTCCATAACAGCTTCCTGGTCGGCACACTGTTAAACTGTAATATTGCCCACTTGAGCCATAGGGCAACATGGACATTACCTTGCACATTCAGTTGTAACTGACAGCTACTGATATTTAACTGACATCAACTGGTATATTTCAGTTCTGACAAAATATTGTCAGAACTGGAAGGGATCACTGTAAGAAGAAAATGGTGAGCTTCTGAGAGGAACTGACGTTGAGGTTAGTATGTAATATTCATTTGCAGGTGTTGGTTTTAAATAATTTTACTCACTTCAGGTTCCCTTTAAGGGGGCATGCATGTTCAATTAGGTTAAAGAGGCACTTAAAGAAAACCGGAACTGAAAATTAAAAGTCAAAATAAGCATACACAAGTCATACTTACCTTCCATGTAGTCTACTCCTCAGTGTCTTTCTCCTGTCCCACGTCTTGTTTGTTCACTGTGATCAAGGGAATTTTCCGTCCTCCATTTTGAAAATGGCCATTACCACATAACAGCTTTCTGGTCAGCACAAAGTTAAACTGTAGCATCGCCCACTTGAGCCATAGGGAAACATGGACATTACCTGGTACATCAGTTTTCCTCTCAGCTATAACTGACAGCAACTGATATTTTACTGACAGCAACTGACATATTTCAGATCTGACAAAATATTGTCAGAACTGGAAGGGATTTTTGGCAAAAGAAAAGGGTGAGCTTCTGAGAGGAACTGATGGCAAGGTAACTATGCAATGTCCATTTGAAGTTACCTCATGTGTTTATTTTAAATATTTTTACTCAGTACAGGTTCTCTTTAAGCTTAACAAAAAAAAAATAGTTTTACTCATCTGGGGCTTCTATCAACACCCTGCAGCAGTCCTGTGCCCTCGCAGTCATTTGTGGATCCTCCTGTCCCTCTGCCAGATTTTTGATTTGCCGACAGGCCTGGCGACATGCAATGTTCTTTGCATTCCCATCTGCAATAGCACTATTGCAGACGGGAAGTCGAAGAAGTAGATGTGTGGCCTGTCGGCTGACAACAGAACTAGCTGGTGGCATGGGACAGGAGGATCCGTGAGTGACTGCAAGGGCACGGGGTGGTTACAGGGGGCTGGTAGAAGCCCCAGGTGAGTAAAACTGTTTTTTTTTTTGTTAGGCTTAAAGAGGAACTCCAGTGAACATTTTTACTGTTGGCAGGTGATGTAGCTGCTGCATGTTTTTTTGGCAGTTGGAAACAGCTGTAAACAGCTATTTCCCAAAATGCAGCAAGGTTCACAGACAGGAAACTGCCAAGAGTACGTAATATTCTTGTTTCTTGTGGGAGGGGTTTCACCACAATATCAGTCATGCAGCGCCCCCTGATGGTCTGTTTGTAAAAGGGAATAGATTTCTCATGTAAAAGGGGGTATCAGCTACTGATTGGGATAAAGTTCAATTCTTGGTCGGAATAAGCAGGGTGGCCTCTTAGATGACAGGTTGTATTTGCACTGAAGTGCAGGAAGCGCAGGATGTTCTCAAATTGTGACCTGGACATGGCAGCAGAGAACATGGGCATGTGATTGATGGGTGACTCAGGGGGTGATTGTTTACATCTGTTCTGCCATCTAATCACCCACTGATCACCCATCAATCACCCCCTGTCACCACCTGTCACTGCTACCCATCAGATCAGACCCTAATCTGCCCCTTGGGCACCCGCCCACACCCTCAGAATGCCCTCAAACCCCAGCCCTGATCACCTCGCCAGTGCATTGCTTGCATCTATTTCAAGCAAAGTAGAACTCCAGCCTGCTCCCTCACATATCCATGTTGATCCAGAGGAAGGCAAAAAAACCCTTACAAGGCATGGTCCAATTAGCCCCAAAAGGGAAAAATTCCTTACCAACTCCAGATGGCAATCAGATAAAATCCCTGGATCAACATCATTAGGCATTACCTAGTAATTGTAGCCATGGATGTCTTTCAACACAAAGAAAGCATCTAAGCCCCCTTTAAATGCAGGTATAGAGTTTGCCATAACGACTTCCTGTGGCAATGCATTCCACATCTTAATCACTCTTACTGTAAAGAACCCTTTCCTAAATTAATGGCTAAAACGTTTTTCCTCCATGCGCAGATCATGTCCTCTAGTCCTTTGAGAAGGCCTAGGGACAAAAAACTCATCTGCCAAGTTATTATATTGCCCTCTGATGTATTTATACATGTTAATTAGATCTCCTCTAAGGCGTCTTTTCTCTAGACTAAATAAACCCAGTTTATCTAACTTTTCTTGGTAAGCAAGACCTTCCATCCCAAGTATCAATTTTGTTGCTCGTCTCTGCACCTGCTCTAAAACTGCAATATCTTTTTTGTAATGTGGTGCCCAGAACAGAATTCCATATTCCAGATGTGGTCTTACCAGATAGTTAAACAGGGGCAATATCAGGGGGTGATTAGAGGGGAAAATAGATGCAATCAATGCACTGGGGAGGTGATCGGAAGGGGGTCTGAGGGGGATGTGAGGGTTTAGCCAAGTGATCAGGAGCCCACACGGGGCAAATTAGGGCCTGATCTGATGGGTAGGTGTGCTAGGGGCTGACAGGTGGTGACAGGAGGTGATTGATGGGTGTCTCAAGGTGTGATTAGAGGGGGAAATAGATGCAAGCAATGCACTGGCGAGGTGATCAGGGCTGGGGTTTGAGGGCATTCTGAGGGTGTGGGCGGGTGCCCAAGGGGCAGATTAGGGTCTGATCTGATGGGTAGCAGTGACAGGTGGTGACAGGGGGTGATTGATGGGTGATCAGTGGGTGATTAGATGGCAGAACAGATGTAAACAATGCACTTTGGAAGTGATCTGAGCATGGGTCTTTGGGCGATCTGATGGTGTGGGTGGGTGATCAGATGCCCGTAAGATGCAGGTTAGCGTCTGATCTGATAGGTGGCAGTGACAGGTGGTGATTGACGGGAGATTGACGGGTGATTGACAGGTGATTGACAGGTGATTACAGGGGAGGATAGATGTATACAGTACAGGCGGGGGGGGGGGGGGTCTGGCAGGGGTCTGGGGAGGATCTGAGAGTGTGGGGGGGGGTGATCAGGAGCCCCCAGGAGGCAGTTTAGGACCAAATAAAAAAAATAGTGCTGACAGATAGTGACAGGGAGTGATTGATGGGTGATTAGGGGGGTGATTGGGTGTAAACAGGGGTCTGAGGGGTGGGCAGGGGGGGGTCTGAGGGGTGCTGTGGGCGAGCAGAGGGAAGGGGGGGCAGATCAGTGTGCTTGGGTGCTTACCTGCATGGCTGCAGCCTGCCCTGGTGGTCTCTCGATCACTGGGACCACCAGGACAGGAGGCAGCCTGTATAATACGCTTTGTATATATTACAAAGCATATTATACGCTTTACTTGCGGCGATCCGGTAGCTAGTAACCCGCCGGCGCTTCTGAACGGCCGGCAGGTTATTACGCAAGGGGGGCGGAGCTGATCGCGTCACGACGCGATTGCCGCATAACCACGCTGCCCCCCGCTGCCGATGGGTGTATTGCGGTCAGCTGTGGGCGGTCGGCAAGTGGTTAATGGTCAGACAAGAAACCAGTGAAAATTATTTCATAATTTCCATTAAGGCAGGAATAGAAGACCTTGGGTTGGACAAAAATAACAGCATGTCATCCGCAAAAAGGTTTTGCTTATGCTGAGTGCCTGCTATTTGGAAACCTTGGACCTTATCTGCATTCCTAATTATTTGGGCTAATGGTTCCATTGCTATAATAAATAGAATCAGAGAAAGAGGGCACCCTTGACGAGTGCCTCTTTCAATTGAGAAGCTAAGGGATAGATAGCCTGCATAGTGTATTTTGGCCGTGGGGGAGGAGTAGAGGGCCTGAAGCGTATCAAACGCTTTGTAGATATCTAGATTTAAGCATACGCCTGGAATTTTCCTGTAACGTAGACTCTCGAAAACCTGGATAGCTCTGTAGACTGCATCTGGGGCCTGACGCCCCGGAACAAAGCCCACTTGATCCTTGTGGATTAACTGTGGAAGGAGCCTATTAATCCGAGTAGCTAAAATTTTACTTAGAAGCTTTATATCCACATTAAGCAGTGAAATAGGGCGGAAATTACTGACTTCTATCGGCTCTGTTTCTGATGTAGGAAGCATGGCTATATTGGCTTGCTCTTATTGTATTTGTTGTACATTTGGGATAGAAGAGGGGCTATTATTGGAGCAAACTTTTTGTAAAAAAAGTTGAGCAGCCATCTGGCCCCGAGGATTTTGCGCTTTTAAGAGATGTTATAGCTTCAAGAACTTCCTCAGATGTAATGTTAGCATTCAAGTGTTCTATATCTGCTACATAAGGGGATGGGAGCTGGATTGAGTCAAAGTATGCCTCTAGATGAGCACTATTTATCGCTCCACCCGATTTGTATAACTTCTGAAGGAAGCTCTGGAAGTATTGGACTATCTTGTATGGGCTCGTAGTGGGGGGCGAAGAGGGGCCTTTTACTCGTAAGGTGGGAGGTTTATACTTGCGATTTTTCAATTTATTGGCTAAGAGAGTATGGGGTTTATTAGCCCATCTATATAGTTACATAGTTACATAGTTATATTGGTTGAAAAAAGACATACGTCCATCGAGTTCAACCAGTACAAAGTAGAACTCCAGCCTGCTCCCTCACATATCCATGTTGATCCAGAGGAAGGCAAAAAAACCCTTACAAGGCATGGTCCAATTAGCCCCAAAAGGGAAAAATTCCTTACCAACTCCAGATGGCAATCAGATAAAATCCCTGGATCAACATCATTAGGCATTACCTAGTAATTGTAGCCATGGATGTCTTTCAACACAAAGAAAGCATCTAAGCCCCCTTTAAATGCAGGTATAGAGTTTGCCATAACGACTTCCTGTGGCAATGCATTCCACATCTTAATCACTCTTACTGTAAAGAACCCTTTCCTAAATTAATGGCTAAAACGTTTTTCCTCCATGCGCAGATCATGTCCTCTAGTCCTTTGAGAAGGCCTAGGGACAAAAAACTCATCTGCCAAGTTATTATATTGCCCTCTGATGTATTTATACATGTTAATTAGATCTCCTCTAAGGCGTCTTTTCTCTAGACTAAATAAACCCAGTTTATCTAACTTTTCTTGGTAAGCAAGACCTTCCATCCCAAGTATCAATTTTGTTGCTCGTCTCTGCACCTGCTCTAAAACTGCAATATCTTTTTTGTAATGTGGTGCCCAGAACAGAATTCCATATTCCAGATGTGGTCTTACCAGATAGTTAAACAGGGGCAATATTATGCTAGCATCTCGAGTTTTTATTTCCCTTTTAATGCATCCCAAAATTTTGTTAGCTTTAGCTGCAGCGGCTTGGCATTGAGTATGATTATTTAACTTGTTGTCGATGAGTACTCCTAAGTCCTTCTCCAAGTTTGATGTCCCCAACTGTATCCCATTTATTTTGTATGGTGCTAGACCATTGGTACGACCAAAATGCATGACTTTACATTTTTCAACATTGAATTTCATCTGCTATTTATGTGCCCATATAGCCATCCTATCCAGATCCTGTTGCAATATGACACTATCTTCCTGAAAGTTGATGATTCTGCACAATTTTGTATCATCTGCAAAAATAGCAACCTTGCTCACTACTGCATCTACTAGGTCATTAATAAATAAATTGAAGAGCACTGGACCCAGTACAGACCCCTGTGGGACCCCACTGCTAACAGTCTCCCATTTTGAGTACGATCCATTGACCACAACTCTTTGTTTTCTGTCCATTAGCCAGTTCCCTATCCATGCACACAGACTCTCCCCGAGTCCTTGCATCCTCAACTTTTGCACCAGACTTTTGTGGGGAACAGTGTCGAAGGCCTTTGCAAAGTCCAAGTATATCACATCTACAGCATTCCCAATATCCATATTAGCATTCACTACCTCATAAAAGCTGAGCATGTTAGTCAAACAGGACCTGTCTTTAGTAAACCCATGTTGATGCTGAGAAATAAGATTATTTTCTACTATGAAGTCATGTATAGTATCTCTTAGTAACCCCTCAAATAGTTTTCATACAACTGATGTTAAGCTTACAGGTCTATAATTTCCTGGATCTGATTTTTAGTAAACATTTTTGTTTGTTAGTTAGTTTGTTGTTAGTAAACATTATAGTAAACATTTTTGCGCCACCTGAGTTGTTTTTCAACTTCTTCGCTTAACCCATTCAGGTTCCGTCGTTTTCACGTGAGAAATGTTCACCTCCCATTCATTAGCCTATAACTTTATCACTACTTATCACAATGAACTGATCTATATCTTGTTTTTTCCGCCACCAATTAGGCTTTCTTTGGGGGGTACATTTTGCTAAGAGCCACTTTACTGTAAATGCATTTTAACAGGAAGAATAAGAAAAAAATGGAAAAATTCATTTTTTCTCAGTTTTCAGCCATTATAGTTTTAAAATAATGCATGCCTCCATAATTAAAACTCACGTATTGTATTTGCCCATATGTCCCGGTTATTACACCGTTGTATGGCGACAATATGTTATTTGGAAATAAAGGTGCATTTTTTCCGTTTTGCATCTATCACTATTTACAAGTTTAAAATAAAAAAAATATAGAAATATTTCATCTTTACATTGATATTTAAAAAGTTTAGACCCTTAGGTAAATATTTACTTTTTTTTTTTATTGTAATTTTTTTTTTTTTTATAGTAAACATTTTATTTGGGTAGTTTTGGGAGGGTGGGAGGTAAACAATAGGTTTGTAATGTAAATGTGTGTTGATTTTCATTTTTTTTTATTTTCAGTTGTAGTATTACTTTTTGGCCACAAGATGGCGGCCATGAGTTTGTTTACATGACGTCACTCTAAGCGTAACACACGCTTAGCATGACGCATCGGGGAGGGAACAGCCAGAAAAGGCACAGCTTCCGAGAGAAGCTGTCGCTTTTTCAGCGGGGGAGAGGAATCAGTGATCGGGCACCGTAGTCCGATTCACTGATTGCCTGGCTAACGAACCGCGGGCCGGGAGCGCGCGTGCAAGTGGCCGCGGGAGCGCGCGGTAGCGCGCATGGTTCCTGGATGTAGTTTCTACGTCCAGGAACCAAAATAGGTTAATAAGGAGTCTAACTGTAATCATAGTCTATCTCTGGTCAGCTTCGAGGCAACGGATGGAGAGGTTTTCCAGGCTTGTTCAGCTTCCTCACATTTTTTAGTTAGGTCTGTAAGGTTTTGGTGTTTCTTATTCTTGAGATAGGAAGCGTAGCTAATTATTCTCCCTCTAACCGTTACCGTCAAGGCCTCCCAGAGAGATACCACAGAAGTGACCGAACCTCTATTGGTTTCCAAATAGTCAATGAGAAATGAATGTATCTTTTCTAGACAATCTTGTCTAGTGAGCAAGGAGTTGTTAAGTCTCCATTTAAAATCTCTGTTTCTGGAGATCAAGGAATTAAGTCTCATTTTAATGACAAATTTGAGTAGCTCATATTAAATCCATCTGGGATGTAACTTCTACATTACATTGCATTACATCCATCTGGGACTTTTTACGGCTGTGATCCCTTTTATGCATTTTCAGGAAGACTTTTAGTCGTGTTCAAGTTGGCACAGTTTGCATTATGTATATTATCAGAGTGCAAAAACTAGCTAGACAACCATTTTTTTTATTATATTAACATGGCATTTAATATAATCTTTCGAAGAATGGAGAGAAAATTAAGTATAACTGTATGACCTATAATTATCAGACAGAAAACAAAACTACGATAACAAACTCTAACAAAGACATGAACAATTTATGTACTACTGCTGACCTTGATAGACCAAACACAACCTGCATTCCTGACAAGGTTATCTCTTCAACAAAAAAGCACAAAGACTTGAAAAATCTCCTGTGTCCTCTCTAATGATATGTCTTTTCACTGGTTTTATCAAGAATCATTTGCTTTGAAAGGTGCCTCATAGTTTTGAAAGCGGGTTTTGTAATAAAAACACTTAATAAGTTAAATACTGTAAATGGACACATTTTAGAAATCATAATCAAACGTTGCTTTGTGCTTTGATTTTTTTCGTGTCAAGTAGGTTTTATTAGGTTTGTTTTGAAAATGTTATCCAGATATACACTGTAGAGAGTGCATTTGGAAAAACATGGTCCATTATTACACTATGATGTGAACATGCCCATGCTCATAATTGTATGGGCAATACATTCACATCCAGCAATGCAGTGCATAGCAATGTTCATCAATCATCATCAAGGAACCACTACTATCCCTACAGCCTACACCCCAGTTAAAAGCCAGGGTCTTTGTTACAAAAGAATGCATTCTCTTGCGTAATCACATACACCGTGCAGAAGTGAATACTGGGGTACCTCTGCACTGTCTATGTGACTATGCAAGAGAATGTATTCTTTTGTAACAAAGCTACCAGCTTTTAACATAGCTCTAGGGATAGCAGTGGTGCCTGGACGCTTGTTTTCTATGAAAGTATTTGCAGGAAAGAACATTTGCATGCGAGTCTGCAAAGGGTTAATTGATTTTGTGTTTTGATGGCCACACCTCCTTTAGCACCTCCCTTATGATTTATCTTACTGTCCTAACTTGAGGTATTGAGCCTGGATCTGTGTTTTTTTTTACTTGCATACATCAAATAAGGGGCGCCTGGAAAAAAGGGAGTGGGGTATGGCCGAAATTGTATTATATTGTCTATAACCATATTTTATCGTTTCTTCATGTAATAAAATCTGAAAATATCGTCCATAACAATGAAAACAAAAATATATGTACAATTTTAATAGCTATAGTATAACATTGGTAAATATTACTGATATTTTAATACAACTGAACCTAACCCTACTCTCACACAGAACCCTCCCTCTACCTATCCCTAACACTTAGACCCCCCCCCCCCGGTGATGCCTAACCCTAAGACTTCCCTGGTGGTGCCTAACCCTAAGACTCCCCTGGTGGTGCCTAACCCTAAGACCCCCCTGGTGGTGCCTAAGACTCCCCTAGTAGTGCCTAACCCTAAAACTCACCTGCTGATGCCTAACCATAAAATCCCCTTCCTGATGCCTAACCCTAAAACCCCCTTTCTCTGCTGCAAATAACGTTAATACAAAAAAAAGATATTTAACAAAATTATAACTCTCACAACAAATTGCTATGAAAAGTTAAAACGATAATTTACAAATAATCAAAACCAAAAAAAATTATCTAAAAAGTTAAACCAATAATTTACAAATTATCAAAAAGAAATTTTTTAGGCGCCCTAATTTCTTCTTTTATACAAAAGAGAAGGGAGCGCTCTGAGATTCCCAGTAGTATGAAATAGATAGCAGTAGGACAGGTCTCACCTGGTATTTGTGTGGCTGGCACAACGTACTCAGCCGCGGTGAGCTTATGTCCCTCTTAGCCAGCCGGGGACCGGGCTCTCCGTATTGATAGGGCGGAAGTGACGTCGCTGGTCCCAGTCCTCTTTACGTGTGTTGCTATGGGAACTAAGACGCTTGCTCTAACTCACGCTGGAAAGCGTAGTGAGCGGTGTCTAGTTCTCCACAGTGGGCGGGTGTTAAGCAGGGAGCACGGGTCGCATAAGTGCAATATAGCACAGACACATAGGGAGCTTGGAAAGGTAAAAATATTTAATGAAAGGACAACGTGTTTCGCGGAGGAACACCCTCCGCTTTTTCAAGTCATACATTTACAATTAAAAAGCACAACCCTTTATATAATATACATGGTCATTTGATCATTACAATACAACCAATCGGCTTTGCATGGGAGGAGACTTAAAATGGTCCTAATGATCCTAATAGACATTGCATTACCCTATAACCCTTACTAGAGGGGTAAGAAAACTCTTTAGAAGTTATACATATATTAAGATTATGGAAAAATAATTTTTAAACACCCAATGTTTATGCATATACGAACCTCATCATGTACAGTTAAAGTGGTCTCACCAGATATTCTACAAGATATTACATAGTTCCAACGGACTAATAATTTAGAAAGGGAAATTGCAAAGACCACAAATTACCCCAATACATGATCAATTTCATTGGACACAAAATCCGATTGGCATATAGCCATAGATTGCACAAACATGTACGTGGACTCATACATACACTTATGTATATGCACAAACACACATGCGCCAATACACGCCTGCGCATTACTATCTCTACTCAGTGCGAATGTAAATACACACACTCCAAGAGAAGATAGAATAAAGAAACAAAAGTACATAGTTACATAGTTATTTTGGTTGAAAAAAGACATACGTCCATCGAGTTCAACCAGTATAAAGTACAACACCAGCCTGCTCCCTCACATATCCCTGTTGATCCAAAGGAAGGCGAAAAAACCCTTACAAGGCATGGTCCAATTAGCCCCTAAAGGGAAAAATTTCTTCCCGACTCCGGGAATATCACCATTATTATAAGGTCGGTTGTAGATGACTCATTTCCTCCAAACATGGTTGGGATGGTCCACTTGTTCTATAATAGTGGCCCTCAGTACATCGAAGTTCCTATTGTGCACCAAATTAAAAAATACATTTTTTGGACTTGGAGATTAGAGTTGACCCGGACAGTGCCAATATTAGTACGGTGAATTATTTTAAACCCACTGATAGGAATGGGTATCTTGACTATAATAGTGCCCACCACAAACCGTGGCTAAAAAATGTGCCATTTGGCCAATTTAAGCGATTGCGCCGGAATTGCACTAATAACGATGATTTTGACCATCAATCGACAGTACTGAAAACGAGATTTTTGGAAAAACACTATCCTATCCCTCTGGTAGAGTCTGCTTTGAAGAGAGCCTCTGTTCTCTCACATCAAGACTGCTTATTGTCCAAGGAGCCCAAAAAAAGAAAGAATTTAGAAATAGCCAATTCAATTACTAATCGTTTACCAATCATTATTAATTTTTCTGGACAGGCTGGAGAATGTAAAGATATTATTATTAGCACCAAGTAGATTGCCTTCTGTGGATCCATTGAGTACAGTTACTACCTATAATGAGAATCGGGTAAAATTGGGATGTTACTCATGTAAGTCTAAACGTTGCCTCTGTTGTAAAACTATTGATGATGGCGCTGTTACTTTCCAAACTAATGGTTCTATACAATACCCTATAAAAAGTAATGTAAATTGCCAGAGTACATATGTAATTTATTTGTTAACCTGCCCATGTAATTTGGCCTATGTGGGCCGCACTACTCAAAAATTCCAAACTAGACTAAATAAACATAGATCGAATGTTACCAAGGGGGAGCCTAAACATGGGGTGTCTAACCATTGTAATTTGGTGCACAATAGGAACTTCGATGTACTGAGGGCCATAGATGCAGTAGTGAGCAATGTTGCTATTTTTGCAGATGATACAAAATTGTGCAGAATCATCAACTCTCAGGAAGATAGTGTCATATTGCAACAAGATCTGGATAGGATGGCTATATGGGCACATACATGGCAGATGAAATTCAATGTTGACAAATGTAAAGTCATGCATTTTGGACGTACTAATGATCTAGCACCATACAAAATAAATGGGATACAGTTGGGGACATCAAACTTGGAGAAGGACTTAGGAGTACTCATTGACAACAAGTTAAATAATCGTACTCAATGCCAAGCAGCTGCAGCTAAAGCTAACAAAATTTTGGGATGCATTAAAAGGGAAATAAAAACTCGAGATGCTAGCATAATATTGCCCCTGTTTAACTCTCTAGTAAGGCCACATCTGGAATATGGAATTCAGTTCTGGGCACCACATTACAAAAAAGATATTGCAGTTTTAGAGCAGGTGCAGAGACGAGCAACAAAATTGATACGTGGGATGGAAGGTCTCACTTATCAAGAAGGGTTAGATAAACTGGGTTTATCTCACATCCAGAAAACCCACCAACACTGCCTCCATACTGAATGCTAAATTCGAAACATACAAGCAATAGAACACAGCAATACATGCATGCAGCTACATTTGAGTCATCAGCAGGTGCTCGTCAGCCAATCAGGATGCACTGTCACACACCCCTTACCTGCCACACCACATCTAGCAGCCATTAGCATTCAGGTGGGAGGCCTCAGTTGGATGCAAATCGCAAGATTGCGTCGCTAGCAGGACCGCCCCGTGCAGGCATCCCTCCCACAGGGGTCCCTCCCCAACCGCCCACCTGTCCGCCATGTCCTAGAGCTGAAAGAAAACGTTTAAAAACACACGATTGGTTCGCACGATGGCCAGGGGCCCCGGATCTCTCTCACTGGCCGGGGCCCCAAGGCCAATGCGCGATACCTGGAGGGGAGTGCAGGTGGGCCTGGACCTCTCACACCCAGGCTCTGGACCTCTCACATCCAGAAAACCCACCAACACTGCCTCCATACTGAATGCTAAATTCAACACACACAAGCAATAGAACACAGCAATACATGCATGCAGCTACATTTGAGTCGTCAGCAGGTGCTCGTCAGCCAATCAGGATGCACTGTCACACACCCCTTACCTGCCACACCACATCTAGCAGCCATTAGCATTCAGGTGGGAGGCCTCAGTTGGATGCAAATCGCAAGATTGCGTCGCTAGCAGGACCGCCCCGTGCAGGCATCCCTCCCACAGGGGTCCCTCCCCAACCGCCCACCTGTCCGCCATGTCCTAGAGCTGAAAGAAAACGTTTAAAAACACACGATTGGTTCGCACGACGGCCAGGGGCCCCGGACCTCTCTCACTGGCCGGGGCCCCAAGGCCAATGCGCGATACCTGGAGGGGAGTGCAGGTGGGCCTGGACCTCTCACACCCAGGCTCTGGACCTCTCACATCCAGAAAACCCACCAACACTGCCTCCATACTGATAGCTAAATTCGACACACACAAGCAATAGAACACAGCAATACATGCATGCAGCTACATTTGAGTCGTCAGCAGGTGCTCGTCAGCCAATCAGGATGCACTGTCACACACCCCTTACCTGCCACACCACATCTAGCAGCCATTAGCATTCAGGTGGGAGGCCTCAGTTGGACGCAAATCGCAAGATTGCGTCGCTAGCAGGACCGCCCCATGCAGGCATCCCTCCCACAGGGGTCCCTCCCCAACCGCCCACCTGTCCGCCATGTCCTAGAGCTGAAAGAAAACGTTTAAAATTACACCATTGGTTCGCACGACAAATGCTAATGGCTGCTAGATGTGGTGTGGCAGGTAAGGGGTGTGTGACAGTGCATCCTGATTGGCTGACGAGCACCTGCTGACGACTCAAATGTAGCTGCATGCATGTATTGCTGTGTTCTATTGCTTGTGTGTGTCGAATTTAGCATTCAGTATGGAGGCAGTGTTGGTGGGTTTTCTGGATGTAAGAGGTCCAGAGCCTGGGTGTGAGAGGTCCAGGCCCACCTGCACTCCCCTCCAGGTATCGCGCATTGGCCTTGGGGCCCCGGCCAGTGAGAGAGGTCCGGGGCCCCTGGCCATCGTGCGAACTAATCGTGTGTTTTTAAACGTTTTCTTTCAGCTCTAGGACATGGCGGACAGGTGGGCGGTTGGGGAGGGACCCCTGTGGGAGGGATGCCTGCACGGGGCGGTCCTGCTAGCGACGCAATCTTGTGATTTGCGTCCAACTGAGGCCTCCCACCTGAATGCTAATGGCTGCTAGATGTGGTGTGGCAGGCAAGGGGTGTGTGACAGTGCATCCTGATTGGCTGACGAGCACCTGCTGACGACTCAAATGTAGCTGCATGCATGTATTGCTGTGTTCTATTGCTTGTGTGTGTCGAATTTAGCTATCAGTATGGAGGCAGTGTTGGTGGGTTTTCTGGATGTGAGAGGTCCAGAGCCTGGGTGTGAGAGGTCCAGGCCCACCTGCACTCCCCTCCAGGTATCGCGCATTGGCCTTGGGGCCCCGGCCAGTGAGAGAGGTCCGGGGCACCTGGCCGTCGTGCGAACCAATCGTGTGTTTTTAAACGTTTTCTTTCAGCTCTAGGACATGGTGGACAGGTGGGCGGTTGGGGAGGGACCCCTGTGGGAGGGATGCCTGCACGGGGCGGTCCTGCTAGCGACGCAATCTTGCGATTTGCGTCCAACTGAGGCCTCCCACCTGAATGCTAATGGCTGCTAGATGTGGTGTGGCAGGTAAGGGGTGTGTGACAGTGCATCCTGATTGGCTGACGAGCACCTGCTGACGACTCAAATGTAGCTGCATGCATGTATTGCTGTGTTCTATTGCTTGTGTGTGTCGAATTTAGCATTCAGTATGGAGGCAGTGTTGGTGGGTTTTCTGGATGTGAGAGGTCCAGAGCCTGGGTGTGAGAGGTCCAGGCCCACCTGCACTCCCCTCCAGGTATCGCGCATTGGCCTTGGGGCCCCGGCCAGTGAGAGAGGTCCGGGGCCCCTGGCCGTCGTGCGAACCAATCGTGTGTTTTTAAACGTTTTCTTTCAGCTCTAGGACATGGCGGACAGGTGGGCGGTTGGGGAGGGACCCCTGTGGGAGGGATGCCTGCACGGGGCGGTCCTGCTAGCGATGCAATCTTGCGATTTGCGTCCAACTGAGGCCTCCCACCTGAATGCTAATGGCTGCTAGATGTGGTGTGGCAGGTAAGGGGTGTGTGACAGTGCATCCTGATTGGCTGACGAGCACCTGCTGACGACTCAAATGTAGCTGCATGCATGTATTGCTGTGTTCTATTGCTTGTGTGTGTCGAATTTAGCATTCAGTATGGAGGCAGTGTTGGTGGGTTTTCTGGATGTGAGAGGTCCAGAGCCTGGGTGTGAGAGGTCCAGGCCCACCTGCACTCCCCTCCAGGTATCGCGCATTGGCCTTGGGGCCCTGGCCAGTGAGAGAGGTCCGGGGCCCCTGGCTGTCATGCGAACCAATCGTGTGTTTTTAAACGTTTTCTTTTAGCTCTAGGACATGGCGGACAGGTGGGCGGTTGGGGCGGGACCCCTGTGGGAGGGATGCCTGCACGGGGCGGTCCTGCTAGCGACGCAATCTTGCGATTTGCGTCCAACTGAGGCCTCCCACCTGAATGCTAATGGCTGCTAGATGTGATGTGGCAGGTAAGGGGTGTGTGACAGTGCATCCTGATTGGCTGACGAGCACCTGCTGACGACTCAAATGTAGCTGCATGCATGTATTGCTGTGTTCTATTGCTTGTGTGTGTCGAATTTAGCATTCAGTATGGAGGCAGTGTTGGTGGGTTTTCTGGATGTGAGAGGTCCAGAGCCTGGGTGTGAGAGGTCCAGGCCCACCTGCACTCCCCTCCAGGTATCGCGCATTGGCCTTGGGGCCCCGGCCAGTGAGAGAGGTCCGGGGCCCCTGGCCATCGTGCGAACCAATCGTGTGTTTTTAAACGTTTGCTTTCAGCTCTAGGACATGGCGGACAGGTGGGCGGTTGGGGAGGGACCCCTGTGGGAGGGATGCCTGCACGGGGCGGTCCTGCTAGCGATGCAATCTTGCGATTTGCGTCCAACTGAGGCCTCCCACCTGAATGCTAATGGCTGCTAGATGTGGTGTGGCAGGTAAGGGGTGTGTGACAGTGCATCCTGATTGGCTGACGAGCACCTGCTGACGACTCAAATGTAGCTGCATGCATGTATTGCTGTGTTCTATTGCTTGTGTGTGTCGAATTTAGCATTCAGTATGGAGGCAGTGTTGGTGGGTTTTCTGGATGTGAGAGGTCCAGAGCCTGGGTGTGAGAGGTCCAGGCCCACCTGCACTCCCCTCCAGGTATCGCGCATTGGCCTTGGGGCCCCGGCCAGTGAGAGAGGTCCGGGGCCCCTGGCCGTCGTGCGAACCAATCGTGTGTTTTTAAACGTTTCTTTCAGCTCTAGGACATGGCGGACAGGTGGGCGGTTGGGGAGGGACCCCTGTGGGAGGGATGCCTGCACGGGGCGGTCCTGCTAGCGACGCAATCTTGCGATTTGCGTCCAACTGAGGCCTCCCACCTGAATGCTAATGGCTGCTAGATGTGGTGTGGCAGGTAAGGGGTGTGTGACAGTGCATCCTGATTGGCTGACGAGCACCTGCTGACGACTCAAATGTAGCTGCATGCATGTATTGCTGTGTTCTATTGCTTGTGTGTGTCGAATTTAGCATTCAGTATGGAGGCAGTGTTGGTGGGTTTTCTGGATGTGAGAGGTCCAGAGCCTGGGTGTGAGAGGTCCAGGCCCACCTGCACTCCCCTCCAGGTATCGCGCATTGGCCTTGGGGCCCTGGCCAGTGAGAGAGGTCCGGGGCCCCTGGCTGTCATGCGAACCAATCGTGTGTTTTTAAACGTTTTCTTTTAGCTCTAGGACATGGCGGACAGGTGGGCGGTTGGGGAGGGACCCCTGTGGGAGGGATGCCTGCACGGGGCGGTCCTGCTAGCGACGCAATCTTGCGATTTGCGTCCAACTGAGGCCTCCCACCTGAATGCTAATGGCTGCTAGATGTGATGTGGCAGGTAAGGGGTGTGTGACAGTGCATCCTGATTGGCTGACGAGCACCTGCTGACGACTCAAATGTAGCTGCATGCATGTATTGCTGTGTTCTATTGCTTGTGTGTGTCGAATTTAGCATTCAGTATGGAGGCAGTGTTGGTGGGTTTTCTGGATGTGAGAGGTCCAGAGCCTGGGTGTGAGAGGTCCAGGCCCACTTGCACTCCCCTCCAGGTATCGCGCATTGGCCTTGGGGCCCCGGCCAGTGAGAGAGGTCCGGGGCCCCTGGCCATCGTGCGAACCAATCGTGTGTTTTTAAACGTTTGCTTTCAGCTCTAGGACATGGCGGACAGGTGGGCGGTTGGGGAGGGACCCCTGTGGGAGGGATGCCTGCACGGGGCGGTCCTGCTAGCGACGCAATCTTGCGATTTGCGTCCAACTGAGGCCTCCCACCTGAATGCTAATGGCTGCTAGATGTGGTGTGGCAGGTAAGGGGTGTGTGACAGTGCATCCTGATTGGCTGACGAGCACCTGCTGACGACTCAAATGTAGCTGCATGCATGTATTGCTGTGTTCTATTGCTTGTGTGTGTCGAATTTAGCATTCAATATGGAGGCAGTGTTGGTGGGTTTTCTGGATGTGAGAGGTCCAGAGCCTGGGTGTGAGAGGTCCAGGCCCACCTGCACTCCCCTCCAGGTATCGCGCATTGGCCTTGGGGCCCTGGCCAGTGAGAGAGGTCCGGGGCCCCTGGCCGTCGTGCGAACCAATCGTGTGTTTTTAAACGTTTTCTTTCAGCTCTAGGACATGGCGGACAGGTGGGCGGTTGGGGAGGGACCCCTGTGGGAGGGATGCCTGCACGGGGCGGTCCTGCTAGCGATGCAATCTTGCGATTTGCGTCCAACTGAGGCCTCCCACCTGAATGCTAATGGCTGCTAGATGTGGTGTGGCAGGTAAGGGGTGTGTGACAGTGCATCCTGATTGGCTGACGAGCACCTGCTGACGACTCAAATGTAGCTGCATGCATGTATTGCTGTGTTCTATTGCTTGTGTGTGTCGAATTTAGCATTCAGTATGGAGGCAGTGTTGGTGGGTTTTCTGGATGTGAGAGGTCCAGAGCCTGGGTGTGAGAGGTCCGGGCCTACCTGCACTCCCCTCCAGGTATCGCGCATTGGCCTTGGGGCCCCGGCCAGTGAGAGAGGTCCGGGGCCCCTGGCCGTCGTGCGAACCAATCGTGTGTTTTCAAACGTTTTCTTTCAGCTCTAGGACATGGCGGACAGGTGGGCGGTTGGGGAGGGACCCCTGTGGGAGGGATGCCTGCACGGGGCGGTCCTGCTAGCGACGCAATCTTTTGATTTGCGTCCAACTGAGGCCTCCCACCTGAATGCTAATGGCTGCTAGATGTGGTGTGGCAGGTAAGGGGTGTGTGACAGTGCATCCTGATTGGCTGACGAGCACCTGCTGACGACTCAAATGTAGCTGCATGCATGTATTGCTGTGTTCTATTGCTTGTGTGTGTCGAATTTAGCATTCAGTATGGAGGCAGTGTTGGTGGGTTTTCTGGATGTGAGAGGTCCAGAGCCTGGGTGTGAGAGGTCCAGGCCCACCTGCACTCCCCTCCAGGTATCGCGCATTGGCCTTGGGGCCCCGGCCAGTGAGAGAGGTCCGGGGCCCCTGGCCGTCGTGCGAACCAATCATGTGTTTTTAAACGTTTTCTTTCAGCTCTAGGACATGGCGGACAGGTGGGCGGTTGGGGAGGGACCCCTGTGGGAGGGATGCCTGCACGGGGCGGTCCTGCTAGCGACGCAATCTTGCGATTTGCGTCCAACTGAGGCCTCCCACCTGAATGCTAATGGCTGCTAGATGTGGTGTGGCAGGTAAGGGGTGTGTGACAGTGCATCCTGATTGGCTGACGAGCACCTGCTGACGACTCAAATGTAGCTGCATGCATGTATTGCTGTGTTCTATTGCTTGTGTGTGTGTCGAATTTAGCATTCAGTATGGAGGCAGTGTTGGTGGGTTTTCTGGATGTGAGAGGTCCAGAGCCTGGGTGTGAGAGGTCCAGGCCCACCTGCACTCCCCTCCAGGTATCGCGCATTGGCCTTGGGGCCCCGGCCAGTGAGAGAGGTCCGGGGCCCCTGGCCGTCGTGCGAACCAATCATGTGTTTTTAAACGTTTTCTTTCAGCTCTAGGACATGGCGGACAGGTGGGCGGTTGGGGAGGGACCCCTGTGGGAGGGATGCCTGCACGGGGCGGTCCTGCTAGCGACGCAATCTTGCGATTTGCGTCCAACTGAGGCCTCCCACCTGAATGCTAATGGCTGCTAGATGTGGTGTGGCAGGTAAGGGGTGTGTGACAGTGCATCCTGATTGGCTGACGAGCACCTGCTGACGACTCAAATGTAGCTGCATGCATGTATTGCTGTGTTCTATTGCTTGTGTGTGTGTCGAATTTAGCATTAAGTATGGAGGCAGTGTTGGTGGGTTTTCTGGATGTGAGAGGTCCAGAGCCTGGGTGTGAGAGGTCCAGGCCCACCTGCACTCCCCTCCAGGTATCGCGCATTGGCCTTGGGGCCCCGGCCAGTGAGAGAGGTCCGGGGCCCCTGGCCGTCGTGCGAACCAATCCTGTGTTTTTAAGAATACTATCGCACCCAGTAATATAAGAAAAGTTAAAGAGAAGCCTCGAAGTATGTTCCCTGCAGTAGTGGGTAATTTTAGATGCCACGTGAAAAGATGTGGTTGTTGTCCTTTTATTCAACACAGAGTTCTATAAGTGATGGATGCCAACCAATGTGTATGCAAGATCAAGGATTTTATTACATGTGGGAGCGACCATGTTGTGTACGCACTGACTTGTGATTGCCCCAAAATATATGTAGGACGGACCTCTCGACCACTTAGACAAAGACTAGGTGAACATAAGCGCAACATTCTGGAGGGTGTTGAAAAACCCACTGTCCCCCGGCACTTTAAAGAGTACCATAATAGTTCAGTAGAAACATTGAGGATCATGGGTCTGGAAATGATCCCTAAGAATCTTCACCGAGGGGAAAGATTTAAGAAACTATGTGAAAGAGAGACCTTTTGGATTTTTAAGATAAATGCACTAAAACCAAATGGATTGAATGAGGGTTTAGAGGTCTCAACATATTTGTGATTGAATATGAACTGGTTATTTATATTGAAATAATAATAATCTTCCCCTTCTTTCTTCACAGCCATCCTAACCCCTTAGCAGATATAAACACTAGATGAGGGTGGTGAGTACATTATAAGTTAGAACTGTCCACAGCAGGTGAAAAAACAAAAAAGCCTATCATCCCTCTCCCCCGTTTTTATTTTTAAAAATATTAGGTTGCCACCAGTTTGGCAATCAGGACACGTTCTTCACTTTTGAATTTATTCCGGTCCCTCGCCCCCTCCCCCTTCTTTCAAGTTTTCATAGGTTGTGGATCTAACATCATACAACCTAGTCATGGGGACCCTTAGGGCCCGTTCACACTGCACGCGTTTCCAGCCGCGTTTTGGAAACGCATGCAGGTGGCCAAAACGCACGACATCAGACATTGCATAGAGTGCAATGTCTGATGTTCACACTGCATGCGTTCCGGACCTGTGCGGTCCGGGAACGCATGCTGCATGCAGATTTTGCAAAAACGCGTGGCTGTCCCATTCACTTTTCAGTGGATGGCCATGCGTTCGTACGCGTTGCGGTCCGCACGCGTTCCGCACGCATGGCCATCCGCATTTCTGATCTGAACGGGCCCTTACATATTACCATCCCTGGCGGGACACTTAATAGGCTCCCCTATATAGGAGACATATGGAGCTTACATTAACCCTTTACAGGATCTGGGGGTATACTCAATGCTGAATAACCAACATTTAAGCATATCAGTTCTGTGTATAAAACAGTAGATATGTTTATTGTCCATAGCTTTTACATTAATCTACTTATCCCACTTTTTTATCTCATATTTCATTTTTGGACTAACTACTGCCAGTCCTTGTACGCTAAATTAGTCATGTTTTGCATTTTCCTGTACCATCCAGGAGTTATGCATGGTAGGAACCAATGGCCTTTTAACCACCCTGGCGTTCTGATTAAATCGCCAGGGTGGCTGCGGGAGGGTTTTTTTTAAATAAAAAAAAAACTATTTCATGCAGCCAACTGAAAGTTGGCTGCATGAAAGCCCACTAGAGGGCGCTCCGGAGGCGATCTTCCGATCGCCTCCGGCGCCCAGAATAAACAAGGAAGGCCGCAATGAGCGGCCTTCCTTGTTTTGCTTATATCGTCGCCATAGCGACGAGCGGAGTGACGTCATCGACGTCAGCCGACGTCGTGACGTCAGCCGCCTCCGATCCAGCCCTTAGCGCTGGCCGGAACTTTTTGTTCCGGCTGCGCAGGGCTCAGGCGGCTAGGGGGGCCCTCTTTCGCCGCTGCTCGCGGCGAATCGCCGCAGAGCGGCGGCGATCAGGCAGCACACGCGGCTGGCAAAGTGCCGGCTGCGTGTGCTGCTTTTTATTTCATTAAAATCGGCCCAGCAGGGCCTGAGCGGCAGCCGCTGGCGGTGTTGGACGAGCTGAGCTCGTCCAGACCGCTCAGCTGGTTAATGGTCATTTCAGCACTATTCCCTTTATCCCCCCCCCCCCCCCCCCCGATTGTTCTCTTCCTCTCTGTAAACCATTCTTTTTATTAAGTGTTTTTTTAGTGATGCATTTATAGTATATAAGTTTTATTAATATTGGTTGTTATTATTTCATCCTAGTATCAATATTGTGAGAGTATTTTTAAATATATATATATATATATATATATATATATATATATATATATATATATATATATATGCATATTTGTTATTGTTTTAGGTTGCTTATTTTAAGGAACCTTATTTAGCATTTAGAGGAGAAAAAATTGCATGAGCCCATGGAAAAAAACTTTTATGTTATGATTGGTACACTTGAGTCATACTGTGAACCATCAGACCTTCATTTAAGTCCATGGTGGCTCTATTTTTAAACCATTCTCTGTCATTTTGTATTGAATTAAGATGATACAACTAAGTTAATTTGCTGAGACTGTTCACAGCGCGCTGTGAGCCAGCGCAATACGTTTTCCTTTTATTTTCAAAATTTTAACCTAGGCACAATATATGTTATGCTAAGTATATTTATTTTAACCACTTGCCGACCGCGCACTCATAACGCGCGCCGGCAAAGTGGCAGCTGCAGGACCAGCGACGCACATCTACGTCGCCGGCTGCAGGCTAATTAATCAAGAAACAGCCGCTCGCGCGAGCGGCTGCTTCCTGTCAATTCACAGCGGGAGGCTCCGTGAATAGCCTGCGGGCCGCCGATTGCGGCTCGCAGGCTAAATGTAAACAAAAGTGGAAATAATCCGGTTTGTTTACATTTGTACAACGCTGCTAACAGTAGCAGCGTTGTACTAGATCAGCGATCCCCTGCCAATCAGCGGACGGGGATCGCTGTCACATGACAGGCAGGAGCCTGTTAGAGGCTGCACAGGACAGATCCGTTCCTGTGCAGCCTCCGATCTCCGGGGAAGGGAGGGAGGAGAGGGAGAGGGGGAATCCTGCGGTGGAGGGGGCTTTGAGGTGCCCCCCCCACCAGCCACACGCAGGCAGGAGCGATCAGACCCCCCAGCACATCATCCCCCTAGTGGGGAAAAAAGGGGGGCGATCTGGTCGCTCTGCCTGGTGTTTGATCTGTGCTGGGGGCTGTAGAGCCCACCCAGCACAGATCAGCGAAATCAGCGCTGGTCCTTAAGGGGGGGGGGTAAAGGCTGGGTCATCAAGTGGTTAATGATCATTATTAATGTTATGCTAAGCGTAACACATTTTTTGTTACGCGGAGCTTTTAAAGCATTGGTGTGAACAAATTGTCCAGTTCTCATTAAAGTTTTTTCTATACAACCATTGTTTAGCTTACGTAGCCATGACAATGGCTGCGAGAGCTGATTAAATCCGTGTGCAGTGCGTATGGGCGTCATCTGACGAAGGCGCAGAGCGCCGAAACGCATAATGACGCCATACGCACGCTAACCAACAGCCACGCCCACACCCACTGCGAGGCGGCTTCCCCGGGTATCGGAGGACGCGCTGCTGGCCACAGCGCGTTGGAGCCAATCTGCATGCGAGTGTAGCGGTGGACTGTACCGCTGATAAGCGAACTGTTATTCTACATCTTGTAAGTAGAACTTTTAATTTGCGATTAAATTATACTTTGGTAATGCACGATGCATTTTCTTCTAGATTCAAATACCAGGTGAGACCTGTCCTACTGCTATCTATTTTATACTACTGGGAATCTCAGAGCGCTCCCTTCTCTTTTGTATGTTCGTTCTAGTGGACTTTAATGGGAGCAGCCGTGTGATTGTTGGGTGGCCAGACCGCACCTTGAGGGGCTCACTACCCCAGAACTTTTTCTCTAATTTCTTCTTTGGTGCCCAATAGCCGATATTTTGCATTAAAGTCCATGGGGCACCCAAATAGTCCATTAGCCCCAGGGGCCCTTTTCTCCTGATTCCTTTTAATTTACCCTTGTGGCCTGGGTATAACCCACTACGCTCCATCTTTTCCTTTGTCAGTGACCATTGTCAGCATGCGCACAGCTTATACTGGTGTGTGCATTGTGGAGATATATTGAGGTGCTGATGAGTAGGGAGTATTAGGGAGTACAGAAACATATTCTATCATTTTTATGTCTGCTGTATATCTTTCAGAGGTGGATGTCAGCCAGTATGGCTTGAAGATATTGGCAGCTAGCTTCATGGACTATTAATGTGATTGTGTGTGGGTGTCAATAGACAGACAAAAGGGAACCTCATTACCTTTTTCTGGCTGTCCAGAGGAACTGTACGCTGTGATCTTTTGTATTAACGTAGACAGCTGCCATTGTCTTCAGTGAATGGACCAGTCACCTTCAATAGGCAAGGAAGCGGCTCATTAGGCCACTAGCAGTCACTTTGATCTGCTGCCCCAGGTGTGATTGTCTGCGTCTGCCTACCGGCAATTACAGGCAAACTGCTACCTGTAACCAGAATGCCATCTTTTCATGTATGTGCTAAAATACACTTTAACCAAGGAAATAATGTGGAGGAAGCCTTTTGATGTCTGGTAGGATACAATCTCACCTATTGAATTCTGAAACCTTCAAGAAGCTAAAACAGGAACCCCTTTGAAGTTTGCATATCACAGGAAAGATTATAACAAGCGTTCGGTGATGTCACAAACGGGGAAACTGCATTAGTTCCTGGGGGCTGGACATTAAATGCCCCAGGGGACATTTCAGAATATAAAAAGCAGAGACAGGTACCTAGTGATCATCTTCTCTTGGAGGTAGCGCTTTAGCTAGAGATGATCGCGACTCCTGGTCGAAACGGCGTCCTCCCGTCAAACAACGTTCTAAGCTGGTAACGTTCTTTTTCCCCCCGTTTATTCTTACGCAAATATCTGTGTGTGTATTTTTGTAACTCTTAATTTTTTAACTTTTTTACTTTGTTTTTTGTAATCTTTTGTATATATTCTGTTCTGCATTGTTCCATGTTTTTCTGGAATATTAAATTATTATTTAATAAGCTTGACTTCTGCCGTACTAAACTAACACTCATAGCCTAGAGGAGACTGCAGTGTAGCTGTGTATAAGTCTGTGCCTAATTGTATGTTTGAGCAACACTACCATATGAAATTGTAAGTGCATTGTGTGTATGGGACACTTCTGCGCTCGACAGCCGAGTGGGAAGTCTAACAGTATCGTTCAGAACGACGGTTAGTGGTTTTGCTGCACGACAGTGTAACTTGCATTACAAATCATTGTCTGATTGTGCTGCGTTACTGTACAACTGTACTGTGTGTGTGGGTGCGTGGCGTTCTCGTATTCGGCCTAAGCGCAAAGCTGACCCAAATACGAAAACGCAGATTGCGTGTTTAGCCCTCGACAGCTGAGGGGACGTGTCTAGCAATGCTAGTGGTGGCAGTGGGAAGTGTTTGAGGGGTTCCAGCCTTGTTTGTAGCTTAAATAAGGCTGTTCCCCACTTAATCTGATCAAACCCGCAGTCGGGAACCGTATACGCAGGCGGGCCGCGGGCCGGTTCCTGACATGCATGGTGCACATGACATGGATATATTTTGTAAGATCCCTTGTAGAATTAGTTTGATGCACTATCTGTCTGAGAGGATGGCAGGATATGTGCTTCTATTAGATAGATTTGATGCAATGGATGTTTGCATGTTTGCACTATGCATGTTATAGGGCCAGAGTTAGAACACATACAAATACTGGGGTACCTCTGCACAGTGTATGTAACTACACAAGAGAATGTATTATTTTTTAGCAGACCCCAACTTTTAACTTAGCTGTAGGGATAGCAGTATTCCCTAGTTGATTGATATCTAGGAAAGCATTTGCATAAACATTTGCATGTGAGTGTGCAAAGGGTTAACTGACTTTGCTGCTTGATGGCCCCAACACCTTTAAACACCTCCCATATAACTTATTTAAATGTCCTAACTTGAGATGATGACCCTGGATCTGTGTGTTTTTCATAGTGTGAACTCACCCTTGAAGAGGAACTGCTGTGAAAATAACGTAATTATTAAAATTACTTAATTTTTTACAATATTCATTTATAAATTATTCAGTTCTGTTTTCCCATCGTAGCATCTTTCCTCTCCCTGATTTACATTCTGAAATTCATCCCAGGCAACATCTTTACTGCAGGTAGGTGATGCCTGTGGAAGGAGATACTGTATGCTTGGTAGTTGGAAACAGCTGTTATTTCCTACAAAGCAATGTGGTTCACAGACAGCAAACTGCATGGTCGTGACATTACACTGCATAAAGTCACTCGAAGGAAAAGAGGTGGTCGTGTGGCACTTCCCACATACAAGGAGATAGTCCTCAGCATGAATTGCACAAACAACTGACTATGAGCCCCACTGTATGCACTTCATTTAAATGTCACGAGGCGTGTGCTCCGCATGAACAACTGAAGGAAGAGTCCAATCACATATGTATAAAGAATAAAAGAAGCGTGCACCTTCCGTCTCTGGGTTTATTTCCGTATTGGTGACAATTCCGTAATACAGTGATTCGTCATATTCATTAAATATTGCGTATAAACATCGTGCATAATAGATCTTACGTATCCTTAAGTAAGTGGGTCGTCATAGTGGAGGTGGGTGGTGGGTAGTAGGTGGTATAGCGACGTCCGTTTCACGTCTCCTGACGCTTGGTCACGCTGCAGACCACTGTGAATGGGGGCTGTGAGCTTCCGGAATTAAGAGCTCCGCCCCTTCCGGTCACGCCACTTCCCCCATACTTGAGCTGGTTGCCATAACTACAAGGACGCCGGTCCAGGGGATAGAAGGCGGAAATTCAAGTTCCGCCTTCACACCACTGGCCAATCAGAGGAGAATACGCAACTGTAGCCTCTTTAGTAAACACTTACAAATAGCTAAGACGACGCTATTATATAGACGCACCACACTCCTCAAAACAGGGATACGTGTAGTGAACTCCTATAAACACACAGTGCTACCCATACCGGGGCACCTGTGCAGCGGGCATTTTATTACAGCCCGCCTATCTGCGAACGTCTGTATTAAGTGGCTACATTAAAGGGTCACGTTATCCTTCTGTAAACAGCGTCCCCGCTGTCATGGCAAGACAGTCCTCAAGATCATCTTGGTTTCTCTCCTCAATAACAGCCTGTTACAGGAGAGGCTGTTATTGAGGAGAGAAACCAAGATGATCTTGAGGACTGAAGCAATGGGCCCGTTAGGCCTTAATGACAAAACAGAACTTTTTTGCATGCTGGACCCTTGAAAGAATTTCTCTTAAGAAAAAGATTGTTTGATACCATGTATATATTAGTTTTGTAGATGTAATGCTAGAATTAAGACAGGTATAATCTGTAACGGACATAAATAGAAATGATATACACTGCCGGATAAATATCGGTTTAGAGGCCATAGAGCGACAAATAGATGACTAATGGATATAGTCTAGCTTGGTTTCTGTAAAAATGAAGAATGGCAATGTAGGATTCAAGCCTGTTATCCCGGTTAATGTCAGCCCCTTGTTAGATGTCCTACCCATTGATATTAAAGATATATTCCAGTGTAACTTAAACCTAATTTTATACCCCCCAAGTGTTTTTATAGTTCACTTTTATAACACAAAACACTTGCCTCACGGTTGCCATGACAGCGGGGATGCTGTTTACAGAAGGATAACGTGACCCTTTAATGTAGCCACTTAATACAGACGTTCGCAGATAGGCGGGCTGTAATAAAATGCCCGCTGCACAGGTGCCCCGGTATGGGTAGCACTGTGTGTTTATAGGAGTTCACTACACGTATCCCTGTTTTGAGGAGTGCGGTGTGTCTATATAATAGCGCCGTCTTAGCTATTTGTAAGTGTTTACTAAAGAGGCTACAGTTGCGTATTCTCCTCTGATTGGCCAGTGGTGTGAAGGCGGAACTTGAATTTCCACCTTCTATCCCCTGGACCGGCGTCCTTGTAGTTATGGCAACCAGCTCAAGTATGGGGGAAGTGACGTGACCGGAAGGGGTGGAGCTAAAGCTCCGTCTTAATCCCGGAAGCTCACAGCCCCCATTCACAGTGGTCTGCAGCGTGACCAAGCGTCAGGAGACGCGAAACGGACGTCGCTATACCACCTACTACCCACCACCCACCTCCACTATGACGACCCACTTACTTAAGGATACGTAAGATCTATTATGCACGATGTTTATACGCAATATTTAATGAATATGACGAATCACTGTATTACGGAATTGTCACCAATGCGGAAATAAACCCAGAGACGGAAGGTGTACGCTTCTTTGATTCTTTATACATACATGACATTAAACTGTTGGAGAGGTTACACCAAAATATCAGCCACACAGAATCCCTGATGATCTATTTGAGAAAAAGTAAATGTTTTTTTTTCATGGGAAATGGGGTATCGGCTACTGATTGGGATGTAGTTCAATCTGAGATAAAAGTTTACCTTTAAAGGGAACCTTAAATGTTGCATAGAAAAATAATTTCACTTACCTGGGACTTTTACCAGCCCCCCGCAACCGTCCTGTCCCACGTGGTCCTCTACGATTCTCCATTTCAAAGCCGCGGCTTAGTGTTGGTTCTGCCGACTGATCAGTTGGTTGTCCACTGCACCTGTGCGGCCCTAGCCACATGCATCCTAGTACACATTTACGGTGGTGAAAGCGCCATGTGCAGGCACAGTACAGGGTATTGTCTTCCTCTCGCTCTCGCACCCGTGAACGTGGACAAGGATGCGCGCAGCCAGGGCCGCACAAAAGCAACAAACCGCCGACTGATCAGTTGGCAGAGCCAAAAATACGCTGTGGTGGGGAAAGGAGGACCATTGAGCACCGGCGCAGGACAGGACGGTTGCGGGGGCTGCCCCAGGTAAGTAAAACTCTTTTTCTATGCAATGGTTAAGGTTCCCTTTATGATATACCATTTCAATTGCATAAAAATACATTGTTTAGGCAATTTATTAAATGCAGCCACAAACAATTCTCCATAGATCTCTCTTTAAAAGAAACCTGAGCTAGCTCTTAATGTTCCCAGTTTAGTTGCAAAAAGGAGTTTGGTGAGCTGTGAATTTTTCACTGTACAAGTTTCCAGTAAATCCTGAGTGATATGAGGTGATAAGAAGCTTGCACGTTTTGAGCTTCTTATCACCTCAAATTGGCCTCAGGTGTTGATTCTGCTCACTTTGGAACACACAACTAGCAAACATTCTACATTGATGCACCTTGCCAGTAGTAATGTCCCCAACTGTTATACATTTAGAAACATAAATCAGGGTGGAAGATTTTACAATAGGCACGGACTAAATAATTTCTATAGGAATATTGTAAAAATTAAGCAGTTCATTAATCACTTCCTTACCACAGGTTTTTCCCCTTAAAAACTACAGCAATTTTCACATTTCACGCTCCTCCCATCCATTCGCCAAAAACTTTACCACTATTCATCACACCTAAATGGACAAAATAGGCTTCCTTTGGATGGTACTTTTTTCTGAGTTATATTATACTGTATTTTGTATGTATTTTAAAAGGGATTAAAAGAGAAAGAAATGAAAAAAAAAGTAATTATTTCTCAGTTTTCATCCATTGTATATCCATTGAAAATAAAAAGTGGTACTCTAGATAAAACCCACACACTTTATTTGACCATTTGTCTCGGGTATTACAACATTTAAATGATATCCCTATTACAATGTACAATGTACGGCGGCAGTGTAGAATGTACTCTAGCTTATGTTACTTATTTATATATTAATGACCAGACACTTGAGGTCCTTTCAAAGGGTTAAATAAAAGAAGTTTATTTACATATGTACGAGTTACAGCATATACAATATATGATTACATAATTGCGGGCTCAGTGTACAGTACTACTAGAAGCATTCTTAGGCTAACATTTCAATTCATACACACCGCATTCGCTAGCTGTGCCCTAAATCTATTATCATCTTTAGTCCATATCAGCGTGGCAGGAGAGACAGCGAATCCATCCCAAGAACTGCCTTTTATCTGGATACAACAGGCATAGAGAGACCCCTCCTCCATGGTAGGTAATTCAGGTATCAGTTGGATGTATAGGTGCCAGGCCCAGCAACCATTGTGTTGATAAACTGGATAAACCAGGCTTCTCTCAGCTTGTGTAGTCATCTCCTCAATGGCTGTGCCTGGGGGCTGGGGTCAGTGCCTGAGGACTCAGCCATTGTCTTTGCTGTTTGTTATTTACTCATACGTAGATGTTGTGTGGCTGTAAAAAGTCATTTATGAAACACAGGCTTCTCTTAAGGCCCAGGCTGTTCAAATAGATACACTGCAAATCTCTCATAGCAACATAAATGTCCGGACAAGCTTTTCCATGAAGGCACACATAAAAATACACAGTTTATACTGATAAAATACAACAGGCAGTATATTATTATTTTCTTTTTGTTTTCACATTGTACTCTGTGAATGATTACATGCCCTTATTGGCAAAAATAACAGTATTGTATCTTCGTGGCATACATATTTAAAAAGCTGAGTTCCTAAGGTAACAAATTATGTTTTTCAATTCTGTAACTTTTTGGGTTTTTTTTACACATGTTTTATTTTGGTAAAAGTATATGAAAATAACAATTGTATTGCTTTTCATTCAGTTTGTTGCAAAAATAATTCACATGACATAGGCCTCAGTCCTAAAACATCTCAAATTCTATTATCTTGCTTCACACGGTTAAAATGATACCCTATATACGTAATCAGATAGCTTTTTGGGCACTCGGCAGACTGGTAACCACAAGTAGCACTGATGGATTTTTCAAGGCCATTTTTTGTACCAAATGTAATACAGTGTTTCTGTCTTAAGCAAAGCCCATGGATCATCTGAACAATCAAGAAAAGTCATAAATGTCACCATTATGAAAACTAGAGACCTGGACCTACTTAGATATACATATTTTGTAACATTTGGACTTATGCTGTTTTGCTGAAATTGCACCACAACTTTAAAAATGATTTTTTTTTACAGTGTTTTTTTTCGCTTTGACACTAAAAACAATTCCATGATATAGGCCTCAACCCTCAAACACCCCAAATTCTATTGTCTTGCTTGTCACGGTTAAAATGATACACCACAGACATTATCAGATAGCTTTTTGGGCCCAAAGTAGACTATTAACCATGAGTAGTACCAGTGTTTTTTTCAAGGCCATTTTTTTCACCAAATGTAACAATGTTATTCTTTCTTATCAAAGATCCTGGAGTGTCAGATCATTGAATAAAAGAAGTCACAAATGTAACCATTCTGTAAACTAGAGACTCAGGCCTACTCAGATATTGCTATTTTGTAACATTTGGACTTTTCAAAATTCTTTCTTAGCACAGCGTACTGAGGTATTAGGCCTCGTTCACATCTAACTACCGCAGATGGCCGTGCGATCGGAATGCAACGTGTACGATCGCACACCATCTGCACCGCTACACGCTGCACTGCTGATCCCATTCATTACAGTGAATGGGTCAGCTCTGTGCTTGTGAGCAGAATGCATGCAGCAGTACGCAAGGGCATCATAGCGCATCGTACTGCTGTGCAGTGCATGTGATGTGAACGGCAGGAGGGCTGTCTATGTCCTTCTGCCATTCTTCTGTGTCACACGGCATACCTTCCAAATGTGCACGGAAGCGCATATGATGTGAACGAGGCCTCACACTACATTTTTTTTTCAGGAGACACCTTGTTAGGCTAAGGCCTTGTCATGGAGGGTGGCTGACCCTATTCACTAACATTTCACTCAAAAACTAAAACAAGCGCAGCAAGTTCTCTTAACAATAAACACAAATACATTGGTACTCACCACTTAAAGGAATTCTATCAAACTTTCACTATTTCTGTAAGCATTATAAATCAATTTGCCAACAACAGTAAGAATGATCAAAGCATATATTTTTGCTGTGCAGCTTCTTCTGTCTTTATTTAACTTACTGTCTTTGTCCCCTGAGAAAACTGACGGCGACGGGGAATTGGTGCAGTTCATTATTCAAGAGGGGGAGCCTCTTGCTGCGTACAGTCATGCTTTATTCTATTGTGATGCTCCTCACACAGCAGCACACTATTGGCTCATAAAGTTACTGAGGAGCCCTCTCTCGCTGCTAGACTGAAGGAGACTTCCCTGTTCTGAGCTGCGTAATTAGTTGTTTCTACACAAAGGTAAACATGAGCTGGAGGAGGGCGCGTCATTGCTCTGAAGAGGAGGCGTAGAGGAAGATTTATTATGATAATAAATCTTCCTCTATGGCTCTCTTCAGAGCAATGACGCGCCCTCCTCCAGCTCATGTTTACCTTTGTGTAGAAACAACTAATTATGCAGCTCAGAACAGGGAAGTCTCCTTCAGTCTAGCAGCGAGAGAGGGCTCCTCAGTAACTTTATGAGCCGATAGTGTGCTGCATAAGTCGCTCTGCTGTGTGAGGAGCATCACAATAGAATAAAGCATGGCTGTACGTAGCAAGAGGATCCCCCTCTTGAATAATGAACTGCCCCAATTCCCCGTCACCCTCAGTTTTCTCAGGGGACACAGACAGTAAGTTAAATAAAGACAGAAGAAGCTGCACAGCAAAAATATATGCTTTGATCATTCTTACTGTTGTTGGCAAATTGATTTAAAATGCTTACAGAAATAGTGAAAGTTTGATAGAATTAATTTAAGAAGTCAGAAGCTGTAGTGTCTGTAGCTGAAACAGAAGTCAGAAGTCAAAGGGTAGTTGTAATCCATGCCAGTGGTCAGAGAGTGTGGTTGTAATCCATGTCAGAGGCCAAAGGGTGTTCATAATCCATCCCAGAGGTCAGAAGTCAGGGGTAGTCATAATCCATGCTAGAGGCTATAAGCCAGGGGGTAGTCATAATCCATGCCATAATACAAAGCAGGGGTTAAGGCACAGTCCTGCTTTGGATGGACACTTTAGGCAATGATAGCAGTTGTCCCTTCTAACTTCATTTTTCTGGCAAACTTTGCATTTTTGGGGGATATTTATTTTATAAAGTAGGGGGAGTGGGACAGGGAAATTATTTCCTTGAAGTCGGATGACATTCTCTGAAACTTGGACTGGGTTTGTGGCAGGTTGTCCAGATTCATATATCAATGATGAATTTCAAAAAAGTGCCATTGACTTATTTTTTGTAGAGTACAAAAGAGTTGTGAAGAGACACCTGCATCAAGATTATTGTGACTTTCTTATACCAGGCCTTCCTTTTCCTATCAATCTTGTACCTTAGAGTGAATGGTGGTCATAACTAGGACATCCCTCTTATCCTTAAATTTTGTGGCAAGAAGCTCATTGCTCCTTTGGCTGTAAGTCTCCCCTCTCTTTAATTTTTTATTGGGGACTTGTGCTGGCAGGCCTTCCCTGTTTGCACAAACGGTTCTGCAGGCTGGAGTCTAGACAGAAATGAAAAACTTAAGTAATTGGACACAGGTATAAGAGCGTACATTTGAAAAGGACGCCTGGAAAAAAGGGCGCTTGATATAGACCAAAAAAGCCAGATTTGGCTACAAAGGTGCCTGGTGTAGCCAAGATGCCAAATTCAGCTACAAAAAGGCATCTGGTGTAGCTGAAAAGCTAGTTTTAGTTTATAAAAAAGGATGTTCTTATAGCCAAAATTTGTTGGACTAAAAAAGGGTGCTTTTATAGCTGAAATTTGTTGGGCTATAAAAGGGTGCTGTTCTAGCCGAAATTTGTTGGGCTATAAAAGGGAGCTGGATATAACTGAGAAAAGTGATATAGCTGAGAAAAGTGATATAGCCATGAAAAGTGATATAGCTGAGAAAAGTGATTACTATGATCTAACTTCTCCCTACTATCACACAGAACCCTCCCCTGGTGGTGCCTCACCCTAAGACCCCCCTGGTGGTGCCTAACCCTAACACCTCCCCTATTAGTGCCTAACCCTAAGACACCCCTGGTGGTGCCTAATCCTAAGACCCCCCCCCGGTGGTGCCTAACCCTAAGACTCCCCCTTGTGGTGCCTTACCCTAAGACCCCCCTGGTGGTGCCTACACCTCCCTTCTCTAACACAGAATCCTCCCCAGTGGTGCCTAACCCTAAGACTCCCCATGAGGGTGCCTAAACCTAAGACCCCCCCCCCTACCAGTGGTGCCCAACCCTAAGACCAAACCCCCGGTGGTGCCTACCCCTAAGAACCCCATGGTGATTACTATGACCTAACTTCTTCCTAGTCTCACACAGAACCCTCCCCTGGTGGTGCCTAACTAACCCTAGGACCTCCTCTGGTGGTGCCTAACCCTAAGACCCCCCGGTGGTGCCTAACCCTAAGACTTCCCTAGTGGTGCCTAACCCTATGACCCCCTGCTTGGGATGCCCAATTCTAACCCACCCTGGTGGTGCCTAAACTTAATCCCCCATGGTGGTGCCCTGGGGTGCCGCATTTCATGTCAAGCATATAGTATATCTTATTTTGAACTGATATAACTGAATTAACTGATACAACCAAATTCACTGTTATAACCTAATTTAGTCACCTGTTAATATAACCAATGTTGTAGTCACATTTATAAAGCCTAAAAAAAATCTCAGCTATATTCAGCACCCTTTTATAGCTGAAAAAGTCTCGGCTATAAAAATGCACCCTTTTGTAATCGAATCAAAAACCTTGTAGCCAAATCAAAAATCTCAGCTATAAAAGAGCGACACCGAGAGCCCAATATAGTGTAGTATGTACTGGAATGTGAAAAAATGAAAGCGTACAAAAGTGTTATACTCACAAACACGGGTTAACTCCAAGGCAACCACTGTATAGGCAGGTGAAATGTTTAACCTGTCCTCACTCAGGATTAAGAAGTCGCTGTCTGTAGATAGGAAAAAGGGGAGATCCCCCTCCACCAAGGGTGAATGCAAAACCGCAAGATGAACAGAGGCGCCAGAAGAGTAAAAGCAATCCTTAAAATGGTTAGAAAATGCTTGGAAGGCATTGTTGGACTTACCTCCTATAAGCAGACACTAGAAACTGTCAATAATTAAACAATTTATTGGCATACTCCACGACAAGTTGCAATGCGGTTCGCAGGCATAACCCTGCTTCCTCAGGCAATAAAAATGGGGGATCATAAAACTGTGGACAGAGACAAGTGGGGTGTACATCAGAACCCAGTACTGTATATTTCATATAATCAAATAGTGGTTTAACAGGTTGCTTAAAGTTTTATATATATACAGTGTATAGTAAAAACATTTTTCGTTCAAATTCTGAACACCTTTTCTTTATACACAGTGGTGGTGGTGGGTAGTGAATGGGAAAATGTGTAGGTAGGTGATAAGCAGGTTAATATAACATAGTGATGATTGCAAGAGGATCCATAGACATGGGGGAGGGGATACATACACCTAGTAATGTAATAAACTAGTAAGCATGATAAATCATTGCTATATGGGCTCGGGTGGTGAGTGGGGAAATGAGTAGGTAGATAATAGGCAGATATATACAGAGTTGTGATGATTGCAGGAACTGTCTCTGTCCACACTTGTCTCTGTCCACAGCTGTATGGTTTTTGATTTGCTCATAGGGGGTATAGTTTATTGAAAATAAACTCACTGTATGCTGATCACTCACTAGTGCAGTTCTAGTTATCTGTGATCCTCTCACAAGTGATCTCAGTAACTGTAACTGCATAGTGAGTGATACAATGCTTATAAACCTTCTGAATGAAAGAGCACTGTCATTGGCTTTGGCAGTGCTCATTCAAACTTACAGGCACTTTGATTGGCTTTGTGAACTCATGTTCACATGAGCCAATCGCGGACCGGCGGTGACTGGGCATGCACTCCTGGGCAATCGTATATGTGCACAGTGGGGAAATAAACAGGAGATGCTTATCTACGCCCCTATGCCAGAGATGAGGTTTACAGGGATGTAGATAAGCGTGGAGGTGGTAAGGAAGTGGTCAAGTTACATTTAGTAAAGATCTTCTTTAACCACTACTGGACCACCAGTAGTATTAAAACATCCAGTTGGTCCCTGTTAATGGACCAATGGATGTTTTAAAATGTCCATCTTTTCAGACGCGCGCGCACGTGCAGGTGGGTGCTTGTGCCTGTGCACCCGTGCACCTTGTAATCATTGGTAGTGAGCAATGAGAAAACGAAAACCACAACATAGAAAAAATACACCTTTATTTCCAAATAACATATTGTCACCATACTTTGTACTAGGGACAAAATTCAAATCTTGAGATAACCAAGACAAATAGGCAGATAAAATGTGTGGGTTTTATGTACAGTAGCATTCTTTATTTTAAAACTATAGGGCATGGAATTGGAGAAATTGTGTATTTTTTCATTGTTTTCTGTATTTTTCCCTTTAAAATGCATAAAAAGTAAAGTAATTACTGAAAACAAATATCACCCTCAAAAAGCCTAATTTGTGGTGAAAAAACAAGGTATAGATCATGAAAGGGAAGAGCGTTGACAGGTGAAAATTGGGGGTGATGTGGTTAAGCTAGGCGGTTAAAAAACTGATTCCCACCATAAAAAAATGTTTCTTTATGAATATGGTGATGGAGCAAAAAGAAATAGAAATTTTGGAGCAAAAGAAATAGACATTTCGGAGCAAATCCCCACCTCTAAGTGAAAAAGTCCTTTGAGACTCATGCACACTTAGGAGAATTTTTGTGTGAAAGAAATATTAGAGATCATTTCAGGATGAAGTTCAACAATAGCACTGTACAGATACATTGACAAGCCTCAAGCCTTATGTTCTATTCTGTGAATATGGTGGGGGTGTTGATGATCGAGATGCAAGAGTTCCCTCAAAAACAATGGAAATTAGTGTAGGAACTATACTGTCAGATTGCTGAAAGACTTGAAAAAATGTACACTGTTTAGATTTTCAGTTCAGAGGATCAGAAATGATCATTTTAGCAGAGAAAAAAAAAATCTAAAGTATGCTTGCAGTAACACTGAGGAAGAGGAGTAGGTGATGTCCTCTTTCCAATGGTGACATTTTTGAGCTGACATTAGAAGCTGTGTTGAAACAAAAAGTCAAGCCTTGACTAGTGGAAGAAATTGGGAGCTGTCAGTTCTAAAAAGGAGGTTTTTCAAGGTAAAGGTTTTATTTTTTTCTTTTTGGAAATAGATTTGTAATGATTTTAAACTTGCCCAACCAAAACGTCTTCACAACAGATTTGTTCTAATCACAGCTGTCTGCACAGTATGTTGTTAAATGAAGCATATTACATAAATGAAGGGTAGTACAAGGGTTGTTAATCATAATGAAACAATTATTTCTGGTTTGTAAGCAGGATACTCGTCTTCATAAAACTCATAGTGCTCTGATTGCAGGAGATGTTTATAAGTAAATGCTGTTCAAATTGTAAACGTAATCATCAACTATAGGGCACATTTAAGGGCTAGGGTTATTAACACTATATGTAATAGTTAATTTATATTTGTTATAATAATTTGATTGGAAAAAAATTAAATAAAAGAACAACAGTTTTAGAACAAACAAAATAATGTTTATTCAGTATAACCAAGTTTTAGCATAGCATCTTATATCTTTCATTTGGCTAGTGTAAATAAAGCTGCATTAAAGTCTGACATAACATACAATAAAAGTATGTTTTCCTACCCTTAAAGAGACACTGAAGCGGAAAAAAATATATGATATAGTGAATTGGTTGTGTACTATGAATAATTACTAGAAGATTAGCAGCAAAGAAAATATCCTCATATTTTTATTTTCAGGTATACAGTGTTTTTTCTAACATTGCATCATTCTCTAATATGTGCAGATTACACAACACTCAGCATTCAAAATGATTCTTTCAGAGCAGTCTGTGAACTAATGACCTCTCCTCTGGTAGAGAAAAAGTAATTAGTTCACTTACAGTTGAGATAATAAAAGTCAGATAACAGCCCTCTCCACGACTTTGAAAGTCGTAGAGATCAATGGCTTTTTTGCATAGAGATAACAACTAGAGTTTCCTAACTCTTCCTGTACTGGAAACAATTAGACTGATACATCTGATTTTAATGTTTTATTTCTTAGCTGTACTACACATACAAATCATAATATCATCATTTTTTTTTTCGCTTCAGTGTCTCTTTAAGTTATCATTCTTGTCTCTGCCCAAAAGTAATGTTATCCATGTAAAAATCATAAGTCCCCACAACAAAGAATACAGCTGGGCTGGGAACTGCCATAGTAATGAGCATATTATTTTACAGGAATCTCTAAGGGAAGAGAAAAAAGTTTTTCTTACTGCAAAGGTAAAAAAATAAAACTGAAAAGACCCTTACTTCTATGTAAGATGCTTATGAAAAGGCTCTGGGCAGAGTAAAACCAAGTAAATATAATTGTTTTTGTTTGTTTTTTATAGAAATTAGTATGTTTTGGCTCAATGCAGGTAGTTTGGGCACCAGTAGGCGATAAAATGGGGGCCTCATAGACCAGTTGACACAGCTATCAGTGGAGGGAGTGTTTGGTGGTGATGGGAATGAATTTTGCATAATATTGAATCATAATTCCCTATAGCAATGCATAATCATAATGCACAATTTTGGGGAAAAAAAATCATTATTTTGTTTGTAACCGTAATCATCACCAAAATTGCTACATAAGTTAGGGGGAATAGTGATAACATTTTTTTTTCAAAAATACCTTGCAGTTTTTGGAGAAAATCCATTTAAAAAAATCAAAGCAAAAATGGTTTTGTGCTGTGCGAAATGTAATTTTACCAAATTTAAAAACAACGCTGCATTTGAATATTTAAAATCAATTTTCTCAAAAACTATAAGCTCTTTTTGAGCAATTTTTGTGGGACTTGTTCCCACTTTTCCCCTTAACATATGTAGCAATGCTGGTGACAATAGCTTGTATGGGGGCTTCGCTAACACTCCTGGAACACGGATGCACCAGGTTTATCTTGCTGAGATATGGGGGGAATGCATCATTTTTGTTAATGATAATCTCTGCATATTCCTGCATTTCTGGTCTCTTTGTTTTCTGTTCATTTTATTTCCTTTAGTAAACAGCAACACAGCCGGCACCACCATAAGAGTAAACAGTAAGCTCTTTTATTGCATCACCTCAATGGCTCCAACAATGACAAACGTTGTTTCGGGCATAGCCCTTTCTCAAATTGCAATCGCCATATACAAACAAACAAAGTGCAGTCTCTTAAATACCCCACACCCATTAAATGCACCAATCAGTGCCCTACTGGGCGGAATCAACTGGTGGACCTGATGGGGAACTGACACATCTAATATGCAAACCACATCAGTAGCCACTTACCTGCCAGATCAAACTGTGTGTGTTTATGTATCAGGCCACGCTGTAATCCACAAGACAGTACACACCATTCAAACTATATTCCCAGACGCATGGATCACTTCCTGGACCGGCACTAGCCAATCCAGGTGTGCCACGTCATGTCCAAGTGGCCGTACGTTCAGCCGCCCACCGACGTCCGCGTTCAACCAATCACATTGCGCCACGTCACAACCCGGAAGGATGCGTACAAAAGTACGCATGCGGACATGTCAAGCGTATAAAAATATTGCTGCTCTAATGTGTTAGCGTACAAACGTATGCAAAAACTGCAACAAAACCGCCGCTACCGTCCACACCAACCAATGATGGCGCACGACGGCTAAAGACATACGCGTCAATTTGTACGCATGCAAGTGTACCATGCGTATATTGACATTAAACAACATCCGCAATGACTCAACGTTGAACACAACGTCCATCCGCTTACGTACACGTAAGTTGCCACGCATGAGAAGTCCCATGCGTACCAACATGTCCACATCCATGCATCTGATAGGAATGGCATGACAAAAACAAACACCAATGTCCCCCAAGATTCAAAATAAAATAAAATAGAAATAAAAGCGTATAGCCCTATAGGCTGTGTCTGCCAAGCTCCAGCAGACAGAGCCACGCAGAAACAACCTCACACAGGAAAAAAATTTCTAACAGGTAAGTGACTCAATACATCACCCAAACCAGGTCCACCACGTCACGACCCAGGGATATCTAAAAACAAAGCAAAAGATGCAAACATTAGTATCATCATATATAAATTCCTACAAAATTGTAAAAGTTAACGTTAGAAAAAGCTACAAGTACATAAAGAAGACCCAATCCTAAGAACAACCTCACTTCCTTGATTGAATACAAAATCCCAAGTCATATTCTCGATTGAGGCCCCCTGGTTCCATCGTACCCAACCGTCTTATCCAAAATGCCTCCTTTTTAAGTAAAGCTGTATCCCTATTACCTCCCCTCCAATCTACAGGCACAGCGTCAATCACCATGACCTTTAATTGTGTAACTGAATGATTGAAGGCAGCGAAATGCTCAGAAACCGACTGACCCTGCGTTTTGTGTCGAATAGCAGATTTGTGCGACGAAATTCTATCCTTCAAACGTTGCATTGTCATGCCTACATACGCAAGGCCACAAGGGCACTTGAGCATGTAGACCACATAACACGAGTCGCAAGTGTAAAAACCTTTAAGATGAAAAAGGGTACCCTGTGAGGGGTGTGTGAAGGTATTCCCTCTCAAAACCATACCACACATGTGACACCCCAAACAGGGATACATCCCACTCCGTCTCCTCTCCACAGGTGTCCTCCTATTAACGGTCAATTTATCCTGTATTGTAGGGGCCCTTTTGAAAGACATAATCGGAGGAAAGCGAAACTCAGGGACATGTGGAAAACCATCAGACAAAATCCGCCAATGTTTGCGTATTATCCGCGAAATAACATCGCTCCCGGCAGAAAAAGTGGACACGAACGGAATACGAGGGCCAGTCAGCTTCTTCCTACCTCCTGCTCGAGGAACTAGTGACTTGGACGGATAGCCCCTTTTACGGAATTTATCCGTCATCTCCTTTCTACGTACACTACGTTGTGACTCGTCACTAACAATCCTATCCACCCTGTTAAGCCGACTGCAAGGGATACTGTTCTTAGTCCCCACAGGATGGAAGCTCCCATAATGTAACACTGAGTTACGATCTGTACTCTTGGTAAATAAATCAACAGACGCGGATGTCGGTGGGCGGCTGAACGTACGGCCGCTTGGACATGACGTGGCACACCTGGATTGGCTAGTGCCGGTCCAGGAAGTGATCCATGCGTCTGGGAATATAGTTTGAATGGTGTGTACTGTCTTGTGGATTACAGCGTGGCCTGATACATAAACACACACAGTTTGATCTGGCAGGTAAGTGGTTACTGATGTGGTTTGCATATTAGATGTGTCAGTTCCCCATCAAGTCCACCACTTGATTCCACCCAGTAGGGCACTGATTGGTGCATTTAATGGGTGTGGGGTATTTAACCACTTCCCGACCGCCATATTGACAAATGGCGGCTGGGAAGTGGACCCCGCAAGGACCGCCGTATTGACAAATGGCGGCGGTCCTTGTAGGGGCATGGGCGGAGCGATCGCGTCATCCGTGACGCGATCCTCCGCCGGGAGTCGGAAGCCAGGCATTTTGCCTCTGCTCGCCGGCCACTTAGCAGCGCCGGCGAGCGGAGGAATCCGTGCATGGAGCCAATCAGAGAGTATAAGGCACTTTGTTAGGTAAACAAAGTGCCTTATACGTGCTTCCTCCTCGCCTCGTGGTCTCATCGTTGCAGAGACCACCAGCGAGGAGAAACCACTTGTGAGTATTCAATATACACTGCTTTTTTTGCCCTCAGCCTCCCTGATCACCCACCCCAGCCTTCCTACCCCCCCTGATCACCCCAGCAGACCCCTGCCCAGCACCCTTGCACCCCTGCAAACCCCCCCCCCACCTGCCACTAACTAGCGACGCTGCCCCTTAGTTTAGGTCCCTAACTGCCTCCTAGTTACCCCTGATCCCCCCCCTACCTTTAGATCACCCCCAGACCCCATCCCAGACTGCCCCCCTGTATACTGTATACATCTGTATACAGCTACCTTACCCCCTGATCCCCCTCTGATCCCCCTCTGATCACCTGTCCATCACCCCTCAGCACCCCCACCCATCAGTGCAGACCCTAACTGCCCCGCGGGGGTAACCGATCACCTGCCCAGGCCCTCGATTGCCCTCATACCCCCCTCCTGATTACATCCCCTGCTCTTTGTTTACATCTGTCCTCCCCAGCAATCACTAACTGATCTGCGATCAGTAAACCCCCTGTGTCCGCCTCTCATCAGATCAGGACTCAGTCTGCCCCGTGCGGGCTCCTGATCAACCCCCCACCCCCTCAAATCGCCCTCAGAAAAATCACCGTCCAAGTGCATTGTATTTGACTGTGCTGTGATTGTATCGATTGTGCTGCGCTTGTATTCGATTGTGCTGCGATTGTATTTGATTGTCCCGTGATCTGCTTCGATTGTCCCGTGATTGTTTGATTGCCTCTGAGGCCCCACTTCCCACCAACCCCCACCCCACCCCCACCCCCACCCCCCATCACCTTCCGAGTGCATCAGATTTGATTGTGCTGCGCTTGTATTCGATCGTGCTGCGATTGTATTTGATTGTCCCGTGATCTGCTTCGATTGTCCCGTGATTGTTTGATTGCCTCTGAGGCCCCACTTCCCACCAACCCCCACCCCACCCCCACCCCCACCCCCCATCACCTTCCGAGTGCATCAGATTTGATTGTGCTGTGCTTGTATTCGATTGTGCTGCGATTGTATTCAATTGTCCCGTGATTGTTTGATTGCCTCTGAGACCCCGCTTCCCGCCACACCCAACCCCACCCTCCCCCCAACCACACCCAACCCCACCCTCCCCCCCCACCACACCCAACCCCACCCTCCCCCCCACCACCTCCAACCACCACCTTCCGAGTGCATCAGATTTGCTTGTGCTGTGATTGGAGTCGATTGTGCTGTAATTGTATTTGATTGTCCCGTGATTGTTTGATTGCCTCTGAGACCCCACTTCCCACCAACCCCCACCCCACCCCCACCCCCACCCCCCATCACCTTCCGAGTGCATCAGATTTGATTGTGCTGTGCTTGTATTCGATTGTGCTGCGATTGTATTCAATTGTCCCGTGATTGTTTGATTGCCTCTGAGACCCCACTTCCCGCCACACCCAACCCCACCCTCCCCCCAACCACACCCAACCCCACCCTCCCCCCCCACCACACCCAACCCCACCCTCCCCCCCACCACCTCCAACCACCACCTTCCGAGTGCATCAGATTTGCTTGTGCTGTGATTGGAGTCGATTGTGCTGTAATTGTATTTGATTGTCCCGTGATTGTTTGATTGCCTCTGAGACCCCACTTCCCACCAACCCCAATACCTCTCAAATACTCCCTTTTTGCTAGGTAGGTGCTCTTTTTTTCTGGGTAGTCTCGGAGGAAAACCCCATAAATTTAGCAATCCACAATGGCAAGAAGGGGGCTTTCCGATGAGGAGGTATACAGGTACATGGACCAGTCGGATGAGTTCTTTTGGGAAGAATCATCCGTCGAATCTTCCGGGTCCGAATTTGAACCTGTAGAAAGCAGTGGTTCCCTGACCAAAAGTGATGACGAGGCTTTGGTCCCGGCTAGAGCCAGGCGTACCAGACCCCATGTCGTTAGACCGCAGGTGGCGGAGGATCCGCCTCAAGGGCAGCAGGGTGGTGTTAGCGCTGATGATAGTTTTCTTGGTGAGGCAGGCACCAGCAGCGCAGCATCTCCTGGACTTGGTACCAGTACTTCTGTAGACCCTGGTGAAATGGTGAGCGTCAGCATGGAAGTTGAAACTGGTACGGTGGCAAGTGCAGTAGTACCCCCGTCGCAGCCACCAAGAAGAAGACGGGCCCGTAGTACCCATAGACTCCCAGAGGTGCTGGCACAACCAGATTGGCAATCCCCTGATTCCGCCGCACCCGTAGTGCCCCCTTTCACCGCCCAGTCTGGAGTCCAGGTGGCGACAGCTCATCTAGGAACGGCCCTAAACTTTTTGCAGCTGTTCATCACCCAGGTTCTCTTGGACTTAATTGTGGTTGAGACCAACCGTAAAGCCACACAATTCATCACCGAGCACCCGGAGAGCATGTATGCCCAGCCTTTCGGGTGGAAACCAGTCCAAGTTTCCGACATTAAAATCTTTTTGGCCCTTATCCTTCACTTGGGACTAATGAAACAGAATGTATTGCGGTCGTATTGGTCTACGAACCCAGTACATCATGTTCCCTTGTACCCTGCTGCCATGTCCAGGACACGATTTGAGTCCATCCTGCGCTTCCTGCACTTAAACGACGACGAAACCTGTCATGAAAAGGGCCACCCTGCTTATGACCGGCTCCACAAAATTCGGCCCCTCATAGACCACCTGTCATCAACATTTGCAGATGCTTATATCCCTGAACAGAACATCTGCGTAGACGAGTCCCTCTTACGCTTTACCGGGCGCCTTGACATCAAACAGTACATCCCAAGCAAGCGCGCCCGGTATGGGGTAAATACTGTATAAGCTCTGTGAAAGGGCCACAGGCTATACATGTCGTTTTAGGGTCTATGAGGGAAAAGACTCAAAATTGGAGCCGGTCGGATGCCCTGACTACCTGGGGAGCAGTGGAAAGGTTGTGTGGGACTTGGTGTCACCCTTGTTCCAGAAGGGGTACCATCTTTTTGTGGACAATTATTACACAAGTGTGGCCCTCTTTCAGCACTTAAAGTTAGAAGGAATCCGATGCTGTGGCACTGCGTGGCCAGGGCTTCCCCCAACGGCTCGTTACCACCAGACTTGAACAGGGGCAGAGGGCCGCCTTGCGTACTGAAGACCTGCTCGTGGTGAAATGGAGGGACAAGAGGGACGTTTACTTTCTGTCCACCATTCACACAGACACGACAGTCCAAATTCAACGGGCAACTAAGGTCATTGAAAAGCCCCTTGTCGTCCACAAATATAATGTCAACATGGGAGGGGTGGACTTCAATGACCAGAGGTTAGCGCCCTATTTAATTACCCGGAAAACAAGACGCTGGTATAAGAAAGCGTCTTTTTATCTGATTCAATTGGCAATTTATAACAGCTTTGTTCTCTACAGTAAGGCTGGGAGAACTGGATCTTTCCTTTAATTTCAGGAACAGATCATTCTGGACATCCTGTATCCAGGAGGTGCCAGGCCCCCCCCCCCCCCCCAGATGCAACTAGCCGACTGCATGGTAGGCATTACGCCTATCAGATTCCGTGTGCCCCAGGTCAACGCATCCGAAGAAAACGTTGTCGTGTCTGCAGCAGGACTGGAAGAAGGAATGACACCAGTTTTTATTGTCCCAAATGTCCTGACCAGCCTGGCCTATGCGTAGGGGTGTGCTTTGAGAGGTACCACGAGCAGGTACACTATTAGAACCTAGGGAACTCCAGACATAGGAGTAGGCACACACTCAGTGGTCTTTCGCACATTGTCCCAGGTGGAGGAGAGGTGAGCTTGAAAACCAAAAAAACGGGTAAGCATAAAAGTCGGAAGAAGGATCGGTTTCCATGCTTGATATTGCTGATCTGTCCTGGGTTGGCGATATAAGACGGCATGTTTGAATTTCCCTTGAGTGTGGACACCCCCGGTTTATATGTGATTTGGGCCTATGATGATGCTTTAATGCCACACAGAGTCATCTCTATTGGCAGGCATTTTGCTGTATCTTACAGGCATAATGCTGTATACTAAAGTTCTGAGGCCCAGTCACATAAGTTGGTGGCTCACCCTGAGTGCAGGGTGGCACGGGGTGTCTCTCTCCTGAGGTTATCACTGCCATTGATGTGGAGGAAGATATGCCATTGATGTGGAGCAAGGTATGTTTGCCGTTCATTTTTCCTTTCAGCCCAGAGTGCATTACCCGTATACCCAATATAAGGAGTATAGCAGAAACTCCTAATACTGGCCATACATGTAATGATTGCAGAGACCCTAAAATGCCAGGACAGACTCCACAAATGACCCCATTTTGGAAAGAGGACACCCTAAAGTATTATGTGAGGTGCACGATGAGTTCATAAAAGATTTTAGTTTTTGTCACAAGTTAGCAGAATTTTTTTTTTTTTTTTAACAAAGTGTCATTTTCCGTTAACTTGTGACAAAAAATAAAATTTTCAATGACCTCACCATTCCCCTCATGGAATACCTTGTTGTGTATTCTTTCCAAAATGGGGTCATTTGTGGGGTTTGTTAACTGTCCTGGCAAGTGGGCGGGGTGCTAAATTTTGAGCACCCCTGTAAAGCCTAAAGGTACTCATTGGACTCTGGGCCCCTTAGCGCAGTTAGGGTGCAAAAAAGTGCCACACATGTGGTATCGCCGTACTCGGGAGAAGTAGTACAATGTGTTTTGGGGTGTATTTTTACACATACCCATGCTGGGTGGGAGAAATACCTCTGTAAATGACAATCTTTTGATTTTTTACACAAGTTAGCGGAAATATATTTTTATTGTTTTTTTTCACAAAGTGTCATTTTCCGCTAACTTGTGACAAAAAATAAAATCTTCTATGAACTCACCATACTCCTAACGGAATACCTTTGGGTGTCTTCTTTCTAAAATGGGGTCATTTGTGGGGTTCCTATACTGCCCTTGCATTTTAGGGGCCCTAAATCGTGAGGAGTAGTCTTGAAATGAAATTGTCCATTTACAGAGTTATTTCTCCCACCCAGCATGGGTATGTGTAAAAATACACCCCAAAACACATTGTACTACTTCTCCCGAGTACGGCGATACCACATGTGTGGCACTTTTTTGCACCCTAACTGCGCTAAAGGGCCCAAAGTCCAATGAGTACCTTTAGGATTTCACAGGTTATTTTGAGAAATTTTGTTTCAAGACTACTCCTCGCGGTTTAGGGCCCCTAAAATGCCAGGACAGTATAGGAACCCCACAAATGACTCCATTTTAGAAAGAAGACACCCCAAGGTATTCCGTTAGTAGTATGGCGAGTTCATAGAAGATTTTATTTTTTGTCACAAGTTAGCGGAAATTGATTTTTATTGGTTTTTTTCACAAAGTGTCATTTTCCGCTAACTTGTGACAAAAAATAAAATCTTCTATGAACTCACCATACTCCTAACGGAATACCTTGGGGTGTCTTCTTTCTAAAATGCGGTCATTTGTGGGGTTCCTATACTGCCCTGGCATTTTAGGGGCCCTAAACCACGAGGAGTAGTCTTGAAACCAAATGTCGCAAAATGACCTGTGAAATCCTAAAGGTACTCATTGGACTTTGGGCCCCTTAGCGCAGTTAGGGTGCAAAAAAGTGCCACACATGTGGTATCGCCGTACTCAGGAGAAGTAGTATGATGTGTTTTGGGGTGTATTTTTACCTATACCCATGCTGAGTGGGAGAAATCTCTCTGTAAATGGACAATTGTGTGTAAAAAAAATAAAAAAATTGTCATTTACAGAGATATTTCTCCCACCCAGCATCAGTATGTGTAAAAATACACCCCAAAACACATTATAATACTTCTACTGAGTACGACAATACCACATGTGTGGCACTTTTTTGCAGCCTAACTGCGCTAAGGGGTCCAAAGTCCAATGAGCACCTTTAGGCTTTACAGGGGTGCTTACAATTTAGCACCCCCCAAAATGTCAGGACAGTAAACACACCCCACAAATGACCCCATTTTAGAAAGTAGACACTTCAAGGTATTCAGAGAGGGGCATGGTGAGTCCGTGGCAGATTTCATTTTTTTTTGTCGCAAGTTAGAAGAAATGGAAACTTTTTTTTTTCTTTTTTTTGTCACAAAGTGTCATTTTCCGCTTACTTGTGACAAAAAATAATATCTTCTATGAACTCACTATGCCTCTCAGTGAATACTTTGGGATGTCTTCTTTCCAAAATGGGGTCATTTGGGGGGTATTTTTACTATCCTGGAATTCTAGCCCCTCATGAAACATGACAGGGGGTCTGAAAAGTCATAGATGCTTGAAAATGGGAAAATTCACTTTTTGCACCATAGTTTGTAAACGCTATAACTTTTACCCAAACCAATAAATATACGCTGAATGGTTTTTTTTTATCAAAAACATGTTTGTCCACATTTTTCGCGCTGCATGTATACAGAAATTTTACTTTATTTGAAAATATCAGCACAGAAAGTTAAAAAAATAATTTTTTTGCCAACATTCATGTCTTTTTTGATGAATATAATAAAAAGTAAAAATCGCAGGAGCAATCAAATAGCACCAAAAGAAAGCTTTATTAGTGACAAGAAAAGGAGCCAAAATTCATTTAGGTGGTAGGTTGTATGAGCGAGCAATAAACCGTGAAAGCTGCAGTGGTCTGAATGGAAAAAAAGTGGCCGGTCCTTAAGGGGTGTAAAGCCCACGGTCCTCAAGTGGTTAAGAGACTGCACTTTGTTTGTTTGTATATGGCTATGCCCGAAACAACGTTTCTCATTGTTGGAGATATTGAGGTGATGCAATAAAAGAGCTTACTGTTTACTCTTATGGTGTCTCCTACTTTTGGTGTACACAGTTCCAGTGAGTGTCCTGGGAGTGGAGCTTCATGGCGACTTCACAGTTGGAAAAGGTTGCAGTGACCAACAGACGACTGAGATCTTGTCTGTCGTGGAAAGGGGGACAGCCTTTTTGAAAACTCCAGATCCAAAACCACTACAACGTGACCTTGAATTGACAATGAAAAGGAAAATTAACTTGGACTTACATTCCAAAACTTTGGCTGAATATTGCCATGAAAAAAGGATTCCACGTTCAATGAGGTCACATGTGGTACCGGGTTTATTCCCTAATGATGAGGCATTTTGTGAGGTCTGGGCAAACATTTGGAATAAGGCGTCTCTGGACGCGATGCTACACACGATTGTTCGTATACAACGTGAGTTACCCCTCCTCACGGCCAAGATCGAAATTTTGACTAAACAGATCAAGGAGACCCTGCCTGCTGACAAGTTTAACGATTTGATGGAAGGACTAAATAAGAAAATGAGTGATTTAACGAAAAAGGTCGAGGAAGACAAGAGAGGAAAATTCACGAGAGATACATATGATTACATATCGGGCTATGTGTATTCGTGGCAGCGTCAACCAGGGATTCATAATCCTCGCAATCCTACACCAAGAGGAAGGAAGCCACCCCGGGGAGGTAAACCTCCACGTTCGGGAGCGGACTCGCCTCGTGAGGAATCTGGTGCCTCTTCACACGATAACTCCCCAAACTGAGGAGGAGGAGAAAGCACAGAGGGGGAGGCGCCGCAGGAGGAGGAGCCTCCAAGAAGAACATGAGTCCACGAGTATTACGTCAGAGGAGGAAACAGAATCCTTAGTGGTAAATATTTCCTCCTATAGACTGTCACCTATAGAAACTCAGGTCCTGAACTATGGACTTTCATTTTGTCCTACTTTTTTTACAGATTTTTTTCAATTGGATCAGGAATTGTTTTGTTTTTTTCGTAATATTAGACTTAAATATTTTTTTTCTTTTGTTTACCACCTTTTCCGTCATCTACTTGTGGTGACGATGATGGATGTTTCAGACTTAAAGCAATGGGCTTTAGGAATCCCAGTTCTTTTCTATCTCCAAGTCATCCCACTATTGATAACTTTGTGTCCAAGGTTCAGGGGGACATTAAGAAATTGGAGGAGGGCACGAAGAGGGGTGAATAGGGTGTATGTCACAATTTGAAAAAGGATGAGAGGGAGGCGTTGTCTAGATTACAGCAGAATGCTTCCATCACCATCTGCCCAGCCGATAAGGGCGGAGCGGTTGTGGTGATGGATACACAGATGTATGAGATGGAGATCTTGCGACAGCTGTCAGATGTTGCTGTCTATGAGCCTTTGTCTGGTGACCCTATTGTTGGGATACAGAGGCACATCGAGAGTGTGTTGCAGGATGCTCTTAGAAAAAATCTCATTGGCAATGAACTGTTTAAGTTTCTTAAAGCAGATTACCCTTCGACACCGAAGATATATACCCTACCCAAGATTCACAAGTGCCTAGCCAATCCTCTGGGCCGATAGTGGCCGGGGTTGGCTTGGTTTTTGTGCCCTTGGCCAAATTTTTGGATACAATACTTCAACCACTGGTTCGTTCTACCCCTTCGTATCTGAGAGATACTTCAATGTTTCTTAACAGGATTAGGGAGCTTCAATTCCCTGATGATCAACTCCTCCTTGTCACTCTGGATGTAGATAGCCTCTACACCTCCATCCCACATGATGGGGGTGTAGAGGCGGTCGATTGGTTTTTAATGACACGTACAGATCTTTCATTGGACCAGAGGAGATTTTGTCTAACTTTGTTGAGGATTGTTTTACAATGCAATTATTTTGAATTCAAGGGTCAATTTTTCATCCAACGCCGTGGTACTGCTATGGGGTCGAATGTGGCCCCCTCCTATGCAAATCGGTATATGAGCCTCTACGAAGAGGCATTCGTATGTAATAATGCGTTATTCCACCGGCACGCGTTGTGCTGGTGGCGCTATATTGATGATGTTTTCTGCATATGGAGGGGGCCACATGAGACCCTGGTAGAATTTATTTCTCAGTTACACGGCTGTTGTCCTTACATCAGACTGACCTCCCATTGTGACGCTAAATCTATCTCTTTTCTTGATACATTGGTTTCCAGGGGAGAGGAAGGAGTTCTCTCTATTGATTTATTTACCAAGAGTACAGATCGTAACTCAGTGTTACATTATGGGAGCTTCCATCCTGTGGGGACTAAGAACAGTATCCCTTGCGGTCAGCTTAACAGGGTGGATAGGATTGTTAGTGACGAGTCACAACGTAGTGTACGTAGAAAGGAGATGACGGATAAATTCCGTAAAAGGGGCTATCCGTCCAAGTCACTAGTTCCTCGAGCAGGAGGTAGGAAGAAGCTGACTGGCCCTCATATTCCGTTCGTGTCCACTTTTTCTGCCGGGAGCGATGTTATTTCGCGGATAATACGCAAACATTGGCGGATTTTGTCTGATGGTTTTCCACATGTCCCTGAGTTTCGCTTTCCTCCGATTATGTCTTTCAAAAGGGCCCCTACAATACAGGATAAATTGACCGTTAATAGGAGGACACCTGTGGAGAGGAGACGGAGTGGGATGTATCCCTGTTTGGGGTGTCACATGTGTGGTATGGTTTTGAGAGGGAATACCTTCACACACCCCTCACAGGGTACCCTTTTTCATCTTAAAGGTTTTTACACTTGCGACTCGTGTTACGTGGTCTACATGCTCAAGTGCCCTTGTGGCCTTGCGTATGTAGGCATGACAATGCAACGTTTGAAGGATAGAATTTCGTCGCACAATGCTGCTATTCGACACAAAACGCAGGGTCAGTCGGTTTCTGAGCACTTCGCTGCCTTCAATCATTCAGTTACACAATTAAAGGTCATGGTGATTGACGCTGTGCCTGTAGATTGGAGGGGAGGTAGTAGGGATACAGCTTTACTTAAAAAGGAGGCATTTTGGATAAGACGGTTGGGTATTCCTATCAGATGCATGGATGTGGACATGTTGGTACGCATGGGACTTCTCATGCGTGGCAACTTACGTGTACTTAAGCGGATGGACGTTGTGTTCAATGTTGAGTCATTGCGGATGTTGTTTAATGTCAATATACGCATGGTACACTTGCATGCGTACAAATAGACGCGTATGTCTTTAGCCGTCGTGCGCCATCATTGGTTGGTGTGGACGGTAGCGGCGGTTTTGTTGCGGTTTTTGCGTACGTTTGTACGCTAACACATTAGAGCAGCAATATTTTTATACGCTTGACATGTCCGCATGCATACTTTTGTACGCATCCTTCCGGGTTGTGACGTGGCGCAATGTGATTGGTTGAACGCGGACGTCGGTGGGCGGCTGAACGTACGGCCGCTTGGACATGATGTGGCACACCTGGATTGGCTAGTGCCAGTCCAGGAAGTGATCCATGCGTCTGGGAATATAGTTTGAATGGTGTGTAATGTCTTGTGGATTACAGCGTGGCCTGATACATAAACACACTCAGTTTGATCTGGCAGGTAAGTGGTTACTGATGTGGTTTGCATATTAGATGTGTCAGTTCCCCATCAGGTCCACCACTTGATTCCGCCCAGTAGGGCACTGATTGGTGCATTTAATGGGTGTGGGGTATTTAAGAGACTGCACTTTGTTTGTTTGTATATGGCGATTGCAATTTGAGAAAGGGCTATGCCCGAAACAACGTTTGTTATTGTTGGAGCCATTGAGGTGATACAATAAAAGAGCTTACTGTTTACTCTTATGGTGGTGCCGGCTGTGTTGCTGTTTACTGATACGAAGCACCCCAGTGGACACAGGGGTGAAGGCCAAGGCACACCTTAGACTTATACCTTTGTGGAGCTCCTCCTACGTTTGGTGTACACATTTTATTTCCTTTTGCTTTTTGAGTTTTCAACAATTTCAATGCTTCCAACTTTTTTTACATATGCTCTTTTGAGTACATTATAGGATCTAATAACTTGATCATCTTCATAGGCCACCTCAAAATCTTTGGATATAGAATCTTCTGTTGACCCTAACCTTTGGAATGCCTTACCACACCCAATCAACATCTCCAACCCTGAAGATTTTTAATTCCAAACTGAAAGGCCATCTGTATAGCCTGACATGTATGAACTCCTAACTTTTTCCTCTGTAACACATTGGCCTCAATTCACTTAGCATTATTGCATTCTGTAATGCTGAAAACAGCTGATTTTATCGATCACCTTCCCAAATTCTAATTCCCTAAACCTATTACCGCACAGAACATTGTCCTGCTCCACAGCTGGTAAGTGAGTCTTACTGCGCAGGGCTTAGTGAATTGAAGCATGTTTGTTCAGTAAATTATTGAACTTCTACGTCATGCTGAAAGTCTTTAGTGAATTTTGAAAGAAGTGTAAAATACCGAATGCAGTATTTTACCAAACTAAATGATTTTACCAAACTTCCTTTAGTGAATTGAGGCCATTGCATTGATCACAAACATATCTGACACATGTCTATGTCCTTTGAGTTTTCTGAAAGAAAAGGGGTTTACCAATATTAATGGGATATGTACATGAGTGTGCTAGGGAGTGAGAGATGAGGAGGCATAGGAAGTATTATAAAAACAATAGTTACATAAGCTCAGTTTACTTTAGTGTTAGTAATAATTTAATTTAAGGTGTTTGGTTATTAGACTTCAGCACTGGACCTGATCCTGACCTAAAGCTTCCAGGCACACTGATTTTCTTTTGCGGCTCTTGCCCTTAGGGCCCTTTTACACTTAATCAGTTGCTCTCAGTTAAAACGGAAAGAAAACTGATTTTCAAAGTAAGTCCCATATTTTCCTATGGCACCTCTTACACTTAACACGTTTTAACTGAAATCTTCTTCCCAATGCACTGCTATGGAAAAAAACGTGCACTAACGCGTACTAACGCATACTAACGCACACTTAGGCCTCGTTCACATCATTTAGCGCAGATGGCTGTGCGATCGGAACGCAACGCGTCCAATCGCACGCCATCTGCTCTCCTATTCGCTGCGCTGCAGATCCCATTCATTACAATGAATGGGATCTGCGCTGCGATTCCCAAAAATGCGTGCAGTACGCGATAGCGCAATCGCGCTGCCGCGCAGCGCATATGATGGAAACGGTAGAAGGGCTGTCTATGCCCTTCTACCGTTCTTGCGTGTCGCACACTATACGCACTGCCAAAATGCGCACGGCAGCGCGTATAGTCTGAACGAGGCCTAATGCATACCAACTGATTAAGTGTAAAAGGGGCCTAAGCCTTTGGAATTTAGCTTCCACTCCAGGCCAATTTGCGTGAATGGCTGGGGGCGGAGATTGCAGGGGATCGTGTGTGCATTAGCATCGCATAGCAGCGCATCCTCACTGGAATGACAGAGCTCCGTTCCACCATCAGTCTCCCAGCCACGATTGCCTCTAGGAGACTGTTAGACAGCGAAACTCTGTCTATTTAGTCTGTACAGCGCTGCGATGTATGGCAGCGCTGTACTGGGGACAGCCGTGTGACACGGCTGTCCCCCGGGCAGCAAGGAAGCAGTCCGCTGTCATAGGCTGAAGCCTATGACAGCCAATTGCACTAATTTGCTGGTGGGATAAATAATTAAATAATAAAAAAAGAAGAAATGTATTGTTATTTTAATAAAATAAATATTTGTAAAAAAAAAAATCTGGGGAGAAATCAGACCCCACCAACAGAAAGATCTGTTGGTGAGCAGAAAAGGGAGGGGGAATCACTTGTGTGCTGGGTTGTACGGGCCTGCAGCGAACTCTTAAAGCTGCAGTGGCCTATTTTGTAAAAAATGGCCTGGTCTCTAGAGGGGGTTTAACATCGCAGTCCTTAAGTGGTTAAGATCAAGCTGTGCCAGCCTCACAATCTCTAGAACTCTGCAGAGTTTTAAGTCCTTATCACACAGCTGGCTTTTACGAGAGGAAGATGAACCTCTAGTCCCCTTCAAATCCATAATTTCCATAATTTCTTCATATTTAATGGGTTAGGATCGTCTACTAGGTGACTTAACATTCGCAGAGTTTGTTGGGCTCAGTTTGAGACCTATTGTAATGATTGGTGTCAGCGAGAACAGATTTCTCTGATTATTGGTGATCTGCAGTATCACCAATAATACAGATGCTATACCTGATTATGTGTGATCTGCAGAATCACCAATAATACTGGTATAGCCAGAAACAGGACAACCAATGTAAGGGTATGTGTTTGGTGCAACAGTAATGATAGAGATACTCGCTATTCCCAGAGGAGCTGGGAGATAGGAATATTTCTATATAACACAGGAATACAAACTCCAGCAAGCTGGAGATACAGACAATAGTGAGATAGTTCACCCGAGGAGCGGGTAGAACTATGTTGAACAAGTGTACTGATCACCCGAGGAATAGGTGATTCAGACTGTACTGTAGCCACTATCACCTGAGGGGCAGGTAGAGTGGATAGTACTGTAGTGACTATTCACCTGAGGAGCAGGTGATAAAGACTGGATTGCAGCAACTGACCACCTGAGGAGCAGGTGATTCAGACTGTACTGCAGCTACAGACCACCTGAGGAGTAGGTGATTCAGACTATACTGCAGCTACTGACCACCTGAGGAGCAGGTGATTCAGATAATACTGCAGCTAGTACTCTCCTGAGAAGCAGGTGATTCAGGCTGTACTGCAGCTACTGACCACCTGAGGGGCAGGTGATTCAGATAGTACTGCAGCTAGTATTCACCTGTGAAGCAGGTGATGCTGGCAGAGAATTCCTCACCAGTGACTAGGCTCACTGGTGAGGATAGGAGAGTCAGACAAGCAGGTTTGGCAATGAGCGGACAGATACGGCACAGAGACAGAAAGCTAGATCAGAGTAGTGTTTCAGGCAGAGTCGGCAACTACAGGATCTTCTCAAAAAATTAACATATTGTGATAAAGTTCATTATTTTCTGTAATGTACTGATAAACATTAGACTTTCATATATTTTAGAGTCATTACACATAACTGAAGTAGTTCAAGCCTTTTATTGTTTTAATATTGATAATTTTGGCATACAGCTCATGAAAACCCAAATTTCCTATCTCAAAAAATTCGCATATTTCATCCGACCAATAAAAGAAAAGTGTTGTGTCGTGCTGAAAAATGAAATCTTCATCTCCATAAAGCTTTTCAGCAGATGGAAGCATGAACCCACTTTTGAACCAGAAACAGCGGCAGAAGCGCCTGACCTGGGCTACAGAGAAGCAGCACTGGACTGTGGCTCAGTGGTCCAAAGTACTTTTATTGGATGAAAGCAACTTTTACATGTCATTCAGAAATCAAGGTGCCAGAGTCTGGAGGAAGACTGGGGAGAGGGAAATGCCAAAATGCCTGAAGTCCAGTGTCAAGTACCCACAGTCAGTGATGGTCTGGGGTGCCATGTCAGCTGCTGGTGTTAGTCCACTGTGTTTTATCAAGGGCAGGGTCAATGCAGCTAGCTATCAGGAGATTTTGGAGCAGTTCATGCTTCCATCTGCTGAAAAGCTTTATGGAGATGAAGATTTCATTTTTCAGCACAACCTGGCACCTGCTCACAGTGCCAAAACCACTGGTAAATGGTTTACTGACCATGGTATTACTGTGCTCAATTGGCCTGCCAACTCTCCTGACCTAAACTCCATAGAGAATCTGTGGGATATTGTGAAGAGAAAGTTGAGAGACTCAAGACCCAACACTCTGGATGAGCTTAAGGCTGCTATCGAAGCATCCTGGGCCTCCATAACACCTGAGCAGTGCCACAGGCTGATTGCCTCCATGCCATGTCGCATTGAAGCAGTCATTTCTGCAAAAGGATTCCTGACCAAGTATTGAGTGCATAACTGAACATAATTATTTGAAGGTTGACTTTTTTTGTTTTAAAAACACTTTTCTTTTATTGGTCGGATGAAATATGCAAATTTTTTGAGATAGGAAATTTGGGTTTTCATGAGCTGTATGCCAAAATCATCAATATTAAAACAATAAAAGGCTTGGACTACTTCAGTTGTGTGTAATGAATCTAAAATATATAAAAGTCTAATGTTTATCAGTACGTTACAGAAAATAATGAACTTTATCACAATATGCTAATTTTTTGAGAAGATCCTGTATATCAGATAGGCAAAGGTACAGGATCAGTAAACAGAAGAGTAGTCAGGCTAGCAGAAGGTCATAACAAATAATACAATTCAATTAGTACTTTAAGCTATCAATAGAATCTGGCTAAGTGTGGATCCCCAGTTCCGGCTGGTTCTAGCACACTTTGGGATCTGACTAGGTCTGATTGCTAACACGTAGCATTTGCAACAGCAGGCGCGGAGCAACTGAATGACCTGTCCTATATATACTGCAAGCGCGCCACAGCGCCGCCCCAGTCACTCAGCCAATCCGGAGCATATCTGGAGTCAGCTGATCGCCTGATCAGCTGACTCCCCTTCTAGTTGCATAAAGGTCCTGTCGCCTGGCGCGCGTGCGTAGCCCTCAGTCTATGAGCAATAGAAGGACCAGTCAAAGCACCAGCGTGTAACTGCACGGCGGAAACCGCCGGCTGCGACGCGGAGATAGCCGCCATGCCGCTTGCTGTTGCGGCCGTATCTCCGCTATCAATTACATCTATTCTGGGAAATTACCAGAATGACCGAACATAACACTGCATAGTAATCAAGGTTTCCATAACATGTCCCAGCTGGGCACCCATGTTTCATAACTGTGGACTCTTGGTGCCTCACTGAATGCAGGTGTGCAGTCTAATTTGACTGATTTAACAGTTTGTTGATATGACTCACATGTGTGGGAAAATCTAGTTTTGCCAGATTTCTTCTCTTCTGTAAGAGGGTTGGAACTACTCCTCCTTCAGGGAGGGCATCATCTTTTGTGTCAACTCCTCCCTGAAGGACGAGGTCTTTAAGAGTTTGTTACACTCAGACCTCTGGGTCCTTTGTCTATAAGCTATTGTTGAATTCCATCAATCGACAGGCCAGCAGGAAACTGGCCAAATCACGATTTTGGATTATTCACAATAAAGATTTTATCACTTACTGGACTCCAACAAAGTATTTTGAACTTTCTGGCATTCTACCTAATTTCTCCTCTCTTGCTTATTCTATCTGTTAAGCTGCCAGATATCTTTTTTGCCAGCTCCAATGTATATTTGTGTGTATAGGTTTTATGATAAAATTAACAATTTAATCATTCCAGCTTTGCCCTTATTACCTGATTATTCTGATCTATGCTAGAACTTTGTCCTCAAGGAGAGACACACGAACACTGCCTTATTGTCTTATTTTTATAGGAAACATTTAAATAGCTATAAATTCTTTATTAGAACGTAGTTTCATATAAATTGAGTACAAAACAAACACTTAAAAAAATCCTTAGGCCAAACATCATGTTATGACATGTACAGACTGAGGGGTTTCATATATCCATATCCATACAAGAGATGCAGTAGTGACTGCAGGGCCTGTTCTATTCACACTGACATGATTACTAATTTAATTTATGCCTTCAGCTTCAAAATATTTCTTGAGCAATGTCCCTCATTGAGTGTGACACTCTATAAAATAGAGACTGTGTAATTTATTAGAAATCTGTGTAAGAAATTGAATGTTTATAGGAACAAACTGCTTTAGGCAATGGAGCACATCTACTCATTTTAAAATCATAAACTTCATTGTTTTCCATGATTGGATATTTTTTCTTGTCTCTGAAAAAATCCGAAAGCAGTAAATAAATGTGAATGATTGGTGAGATTTCTGTCACTTTTAAAGAGAGTCTGAAGCCATTAAAATGACCTCTTTTTATTTCCCAGTCCTCTTCAGCATTAAGATCAAAGATGATTCGCTGCATCCCTGCTGCAGAATGATGTATTTATCCCTCCAAAATCCCTGGAGCAAAATTCTGCATTACTTCCTGGAAAAGACAGAGCTGAATGCAGTAGCTCTGCCCCCAGTCCAGTCAATCTCGGCGGATCTCTTCCTCTCCCCACCCCTCTAATCTTCTTTCACTGAGAAGGGTGGGGAGAGGCGGAGATCGGCAGAGATTGACTGGACTGGAGGCAGAGCTACTGTGCTCAGCTCTGCCTCCCCCAGACAGCAAAATGTGTGACTTGGAAAGTCGTATAATTTTGCCCCGAGATTTAGGGGGAATAAATACCTCCTTCTGCCACGGGGAAGGCAGCGAATCATCTTTGATCTTAATGCTGAAGAGGACTTGGAAATAAAAAGAGGTAACTCTGGGTACAGATGTTTTTCTGCTTCTATGTAGACACTCAGATACATAGATTATTTGTGCAAATGTTCCTTGATTAGCTGATAAGTTGATGTTTGCAGTCAACATGGAGAGTTAACATGGAACCAAATAACTTTTCTAATTTCGCACAGTATACTGAGGTCTGTTCACAAAATGTAACTTAATAAATACAGCCCAGTATCTGCCAATGGCAGGGATCACCTAATGCCAAATACATGTGCTTGCTGCGTGCTTGAGCAACCAGCTGAAAAAACACAATGCCTTCCCCAAATACTCGCCAAGTCTCCAGCGACATCTTGTACATTTCCTGCAGCTCCTAGGAGGCTCCTAACGGCTTTCCGGCATCCAGAAAGCCTTGAAGAGGTCACTAGGAGCTGCAGGAAGTCTACAAAACATAGCTGGTGGAGGCCCTGTAAGTATTTTGATGCCTCCAAACCTGCCCAAAACCCTGCAAAAAACAGCCCCGTTATTCAGGCATGCCGGTTAGTTGAAAGCTGAGACATCCGGTTGCCTGAGTTTCAGATAACAGGGACTTTGCTGATCAAATTATATCACTGTATCTATCTTATTCTATGAATTATCTCTCCTTAACCCTTTAAGCACCAAATAAGCAAAAAAGGATTCAAAGTAAGGTAAGACAACTAATATTGAAGATAAACAGTAGCAACTTAGTGTGAGTGATTTTTGTTTCTTGGAGATGCCTGAAAATATATTTTATAGTTTAGATAAAAATGGATGACCTTTTTATTTGTTTTCATCATATTTTTAAAACTTTTTTTAGCACTCAATAAGCAAGAAATCATTAAAACGAAGGCAAGTACAGCAACACTGAAGTTATGTTAATCATTAGCAACTTAATTATGAGTGGTTTTCTTTCCCTTTTTTCTTGAAAAGTTGTGACAATATATTTTTCTGTTTGAGATGAACATTAATTAAATAAAAGTTTCCTGCATCCACCCAATTGTTCAATATGCAGAATATTTGTGTTTCTCCTGTAATGTTGGTTGTCATTCTGCCTGTGTTTTCCTTTATCCTTTCATGCTGGTTAATGTGGACAAATGGTGGAGAAAAATCCAATTATATGGAGACGTCTGCCTGCTTTAAAGCGGAACTGTAAATTTCTTTAAACCAAACAGTTTCACTTACCTGGGGCTTCCCCAAGCCCCCAGCAGTCGTCCTGTGCCCTCGCCGGTCCTGCCCGAGCTTCCGTTCTCCCGTGGGAGCTACTTTCATTACCGCCGACTTGCAACTACGCCTGCGCGCCCTGGGCAATGCGGTGCTTTCTTTGCATTTCCGCCCGCTATAGCTGCTCTAGTGGGTGGGAACGCGAAGAAAGCATCGCATTGCCTGGGGCGTGCAGGTGCAGTTGCCGTCGACTTGTAAGTCGCGGTAATGAAAGTAGCTCGCGCGGGAGAACGGAGGCTCGGGCAGGACCGGCGAGGGCACAGGATGGCTGCTGGGGGCTTGGGGAAGAGCCAGGTAAGTGAAACTGTTTGGTTTAAAGTGGACCCTAATTAAAAATACAAGATTTCAGAAATAACATCTGTTTTCTAAATTATAATAATAAATAGCAGCCTTTTTTCAGCTGCATGATGACAAATATAAAATATTTAACATTTATTGGAGGAACCCCTCCCTTCCTTTTAAATTGCCGGGACAGAATCTGACAGACTGGTGGAGTAGATGGTGTCCAGCAATGGAGGAATTGCTAATGGCTGCCCCCAGTATAACCCTAGTTATGAAAAGAGAAGGGTGAAAAGCATGCACTGAAATGATCATAGGTTTGAAGGAGTGTGTATTTATCTTTGTATGTGTCAGAGTGGTGCAACTAAATATTTTTAATTAAAAAAAATGTTTGGTTTGGGTCCGCTTTAAATGAATTTACAGTTCCACTTTAAATTGGAGAAACTGCTTTTCTTTGTATTTCATTGGGCTTGAATGTTTTTCTACCTATACAAAAAGACTGTCTTTCATTTAAATTTAACATTCTCCTTTTTTTTCCCTACGAACCAAAATAACCAAATTACAGTTCTGTGAGAAAACAATTACACAGTGCAATGTTACTGCCATGTAGATGAAAATGGTTCAGTAACTTGAAATGTCTTTATTACAACTATTTGATGAAGTTTTTTTAAGAAGAGATAGAGACACCAGGCATTGAAAACCTTACATTTTCTCTAGAAGACAGCACCTGCTTTGCCTGTACAATGAAGTCTCTTTTCTAAAAGCAATGACATAAGTGACAGATGACTTCTTCATGGGTTATTTACTTACAATATGTTACAAAAGAGAAGCGTTATATATTCTAATAGTAGCATTTCAATAACTGATGTATGACAAGAAATGATGTGTTGATTTCCTGTTATTTACTCATGTAAATATGTTTAAATTGTTTGCCAAATGACGGAATGTTTGCTTTTAAATTGCTTCTGTTTCTTTTGTGTTTTGTTTTTTTTTTTTTCTTTAGTGAATAGATCACAGGCAATGCATTCAAGTAAATGTGTTAATGTGGCTTCCAATTGCTTACAAATGTATTTAAATTATGAAACCTTAGCTTTTTGGGTTTTTTTGTGATGTGTTTAACAAGTCCAAGGGACCACTCACTAGATTACTAGTGTCACATGAAACAAGAGAATTAATGCATCATGTGATGTAAGTAGATGTCACATGTTGCACTGGAACGAAAGACAGTAGAGGTGAAAGGTTTGTATTTGGTATTGCCTCCAGGATGGAGAAGCATACATGCAAAGTGCTCCTTAAGGAATTTTAATGCACTTCTTACCTAGTTCATAATGAAACCTGAATGCTAATGCTAATATACTTTTTTTCTGAACCAGAAGATAGATTGCAGGAAATAAACAGGATAAAGAAATTCAAGATTTGTGTTGGGGGCCTCATGAAAGTATCTTTTTTGTGTGTCCGAAGTGCTAGTTAATTTCTATGTTTGCTTTCTTATTTGTATCTCCTACTTTTTGTATTGGGTTAGCTGATTAAAGATAGAGACAGGGGAAATAGTTTTAGCAGACACACCAAATAAATAAGGAGATTAATGCTTTCCTAAAATGCTGTTTAGAATATTACCATTTCATCACCACCGCTCACTGCAGCCCTAGACCTTGCAGACCCTCTTGGGCAAATCAGAAGGGTGCCTGGTAAAAAGGGTGCCACAATAGACTTACATGTCATTTGCCATAATAAGCAGCTAATAGTGGTAAAAAGACACTTGGAATTTCATTACGGCTATATCACATACATTTTTGCAGCTACACTATAGGACTTGATTTTCTTTTAAAGTTATATCATAATGAAGGCTATGTCATGTAATATATTATAAATAACCTTTATATATGTGCTTCTACATTGTGGCTACAAAAATTATGGATATATACCTGCGATATATATATATATATATATATATATATATATATATATATATATATATATATATATATATATATATATATATATGGATAGCTAACCCTGCTATCCATTATTGTTGAGGATGAACCACTAAAATAACAAAATCGATATATAAATAACGTTTAGATCTATTATTTTTATATCTTTGTGCCTACATTGTACTAAATAAGTTAGATATTTATAGGCATTTTAACTTAACAAATTGTGGCTAAACAGGCCATGTACTCTACAATAATGGGTATGTTAGCAAAATATAGGGAATATTTTTCCACCTATAATGGTAATATCTTTCTGTCTACATTTTGTCTGCAAGGTTTTATATATTTATAGCCATTATAACTTTTTAGATTATGGCTACACCTATTCCAAATACTGTTTATATTATTGCAGCTATAAATAACTCTTCACTGCATTGAATTTGAACTACTGCATTGACTATTGAATAGGAACTACTATGCTGCAGCTACAAAAAACAGTTTTTATAATGAAATTGAAAAGGATGTGGGATTGTTAAGGTTAGGTACCACCAGGTGGGTTAGGCACTACCGTAGAAGGTTAAGGTAGGGCACCTTGGCGGATTAAGGTTAGGCACCACCATGGGGCATTAAGGTTAGGCACCACCATGGGAGTAGGCACCAGAGGGAGGGTTAAGGATAGGCATTGGTAGAGGAAGTGTTCTGTGTGAGAGTAGGGTTAGAGTAGGTCATAGTAAAATATCAGTAAAGACGTTGATGTTAGAGTTCTAGGCTAGGCCTATCATCCATCAGGAAGGCAGTCTTTACTCACAGAATGCCCTTATGCAAGCTACGAGATAGAAACAACCAGAACTGCACCCACCAGACAGCCGATGTGCTGAAAATAAACCACCTTTCCAATGGAGGTTATACACAGATAGCAATTCCAAGAGATGATCCAGCAGTGTCTTTTATAAGAAGTATAATTCAAAGTGCTTGCAATAAAGGAGGCTAAACAGACAGTGCTGAGTCATCCTTTGGATTTGCTACTTATGCAAGCTACTGTCAAGACCTTTCAAGCAATTGACTCTTCTACAGGATTAAATAAGTGTCCTGGTCTTATGACATTACTGGATCTTAATAAGGATTTTGCTACTGCTCTCAATATTATTTACTTTCATTGTTGGAGGTCTGGTCGCTGTATGAGATTTAGAGATGTTTTATGGAAAGGGCTGTTTTGACCATGCAAAAAGTTGAACACAACATCTGACAAGAGAATTAATCCTTCTGGCAGTATTTACAGACCTGCCTGTGTATACACACTTCGATAAAGCGGCTCTTGCCAGATCTCTAACATGATTTAAAAATCTAATTCCAGATCATTATCACCATAGGCATTTGATTTCTATACTGTATCAATATCCCCCCCCCCCCCACACACACACACACACACTCACACTCACACTCACACCGAGTGATGCCAGACTGCCTATCCAAAACCAAGTGGAAAAAAACCTTGATCTTACTCTTCTGGATGATCAGTAGCAGAAAGTTGTGTTTGTAAACCATAAAGGCTGATTGAATGGGAAGGAACAGTAGCATGGGTGTAAAATACTTACTTGCTGTGACAGAACACCTAAGATTTTTCACAAGATTATCCAATTGACTTCTAGTTGTTGTTAGATAAGTGGTAATCAGGAAGGGTCCATTTAGCACATCATCTGGCGCCCTGTCCTACAAACATTGTAGGACATTCTTGCATCTATTCAAGCCCTTTTTTTTTATTCTATAAGAAATTCATGTTGAACCATTTAGTTAATGTGACCTGCTCTAATTCCCTGAAACTGGAAATCTACCTCACCCAGTTCTATCTATGTCTGCATGGTTTAAAATGATTAACTGTTAAACAAATATTACATTTCTCTCTCCTTGGGTGTAGTCCTCTCATGCCTTAAATCCACTACCATTGTGCCAGTTCCCCAAAAAAACAAAAACAATAGGATAACCTGTCTTTATGATTACCGACCAGTTGTTCTCTCCCTGTCATCGCCAAGTGCTTTGAACAACTGATAGCCACACACATATCAAAACCTTTATCCTAGCAAATCTAGATCAACACCAGTTTGCCTACCGAAGAAATAGATTGACTAAATACGCCATCTGTGTAGCAATCCATAGTGCCCTCTCATAACTACAAAAGCCCAACACCTATCCAACACCTATGTTAGGATGCTCTTTGTTGCACTAGGTCTTGCTCCCTCCATAAGTAGCTGTTTACTGGACTTTCTTACAAATTGCCCTCAAGCTGTCAGGTTAGGAAAACACACATCTTCCACCCTTACCCTGAGCACTGGTGTACCACAGGGCTGTGTACTAAGTCCTCTCCTCCAGGGTCGGACTGGGACACTAAGGGCCCACCAAGGAAGTTTTAGCCTGCCCCCCCCCCCCCCCCGATCCCCTCTCCTCCTCCCCCCCTCTCCATTTTGGGCTCACATACACATGTACTCTAGAAATTATGCATGACTTTATGGTAGGAAATAGATTGTGAACACTTCTGAGGACAGTCTCTAATAGCGATATGTCCACATGCAGCACGCGCAGCAAAAAAAATGGGTGTCACCATGCACCGGAACATCGGCGTGGTCATGATGAGTCATGGGCACACTTAAAAAAAAAAAAACACAAAATAAGTAGCAGTGCTATTCACAGAGATTAGGTCTGACCAGATACATTTTAGATAAAATAATCAAGTAGTTACATGCCTCATGATAATTCATCAAGTGGTCAAATGGCAGCAGATTTTCCGACAAAATGCAATCAGGTTGGCGGCAGATACCCCCACAAAATGCAATCTGGTTGGCGGCAGATACCCCCACAAAATGCAATCTGGTTGGCGGCAGATACCCCCACAAAATTAAATCTGGTTGGCGGCAGATACCCCCACAAAATACAATCTGGCTGGCGGCAGATAACCCCCACAAAATGCAATCTGGTTGGTGGCAGATACTCCCACAAAATGCAATCTGGTTGGTGGCAGATACCCCCACAAAATGCAATCTGGTTGGTGGAAGATACCCCCACAAAATGCAATCTGGCTGGCAGCAGATAACCCCACAAAATGCAATCTGGCTGGCGGCAGATAACCCCACAAAATACAATCTGGCTGGCGGCAGATAACCCCACATAATGCAATCTGGCTGGCGACAGATACCCCCACAAAATGCAATCTGACTGGCGGCAGATACCCCCACAAAATGCAATCTGGCTGGTGGCAGATACCCCAACAAAATGCAATCTGGCTGGTGGCAGATACCCCCACAAAATGCAATCTGGCTGGCGGCAGATACCCCCACAAAATGCAATCTGGCTGGTGGCAGATACCCCCACAAAATGCAATCTGGCTGGTGGCAGATACCCCCACAAAATGCAATCTGGCTGGCGGCAGATACCCCCACAAAGGCAGGTCCCAGTTAGTGGGGCCCCCCCAGAGCTGAGGAGGGGGGCACAGCGCAGGAAGGGGGGAAATTGTGCACAGAGCGGCGGGGAGGGAGGGAAGCCTCCCTCCCCTCCCTCACCTAGGGGCCCCCCCTTCCACGTTACCCCCCCCCTCCAAAATTGCAGCCAGCGGCAGCAGCGAGGAATCACTTACCGGCATCAGGCGAGCGATAGCGCTGCATGCCACTTGGCTGGGCTCCGTCTCCTGCACTGACTAATCACGCTCTCGCAGTACTTCTTGTGAGAGTGTGATTGGCCAGTGCAGGAGACGGAGCCCTGCCCAGCGGCACGCATCGCTATCGCTCCTCTGAGCATGCCGATTCCTCGCTGCTGCCGCTGGCTGCAATTTTGGAGGGAGGGGGGAGCGCGGAAGGGGGGGGGCCCTCAGTAGGGATGGTCGGAAATGCCAATTTCCGATTCCCCGGTAAATCTGCATTCCAATATTGCCAATTACCGATTCCGTTTTCCGCTACCAATTTCTGCATTCCAATGCGGAATTTCCGCCGGAAATCGCGGAAATTTCTGCCGACTTTAACATCGATTTTCTCAAAAACTATAAGGTCTTTTTGAAAACTTTCTTTTGCATCTTGTTCACAAGATTCGGTTTAATAAACCCTGAAAATTTGGTGTTTCTAGGACTCACGGGGGCTTTGCTATTAACCGCTAAAGTCGGCGGATTTTTACTGTAATGTAAAATGCAGAAAATAGGCAGATGCAGATTTTCTGCATTTTACATTACAGTAAAAATCTGCCGACTTTAGCAGTTAATAGCAAAGCCCCCTTAAGTCCTAGAAACACCAAATTTTCAGGGTTTATTAAACTGAATCTTGTGAACACGATGCAAAAAAAGTTTTTAAAAAGAATCGTTTTTGAGAAAATCGATGTTAAAGTCGGCAGAAATTTCCGCGATTTCTGGCGGAAATCCGCCTACCGCACTTGCATTACCAATTTCCGCATTCCGATGCGGAAATGCAATTTCCGATCGGAATTTCGGAAATTGCATTTCAGTGGAATCCGAATGAGCATCCCTAGCCCTCAGGTGAGGGAGGGGGGGGGGAGGCTCCCCCCCCCTCCCCGCTGCTCTGTGCACAATTTCCCACCTTCCTGCGCTGTGCCCCCCTCCTCAGCTCTGGGGGGCCCCCCAGGAGGGAAGGCAGCCGGGGCCCACCGATGGAACCATCGGTGGTTCAGTGGGTCAGTACGACCCTGCTCTCCTCTATGCACTTTTCACCCATGACTGCCAGCCTACACATAACTCGAACATAATCCCTAGGTTTGCAGATGATACAACTGTCATTGGGTTTATATCTGGCAATGAGGAAGCTACATACAAAGAAGAAATTAGGAACCTGACAGCATGGTGCAACATTAACAACCTGTTAATAAATACAAAAAAGACTAAAGAAGTTATTCTGGACCACCAAAAACACCAATCATATACCGATAATGATCAATGCAGAGGCTGTGGAGAGAGTTTCCAGCTTTCCATTTTTGGGAGTCACCATCGCAGAGAACCTGTCATGGGCTGACAATGCTTTAGCTGTAACTGGCAAAGCACAACAACGCCTCTACTTTTTGCGAAAACTAAGAAGTACTAACCTTCCATAGAAGCTGCTGGTTAATTTCTACTGATGTACTATAGAAAGCTTTTTGACCAATTGCATGAGGGCCGGCCGGGTACAACAGCTGCAACAAGGCTGCTCAAGAAGTGCGGCAGCGAGTTGCTAAAACAGCAGATGTCCTTATCAGCACTGAACTACCATCACTGGAACTCTTGCATAAAACTTGCTGTATGAGAAGGGCCAAAATGAATGCAGGAAAATTGGGCGCATATAAAAAGTGGACAAATCAGGCACCGCCATTAACCCTAATGTTAAATATCAGCTATTGGGCACAAAACTTGACAAATTGGGCACCCGTTAAGCTGTTTCACGCCTATTGTTATTTATCATTTTTACAATACTAAAACGGAAAGTATCGTTATAAAATTCATTTTCACAGTTATCATTTTTTTAAATGATCGTTTTAACTTTTCAATATTTTGATATTGTACTTTTATCAATTTTACATTTGTTTTTAGAATTTTAACCACTTAAGCTCAACTGGACGAACATTCTCGTCCAGTTGGGCTGCGTGCACTCCCGCGGGCTGTTAGCCCAGCGATAAATGAAAGAGATTATAGACCTCTGAGGCGCTACACCTGCTATTGCCGAAACTCTGTTTTGTCCCCACGTTTATTGCCTGATGAAGCGGGCTGGGCCTGCGAAACGCGTTGCACTTTTTTGGGGTACTATTTAATAAATGTGATTGCTGCTATTCAGACAGTCTTTCGTGTCTGATTTATGGAGGTAAGTCCACCACTTCCTCCCAGCAAAGTTTAAAGTTTTTATCCGCTTTTATCCTGCTGGCGCCTCTGTTCTCCTACTGCTATACCATGTCCACCTCTGGTGGAGGGGTGATCTACCCCCTTTCGCATCTACAGAGAGCGACTTCTTATCCCTGAGTGAGGACAGGTCTAATCTCCTCACCTGTCTATACAGTGGTTGCCTTTGTGGTAACCCACGTTTGTGAGTATAATTTTCTCACGATAACCTTTACTTCATTTATGCTTAACATAACATACTTAACATACATATTGGGCTCTTGGTTTCTCTACATTTTATTTATAACATTGCATTATACTGTCACATTTGTAGTTTTAAAACCACACTCTGTCTTTTTTATTGAGAGGCATGAATTCTGATGCCAGGGAATGAAAACATACAGAAGGGGTCAAAGTGGGCATCCCTGTGTCATATCCTTGCAAATTGGAAAGGTTCAGTTATTCAACAATAATTACACACACAATCAGCAGGATCACTGTAGAGTAAGCTTAAAAATAATATGAAAAATAATCATTTAAATTAATTTATAGGAAAAAATAAAATACTGTGTTTGGCCTCAGACACACTAGAGTGCTTTTTTGAGCGATTTTGGAGGTTTGAGAATCGCCAGCACTTTTAAAAATGCTATCCGGGCGCCCGGCTACTTAGCTTTACTAGGCACAGCTATTGACCTGAGGACGCGGCTCAAGCCGTGAAACGCGTTGTCTTGTGCACCAATACAATCGAATACTTTTAACTATATACCTCCATTCGTATACTTCCCGCAATGGGACAACTAAAAGGTAGGACCAAACCTTTTTTTCCCTTCTATTGCTACTATCGTGTAGAGAATAGTCTATACCACATTCTTGCCGGGCGCCTCCAAACCTTCCCTGAACTTTATAGTACCCCTACCCTTAGGGGAAGATTGATATCGGACGTTTTTTCGACAGATCTATTTTTTCGGAGTTGCGACCAGCAGCAAAGGCAAGTGGGGATGGAACTTCCCCATACGCAAGAACGAGTGGTTGCTTCATTCAGCAACCCACCTTTGTGAGTATTTAACTATCTGTACTTACAAAATTTCCGTACCGACTAACGATATTGCACCAGATTGGGCTCCCGGACCTCCCTGTGTTTTTTCCTCTACCTCTCTATGCTAATAAAAGTGTATGAAGGTGAGCCCACTAGAGCGATTGCGATTTTGAAAATCGCATACGTAGGACATGCAGCATTTTGTGAGTGTTTTGGCTCCAATACATAGTATATGACGTACCTTAAAGTGGATCCGAGATGAACTTTTACTCATTGCATAATTGTGTTCCTTTCCTATTGTTTATAGGGTATTCCTCAATCCAAATACTTTTTTGTTTTTGTTTTAATACTCTTATTCCCTATAAACTAAACAAGCCTCTTACACAGGTTTTCAGAGAGCCTTGGCACTGTAGCAAGGGCTCATGGGAGCTCAGTCTGGGCAGGAGGAGGGGGAGGTATTACTAGCCAGAGATTTCAGAGGCAGAGGGGAGGAGGGAGGAGGAGGGGGATAAGGTTTTTTTTTTTCACAGGCTGAGTGCACAGGCTGAGTTTACAAACAACATGGCTGCTGTCATTGTATCACAGGAAGAAATAATCATATTCTATTGAAGCTGTTTGCAGCTAGATTTGCTGTGTAACCTATCTAAACTTTAGATAATATATATAGACAAGTTACTTGTTATAGTTAGTTTTTCATCTCGGATCCGCTATAATCGCCAAAAAATGGAGCACAAATTGGCAACAAAATGCTGACACAAAGCGCTAGCAACTGCAATAGCACTTTGCGATTCCTAGTGTCCTAGGATTCCTAGCCTAAGGGCTACTCTACCATTTTTTATTTCTAGTAGATATTTATATGTGATTTTGAATACTATTTTTAGCACATTACCTACAACGTATTTTATTGCAGTGAGAATTTTTTTCACATATTAAGTGTTGGAAAATCTTTTTTGTAATTTTATAAATGTGAAAAATAAAATTTTCATATGTTCAGCTGATTAAAAGAAGCATTTTAAAACCAATGTACAAATACCAGGAGGTTTAAAACTGAAGAAACGTGCTCAAACATTTTCCAGACCTTTATGCTGCTATGTACCCATTGGAGAGATTTCAGTCTGAAACAGAAAGCACGATAAAAACATGATAGCCCTTCTTATTGCTTGCTGACCATTAAAATTGACATGACCTCAGAACTCCTCTCTGCTCTAAAAGATACACAATAGCATAATAACATTTAACCACTTAAGGACCGAGGTGATAGAGATCTACGCCCTGTTTTGATGGGCTCCTGGCTGGCAGGGCGTAGATCTCTATCACCGGCGCCGCCGCTCCCCGCCGCGATCGCGCGCACCGAACCGGCTGCACTTAGCTGTCTTATGACAGCTAAGGCTTCCGGGTATCAGCAGGAGCCGTCACTGATTGGCTCCCTGCCGTGTGATCGCTGTGAGCCAATCACAGCGATCACCCTCCGAAAGGCAACATAGTTGCCGTTCCGCCTCCCTCTCCGCCTCCCTCTCCCTGTCACTGTGGATCTTGTGTGACAGGGAGAGACGCACAGCCTGCAGCCGTGACAGGCTGTGCGATTTTAGTGTAAAAATAAACTTTTTTTTATCCAGCACTCCCCCCCCCCCATGTATCCCTTGATCCCCTCCCAACCACCTATATATAGATATATCTATATATCTATATATATAGATCTATCTATATATATATAGATCTATCTATATATATATAGATCTATCTATATATATATATAGATCTATCTATATATATATTTAGATCTATCTATATATATAGATCTATCTATATATATATAGATCTATCTATATATATATATAGATCTATCTATATATATAGATCTATCTATATATATATAGATCTATCTATATATATATAGATCTATCTATATATATATAGATCTATCTATATATATATAGATCTATCTATATATATATAGATCTATCTATCTATCTATCTATATATATATATATATATATATATATATATAAAGATCTATCTATCTATATATATATAGATCTATCTATATATATATATATATATATATATATATATATATAGATCTATCTATATATATATAGATAGATCTATATATATATATATATATATATATATATAGATAGATAGATAGATAGATAGATAGATAGATAGATAGATAGATCTATATATATATATATATAGATAGATCTATATATATATATTTCCTGCAGTTGTCATGGCAGCACACGAATGGGGTAACCCCGCCCCCCAGCTTACAGGTCCTATAGCTATAAATTAAAGGTAGTCCTCTCCCTCAGTGCTTTTTTTCTTTCTGTCCGCCGCTACAGGTCTGTCCCATTTGGGAAATCTCTTTTTAAATTTTTTGCCCTTATCTGGCTGTGTCTTCACAGCAGTCCAAAGCAGGTTCAGACTCTCCTGCTTTGAAGCCCCGACATTATGCCCTATGTGGAGCGCGGTCTGGGGGCCCCTTTGCTGGAGGGGGTTTATGGCAAGAAGGATCTCTGCATACCTGGCCGTGGGCAGCACTATCTGACAAGCAGCAGCCGGATCAGGTGTTCCCCTTCCTGGCAGCAGTAGAGTCGGCATGGGGGAAAGGACCTGATAGCTAGAAGTACTTCCGGGGGCAAGGTTCAGGCTCCACCACGAGGAAATGATGCATACCAGGCAATGGGAACTGCCTATTTAGACTCTGCATGCGGGGAAAGGTTTGCTGGATGCACACTTTCCCTTACAGCACGGAGGTGGAGTCTGGGAGCCAGCGTGGACACTCTGGATACATTTTTTCTTCTACAGGAAGGTAGGAAACTGGTTTAATTTTCAGTTTTTCTGCTTGTATGGTAGACGAGGCAGATTGTATATGGCATCTTGTGCTTAGGTAGAGAGGGTGCATTCTGTCAGCAGGATGGATTGATAAGGCATTATGTTTATCTTATGTGTTACAGGTGTTGTGCAGCCAGCATTGCAGTGATTCTGTTCCTGGAACAGTGATTTGGATTGTTGTGGTATGTTCATCTTGTGTATTGTTTCATTGCTTTGGAAGATAGTTGTTGCAGTGGTATAGCATGATTTATGTTGCTCCTTTTCTTTACAGCCATTGTTGTAAGGATATGGAGTGCGATGCACAGGAGAGTAGCCAGCATACGTCGGATGGGTAAGGGCGTGATAATGTCACACACACACACACACACACACACACACACACACACACACAAAAAAAAAGAGTTTATGTAAAGGGAATGGTGGAAATATGCTTATTAAGCAGACGCTCCTTTTCCCTTTTTGTCTCCACAGCCCTAATACTTCTAAGGAGTCTAGGGAGACTAAAGACAAAACCAGGAAGGATTCCGCGCATTCAGGCGGAAAAGCCTCCAGTAAAACAAAACACATAAACCCCCCTGACAGGAACACATGCTGGGCATGCGGAGACTATTCACTTCCTGACAAACTTGTTTGTGCCAACTGTCTATATTCCCTCCCTATCTATGAGGAAGAGGAGATGCCGGATATACAGACCCTTGTAAGGCAGGCTGTAGAGGAATCGCTTAGTCAGAGACAACATTTGAGCCAAACTTTACCAATTGGTTCAAACGAGGAATCTATAGATGGTGACTGCATTAATGTCGGTTTCGACTATGCTATGGTTCCATACCTAATTAAATCAGTCAAAGAGGCCATAGGTTGGGAGGATACTTCAGAGCCACCGACCAAGAAGCCTAAATACTATCCCCATTTGAAGAAAGAGGTACAAATGTTTCCAGTCATGGAGGAAATAGAGGAATTAGTTAAGGAGGAATGGTCGAAATTTGAGAAGAAGCCCCAGCTAACTCACAGATTTTCAAAGTTATATCCGTTAGGGGGCGCTCTGCCCACTAAGCTTGAAGCACCTCCAACCGTGGATGCCTCCATTATGAGGTTGGCAAGACACGCCACTTTGCCACTTGAAGACTCGGTGTCCTTTCGGGATGCCTTGGAGAGGAAAATGGATGTAGACTTAAAAAGAATGTATACTACTATGGGAGCTTCGTGTAAGCCAGGTGTAGCTTTGACCTCAATTGCCAAAGCTATTAATGCGTGGGCTGATAACATGGAGACAGGGATTAAGGAGGACTACGATAAGGAAATGCTTATAGCAGGTCTACAGGAATTCAGAATGGCAGCAGACTTTATTGGAGAAGCAGGCATAGATGTCGTGAGGTGTGCCTCCAGAGCTATGATGTATACGGTTACATGCAAGAGGGCCATGTGGCTCAGGCATTGGGCAGCAGACAACAACTCCAAAGTAAATTGGTGTAAGATACCATATGATGGCAAGCGGCTGTTTGGGGAAGCAATGGATACCGCCATATCCAGAGTTACAGGCGGCAAGAGCGGATTGTTACCACAGGAGAGAAGGAATAAGAGACAAGCAGCGGCCTCAGACAGGAGGTCCTTTCGATTTAGAGGAAGGGACAACCCAGCTGTCAGGGGGGGGAGAGGCTTTAGAAGATCGTGGCAAGGAGCTCAAAATGCAATGTCCAAATTCGGCAAACAGAGAGGAAACCAGCCAGGCACGCAAACGCCAAAATCATTCTGAAGCTCTGCCAGCCCACACCCACACAGTTGGAGCACGTCTACGATCCTTCCACAGGGTGTGGGTGAGGCATGTAACAGATGCATGGGTAATACAGACAATATCGGAAGGTCACAGTTGGAACTTTACAGAGACACCGCCACGGAGCCTATTTGTACCAACAAGGATCCCTCAAAACAAAAACAGATTCAGGACACTCACCTCTTATATACAGGAACTCTTATTAAAGAGGGCGGTGGTACATGTTCCCAGGGAAGAAAGATTCAGGGGAGTCTACTCCCCGCTCTTTTTCGTCACAAAAAAATCCGGAGAACTAAGGCCAGTATTAGATTTGAGACGCTTGAACCTAATGATAGAGAAACAGAGTTTCAAAATGGAATCAATATACACAATTGCAAGGGTTATACAGCCGCAAGATTGGTTGATTTCAATAGACCTGTCCGACGCCTATCTCAATGTCCCTATACATCAGGACTTTATAAAGTACCTCAGGTTCGCGGTTGGGGACACCCACTATCAGTTTACCAGCCTGCCGTTCGGCATATCTACAGCTCCACGTACGTTCACAAAAATACTGGTGACTGTCATTGCGCATCTGAGACGCCAAGGTATGACAGTACACCACTATTTGGACGACATACTACTTGTGGCAACAAGCAGGGAAACTATAGTCAGACACAGAGACCAGCTGATTTCAACCCTGCAAGAATTTGGCTGGCTCATAAACTGGAGAAAAAGCCAGTTAGAACCTACACAGACACTAATATACCTGGGGGCGCAATTTGCAACACAGGAGAATGCAATCAAATTGCCAGAGGACAAGATCTTAGTGGTAATCTCAAGAGTGCAGAAGTTCTTACAGGGGCAGTCATGGTCGGCCCAACAATGTTTGAGACTAATGGGGACGCTTGCCTCAACGATCCCCATGGTCAAGTGGGCGAGATGGCACTCCAGAATTTTCCAAAGAGAGTTTCTGAGACAGTGGAAATCTGTCAGTTATCTACAGAGGATTTACGTCACACACCATATGAAGAAGGAACTGAGTTGGTGGTTACAGCCTCACAATCTAAGAAATCATCGCCCTTTGACCATTTCCCATTCAATAGTAGTAACAACGGATGCCAGCATGAGAGGCTGGGGAGCATGGATGGACGATCATTGCATACAGGGTCACTGGCGTTTTGCAACGAGGACTCTGACAGCGAATGTATTGGAGCTCAGGGGGGCCCTGCTAGCATTAATTCACTTCTCGGAGCAGTTGAGGGGAGCACACGTGATTCTAAGAATGGACAATGCTTCTGCAGTAGCCTACATCCACAATCAGGGGGGAACGAGGAGTCAGCAACTACTGAAGGAAGTAACACCAATAATGCAGTGGGCCCAGGAGACGGTACAGTCATTAGAAGCAGTACACATTCCAGGAGTCTTGAATCACAGAGCCGACTATCTGAGTCGAACCCAAATAGACAACAACGAGTGGTCCCTGAACAGCGAAGTATTTGCGCAGATCTGCAGGTCCTGGGGGACACCGGAAGTGGATGTAATGGCGACAGCACAGAATTGCAAGTGCCCGCGCTATTTTTCGAGGTACAGAGACCAGAATGCGGATCAGTGGGACGCACTGACCTGTCAGTGGAACTTCGAGAGGGGGTATGTGTACCCACCAACACCTTTAATCATGAAGATTCTTTGCAAGATACAACTACAGGGAGTCAATATGTTAGCAATAATTCCAGATTGGCCACGCAGACCCTGGTACCCTCTGTTGAAGAAGCTGGCCACAGCAGACCCTGTAGAACTTCCGAGGAGGAGAGATTTGCTGACGCAGGGCCCGGTACTACACCCGGACCCGGAGCGACTGAACCTGAAGTTGTGGATATTGAACGCAAAAAGCTAAGCGACTTAGGTTGTTCACTAGCCGTACAAGACACGTTAATGCAAGCAAGGAAGGCTACTACAAACAATACATACAAATGTATCTGGAACAAGTTCAGAGAATTTATATTGCAAAAGCAGGATAATATAATGCAGCCAAAGCCAGCAAATGTCCTAGAATTTCTACAAAGGGGACTTGATCTGGGATTAGGAGTTAACACGCTAAAAGTTCACATATCCGCAGTATCAGCTCTAACCGATATCAGATGGGCAGTAAATCCCTTAATTATTCGGTTTATCCGGGCAGTGAACAAGATTCGTCCACCAAAGAGAAACATATTCCCCCAGTGGGACCTACCTCTGGTACTTAGGGCCCTAACTAAAGCCCCGTACGAACCGCTAGAAACCTGCTCCTTGCACAATTTTACAGACAAGGTACTCTTCTTAGTATCCATAGCATCAGCTAGAAGGGTATCAGAAATCCAAGCATTATCTTATAAGGAACCATATATGACAATATTCAACGACAGAGTGGTGCTAAGGCCGGTACAGCATTTCATCCCAAAGGTTGCTACGAGTTTCCATTTCAACCAGGAGTGGACGTTACCATCTTTTATACTTCAGGGAGAGGAAAACGTAGATACCCTCAATATCCCAGCACTACTGAAACTATACATTGAGAAGACGAAGGACTTTAGACGATCTGAAAGACTGTTCATAATCCCTTCTGGAAGTAGGAAGGGGGAGGCGGCCTCAGTGAGGACAATCGCAACATGGCTGGTTAGAGCAATCACCTCAGCTTATAGAAAAGAGGGTCAAGAACCCCCAACAGAGATAAAGGCCCACTCAACAAGATCAGTCTCGACATCATGGGCGGCCTATGCAAAAGTATCACCCGAAATCATCTGTAGGGCGGCTAACTGGTCATCAACTAACACTTTCCTGCAACACTACAAAGTGGATCCAGCAGTTAGGTCTACTAGAGATTTCGGAACAGCAATTCTTAACTCTGTCATGACAGTTTAAAAAAAAAAAAAAAAAAAAAAAAAGAAGGAAGGAGCAAACAAAAGGAGATAAGACAGGAAAAGGATAGGCATGTAGAGGAGCATAAGAATTCTTATTATGTTCTCTTTATTCATGTACTGTTAATGAGTAAAAGTTGTTCTGACATAAAAGATCACATTTGGTATGCAGTATAAAAATAAACTTGGATTTTTTTTTTTTGGGCACAATTGGTCTTTTCCCGCCCTTCTTTTCATGTATTACGCTAGCTAATACCCATTCGTGTGCTGCCATGACAACTGCAGGAAAACGGAAAATTGTATACTTACCTACCGGTAATTTTCCTTTCCTGCTGTGGTCATGGCAGCATACGGATGCCCACCTCATTAGTATAGGGGGTTATATTGGTTATTATCTGTTCTTAAAGTATGCAGGTGAATAAATTACAAATAGGAATCCTTTCGCTTGGCTAGAAACAAAAAAGCACTGAGGGAGAGGACTACCTTTAATTTATAGCTATAGGACCTGTAAGCTGGGGGGCGGGGTTACCCCATTCGTGTGCTGCCATGACCACAGCAGGAAAGGAAAATTACCGGTAGGTAAGTATACAATTTTCCGTTATATAGATAGATAGATCTATCTATCTATATATATATATATATTTTACTGCATTGTGATTTTAACCACTTGCCGACCGCCCCTACTTAGGGGCGGCGGCAAAGTGGAGCCCGCAACGACCGCAATACGCCGATCGGCGGCGGCTCGTTGCGGACTAGCTGGCCGGGGATTGCACGCTGGATGTGCCCACCCGCGACGTCAACCCGCCAGCCAATTAGCAGCAGCGGCGGGTTGTTAACCCCCGATCTGCCGCATGTAAAGCAGATAATACGCTTTGTAATGTATACAAAGCGTATTATACAAGCTGCCTCCTGCCCTGGTGGTCCCAGTGATTGAGGGACCACCAGGGCAGGTTGCAGCCCTCCTAGTAAGTACCCAAGCACACTGATCCTGCCCCCTGATCGCCCACTGCACCCATCAGACCCCCCCTGCCCACCCCTCAGACACCTGTTTGCACCCAATCACCCCCCTAATCACCCATTAATCACTCCCTGTCACTATCTCAACGCTATTTTTTAGATTTGGTCCTAAACTGCCCCCTGGGGGCTCCTGACCCCCCCCCACACCCTCATATCCTCCCTAGAACCTGTCACTGCTACCCATCAGATCAGGCCCTAATATGCCCCCTGCGGGCTTCTGATCACCCGGCCAAACCCTCACCCGCCCCACCGCAGTGACAGAATTTTTTTTTCTGATCACTGCTGGTACGACTTAATTGCCATGTCCAGGTCACGATTTGAGAACATTCCTGCACTTCAGTGCCAATACAACCTGTCATCTAAGAAGCCACCCTGCTTATGACCGGTTCCACAAAATTCGGCCCCTCATAGACCACCTGTCATCAAAATTTGCACATGCATATACCCCTGAACAGTCATTTTGAGGCATTTGGTTTCCAGACTACTCCTCGTGGTTTTGGGCCCCTAAAATGCCAGGGCAGTATAGGAACCCCACAAGTGACCCCATTTTAGAAAGAAGACACCCCAAGGTATTCCGTTAGGTGTATGACGAGTTCATAGAAGATTTTATTTTTTGTCAAAAGTTAGCGGAAATTGATTTGTATTTTTTTTTTCACAAAGTGTCACTTTCCACTAACTTGTGACAAAAAATAAAATCTTCTATGAACTCACCATACACCTAACGGAATACCTTGGGGTGTCTTCTTTCTAAAATGGGGTCACTTGTGGGGTTTCTATACTGCCCTGGCATTTTAGGGGCCCTAAACCGTGAGGAGTAGCCTAGAAACCAAATGCCTCAAAATGACCTGTGAATAGGACGTTGGGCCCCATAGCGCACCTAGGCTGCAAAAAAGTGTCACACATGTGATATCGCCGTACTCAGGAGAAGTAGTATAATGTGTTTTGGGGTGTATTTTTACACATACCCATGCTGGGTGGGAGAAATCTCTCTGTAAAGGGACAATTGTGTGTAAAAAAAATCAAAACATTTTAATTTACAGAAATATTTCTCCCACCCAGCATGGGTATGTGTAAAAATACACCCCAAAACACATTATACTACTTCTCCTGAGTACGGCGATACCACATGTGTGACACTTTTTTGCAACCTAGGTGCGCTAAGAGGCCCAACGTCCTATGAGTACCTTTAGAATTTCACAGGTCATTTTGAGGCATTTGGTTTCTAGACTACTCCTCACGGTTTAGGGCCCCTAAAATGCCAGGGCATTATAGGAACCCCACAAGTGACCCCATTTTAGAAAGAAGACACCCCAAGGTATTCAATTAGGTGTATGGGGAATTCATAGACGATTTTATTTTTTGTCACAAGTTAGTGGAAAATGACACTTTGTGAAAAAAACAATAAAAATCAATTTCCGCTAACTTGTGAAAAAAAAATGAAATCTTCTATGAACTCCCCATACTACTAACGGAATACCTTGGGGTGTCTTCTTTCTAAAATGGGGTCACTTGTAGGGTTCCTATACTGTCCTGGCATTTTAGGGGCCCTAAACCGTGAGGAGTAGTCTAGAAAATAAATGCCTCAAAATGACCTGTGAAATCCTAAAGGTACTCATAGGACTTTGGGCCCCTTAGCGCAGTTAGGGTGCAAAAAAGTGTCACACATGTGGTATCGCCGTACTCCGGAGAAGTAGTATAATGTGTTTTGGGGTGTATTTTTACACATACCCATGCTGGGTGGGAGAAATATCTCTGTAAATGGACAATTGTGTGTAAAAAAATCAAAAGAAATCTCATTTACAGAGATATTTCTCCCACCCATCATGGGTATGTGTAAAAATACACCCCAAAACACATTATACTATTTCTCCTGAGTAAGGCGATACCACATGTGTGACATTTCTTTTGCAGCCTAGGTGCGCTAAGGGGCCCAAAGTCCTATGAGCACCTTTAGGCTTTACAGGGGTGCTTACAATTTAGCACCCCCCAAAATGCCAGGACAGTAAACACACCCCACAAATGACCCCATTTTGGAAACTAGACACTTCAAGGTATTCAGAGAGGGGCATGGTGAGTCCGTGGCAGATTTCATTTTTTTTTTTTTTCACCAGTTAGCAGAAATGGAAACTTTTTTTTTATTTATTTTTTTCGTCACAAAGTGTCATTTTCCGCTAACTTGTGACAAAAGATAAAATCTTCTATGAACTCACCATGCCTCTTAGTGAATACTTTGGGGTGTCTTCTTTCCAAAATGGGGTCATTTGGGGGGTATTTATACTATCCTGGAATTCTAGCACCTCATGAAACCTGACAGGTGCTCAGAAATGAGAGAGATGCTTCAAAATGGGAAAATTCAATTTTTGCACCATAGTTTGTAAACGCTATAACTTTTACCCAAACCAATAAATATACACTGAATGGGTTTTTTTTAATCAAAAACATGTTTGTCCACATTTTTCGCGCTGCATGTATACAGAAATTTTACTTTATTTGAAAAATGTCAGCACAGAAAGTTAAAAAAAAAACATTTTTTTGCCAAAATTCATGTATTTTTTGATGAATATAATAAAAAGTAAAAATCGCAGCAGCAATCAAATAGCACCAAAAGAAAGCTGTATTAGTGACAAGAAAAGGAGGTAAAATTCATTTAGATGGTAGCTTGTATGACTGAGCAATAAACCATTAAAGCTGCAGTGGTCTGAATGGAAAAAAGGCTCTGGTCCTTAAGGGGTGAAAAGACTGCGGTCCTTAAGTGGTTAAACAAAAAACATTTACAGTATATTCTGGCGTATAAGACTACTTTTTAACCCTTAAAAATCATTTGAAAAGTCAGGGGTCGTCTTATACGCCGGGTATCATTGATGCCAGGTGATATGCCCTATCCTGTTACAGACAGGCGCACATGTGTGAGATCTGAGAGGCAGAGAAGGAGGTAAATAGGATACAAGGCTGGGCCAGAAGGGTGAAAAAGGCGTGTTTTATTGGCACAGTGCCATCTATTCTTCCATACCGCTCTGATAAACAGGTAGACAAGGAGATCTGACCTATGCACTTAGAGAGAGGTGACCAATCCAACCAGTCAATCGCCTATATACTGCTATATACTGGGTACCACATACAGTACAGCACCAGTATTTGTTCATACATAGCACCAGTATATGATGTTTTTTTTTTTTATTTGGTGTGCATTGGAAGAGGGGTAGTCTTATACAGCTAGTATATCCCAAAATCTATATTTTAACTGGAAAAGTTGGGGGTCGTCTTATACGCCCAGTCGTCTTGTACGCCGGAATATACGGTATTTGTTAAAGCTGATACAAATCCTAAAATAAATTTGCACAGTTTCTACTTCCTGATTCATGGAAGCCTTCCTATTGTTTACAGCCTGCGCTTTCAAATCGCTTATCTGATTATCTGCCATAGGCAGTCATGTGACACAGGGGAGGATCAAATTAGAACTTGTAATTAGACACAAAATGAGGGGGAATTAAACAGGCTAAATTCTCTAAATATATTCAGGGTGCAGTTCTCTGTTTTCCCTCTGTCCTGTGCAAGAGTTCAGGTCCACTTTAATGCCAAAAGGTATGATTATATTTAAAATGTATATTACATAAAAGAGGCAAAACAAATATAAACAGTACTTAGTGACAAAAATGACACTGCGAGAAATCTATAAAATATGGAGGAAATTAGAAAATGCTTTTTTTTTATCATGCAACATAGATAAAATAATACAATAACGTTTATAAAATGTATTTATTCATTGCAAATTTATTATAGAAGGTGAACATGTCTCTAACTTAATGGTTTGGTCCACAGAACACAATGCATGTTTATGTCCCCAGGCGCACAAAAGCCAATTCAGCTTTCATGTATGTTTGATGTGGTTCAGACAGACTTTTCAGTATTTGCTCAGCTGAGAATTACTTGTGTTACTGAACCTCTGCTGTTTGATGTATTTTTCATGTGAATCAGCAATGGAATTTATTCTTAACATTTTTTTTAAGTTTTCTAAACTTTCACAATTCAAGCAGTGATATTCAATGAAGGATTGCAAAGTTTTTACATTGGTTTAACACACTTCTTTAATGTGAACTTGAAGGATTTTTAAGTTTTCTTTGGTATGTAATAGTCATGTAATATAAAATAGGTAAACAACTATAAATACATGCATTACTGCCACAGGATTGCAATGCAAAGTTGTTGTTTTTTTTAAATCTGGCCGACTAGACTCTCCATCTGTAATGAGGGACATGTCACTCCTTCTCAGTGACAGGAGAAGTAGGTGAGAGAGAGAACACTGCTGTGATCACATGACCACTGGATTTAACATCCTATACAATAAAATCCCTGTGTCGCTGCGTCCAGCTGTCCCTGTGTCCCTGTTTTTTGCTACTGTGCATGTGCGCAGTAACGGACAGCTGGACGGACCAGGGAGCGAGGCTGGCGAGCGAGGTGGGCAGGCGAGTGCGGGTGCGCGCAGCAGGTGCCAGCCTGTGCGGTGGTTGCGTGTGCGCGCGCGGTGGGCACGCACATGCGCACTGGTGGCGGCAAAAAAAAAAAGACCTAGAGCCCGTTTTTAAACGGGCTTGGGTCTAGTAGTAGGAAATAATCCTACCTAATAAAAGCTAACTGTCGCTGCGTCCAGCAGTTTTGTCCCTGTGTCCCAGGATTTTTGTTACTGTGCATGTGCGCAGTAACTGACAGCTGGGACCAGGGAGCTGGACGGGCAAGCGAGGTGGGCGGGTGCGGGTGGAGCGAGGTGGCGGGTGTGGGCGAGTGAGGTACACGGGTGCGGGTGCGCGAGGGGTGCAGGTGCGGGCGCGCACTCGGCACGCGGTGGTTGCGTATGCAGCATGCGCACTGGTGGCGACGGCGGGCGTAGACCTAGAGCCTGTTTAAACGGGCTGGGTCTACTAGTGTATGTATAACTTTTTTAAAATACAGTACTATTCTTACTTAAATGAAAAGAAGAAATGGGAAAGGGTACCAGAAAATGTTAAATTTCTTATGATCCTCTTAAAATAAAATAATTCTGGACATCACATAAAGTCATAACAATAGCCACTGTCCTCATGTATTAATCTCAGGAGCTTTAATGTAAAAACAAGATTCAAAACACCTATGGAATGCAACTGATTTGAACAGTTTTTCTTTTGTTTTACTAACTGATGTACTCATATCATTTAGCACAATGGGCATTGCATGTCACGAAACTGAGCCAGTGTTTAGTGGATGCAGGATGTGGCAAAGAGGGTTAAAGGATAATTTCCCACACAGTCAAATGCACTATAAATTACTTTTCTCCTATGTTTCTGTCGCTAAAAGTTGTCAGCAAAAATATGACAGATATGGCACGCTTTGCTCTACTCCATCTCCTCTTGGGAGATTTTAAGTATTTGCTTTATTCTATACAAAACGCACTCTATGGAAAGGATCTATATCCAGATTATCTACTCACTTGCATGCTAGTTTGGCAGTTGGGCTGAGCAAAGAAAACTCTGAGAATCTCCCATGAGGAGAAGAACTAGTCCAAAACCTGTCAAAATTGCAAATGTCTACTGTAAGTGACAGCAAGATAGGCAAGAAAAAAAAACATTTATTGTGCATACACACTATAAACAGAACATTCACCATACAATGGTAAGCAATGTGCAAATACACCTAAAACCCTGTCTATCTAACTAAATGTATACAGAAAATATACACAGGATAAATATATACAATCAATTGCCGTACGAAGGAGCAGGCACAAATTTAGATAAGAACATAATACAAATTCAGCAAAAATCAATCGTAGTACAAGGGAGCAGGCAGCAATCAAGGCCAAAGCAGAATATAGATTTGGCAACGGATAAGTAGACACAGGTAATCTAGAACACAAGAGAACAAAGAACGTCCAGATACTGCGCACAGGTAGTGTTGATCATAATCAGCTAATTACGATTACGCAAATTTTGGCATACATTTTTGCAATTTCGCCTATACGTAATTATGATTTGTACATGTAAATGATGTCGTATAGTGATGATGTCGTATAGTCATTTGTAATTTCGCATATAATTTCACGTAATTTTTGCTAAATGTCATGCCGACTTTGGCAGTGAATAGCAAAGCCCCCATACATGCTATTGACACACACACACACACACACACACACATTATATATATATATATATATATATATATATATATATATATATATACATACATACATACATACACACACACACACACACACACACACACACACACACACACACACACACACACACACACACACACACACACACACACACACACACACACACACATATATATATATATATATATATATATACACACACACACACACACACACACACACACACACACACACACACACATATATATATATATATACACACACACACGCACACACACGCACACACACACAGAAACAATGGTTTTAAAACTCAGAAAAATGACAATTTAAAAAACCATTTTCTTTGCATTTTCTCAAAAACTACAAAGTCTTTTTGAACAATTATTTTTTTGAGTTGTACGCACTATTCCCTAGGGGTGCTCGAATACCTCTTTTATTATTTGAGTGAGTTTGAATTCGAATAGTCCAACATTCGGATAAGTCCGAATAATTTGAATTCGAACTCTGTGGACATTCGATTCGAACTGCGTATTCGGACTCAATTATTCGGATCGAACTCTGTATTTAAACTAAAATCACCAACTGGCCTTTAAATTGCTTCCAAAATGTCTTTTAGAGTAAATGATGCATGAAGCATCATGTTTTTTTTTTAAAGAAAAACAGCAATTGTTTATGTTGGGAGGTATAGTTATAAAAAAAAAAAAAAAAAAGGCTGTAAATTAACATGAGGTTCCAGGCAGCGCTCGTAAAGCCCACAATGTGTCCAATACACAATTGGGACAATACAGTTTTCAATCCAGACAGACTGGCAGCAGAAGATAGTTTTTTGTGGACCCTGGTGGTGTTTGGAACACAGACTTGAGTAGTGAAAATACGGCAGAAGGGAGAACCGTGGCACCTCAGTGGCACCACAGCATGGTAACTCTGCCTGAAAAATTGAAGAGGAATGTGGACCCTGGTGGTGTTGGGCAGTGGGCACCACATGCAGCAGCAGGAGATGGTAATATAGCTTGTGGTGGAATAATAGCTGGTGGCATAACCACATGCAGCAGAAGGAGGAGGTAACATAACTTGTGGTGGAATAATAGCTGGTGGCATTAACACATGCAACAACAGGAGGAGGTAACATAGCTTAAATGGTGTTGACATAAAAGCTGGTGGCATAACCACATGCAGCAGAAGGAGGAGGTAACATAGCTTAAATGGTGTTGACATAATAGCTGGTGGCATAACCACATGCAGCAGGAGATGGTAACAAAGCTGAAATGGTGGTGGTATAATAGCTGGTGACAGACTGGCGGCAGCAGCAGCAGCAGATAGTTTCTTGTGGACCCTGGTGTTGTTGGGAACCACATGCAGCAGAAGGAGGAGGTAACATAGCTTAAATGGTGTTGACTTAATAGCTGGTGGCATAACCACATGCAGCAGAAGGAGGAGATAACATAGATTAAATGGTGGTGGCATAATAGCCGGTGGCAGACTGGCAGCAGCAGATAGTTTCTTGTGGACCCTGGTGTTTTTGGGAACCACATGCAGCAGAAGGAGGAGGTAAAATAGCTTAAATGGTGGTGGCATAATAGCTGGTGGCAGACTGGCAGCAGCAGCAGCAGCAGCAGCAGCAGATAGTTTCTTGTGGACCCTGGTGTTGTTGGGAACCACATGCAGCAGAAGGATGAGGTAACATAGCTTAAATGGTGGTGGCATAATAGCTGGTGGCAGACTGGCAGCAGCAGCAGCAGATAGTTTCTTGTGGACCCTGGTGTTGTTGGGAACCACATGCAGCAGAAGGAGGAGGTAACATAGCTTAACCACTTCAGGACCACAGTCTTTTCGCCCCTTAAGGACCAGAGCCTTTTTCTCCATTCAGACCACTGCAGCTTTCACGGTTTAATGCTCGGTCATACAACCTACCACCTAAATGAATTTTACCTCCTTTTCTTGTCACTAATACAGCTTTCTTTTGATGCTATTTGATTGCTGCTGCGAGTTTTACTTTTTATTATATTCATCAGAAAAGACATGAATTTTGTCAAAAAAATGACTTTTTTAACTTTCTGTGCTGACATTTTTCAAATAAAGTAAAATTTCCTATACATTTGAGCGCGAAAGTTATTCTGCTACATGTCTTTGATAAAAAAAAAACCATTCAGTGTATATTTATTGGATTGGGTAAAAGTTATAGCGTTTACAAACTATGGTGCCAAAAGTGAATTTTCCCATTTTCAAGCATCTCTGACTTTTCTGCGCACCTGTCAGGTTTCATGAGGGGCTAAAATTCCAGGATAGTCCAAATACCCCCCAAATGACCCCATTTTGGAAAGAAGACATCCCAAAGTATTCAGTGAGAGGCATGGTGAGTTCATAGAAGATTTTATTTTTTGTCACAAGTTAGCGGAAAATGACACTTTGTGACAACAACAACAAAAAAAAAAGTTTCCATTTCTTCTAACTTGCGACAAAAAAAAATGAAATCTGCCACGGACTCACTATGCTCCTCTCTGAATACCTTGAAGTGTCTACTTTCCAAAATGGGGTCATTTGTGGGGTGTGTTCACTGTCCTGGCATTTTGGGGGGTGCCTAATTGTAAGCACCCCTGTAAAGCCTAAAGATGCTCATTGGACTTTGGGCCCCTTAGCGCAGTTAGGCTGCAAAAAAGTGCCACACATGTGGTATTGCCGTACTCAGGAAAAGTAGTATAATGTGTTTTGGGGTGTATTTTTACACATACCCATGCTGGGTGGGAGAAATATCTCCGTAAATGACAATTTTTTTATTTTTTTTTACACACAATTGTCTATTTATAGAGATATTTCTCCCACTCAGCATGGGTATGTGGAAAAATACACCCCCAAAACACATTATACTACTTCTCCTGAGTACGGCAATACCACATGTGTGGCACTTTTTTGCACCCTAACTGCGCTAAGGGGCCCAAAGTCCAATGAGTACCTTTAGGATTTCACAGGTCATTTTGAGAAATTTCGTTTCAAGACTACTCCTCACGGTTTAGGGCCCCTAAAATGCCAGGACAGTATAGGAACCCCACAAATTACCCCATTTTAGAAAGAAGACACCCCAAGGTATTCCATTAGGAGTATGGTGAGTTCATAGAAGATTTTTTTTTTTTGTCACAAGTTAGCGGAAATTGATGTTAATTGTTTTTTTTCACAAAGTGTCATTTTCCGCTAACTTGTGACAAAAAATAAAATCTTCTATGAACTCACCATACTCCTAACGGAATACCTTGGGGTGTCTTCTTTCTAAAATGGGGTCATTTGTGGGGTTCCTATACTGCCCTGGCATTTTAGGGGCCCTAAACCGTGAGGAGTAGTCTTGAAACCAAATGTCGCAAAATGACCTGTAAAATCCTAAAGGTACTCATTGGACTTTGGGCCCCTTAGCGCACTTAGGGTGCAAAAAAGTGCCACACATGTGGTACCGCCGTACTCAGGAGAAGTAGTATAATGTGTTTTGGGGTGTATTTTTACACATACAGATGCTGGGTGGGAGAAATATCTCTGTAAATGACAATTATTTGATTTTTTTTTACACACAATTGTCCATTTACAGAGAGATTTCTCCCACCCAGCATGGGTATGTATAAAAATACACCGCAAAACACATTATACTACTTCTTCTGAGTACGGCGATACCATATGTGTGACACTTTTTTGCAACCTATGTGCGCTAAGGGGCCTAACGTCCTATTCACAGGTCATTTTGAGGCATTTGGATTCTAGACTACTCCTCACGGTTTAGGGCCCCTAAAATGCCAGGGCAGTATAGGAACCCCACAAGTGACCCCATTTTAGAAAGAAGACACCCCAAGGTATTCCGTTAGGGGTATGGTGAGTTCATAGAAGATTTTATTTTTTGTCACAAGTTAGTGAAAAATGACACTTTGTGAAAAAAACAATAAAAATCCAATTTCCTCTAACTTTTGACAAAAAATAAAATATTCTATGAACTCATCATACACCTAACAGAATACCTTGGGGTGTCTTCTTTCTAAAATGGGGTCACTTGTGGGGTTCCTATACTGCCCTGGCATTTTACGGGCCCAAAACTGTGAGTAGTCTGGAAACCAAATTTCTCAAAATGACTGTTCAGGGGTATAAGCATCTGCAAATTTTGATGACAGGTGGTCTATGAGGGGGCAAATTTTGTGGAAGCGGTCATAAGCAGGGTGGCCTCTTAGATGACAGGATGTATTGGGCCTGATCTGATGGATAGGAGTGCTAGGGGGGTGACAGGAGGTGATTGATGGGTGTCTCAGGGGGCGGTTAGAGGGGAAAATAGATGCAATAAATGCACTGGGGACGTGATCGGAAGGGGGTCTGAGGGGGATCTGAGGGTTTGGCCGAGTGATCAGGAGCCCACACGGGGCAAATTAGGGCCTGATCTGATGGGTAGGTGTGCTAGGGGGTGACAGGAGGTGATTGATGGGTGTCTCAAGGTGTGATTAGAGGGGGGAAATAGATGCAAGCAATGCACTGGCGAGGTGATCAGGGCTGGGGTCTGAGGGCGTTCTGAGGTGTGGGCGGGTGATTGGGTGCCCACAAGGGGCAGATTAGGGTCTAATCTGATGGGTAACAGTGACAGGTGGTGATAGGGGGTGATTGATGGGTAATTAGTGGGTGTTTAGAGGAGAGAAGATCTGCGGGCGATCTATTGGTGTGGGTGAGTGATCAGATTGCCCGCAAGGGGCAGGTTAGGGGCTGTTTGATGGGTGGCAGTGACAGGGGGTGATTGATGGGTGGCAGTGACAGGGGGTGATTGATGGGTGATTGACAGGTGATCAGTGGGTTATTACAGGGAATAACAGATGTAAATATTGCACGGGCGAATTGATAAGGGGGGGTCTGAGGGCAATCTGAGCGTGTGGGCGGGTGATTGGGTGCCCGCAAGGGGCAGATTAGGGTCTAATCTGATGGGTAACAGTGACAGGTGGTGATAGGGGGTGATTGATGGGTAATTAGTGGGTGTTTAGAGGAGATAAGAGATGTAAACAATGGATTTGGGAGGTGATCTGATGTCGGATCTGCGGGCGATCTATTGGTGTGGGTGGGTGATCAGATTGCCCGCAAGGGGCAGGTTAGGGGCTGATTGATGGGTGGCAGTGACAGGGGGTGATTGATGGGTGGCAGTGACAGGGGGTGATTGATGGGTGATTGACAGGTGATCAGTGGGTTATTACAGGGAATAACAGATGTAAATATTGCACGGGCGAATTGATAAGGGGGGGTCTGAGGGCAATCTGAGCGTGTGGGCGGGTGATTGGGTGCCCGCAAGGGGCAGATTAGGGTCTAATCTGATGGGTAACAGTGACAGGTGGTGATAGGGGGTGATTGATGGGTAATTAGTGGGTGTTTAGAGGAGATAAGAGATGTAAACAATGGATTTGGGAGGTGATCTGATGTCGGATCTGCGGGCGATCTATTGGTGTGGGTGGGTGATCAGATTGCCCGCAAGGGGCAGGTTAGGGGCTGATTGATGGGTGGCAGTGACAGGGGGTGATTGACGGGTGATTGACGGGTGATTGACAGGTGATTGACAGGTGATTGACAGGTGATCAGGGGGGATAGATGCATACAGTACACGGGGGGGGGGTCTGGGGGGGGGGTCTGGGGAGAATCTGAGGGGTGGGGGGGTGATCAGGAGGGAGTAGGGGGCAGATTAGGGACTTAAAAATAAAATAGCGTTGACAGATAGTGACAGGGAGTGATTGATGGGTGATTAGGGGGGTGACTGGGTGCAAACAGTGGTCTGGGGGGTGGGCAGGGGGGGGTCTGAGGGGTGCTGTGGGCGATCAGGGGGCAGGGGAGGGGGAAATCAGTGTGCTTGGGTGCAGACTAGGGTGGCTGCAGCCTGCCCTGGTGGTCCCTCGGACACTGGGACCACCAGGGCAGGAGGCAGCCAGTATAATAGACTTTGTATACGGCCGGCGGGTTACAACGAACGGTGGGCGGAGCCAGTCCCCGGCGGCTGATCGCGTCACGAATGACGCGATCGCCGCACAGACACTCCCGCAGCCGCCCCCGCCGATGGGCGTATTGCGGTCGTTTGGGCCCGGTCTTTGCCGCCGCCCATCGGCTGGGGGCGGTCCTCAAGTGGTTAAATGGTGGTGGCATAATAGCTGGTGGCATAACCACATGCAGCAGAAGGAGGAGGTAGCAAAGCTTAAATGGTGTTGACATAATAGCTGGTGGCATAACCATATGCAGCAGGAGATGGTAACAAAGCTGAAATGGTGGTGGTATAATAGCTGGTGGCAGACTGGCGGCAGCAGCAGCAGATAGTTTTTTGTGGACCCTGGTGTTGTTGGGAACCACATGCAGCAGAAGGAGGAGGTAACATAGCTTAAATGGTGTTGACATCATAGCTGATGGCATAACCACATGCAGCAGGAGATGGTAACAAAGCTGGTGGCAGACTGGCAGCAGCAGATAGTTGTTTGTGGTAAAGGGTGGTAAGGCATGCATAGTCATTCCCAATCCCAGCCACTTCATGTCCCCCTCTCTCCTACAATAGGGGCCAGGAACTCACCTTCCACCCAAGCCCGGTTCATTTTTAGAAATATCAGTCTGTCACAGTTGGTGGACAGACGAGTGCGCTTATTAGTGACCACGCCACCAGCTGCACTAAAGCCTCTCAAACAGCACGCTGGATGTGGGGCCAGAGCAAGGACAAGGTCCTCCAGCACCCAAGGCTGAGACACCAAAGTGCGCCCCTCCATCCCTCCCACCCCAGCCGTCACACACTGGTTGCTATTAGACTAAGAGGGCCACAGGGCCCACAACCTCCCCAACACCTTAATATCTAGTTATCTGGCTTGCAGTCACTGCTATGTATGCTCTTTTCTTATTTCTTTCTGCTTCATACACAATTAGAAATGACAGCTGAATGAATTGTGCGCCCCCTCCTACACTGTGACCTGAGGCTGGAGCCTCTCCAGCCTATGCCTCGGCCCGGCCCTGTGTGGGGCAGGACAGCACTTCCAGGACGTACTGTGCCAGCTCCCTCCTCATATCTCCAGGCACCAGACCCAGTATTCCATGGGGTCGACAGGGTCATCGGTGTCAAGCCCGCACAAGGACACCATAAAGTCTGCCACCATCTGGGTCAGGCACTGTCTGACTTGTAGAGGATGCTGCTGCAGGCACCTCCGCTCTAGGCAGCTGTACCTGGGTGTAGAGCGCCTTTGTGAGGGACGCCAGGTCGCGCCTGCTGCTGGACGCAGGCACCCGCTGCTGTGCTGGCTGGACTCTGACAGAAGGGGGGGTGGAAGGCTGGGGGAAGGCTTCCTCCAGTCTCCAAACAAGGGCCACTTGCAAATCCCTCATTTGGCACACAGGGTCTCCTCCTCCTGCAGGCACGAACTGAGCCAGCTGCCCCTTGAGCCGTGGATCCAGCATCATGCTGATCCACATGTCCTCGTTCTGCTGCATCTTCTTCACCCTTGGGTCCCTGCGCAGGCAACACAGCATGTGCACTGCCATGGGCAAGAGTTGCACCATATCTGCAGAAGCGTCGGCACCCCCAGAGCCGACAGTGCTGTCCTCATCCTCCTCTGACCCCTGAGCCCAGAGCTGGGACAAGGTCCTCCAGCACCCAAGGCTGAGACACCAAAGTGCACCCCTCCATCCCTGCCACCCCAGCCATCACACACTGATTACTATTAGACTAAGAGGGCCACAGGGCCCACAACCTCCCCAACACCTTAATATCTAGTTATCTGGCTTGCAGTCACTGCTATGTATCCCCTTTTCTTATTTCTTTCTGCTTCAAACATAATTAGGAATGACAGCTGAATGAATTGTGCACCCCCTCCTACTCTGCGCCCTGAGGCTGGAGCCTTTCCAGCCTATGCCTCGGCCCGGCCCTGCCTGAGCCTCCTCCTCCTGTTCTGACCACCCCCGCACCAGTTCAGCTCCGACCTGCTCTTCCCCCTCCTCAGCAAGGTCAGGGACCTCCAAGTCCTCCTCCTCCTCCTCCCCCACAGAGGTGGACTGTGCACCTGCCTGCTGCTCCTGCCTGGTCAAGACTGTCCCTCCCTCATCCATCAAAGCACCAATGCCGTGTCCAGCAGGCAAACCAGGGGCACCCACTCACACACCAATGCACGGTCCCGGCTGACCATGTTGGTGGCCTGCAGAAAGGGAGCCAGCACCAAGCACACCTGCTGCATGTTAACCCAGTCTTCATGGGGGATGATGGGCGGGAGGTTGTCGTTGGCGGTGCTGCCGGTCCTCCTTGTCATGGCGGCGGCCACAGTGGAATTGGGCACGTACTTGATGACAGCATCCCTTTGCTCCACAAGACACTCCAACATGGCCAGGGTGGGGTTCCACCGTGTTGGAATGTCCTGGATCAACCAGTGCCACGGCAGTTCCAGTTGCACCTGCAGCGCTTCTAGGATCGCTGAGGCACCACTTGAGCGGCGGAAATGGCCCACCACCTTCCTTGCTGCTGATAAAAGACTGTCCATCTTCTCGTAGGCGCGCAGAAATCTTTGCACCACGAGGTTCAGGATGTGGGCCAGACAGGGTATGTGGCTGAGGTTTACCTTGGCGATGGCGGTAACCTGGTTGGCCCCATTGTCGACCGCCACTTTTCCGACTTTGAGGCCTCTGTCTGTCAGCCAATGCTGCTGCTGCTCTTGGAGCTTTTCCAGAACCTGTTCTGCCGTCAGCTTGTCAACCCCCAAGCTGACCATCTCCAGCAGCGCTTGGCAGTGGCGGGGCTTCATGCTGCTGCTGAGGCGGTGGTGTTGGGCGGCGGGTGTGCCGGAGGATGGTGCGGGATCAGAGGAACCTGCTGCCTTTCCCCTGACCACGCGGGGTGGCACCACCCACTTGGTTGCACAATGCTGCTGTCCCCTCACGCACTTCCACCAAACTGACCCAATGCGCCGTGAACGATAGGGATAGGTAGCGGCCTGTCCCGCACTGGCTACTCCATGAGTCCATGGTGACATGGACCCGATCACCCACCGCATGATCGAGCCCACGCCCCACATTGGCCATCACAAACCTGTGCAGTGCTGGGATTGCCGTGCGGGAAAAATAATGGCGACTGGGGATTGGCCAATCCGGTGCTGCACACTGCAGGAGCATCCGCATCACGCTCCCTTCCTGCACAAGGGAGTATGGCAGGAGCTGTGAGGACATGGCCTGTGCCAGAAAGCCGTTCTGTGCGGGGAGGCTGAGTCTTGATGACATCCATAAAGGACTCGCTGAGCAGGGTCTGGCGGCGTCTTTTCCTGGAATCAGCAGAGGACATTGCAGGGGAGGCCACTGAGGACTGGCTGGACGACAAGTCCTCAGTGTCGTCAGTAGTGGCAGAGGGGAGAACAGTGCGTTTCTGCACTCCTGATGGTGCTGCTGAAGGAGCACGAGGTCAGGATGGTGCTGTTGATGAAAGCTGTGCAGTCCTGCTCAGACCACTGCCAGTACCAGCTTCCTTCAGCTTCAAGAACGCCTCATTCTACTCATGATGTTTTGCAGCCAGATGGGACAGGAGACAGGTGGTGCTGTATTTGGAGGGGTCATGACTTCTGCTTAGCTTCTGTTGGCAATGATTGCAGATCGCATACCTGGAGTCCACTTGGGACACAGTAAAGAACCGCCAGATTGGGGAAGTGAACAATCCCTTATGGCCAGAATTTGATACGTCTGCTGCTGCTGGTTTGGTTGAGCTTTGAGTGGTGAAGCTGGTGGTAGTGCCAGAAGATGAAGCCGCAGGCTCTGAGTCCTGGATTTCACGCCCACTGCTGCTCCTGCCACTGTGTGCAATGATGATCCTCTGTGTCAGACCCACCGCCGCATCCTCCTCCTCCTCAGAGCTGGCATTCCGATTCGCTGATGGACTTTAGTCAGGGTCATTCCCCTTGTCATCATAATCCTCACACTCAAACTGCTTGGGGGTGATGACCCCCCAAACTCCCCTTCCTCTGCCACATTCTGGGACTCCCACACATCCACTGTCTGAATGTCAAGATTATCCTCCTCGTCAAGGTCACACATTAGATCATCAATCTCGCCCCGCAACATTTATGATTTCTTTTTCCCCTCTCTAGCGACAGTGGTGAGTAGACATTGATCATTGAGTTGACCTCCTCCTCAGGCACTGGTGGGCGGCTGCTGCTGCTCCTGCAAACAGGAGTGGTGGTGGGGGTGGAGGTCTCTCTTGTAGAGCTGATGGTGGCGTGCTTAACCCCCAGAATCTGCATCACAGAATCGGCGTCTTTTTCCCCCAATGTGCGCGATGAAAAATGTCCGCTACATGCTGCGGATCTGCAGCGTGACTCTCAGCTGCTGTCCCCCTAGCAGCTGTGCGCCCAGTGCGTCCACGGCCAGTGGATAGCAGCGGAATATTAGACAATGACACAGACCTGATGCCGCTCCCTCTCCTGTTGCCATTGCTTCCACCGGTTCCCCCTTCCCTGGCTGCCAGTGCCAGCAGACATTGTACAATACAATAGTAGTAGTGGAGTGTAAATCAAAAAATTTCAGGTGACGTTCAGCCGAACTCTGACTGCTAACTGCAAGTTAAACACACAGATTTTTTTTCACTACACAATAGGAGTAGTAATAGGAGTAGTAGTACTAATACCTGAAGTTAGTATCACTAGTAGTGTGTAAATTAGATAAACCAGGTGACGTTCAGCCGAACGCTTACTGCAGTGCTAGTACTGCAAGTTAAACACGCAGATATATATATTTTTTCACTACACAATAGGAGTAGTAATAGGAGTAGTAGTACTAATAGCTGAAGTTAGTATCACTAGTAGTATGTAAATTAGCCTGTCATTTCGACAGGCTCCAACGGTTAGAGATAAATTACGGATTAGAAGCACCTCTGGTGCATGTGCTACTCTCGGCAGGTCTGGTATGTTCCCTTGCATGTCATGTCACATGTGTCCAACTATGGGTACTACCTATTACATTAAAGAAAGATATATATGTGATTCAACATATGTTGTATACCTCATCAAGTGTCCCTGTAGTTATATATATGTGGGCATGACCACACAAAATTTAAAGGTCCGCATTTCTGCACATAAATCTGCAATAAGAAACCATACGGTTGGGCAGGCAGTATCTGAACACTTTACTATGTGTGGCCACAGTGTTGCTCAGCTCAAAGTTATGGCAATAGATGGGGTTCCACACACATGGAGGGGAGGAGATCGAGTAAAGGAACTCCACTGCAGGGAGGCTGGGTGGATCAGGAGACTTGATGCCATGGGGAGGGCAGGTTTAAACAGGGAATATGATTTATGTTTCTGTATTTAATCTGGTGTCATAGTTAATTGCCTGTTTTATGTCTATGTAGATAGAAGTATTGTTTGTACTCTCTTCTTTATTCTGATTGTTTTTATCTTTATTTTATAGGTGCTCCTGACAGTGTTTTATATCTGGTAGCTCAGACTATTGTGTGGCAGCGGAATTCCGGATTCAGCAGATGGAGATGGGTATGAGTATGGTAGCGGCATGTGTTATATTTATATTTACTAGTAGGTAGCCATGGCTACGTGTATTTGGCCGCTCCACCCACCGTCCTGACGCTTTAACAGCGCTCTAGCCGCATTGGCCGGCAGAAGGGAGCAATGATTGGCCCGCACTGTGTTACATTTCTATGACATCACTTCCGGTTTCACGGAGGGTGTCAGCGGAGACAAGAGCATCCTAATGCCTTAGATGCGGCTATTGGAGCGGCAGTTTTCACGCTGTGCCCTCATAGGTTAGCTGTCTTTTGAAACTTTTTATCCTGATAGGTGGATCTGATAGTTTGCATGTTCCCCATCAGGTCCGATTGTGTTTAGCTGCTGGGATTGGTTATGGGATGGAGATGGGCGTGTCTTATCTCACATATATTGTTTGACATGTGCACTTTGATTTTGTATGTTGTCTGCAACTTGACAAAGGCCTTGCATGGCCGAAACAGCAGTCTCTCGTTGCGAATGGATGACAGAATAAAGTAACTGAGCTATAATACTCTCTTGTGGTGCCGGTCTTTGAGGATATGCACTGCTAAAGTCTATGTAATAAATTTGTGTTGAATGCAAATTTCGAATACTGTCAGTTCACCATGAAATATTTGCCTGATGAATACTTCAACACATTTCTAATGCAAAGAGAGCATAGAGCAACCTTTACAGTGGCAAAGCTGTCTCCAGACAGCATAGAGCCACCTACTGGTGGAACAGTGGAAGTCTAAGGTACTCAAAGTCTATAGATCTACCTGCTGGTAGAATAATGGAAGTCCATGATAGTTCAAGTCAATGCTGCCACAAGCAGGCAGAAAGTGGCAGAACGTGATTTCTAACACATTATAAGACACTCCGGACGTACTTAGGTTTAGAGGACAAAAACAAGGGGGAAAAAATATAAACCTGGAGCATCAATGGTGCTGGCGCGGTGTCTTGTGTCTTCTCACTGTTACAGCAATTGCTGAGGTGGACATATATGCTGCCTGGGCAATGTGTGGGGGCTACTGCAATTAGGAGGATGCCAAGGATCGGCAATGATTGTAGTTAAATGGGTAGCTGGGTCTACACATTTCCTGTAATGGATGCGCCCCCATGATTGGAATGCTGTGAGCTATTAGTAAACCAGGCAGCACATCCAACCCTACAAACAGCTTAACTATACTGATTACATTGAAGACAGATTACACTAAGTAAATGTTAAGCACGTAAAGATGCATATATAAGAAAATGGCTCGGGAGTGTGTGCAGGGCTGAGGAAACTCAGCTTAATTCCTTTTATTATTATTTTCAATGCCAATGGTAGAGCCTATGTAGGACATGCATATCATACCAAAAGAAAGGAGCAGATATAGCAGAACATTCAAACTCTGAGCGGATAGTGTTTGGCCCAGATATAAACCATGGACTTCAGTCTTTCAAGGTGAGAGTCCATTTTGTGGAGTGATGTGTTTTATGTTGCATTGCATACTAAGATATACCCAAATAGCAGAAAACACTGTACATGTGCAATATTATTTAGCAGTTTTAAACATCAAGTGTCCTTGCACATTTTACATTACTAATACATTACTATTATTTCATAAAGCAGTAATAGAGATAGCACAGAAAAATGTAAACTTGTGCAAATCTGTCTAACGTATGTAATATGCAGATGGTAACACACATTTCGGAATAGTAATATGCCATAAGAGTGGAGGCAAGTACACAGTGCTGGGAATGGAGCAGCAATGTTGTTTTTTTATTATTATTATTTATTTATTTTTGGCTTGGTTTCACTTTTAAATTTCCTGGGATTTTGAAGTTGCTGATAAGGATAAAGCTATTTTTTATCATCTGCAATTTTCTCTTTTTTACTTTTTCTTTCTTATTTTTTTTTTTTTCCGTAGTGGGGTGATTGTAAACATTCATATAAAATGTTCCCTACTCAAAATGATTCTGTGACTACACACAAGGGTGCTGCATAAAGCCACTTTGTTTGCTTTCATCTTTTGGACATATTCCATTGGGGTATATTTGGCAAGTGTAGGATAAAGGCAAATAATAATTTCTTATGTCAGCTGAGAATGCTGAAACGTACAGATTTGTATTATAGCTCCCATTGGACTCTTTTCTGTATTTGTTGAAACAAAATATCTTTCTAGAAGAAATAGCGTGTTTCTTTTTTAAGATAAAATTTCCTCCATGTTCTCCTGAAATTCAAAAAGATGGAAGATCCAATGTTAGCTTTGTTTTCTTTAACGACAAGGAAGAAAAGGTAGTGTTGATAACAAGATGGATTCAGTGGTAAAAGTGCATGCTACAGCTCTGTTAATTACCCAGTGTTTCACCCAAGTGAAGTAAACTAATGCATTTTTTTCCCTCTTGCTGCCATTGTTCCAAACAATTCATAATAGGTTTCTATGAGCCTGAAGATGCACTGCTTATCTATTAACACAACCTTGTTGTTCATTGTAAAACTGCATTATTGTCTGATTAGAGGTTCCTTACTAAGGCATATATTTATAACAGTCTATTCTTGCCAAAAAGACTTCACTTTCCTTCACAATGGCTGCTAGCTGGCAACCATCACACAGAGATTCAAGCTTGGCAGTGATTCATGCTATCTCACCTAACCACCTGTACTGAGCTTCACCAAAAGGAGGCTGCTGGAAATTCTGCCAACTTCGATAATTGTGAGTCTGTGGTGGATTAGGGATGCCACTGTTTATACACTCTATCTGCTGAACACATAAGCCTAGTCAGAGACGATGTTGGTTATTGTTTTGTAAAATGTATTAATTCACAAAAGCAAAATGGGACACATATAGAAGCATAGATAGAGTTGTTCTGGCTGTGCCAACATATTCATCCAGACAAAAACCTGTGCTTGGTAATTAACCTCTGTGTGCCGTACATTTTACAGTCTGCAAAGCCTGGGAATTTTATTTACGTTCTTAAGCTGCATTAAGACACAGTACGATGTTAATTGGGCAGAGTGTCATTGCTAATTTGTGTGTTAGTAGTCTATCTATAGGGATATAGTTTCAATATAAACTATGAACAGATGGTTTTGGTCTGTATTTTAGATTTGATGTTATTTTATTTTATTTATTTGTAAACCCTACAAAAACCAAGTGTTTAAAACTAGTAGCAAGTAATTATGTTTGTTTTTACTCTGAATTAAATGATATAATAAATAACATCAATGAGTGTTCATGAAGTGAGTCAATTAAGCTGACTGAGTAGTTACAGTGGGTGCGAAAGTTTGGGCAACCTTGTTAATCGTCGTGATTTTCCTGTATAAATCGTTGGTTGTATTGATAAAAAATGTCAGTTAAATATATCATATAGGAGACACACACAGTGATATTTGAGAAGTGAAATTAAGTGTATTGGATTTACAGAAAGTGCGCAATAATTGTTTAAATAAAATTAGGCAGGTGCATAAATTTGGGCACCACAAAAAATTAATGAAATCAATATTTAGTAGAGCCTCCTTTTGCAGAAATTACAGCCTCTAAACGCTTCCTGTAGGTTCCAATGAGAGTCTGGATTCTGGCTGAAGGTATTTCGGAACATTCTTCTTTACAAAACATCTCTAGTTCATTCAGGTTTGATGGCTTCCGAGCATGGACAGCTCTCCTTAATTCACACCACAGATTTTCAAGTATATTCAGGTCTGGGGACAACACACGTTGTAGGGAGTAGGGAGACAGGGAGCTATCAATGTATCGATGCAGCTGTGTGAAGACATCAAATTCAATTTGAGAGGGGTGATGATGTAGTACACTTGGGGGGGGGGGGGGGCTACAGACTCTGGGACCCTGGGGCAATTGCCCCCTTTGCCTGGATTGTAATGCCTACCATGCTGACACAGACTGCAAATGACTGCTGCAGAAAAGGTGCATTCGCCTTCACTTGTATATACTGTAGTTTAATTTAAAAAAAGCTGCTACTATAAAGCTAGTGGCCCACTAGAGTGATTTCAGCTGTCCTTTAGAATTGCTGACAATTGCCAGTGATCACAAAAAGTGATGAAATTGAATGCAGGTGAATACACAGGAGTGATTGCAATTTTGCCAAATCATGGGTCCTGCAGCATTTTTGAAGCATTTGCGTTCCACTGCAATGTCTAGGAACACTGCGGAGTCCCAATGTCCATGTCTGCCATTTTCCAGTGCATAGACATGACCCCTTGCACAAAAGGTCATCAACACTTCTCTATTTAGAGATAGAGGGCCAGATTTAGCAAAGCATTACTGACAGTTTTTTCTTCTTAAACAGTTCTAACCAGCAGGAGGAATTGTTCTGCATGATGATAAGAAACGTCTTAATTCCTACATAATAGCGTCAGTTTAGCGTGAATTTTTAGAGCTGCAATACAGTTAAGAAAAGTGCAAATCCATCCCTAATCTGTCACAGATTAAGTGCTTAATAGCAGTTCTACGGATAGTGCAGCAGTGCGGGCTAGGCATGATTTGTAAGGTGCTCCTTCCCCCTGCTTAATTCCTCCTCAGAGCCTGCCAGTATCAATACAGCAGATGTATTGGTTACTTCAGCAACAGCAATTTCCCTCACACACTGCATTGTCTGAGAAACCATACTAACTCTTCCTATTTTACAACAGTTTTAGAAGGAAACTGCACTATTTAGTTATTTCTTAAGATGTCCGAGACAGTTCTGCACAGATAAATGTCCCCCAGAGAAGCCCCGATGACCTTTTGTGCAAAGGGGTGGGGCTATGCGCTATAATGCAGCATACATGGACCTTGAGAGATCCCACAGGTAGTATTTTATGTAAAAAAAATGAAAACACGCTTTACAATCATAGGCAGTAGATCGTACAGTACTTACAATCACAGCTGAACTCAAACCTCGAAACCCAGTCAAAAATGCTACACAAAGTGCTTGCTTGTTGTTAAAGTGTTTAAAAGGGTATTTGTAACGATTGTGGGATATCTCCGTGTTCAGCGCACAAAGATGTGCGCTGACACTGCGGAGGTCCTCCACAAGCGTGTCAAGATGCTAGAACCCAGCTTTTGGTGCAAGCACCAGTAGAGGGAAATTCCTGTCGGCAGAGGGCGCTGGTGAGCGCAGAGGAACCAATCCCCTGCACCTCCACAAGTGCCAAACAGGAATTGCACGAAGCGCAGAACGCAATCGCAAGAGAAGCGATTGCGAATGAGAACGAGCAAAGGGACAGGTTGTATGTGTGTGCGCCAATCTAGTCGCCACCCCGCGACCGCGCACACACAACAGCAGGTGCGAAACAGAAACGCAACCGCCAAGAACGGCGATTGCCAGAAGTGACACAAGGCAGATCAGAACAGAATACGAGGATAGCAAAGGCACAGTAAATCATATAATGAGAAGATACAGAAAATAATAAACGCTAGCTAACCGCGAACACCGCACTCATTCGCAACAGTGCACGCGGTTATGCGCGGTCTCCACGTGATAAGCACAATAGAGACAAGCACGCCTAACTAACCATCAACAGACAAACACGAAACAAAGAACGTGAACGCTTGCTTAACGGTTACCTCATCGAGCCTACAGCAAGCGCCCGTATCAGACAAGACAGACAAACGAGAAACAGGAACTAGGCAGAAAGGATCCACCGCTCTTCCGCCAGAGCAAGTGTGATCCAAGCAGGAACACAGATCAGAAAGATCCACAGCCGCTAACGCTAGCGGCTAGTGCGATCTAAACAAGACAGATCAGATGAGGTAGCTGGTAGCAACCGCTGCTCCAGCTTACACTCCAGGAACTAGATCAGAAGGATCCACAGCCGCTACCGCTAGAGGCTAGTGCGATCCAAACAAGACAGAGCGATTCGCTATCAACCGCCGCTGGTGACAGCGCAATCGCGACAGACAAGACAGGACAGAATAGGCAGTACAAATTATACACAAACTGACTGCACTAACTAGGAATGCAAGGAGCACTCCCCAAGAATTAACTATACTAAGATAGCAGTGGCTGACACTCCAGGTGAGCCCAGCAGGAACAAACCTCTATGAGCAGCGAAGCATTGTGGGACACACATACTACTTATAGTACACGCCTCCAATGAATGTGGCCAGGCAATTTGCATGACAACGTATGCAAATTCCTCAGCAAGCACAAGCTGCAAAACTGACAGAAGGTCTACTTTCCAGAGTCCTGCAGCATGCAGACCTGAATAATGATCAAAAGGCTGCCTGCCTGCGCAGGCAGCTGAGCGGATCGTTACAGTACCCCCCCCCCCCCCTCTAGGGACGAATTCCAGACGTCTTTCAAAACTGGCGTTACCAAAAAACTCTAACTGAAGACTCATGAAGGTCGGGGCAGCCCGACAAGGTCCAATTCCAAAGTCAGTCCACCCGAAACCGACCTCATCGGAAACAGAAGCCACCGAAACATGCCCATCAGTACTACCAGTCTTAGCGTAACACCCATCAGGACTGTGGATACCAGAGAAAACGCCATCGACACCCTCCAGACAATACCCACCACCTTCCAAGGAGCGTCCGAAAATACCAAACCTGCCACAATACCTGTTCGAAGTGTCCCTTACAACACAAAAGCCACCATTGATCTTATCCAGGGGACCAAGCAAAATCTCTCCCGGAATCTCCCAGAACCTTTTGAAGCTCCACAGAGATCCCAAGAGGGCAGAACAATCACCAGGCTCACATGGAGAATTACCAAGAACCCCCATGGAACCAATGACAATTCCGGATTCAGAATTACGAGGACACCCATCAAGATCAAGACTTTCAGGGACCACTTCTGGGCATGCAAGCAGGCAGGCTAAATCAGAGCATGTCTCCACCGAGGAAGCATCTGAGTACGCTGGTAACCGAGGCACACTTGGGCTTTCTGGGTCACAGAGCACACTGGGGTACACCAGCACAGGAGAAACCTCAGTACATGTCGGGGAACTGCCAGCCTCAGAGTCCGGCACGACAAGACCAAAACCAGTACCGGACAGAGAATCATCATGAGTGGAGGTCACAGGCACTGGACTTTCACAAGAAGACTCGGATACAAATTCAGAAATTTCTGTGACAATAATATCATCATTGACTACATATGAGTGAAGCTCCATCAGAGCTGAAAAGGTAGCCAGCAAGGCAGCAATGCCTACGGAAGAGGGTAACACCTCAGAAGGACTTGGGGGGCAGGAGACATCTCCTACAAGTTCTGCACCCTTTGGGAGGAACTCGGAGACCTCCAGAACATCAAACAAGACCTCAGGAACATCTTTTTTCAAGTTTTCTCGGAAGGATTCTGAACTATCCATGTTACAGGGCAAAACTGGAACTTTATTTTGTGGACAGGGCAGATGTCCCAGGAATGGTTCCACCATAACCTGAGACTGGGTCTCATCATCATGAGGGGAATGTACAGGTATATTTACTGGAACACACACTGACTCCCTAACTTCATTCTCACTGTACCCAGAATTCTGTGTGGCAGTCAAACTAGCTTGTAACTCCAAAACTGCAGAAAAACAGGTGAGTATAGTGGCAATACCTAGACGAGCCTCTAGGGACACTGCAGGAGACTCTAAACAAGGCCATCTTAACTCATCCAGAGTACAGAGTGCAGAATCAGCACTTTCCTCAGAACAAGAAAGGGACTCACAAATGTCAGTGTGATTGGACATCATATTGTTATTCATGGTACAGGGCAGGCTCAGAGAAACTTTCTCTGGACCCAGAAGAGATGTTTCAGAGTCAGATTCGCAAAACCGAAGCGCTGTCTCACTCTTAGATTCGGCTAACAATGTCAAATCCGAAGAGCCAGAACGCAAAACCTGCGAATCCAAGATCGCTTTAGGTTGTGAAACTGACGCTTCCATAGCGCAAATCTCCGCGATCTGCGGAGCAGACTGCAAGGCATCTAGGGTCGAAACACTGGAGCAATTGTCCCCAGGCAACGGGCCCTTACAGGTGTGAACAGAGTGAGACAGAGACTCATCTGCAGAAGAAATAGCGACATCAACAGAATAAACTTTATTAGGCATATTAATTTCACTTTTGATGCTGCATAGTTTAGGAATTTTTCCCATAGCAGGATCATAGATGGAAGATCTTAAAGATCTGTTCTTAGATGACAAGGGATCCCACATATCTTTGAGAAAACTGGCACATTCATGTTGATCACAATCTGCAGGAACATCTGAGAAACAGGCATTACATCGCATAGATTCAAACTTCACGCAATCAGGAGAGAATCTTTCAAGATTCGCACAGGAATTAACCACAGTAGTGCACCCATTCATGTCAGGTCGCACAATATCTAGACTCACATGCTTTACCCCAGAAAGGCAGGAACAATCATCCGATAACGATGTCTCTTTATTGAAGTCAATTGATTGGTGTGTGTGCAATTCATCCAAAATCGTCTGCCACACATAAGTCACCGGATTCACAAAACATTCATCACACTCATCAGAGTCAATCAAAGCGTACACCGAATCAAGACAAGCATAAAGAATCTCTGCGCTTTTTGCGATGTAAAAATCGCAAAACGCCTTCCAATCAATCTCGAACTTCTCAATTAATGCTCCAATATCCCATGGAGCAAATGGGGGTTCAAACAACTCGGTTTCCAAGAAACCCTCATAAGGGTTGGGGTCAGGAACATGCAAAGACTTTCTCACTCCTTTAATATAGAAAATAATTCTGCCTATCAAAGGATCCACAAATGCCCTTTCTTGGGGTAATGAAACCTAAGACTGAGAAATTTCAGACTTTACAGAAATTTTTTTTTATTTGTAGTTGCTATGGGCAACGGATTTTTCAGCTGAGAAGTCTTCCTTTTTTTCCTGCTTTTAGTCCTTGCTGCTTCAGGTGGCTGCTGTTTAGACACAGGGGAATAGTTACTGCATTCATTTTCAAACTGAATGGTTTTGCATGAAGTAGGTAGAGCAGCTGACTCATTAGCAACTACACACTCATACAGGGCAGGTGGCAAGCAAGGCAACTCAAACCAGTAGGAGAATGTAAATGTAAGAAACTGATATAGATTATCATTCCAAGAATTGTCTTGCAAGATTTCATGAGCCCATACAAACAGATCATCTTTCAAAAGCACATAAGCTAATTGGAGAGCAGACGTGGACGGATCAGTAATTTGAAAAGTAGGATTCAGACAAAATTTTACGCATTCAGAGAGAAAATCCTCTTTCGTCTCTGAATTTAATATTTTGAAACTCTTAAAGACACAGGAACCATACTCAGCAAAATCGTACAAATCAGAAATTCCCTCTACACTGGGGTTTTGGGTTGGGCTGCTCATAATGTAACGATTGTGGGATATCTCCGTGTTCAGCGCACAAAGATGTGCGCTGACACTGCGGAGGTCCTCCACAAGCGTGTCAAGATGCTAGAACCCAGCTTTTGGTGCAAGCACCAGTAGAGGGAAATTCCTGTCGGCAGAGGGCGCTGGTGAGCGCAGAGGAACCAATCCCCTGCACCTCCACAAGTGCCAAACAGGAATTGCACGAAGCGCAGAACGCAATCGCAAGAGAAGCGATTGCGAATGAGAACGAGCAAAGGGACAGGTTGTATGTGTGTGCGCCAATCTAGTCGCCACCCCGCGACCGCGCACACACAACAGCAGGTGCGAAACAGAAACGCAACCGCCAAGAACGGCGATTGCCAAAAGTGACACAAGGCAGATCAGAACAGAATACGAGGATAGCAAAGGCACAGTAAATCATACAGTGAGAAGATACAGAAAATAATAAACGCTAGCTAACCGCGAACACCGCACTCATTCGCAACAGTGCACGCGGTTATGCGCGGTCTCCACGTGATAAGCACAATAGAGACAAGCACGCCCAACTAACCATCAACAGACAAACACGAAACAAAGAACGTGAACGCTTGCTTAACGGTTACCTCATCGAGCCTACAGCAAGCGCCCGTATCAGACAAGACAGACAAACGAGAAACAGGAACTAGGCAGAAAGGATCCACCGCTCTTCCGCCAGAGCAAGTGTGATCCAAGCAGGAACACAGATCAGAAAGATCCACAGGGGCTAACGCTAGCGGCTAGTGCGATCTAAACAAGACAGATCAGATGAGGTAGCTGGTAGCAACCGCTGCTCCAGCTTACACTCCAGGAACTAGATCAGAAGGATCCACAGCCGCTACCGCTAGAGGCTAGTGCGATCCAAACAAGACAGAGCGATTCGCTATCAACCGCCGCTGGTGACAGCGCAATCGCGACAGACAAGACAGGACAGAATAGGCAGTACAAATTATACACAAACTGACTGCACTAACTAGGAATGCAAGGAGCACTCCCCAAGAATTAACTATACTAAGATAGCAGTGGCTGACACTCCAGGTGAGTCCAGCAGGAACAAACCTCTATGAGCAGCGAAGCATTGTGGGACACACATACTACTTATAGTACACGCCTCCAATGAATGTGGCCAGGCAATTTGCATGACAACGTATGCAAATTCCTCAGCAAGCACAAGCTGCAAAACTGACAGAAGGTCTACTTTCCAGAGTCCTGCAGCATGCAGACCTGAATAATGATCAAAAGGCTGCCTGCCTGCGCAGGCAGCTGAGCGGATCGTTACAGTATTACACTATCCCATTTTATTTCATATGGTGCACTCCTGAAACAATCAGAGACAGAATGCTGTTTACCATCAGCTCTTTTCAGACCAGTCAGGCTGGGACTTTCTGTGACTTTCTGTAAATGCTTCATGAGAGTTCTGTCCAAACATCTGGTGAGTCTGCAGAGCAGGATCATCCACAAGGCAACCTAGGCAGGCGTCTGGGGCCTAGTGGGTGTCAAGGCGCCCACCTGCCATTTTCTCTGACCTCTCTCTATTTCAGCCTACCAAAATGACCACAAGGGGGTGCCAAGTTTAGTACCTTACCTATGGCCCCATTACATCTTAATCTATCTCTGTGTGTCTGCACCTCTGTGAGGTGAGGTGATAGTGTATATTAGCTACTGGAACTTTAAATGAATATTGACTTTTCCTCTGAATGCTGAACTGTATTGACAATAATTTATCCAGTAACAAATGAGTGAAAAAGAAGTAGCAACAAGAAGAGAGACAGAACAGAACACAATAGATGGAGAAGTGAGGTGTAATAATTTGCTGGCTGTGTTGTGAAAAAAAAAACACATATTGGGTTTGCAGCACAGTCAGCCAAATCATCATGTCATCATTTCTTACAGATCCTATTGTGTTCGATTTGTCCCTCTCCTTGTCATACTTTAGCCATTTGTATTAGACCAAATTATGTGCTTCAAAAATCTGCTGTGTCTCTCATCTCTCATCTCATTCCATCATAATGTCTCTCTAGAGATTTAAGGAAATGAGATTGTGGTTATATTTGCTTCTTACAATCTCCTCAGTTGTTTATTGAACCTTGGTAAGCTGATGAAGTTGATCTTTGTCCACAAAAACTTCAGTATGCGTCCCTGTGTCTTTAAGGCTGGGAACACACTAGGCAGTGCAGGAAATGTTGCGTTTTGCTGCATATGCATTTCTGTGGGTATTTTTTGTCATAATGAAGTGCATTTTTAATGCATTTACATTTTGCACATGCCTTTCGCTTGCATTTTACTGCGTTTGTGTCTTGCACATATGAATCGCAGGTGTGGTTTCGTGCATTTTTGTGCATTTTGTATGTGTTTCTTATGTGCGTTTTATGCAAATTTTTTGGAATATGGCCAGTATAAAAATACATTTTTGATGTCCTCTCCAGCTCATCACTTGGAAATCAACAAGAAAAGTAAATACATCATTAAACTTGGCTTTTATATAAAAATGCATAAAAAAGCAATAAAATTGCAATAAAATGCTATACCTCTGCGTCACTGCTTACATACATTATGTGCATTTTAGATGCGTTTTTGGAAAAATATGCAGCAAGTACAAAAATGCACATTGCAGAATGCAACCAAATGCGTTTTTTTCATGCTTCCCACTAACTTACCTTATGCGCATTTAGGCCTCTTTCACGGTGCGACGTCAAAGTCGCACGCTAAAACAACATTTAACGCAGAATAACTCACTGCAATGAAAAATCAATGCCCCATTCACAGCGCACATGTTGCGTTGGTGACTAACGCTGCACGTTAAGTGAAAGTACTGCATGCAGTGCGTTATACACGTTATTAGCTGCGTTGGACTGTTTGCACATGAGTAATAACTTAGAAGCATACTTTTCATTGTATGTATGCTCTACTGTGTGCGACGATAACAGGGCATTAAGTTGCGTTGCAATGTTTTGGGGGCATTGTGTTGTAATTTGCATTGCGACTTTAACGTTGCATCAAACCACAACGTCCCACTGTGAAAGAGGCCTAAAGGTAGTGTTTTACTCAACACTAGTGTTTCTGCCTAGTGTGTTCCTACCCTAAAGCATGTCATATTTGTTTGATGATATGCAAAAGACTTACATTCTTGGTAGGGATGAGCAATCGAGTTCCATTTTTTTTTCAAAGAGAATTTAATTGTGGCAAAAAACATACACAAGAAATACAACTTTCAAAATTCTCAAACAAGCACTGCATCTTAAAGCGATATAAAAAGACAGGTAAACAACATCATAGGTGACATTACTTGTATCCAAAATTCACAGCAAGAAAAACAGTTATCTTCTAGCTCCTGTTGCTATTCCCAAAAATTCCTAATTCTGACTCAATACGTGGCAGTAAAATCATCCCAGCATGAAATAACCGTGTATCTTGTGAATTCCAATATACTTATCATATGGTTACCCCCAAAAAATAGAAGAGTTCTCAGACAAAATATTAGTTGGACTAGTAAAATATGTACCCATGTTATCACATCACATGTAAGTTCAGCTACCCTTTAAAAGACACCCAAAGCAAAAATAAACTAATGAAATAAACTATTGTATCTATCTTCCTTTTCCTAAAAATGACTTTTTAAGATATTCCAAAGTTTTATTTTTTGTTTTAATCTACTTTTTAAGTTTTAACTGTTTCATTATTTTTACTCATTGACACATTCATTGAAGCATGCCAGAGCTAATATCTATGAACTACTGACCCGTTTTATCTCCCTCCTGCTCTCAGAAGCCATTTTCTGCTAGGAAAGTTGGAATTTCTTATCAGTGAGAGTCACACTTTAGTCTCTTCCTGTATGAGTAAGGATTGAGTCAGCCACTTACATACCTGATATCTAACTCTTTCAGACAGAGAAAGAAAAAATGGAACACAGCATAGTTATTTGTGTGCTAGGCACTGTGCATACCCATGTCTATCTCATCATGTTACATGTCACCTCGGGTATCCTTTAAGGAAGATATCAGTATAACAAGCGCAATATGCTGTACTTTCCTCAAAATCAATCTTCCTCTGGTTCTGGAAATAAATAAAAATTACCTTTGGTAACGATTTTCCCTTTCATCATCTACTTAATCTTGTCTAAGAGGCTTTCAATAACGTTCAGTTGACCCTTATTAGGCCTGTTTGACACAAGCAGCTGAAGGCAATGCATTAATCTGAGTATCAGTAAGAATATTTGTATAGATTAGATGCTAGATGCTAAAAACAAAATCTTTTTAAATCAAGACACATAGACACCATTACAATTGCAGTATAAACTATATATTGGATGGGGAAAGCTGTTCTTTTAAAATTGATGTGGGCGGGCATGATAAAGAAGTGTGCAGATGCAGTCCTAAAGGAATGTTCCCCTGGCTTTGTATTGCACCAAACAGTGCAAAGTAGTGTTGACAATTATAGTTGGGCCGAACCTCCGATTTTAGGTTCGCGAACCTGGTTCGCGAACTTCCGCGGAAGGTTCGGTTCGCGTTAAAGTTCGCGAACCGCAATAGACTTCAATGGGGATGCGAACTTTGAAAAAAAAATAATTATGCTGGCCACAAAAGTGATGGAAAAGATGTTTCAAAGGGGTCTAACACCTGGAGGGGGGCATGGCGGAGTGGGATACATGCCAAATGTCCCCGGGAAAAATCTGGATTTGACGCAAAGCAGCGTTTTAAGGTCAGAAATTACATTGAATGCTAAATGACAGGCCTAAAGTGCTTTAAAACATCTTGCATGTGTATACATCAATCAGGTAGTGTAATTAAGGTACTGCTTCACACTGACACACCAAACTCACCGTGTAACGCACCGCAAACAGCTGTTTGTGTAGTGACGGCCGTGCTGGACTGGTGCGCACCATGGCGAGAGTGCAGGTTTTGGTGGCTTTACAGCCCATATGGTCGCCTGGCTGATGTAGCTGAATGACAGAACAGTGACTGTCCAGCTGATCAAATTTGGTCTGACCACAATGAAGCAACGACCTTATTATCTTTTGTGTGCCCCCCGAGACACTCATCTAGGCGCCGGTCATTGCTTCATTGTGATACGCAAGCCCCTTCACCACGGCAAGGTAATGATCACGAAGGGGAATGGGCGCATGTACATGCCTTTTCTTTTGTTGTTGCAGCTGCCCGCAGTGCAGCCAGAAAAATTAGGCAGTCATGTACACGCACCAGAAAAATTATTACAGCGGCCAATATCACACCAATATTACATCAGTTGTTTGCTGACATCTGATACAATATTGTGGTGAATGTTGGGAGTCAGTTAAAGAATCAATATCATCCAGATTTAGGTCACTTACACGATCCTGGTTTTGGCCGTTTATTTCTGACAGGACGTAGATTTTAAAATCGGCATTGCACGATCCTGCCGCTCCTTCCGAATGCGCAGCTCTGCCTCCCTGCAGCCCACTCACCCTGCCATCAGTCTGACCGCAGAGTTCTGTGAGATTCAGGGCTCCTGACCCTGTGTTCCCTCTGAGCCAATTCCATTGAGCTCTGCCATCATAGAGCTTTGCCGTCATAGTTAGAGAGGGGCCTGCAGCGATGGGAGAGTGGTATGACCGTCGGGTGTGGCGGGTCTGTGGGGCGATTTGTCCGTAAACCCCGTTTTGCTACATCAGCAGTCTCTGGCCTTTAAAGGACCGCTGTCACGAAAATCTTGAAATTTAAAATATATGTAAACATATACAATTACGTACGTAGTACGTTTCTTCCAAAATAAAATGAGCCATAAATTACTTTTCTCCTATGTTGCCTTCACTTACAGTAGGTAGTAGACGTTACCGACAAATTTTGGGCTAGTCATCTCTCCTTAGGGGATTCTCGGCATGGCCTTTATTCTTTATAAAGACACTCCCTGAAAAAGATTTATACAAAGATGCTGGCCAGCCTCTGAATGGCACAGAGGTTGTAAACTTTTGCCACCAAACTGAAATCAAGTCTAGGCTTGCTGGATCATTTATGTTTTCTAGTGCTCTCTTATGTTCTCCATTCTTAATTCTACAAATAAGGTTGTGTAAATGTCATGCACATCTACTGGTGGTGACTAGAGAAAATAAAGGCACCCTCGGACTATGGACTGTTCCTGTCTGTGGCGTAACTAAGGAGCTTCGGGCCCCTGTGTGAGTTTTACATGGGGCACCTAAGCACTCTACTGATATGTGTGAGAAAACGCGGAAGAGCCGCCGCCATGAGCCAGCGGCAGGCGGCTCTTTCCGCGCACGGACGCGCCACACACGGAGAGGCAGCCGCCTCCTCTCAGCATGAGGCGGCTGTCTCTGTGCAGGCGTCTGCGGAGCACGGAGAAACCGCCGCGTTGGACGCGGCGGTTCGTGCGCATGCCCCCGCTGCGGAGGCACTGCAGAGCGGGGCTGCTGTGGCTGGGACTCATAGTCCCTCAGGTTTCAGAGTGACGCACTCAGGCAGGATTTATGACTCTTAGGAAGGAGTCAGCTGACCAGGCTGGTCAGCTGACTCGAGCTCCACTTCTCATTGGTCCAGCACTTAGGGAGGTGCTGGGGGCACAACTGTGTATATATACTGCTGGCTGTTCACTTGCTCCTTGTCTGGCATTGCGATCACATATGTGGGAGCACCCAGATCCGTAGTCAGATCCGCAAGTGTGCCGGGACCAGCTGGAGCTGTAATCCTACACTTAGCTAGATTCTGTTGATAGCTAAAGTACTAGTTTGATTGTGATTATCTGTTATGACCTATTGCCTGCTCGACTATCCTCCTGAACTCTGATCTTGTACCTCGATATTTCTGATACTCTGTTGCCAAACCCCGGCTCGTTCCTTGACTCTGCTTCTGCCTCCTGATTTTGTACCCCGATATATCTGATACCCCGTTGCTGAACCCTGCCTGTACTTTGACTCTGCCTTTGCCTCCTGACCTTGTACTTTATCTGTCCGTGTGTGTACAACCTGGCTTGTCCGACCTCGAGAACCGACCTTACTGTTAGAGGCGGTTCCTCGCTCTGTTAGTGATCCTTCCGCCTGAAGGTTACTCTCAGTCTGTCCTTCCTACTGTCAGTCTGACTCCTCCCGTCTTGGAGAGCTCAGGTCTGTGGAAGGAATCTGTGCAGTACTCCTTGCTGCACTGAGGCCTAGTCCTCTAGTGTTACTGTTACACCCAACACTACACTCTACTCAGGTGAACAGAGGTTAGTTAGTATATCGGATTATCAGTGATACTGCAGATCACGTATAATCTGGTATACATCTGTATTCCCAGTGATTCTGCAGATCACTGGTAATCAGATCCTCTCTGTGCTTCACCGATCGTTACAGAACGCCAGACCAAAAAACAGATGGAAACACGCGCTGATCCTCTGACTGTGCTTGCCACCTCGGTGGACAGTATCCATCAAGCACTGGGCCAGCATAAAGCCTTAATCGACTCCCTATCAGGCTCTGTGCGAACCCTCCAGACGTCAGTTGATTCAGTGCGATCCCCTCCTAGTGATGACATACGTATGCCTGTACCAGACAAATTTTCCGGCCACAAATCTGACTTCCGGAATTTCAAGAGTAGAGTGTTATCATACTTCGAGTTGAGACCCCGATCCTCGGGGACCGAGACCCAACGGGTCATTTTCATTAAAACACTATTAACTGGTGATTCCCAGTCCTGGGCATACAATCTGCCTCCCACAGACACAGCTCTGACCTCGGTAGAGGAATTTTTTAAAGCTATGGCCGTGATATACGACGACCCTGACCTTGTGGCAACCTCTGAGTGAAAGCTCAAACTTTTGCGGCAAGGCAGAGGGTCGGTCGAGGATTACGCGGCAGAATTTCGTAGGTGGTCTGTGACCGCCAGATTTGACAACTTTGCTCTGATGGATTATTTCCTGTCTGGGTTGTCGGAAGAGGTCTCTGACTTGATGTTAACCTTACCCGAGCCCAGGACAGTCGATGAGGCCATAGCATCGGCCATCCGAGTCGATCGTCGACTACGCCATCAGAGGCAGATTAGGGGCAGTCACCGTGCCAGGGTGACTTCGTATGCGGCACCTTCTGCTGCATCCTCAGTAACAGCATCTCCGCCTGTCTCACCTCCTCCGGCCTTGCCGCCACCTGAGCCAATGCAAATTGGTCGATCGAAACTGACTCAGGTGGAGCGAAGGCGGAGAATATCAGAACAACTGTGCCTGTATTGTGCAGAAACAGGGCATAGAGTGCGAAACTGCCCTAATAAGCCGGGAAACAGGTCTGCCTAGGAGTAGTGGGGGGTGACACCCTAGGCACATCATTCGCACCCCAAAAAGAGAAGAAGCTACTTCTCCCCTGTACGATTACATGGGATAATAAGTCTGTAACCACTGAGGCTTTTATTGATTCTGGCTCAGCGGCTAATTTTATGAACATTGAATTTGCTCAGGAGTTGGGCATTCCTCTCACTCCAGTAAGTCCCCCCATTCAGGTCACGGCAGTAGACGATTCCCCTCTGCAACGGGATCGTCCCCTGTCACAGACCCCGCAGGTGAAGGTCACGATAGGGGTACTGCATGGGGAACAACTACAGTTTTTTGTATTGCACATGTCAACCTCCACTATCATCCTAGGCATGCCATGGCTACAAGTCCACTCTCCACAAATAGATTGGGCTACGGGTCAGGTAACCAGATGGTCCGATCATTGTCACCAACAGTGTTTAGGGAAGGTGACATTGGGTCAGACCAAGATTTACGTGGAGGGTGTTCCCGAGGTCTATTCCGAGTTCTCTGATGTATTTTGCCCCAAGGCTGCTGATCAATTACCTCCTCATCGCCCGTTCGATTGCCCCATTGATCTCCGTGCTGGTTGTATGCCCCCTAGGGGTCACCTGTATAACTTGTCCGGTCCCGAGAAGATGGCTATGCAGGAATACATTCGTGACAACTTGGCCAAGGGGTTCATCCGGCCCTCCCGGTCGCCCGCTGGGGCCGGTTTCTTCTTCGTTAAGAAGAAAGACGGGGGTCTTCGACCCTGTATTGATTACCGGGGTCTCAATAAGATCATGGTGAAAAATCGCTATCCGTTACCATTGATAGACGATTTATTCACGCAGGTCACTACTGCAAAGATCTTCTCTAAGTTGGATCTGAGGGGGGCGTACAACCTAATCCGCATAAGAAGGGGCGACGAATGGAAGATGGCCTTTAACACACCCGACGGGCATTACGAGTATTTAGTGATGCCCTTCGGGCTGTGCAATGCGCCAGCCGTCTTCCAGGAACTAATCAATGAGGTATTCCGGGAGGTATTGGGTAGATTCGTACTGGTATATCTCGATGACATACTAATTTACTCCAATAACCTCGCCGAGCACAGAGTTCACGTGAAATTTGTCCTGAACAAACTAAGGCAAAATATGCTCTACGCTAAGGTGGAAAAATGCATTTTTGAAGTGACCACGGTCACGTTCCTGGGTTACGTAATTTCCACCTCGGGCCTCTCAATGGATCCTGCCAAGGTCACTGCCGTGTTGGAGTGGCCGCAGCCAGTGGGATTGAAGGCCCTACAGAGATTTTTGGGGTTCGCGAACTATTACAGGAGGTTCATTAAGGGGTACTCCACGTTAGTTGCCCCTCTTACCAGTCTCATGAAAAAAGGGGCGGATACCAAACACTGGTCTCCTGAAGCCGTGGCGGCATTTGTTCATTTGAAGAAATTATTTTGCTCAGCACCAATTTTGAGACATGTGGACACATCCTTCCCCTTTATCGTGGAGGTAGATGCCTCGGAAGTTGGGGTGGGGGCGGTGCTGTCTCAACGGTCTGGGTTGCAGGGCAGATTACACCCGTGTGCTTACTTTTCCCGCAGGTTTTCACCTGCAGAAAAAAATTACGATATAGGCAACCGGGAACTTCTGGCTATTAAGTTGGCATTTGAAGAGTGGCGCCACTGGTTAGAGGGGGCAGAGCACACGATCACAGTTTACACCGACCACAAGAACTTGGAATACATCGAGGGGGCTAAGAGGCTAAGTCCCCGTCAGGCCCGGTGGTCCTTATTTTTTACGAGGTTCAGGTTTATAATCACATACACTCCAGGCAGCAAAAACGTCAAGGCAGATGCTCTCTCCAGGTGTTTTGAACCAGAGACAGCACAGCCACCCGCCCCTGAGTCCATCATTCCGCAGAAACTAGTGTTAGCCGCCACGGATACTTGGGAGAATTGGACAGAGATTTTAGGTCCCTTCCAGCAAGATGTTCCTGAGGGGAAACCTGAAGGGGTAATGTTTATTCCATTGCCATTTCGTTTACAAGTCCTGCAACTCTTTCACGCCCATAAGAATGCTGGTCACCCTGGGGCTGCCAGAACGCAGGATCTGATTGCCAGGTGTGCTTGGTGGCCTTCGTTGGCAACTGATTGCAAGGAGTATGTCAGAGAGTGTGCGGTATGTGCCAAGAATAAACCCTCCCGGCTGGCACCTGTAGGAAGGTTGCAGCCTTTGCACACCCCGAGTGAGCCATGGACCCACTTGGCCATGGATTTTGTAGGGGAATTGCCCAGGTCTGAAGGCATGTCTGTTATTTGGGTGGTAGTCGACCGGTTTAGCAAAATGGCCCATTTTGTGCCCCTGAAAGGACTCCCCTCGGCTCAAGAACTGGCCGAATTGTTTATCATTCACGTCTTCCGGCTGCATCGTATTCTGGAAGACATTGTGTCTGATAGGGGAGTCCGATTTGTGTCTGGATTCTGGAGGGCATTTTGCCACCAAATGGGCATGAAATTGTCTTTTTCGTCAGGCTACCACCCACAGACTAATGGGCAGACTGAACGAATTAATCAGTCGTTAGAGCAATTCCTAAGATGTTACGTTGCGGAGGCACAGAGTGACTGGGTGAAATTTCTGCCTTTCGCGGAATTCGCCCAAAATAATTTGAAGAATTCCTCGTCTGGGTTTTCTCCATTCCAGATTGTGACAGGGAGGTCACCCAAATTCTCCCCTTTTCCAATTGTCTCGTCTCCATTTCCAGCACTAGAGGATTGGCAGAAGTCACTCAGGGACAATTGGGGAATTGTTAAGGGGAATTTGCAGAAGGCGTTCCAGAGTCAGAAGGGTCAAGCAGATAAGAGATGGTCCGTGGAATGGAAGTTTCAGCCAGGAGATTTAGTCTGGGTGTCCACTCGTCACTTGACCCTGAAGCAGCCATCTGCCAAACTGGGTCCCAGGTTTGTGGGTCCATTTCCCGTGACTAAAAGAATTAGTAACGTCACTTACACCATTGATCTTCCTGCTAGCATGCGGGGCGTAAGGTCGTTCCACGTGTCCCTGCTTAAACCAGCAGTTCATGTGGGTCCCACTCCTCCTTCTCCTGTGTTGGTGGGTGACCAACCTGAATTTCAGGTGGAAAAGATTTGAGACTCACGCATGGTGCAAAACTCGGTACAGTATCTTGTACATTGGAAAGGGTATGGCATTGAGGAGAGACAATGGGTACCAGGGACGCGCATGCATGCCGATGAATTAAAAAAAGAAGTTTCACACTTTACACCCGGAAAAACCTGGAAGGAGCTGTCCGGAGTCCACTCCTCGGGGGGGTGGGGGGGGGGTACTGTGAGAAAATGCGGAAGAGCCACCGCCATGAGCCAGCGGCAGGCGACTCTTTCCGCGCACGGACGCGCCACACACGGAGAGGCAGCCGCCTCCTCTCAGCATGAGGCGGCTGTCTTCGTGCAGGCATCTGCGGAGCACGGAGAAACCGCCGCGTTAGACGCGGCGGTTCGTGCGCATGCCCCCGCTGCGGAGGCACTGCAGAGCGGGGCTGCTGTGGCTGGGACTCATAGTCCCTCAGGTTTCAGAGTGACGCGCGCGCGCGCACTCAGGCAGGATTTATGACTCTTAGGAAGGAGTCAGCTGACCAGGCTGGTCAGCTGACTCGAGCTCCACTTCTCATTGGTCCAGCACTTAGGGAGGTGCTGGGGGCACAACTGTGTATATATACTGCTGGCTGTTCACTTGCTCCTTGTCTGGCGTTGCGATCACATATATGGGAGCACCCACATCCGTAGTCAGATCCGCAAGTGTGCCGGGACCAGCTGGAGCTGTAATCCTACACTTAGCTAGATTCTGTTGATAGCTAAAGTACTAGTTTGATTGTGATTATCTGTTATGACCTATTGCCTGCTCGACTATCCTCCTGAACTCTGATCTTGTATCTCGATATTTCTGATACTCTGTTGCCGAACCCCGGCTCGTTCCTTGACTCTGCTTCTGCCTCCTGATTTTGTACCCCGATATATCTGATACCCCGTTGCTGAACCCTGCCTGTACTTTGACTCCGCCTTTGCCTCCTGACCTTGTACTTTATCTGTCCGTGTGTGTACAACCTGGCTTGTCCGACCTCGAGAACCGACCTTACTGTTAGAGGCGGTTCCTCGCTCTGTTAGTGATCCTTCCGCCTGAAGGTTACTCTCAGTCTGTCCTTCCTACTGTCAGTCTGACTCCTCCCGTCTTGGAGAGCTCAGGTCTGCGGAAGGAATCTGTGCAGTACTCCTTGCTGCACTGAGGCCTAGTCCTCTAGTGTTACTGTTACACCCAACACTACACTCTACTCAGGTGAACAGAGGTTAGTTAGTATATCGGATTATCAGTGATACTGCAGATCACGTATAATCTGGTATACATCTGTATTCCCAGTGATTCTGCAGATCACTGGTAATCAGATCCTCTCTGTGCTTCACCGATCGTTACAATATGGAGCCCAAAAACCTGCCAAGGACAGCTGCAGGGTCAGGATAGGATGGGCCCCTCTGGTCCAGGGGCCCGATGCGGTTGCTACCTCTGCATCCCCTATTGCTACGACTGGTTCCTGTGAATGTAGGTGAATTTCTATCTAACGCTATAATTCGCTATAATTGTTTGCAAGGAAACAAATAAATCCATCATGGTTTAGGGGAAGGATACAGAAAGCTGTCTCAGAGATTTCAGCTGTCTGTTTCCTCAGTTAGGAACATATTGAGGAAATGGAAGACTACAGGCTTAGTTCAAGTTAAGGCTTGAAGTGGCAGACCAAGAAAAATCTTGCATAGACAGAAGTGACGAATGGTGAGAACAGTCAGAGTCAATCCACAGACAAGGACCAAAGACCTACAACATCATCTTTCTGCAGACGGAGTCACTGTGCATCATTCAACCATTCGGCACATTTTACACAAGGAGATGCTGTATGCGAGAGTGATGCAGAGGAAGCCTTTTGTTCGCCCACAGCACAAACAGAGTCGCTTGAGGTAAGCTAAAGCACATTTGGACAAGCCAGCTTCATTTTGGAATAAGGTGTTGTGGACTGATGAAACTAAAATGGAGTTATTTGGGCATAACAAGTGGCGTTATGCATGGAGGAAAAAGAACACAGCATTCCAAGAAAAACACCCGATACCTACAGTAAAATATGGTGGTGGTTCCATCATGCTGTAGGGCTGTGTGGCCATTGCAGGGACTGGGAATTGTGTCATAGTTAAGGGGCACTTGGATTCCATTCAGTGTTAGCAGATTCTGGAGACCAATGTCCAGTGATCAGTGACAAAGCTAATGCTGTGCCGGGGCTGGATCTTTCAACAAGACAATGACCCTAAACACTGCTCAAAATCCACTAAGGCATTCATACACAGGAACAAGTACAAGGTTCTGGAATGGCCATCTCAGTCCCCAGACCTGAATATAATTGAAAATTTGTGGTGTGAGTTAAAGAGAGCTGTCCATGCTCGGAAGCCATCGAACCTAAATGAACTAGAGATGTTTTGCAAAGAGGAATGGTCCAAAATACCTTCAAGCAGAATCTAGACTCTCATTGGAACCTACAGGAAGCATTTAGAGACTGTAATTTCTGCAAAAGGAAGATCTACTAAATATTGATTTCATTTATTTTTTGTGGTGACCAAATGTATGCCTGCCTAATTTTGTTTAAATTATTGCACACTTTCTGTACATCCAATAAACTTCATTTAACTTTTCAAATATCACTGTGTGTGTCTCCTAAATGAGATATTTTACTGACATTTTTTATCGTAATAACCAACGATTTATACAGGAACATCATGACAATTAACAATGTTGGCCAAACTTTCGCATTCCACTGTATACTTATATTTAACCCTAGGTAAACATTCATTATACTAGACAAAAATAAAAATTAATTATACTTATTATTATGCCTAGCCTAGTTACCTGGTTCAATACTTAATCCAAGTAAGCTTTGTCTGTCAGGGAAGGAAAAACAACTGGCTTTTGAAGCTAAAATGAAATCTTGTTTTACTTTGAAAACATTGGTGAATTATTTTTCTGGGATTATTGGTAAATGTCTAAAGCTCCTTTCACACTATGCAAATTGCATTGTGATGTGAAGCTATGCAATCGCAACCTAACATAGATGAAAAGTCACATCACACGGTATCATTGCAGTGCGACTATACAGTTATGCATACAATACAATTAAATTACACCTCACGGTCACGGCAAACACTCACATTGCCCTGTAAATGCACTGCATGCTGTGCATCATCCCAGCAGAAAATGCTGCACCCCAATCAATGAGATAGCCTCATAGTAATGTCATTGTATCGCATTGTGATTTGATGATATGTGCAGTAGCAACGCAACAGACAAATGATGCAATCCAATTCACTTTTTGTCCTAAGTTTTCTCCTAGGAGATGATTTTTCATCTTCTGCTTAAAATAACTTTTGCGGTCTGCAATTGAGAAAGTACCAAAAAGTAGGTTAAAAAATAATATCAACATTATTCTGAGTATTGTCTTGCTTGCTGGTGGTTTTGAAAGGCCTTTTATTTATAATGTAATCATATATTAATATGGCGCAGCAAAACCTGACATCCACCGTATAGGAAGTTTAAGCAGAGGCAGGGAACAGTTTGTAAATAATAACTACCGTACTATTCAAAGTGTCAGTAAAGGACCAGCCTTTAAAGCGTTGCTATCATATACATCCGGCATAGTGGGGTCTGAACCCTCTATAACAGTAATTATAGATTGACGGTATACCTTGAAATGAATCAGAGCACTCAGTATATGATTTTATATAAAAAATTGTATTTGCTTATCATACAGCATATATACAAAATATGAACAGTTCCAAGTAGTGTTTCCTTATAACAGTATTCCATCTTATCAAGGCTTTATAGCCAAACGATCATCAATCTTCTAAGTACATTCAAAAAAGAATATAACAGTTGTATTATGTAGAATAAGATCAAAAATAGTCTCATCTGTATCAATAGCTGTGTATATAATAGCTGTGTAAAACTTGTAGTAATCTTCTTAAAGAAATAGCATAAAAAATAGCTTCTAAAAAACTTCTTGCTAACATCTTAACAAAACTTAATGCTGAAAAATTAATAAAGTAAATCACCAGAATATTAAGCATATTACCCCTTCTCTGTCATCTCTTCAGCATCTAGAACCACTTGTGGGAAGGTAGCTTCTGCCTCATGTGTCTTCTCAGGAGATTGTTGGGCTCTGCAAACTATGAGCTTTCAGCTTCTACTTTTATAGGGGTTGGAGGCAATATGGCTGCCTAATCTGGACTTTCCCTGAATCCCAGGTTCTGATTGGCTAAAGCTTTCGTGCGTCAATGCTTTATCATGTTTTGATTACCTAAGTCACAATATTATTGTTTATAAATTCTTAATTACCTTATCTCGTGGGAATTTATGTCATTTGGAGTGCTTGACATTTAATATAGGGTCATTTCTGACGCACTTAATTAAAAATGGACGTCAACAGCCATCTTATCTGTTGGCTGACCCAGACATGGAGACTAAACAACATCATTCATGACGCATTTCTGATAAAGTGTTCGCTGATAATTATGTTGGAATGTCTTGGTACTTCCCCAGACATGAGATTGGTCAGGTTGACACTGTAACCAGACCTGTGAGAGCCTTCAGCAATTTAAGGCTTATTGAAGCATACAGGGCTTTTAATATACTTATTTAAATATAAAGCTTATTATATAATTCTTCTTAAAACAATTAATCATATAAGATATAATTGCATATTAAATATAAAATCATTGTCTATATATTTGTCTTTCTGATGAAGAAATAAATATCTAATTTCAACCGGCAGAGGTCAGCATTTAATAACAAATAACAATCTATTAATAATGTTGGTTTTATAAAACTATGTAACCACCAGGTGGCATCATTGAATGATCTTTAACTAATTGGGAAAACACCTTCTTTGTTTAATATTTATATAACTTGTTCCCAAAACATCATGTGTTATCAGCTTTCTGAGACTAGAGCACGTCAACAACCTTCCAGAATCATAACAATCTCACGAGAATGTCTTACCGTCTCATCTTTCATGGGTAGAATACAGCTTTTAAATGTTTTTCAGAGTAATAGATTCTATTATATAGGGTTTAACAATAATTATTCCTTTCTTTAGAAGGACTGTATTGATCATTAATATTTAGATTAATAATATATGTGTGTAATAATTATGTGCATTTATAATTACTGCAGTAATGTGAGTTTAACTTGCTTCTCTGTCTTCACACAGAAGCCTCTTTAAATGTCAAGGCCACGCACTAGCATAAACAAGAATGCTCTGACTTTTTGTAACTAGAATAATCTTATAGGCCTCACAGCCTGGAATATGCTTTGTCACAGAGCAATATAAAGTACTCTAACTTTTCACTTTACAATGAAATTTTGCATAGAACATTAAAACTTAACACATATACATATGACATCTTTTCCTGCATAAATAAAACCACTAGAATTCTGACATCCCCCCTTGCAGGAAGATAATCAAAATTAAAAGTAATGCAATCTTTCATTCATGCAAAACCTTGCTCATTAAGTAGCGTTGTCAGCTGTGTTGCCTGCCTGACAATAGACTCAATAGTAAGATTAATATCTTCTCTAATAAACATTTTTTGCTGGTCTAAATATGGCTGTAGTCTTTGTATATGACATATGTATGGATTCACCTTGAATCTGTAGTTTCTGTCACTGTGGTAGCTTGTGTAGATATGTAGGAAAATTCTAGGCAATATTTGTCACCCATTTTAAGACATATGGTAAAACTTAAAGTTCAAAATGTATAAACAGGAATTATACCGTTCATGTGGCCCCTAGGTTCTTTTGAACACAATACATTCAACATTTTATTGTTAGCTTACAACAGGTTAATTAGTTAGTTGGTTAGTATTATGTATTAATACAGTTAATTACACCTTTCTTATACCACAAGGTTTCTTTTCACAAATGGTATGTAGCAGAACAAAGTATGTGTAGGTTGCCAGCAGAATCCCATAAAATAATGTCATCTTTCTAATTAAATATAGGTATCATATAAAAAATGTAGGCATTGAAAAGTTCTTTAGCAATTCAAATTGCAAGCCAGCTAGTTAGTAGCTGTTTTCAAATATATTCTCAATAAAGCATATATATTAACATCTCATTGTTGAAGTTGCTTCTCCAATATTTTGCAGTAATTCTCTCTCTTGGATTTATCAGGATCTTTACCACTGATTTAAAAGTCTCTTGAAACTTATGTTGTAGCCTATCAGCACTCTTGTATGTAAATCGTGCATGTTTACTTTCACAAAAAGTCAAATGTGATAAATTATCTTGTAGATTAAGTTTTGATATATGGTTGTTTTCTTGTTAAGCACAGTCTATTCTCATGACAATACTTAATGTAGTTACACGCTTGATCCTGGATATGTCATGTGTAGATCTTCTCTCTGATTGAAGTAGTTCTCCGCAGCAAACATTCATTAGTATTGGAATCCGTAGTCATTTCAGAATTTTATTTTCTGGAAACTTCTTTAACAGCATCATATGTTTCATATAGCTTTCAGTCAAGTATCTGTAAATCAAGTATGCAGTAAGGATCCCCCCATGTGCTGCTTTACAACAATCTAGTATCAGTCCAGTGTTTTACTAGCAGTTTAATCTGCCACTTTAACGCATTGTTGACAGTTAAGGTTGTTAGAACATTTCATCTGTAATATTATCAAATAGTCTCGCAAATAACTCTATATTTTCTGAGTTAACTATGGTTAGTCATCTTGCATCTTTACGTCTAGTGTATACGACAGTCTTTGCATTCCATGGCACTTGAAGGCATTTCACTCTCTTAGTTTCTTCAGTACTTCTCTTGTATATATACGGATTAGGTATTTAATTGATATTTGAGCTGTTCTTGCTCTTCTCCAAGTCATGTAGCGGGTGCTCCTCTAATTATGATGCATCTTCCTTTTCCACCATTAGGCAATAACTTGTATGCTAGAACCAGTCATAGGTCAATTTCATTTGTCCCAGGATGCTTTCTTGAAACTTGAAAAGGATGAGTAACAACGGTCATCTACAAGTTGTATTATTAAACGGAACGTTGTATTATTTTCATTATCAGTCGGGTTGCAATTTAGTACAGTTTCTTTCACTATGCAGAGCTGTGTGCAGATTTACGATAGTCCCTTGCTGAACATATCTTTTCACCATTTAGGATATTTTCATCTCTTTTGGAATGCAAACAAATGTTAAACTGTCCTTTATTCTGGTGAATTGGATTTTCTCTTTTAATTGTCCATGTATTGCATATTTGAACATTTCTGAAAAATATTCTTCTGAATTTCATGTGAACAGCACAGTAGTGTAGGGGTTAGTGCTCTCACCTTGCAATGCTGGGTCTGAAAGGCATTTGTATGTGCTCTCGGTGTCTGTGTGGGTTTCCTCCGGACACTCTGGTTTCCAATTCTTCTAATAGTACTGGCTAGGTTGGGCATCATCTTCAAGGATAAAGGCTGTATGAGCAAATCCAGCAGTCACTCTTGTTCAGGCGCTGGGCATACTGTTGATGCATCAAGTTCAATTTATTTTGAAGTCTTCCTTGTAAGTTGCAAAGTTCAGCTTTTGCAGTCATCAAATGTATCAGGTACAGCAAACCCCATTGTATGGGTATTTTTGCGGATAATTGATATTGTTCTCAGCACCTATGAGAAAAAATAAAAAGGAAGAGGAGAGAAGGGGAAAACACAAAAAAGTAATATGCAACATTCTGGTGAATTTTCAGCATAAAAAAACTAACTCACTACTACCTTCCCACTTGTGGTTTAAAAAGAAAAATGTATTGTAATGCTATATGGTGCTGGGTGCATTCTTACTAGTTTGCTCTATTGTTCAAACTTATAACAGCAGGTTCCTTCTCTTCTTGCTTATGTCTTTCCTTAAGTTCATCTTAGTTTGTCTTTTAAAAATCAAAGTAGTATTATCCATTTCCTGTAAATGTTGAGATATGTCTTCTCTTTGAAATACTGTTCATTTTTTTCTTCTGAGATAAAAAAAAAAGTTCATGTTTAAGCTGTGTATCAGAATCCATCAATAGCATATCATACATGTCTTAATTTGTAGCTTCATGTGTGTCGTGGCTTTTATCATAGCTTGACATCAGTAAATCCTTGTCCATGTACAAAAACATTTTCTCTTGTTATCTGTTCATCACTTTAGTAAACTGTTGTTCTCAGTATCACACTTCTTGAATAGAGTATCATCTTGAAACTATTCTTCTTGAACTTCATCAATCGATTACCTAAGGCATGGATTTCTCTTCCAGTCTTTTGGTGTACATAACTTCTTTTCTCCTTCATGTATTTAAAAAGTCTTCATCAATTCAGGCTTCATTCTTCACATTAGGCCTTTAATCATCTTGTACATAGAATGTAGTTTAGTGCAGTCTTCTATAGAACCAGCTTGATTGCTGTATGTCATTATTGTGAACAGTTATCTCCTTGTTTCTCCTGTAGTATGGCTTTCTTCCTATAACTTCTCATAAGTCTTTATTGCATCTGCTTCTGTATTTGTAGCATGGCAGTATATTGCTGCATAGGTAGAAAAATCTATGTCTTCCACATTTTCTTCAAATACGGAATCAAAAATAGAATATCTATGTATATTTATCAGTCTTTTTCAAAAACTTTACATTGGCTGTCTTCTTCTAAAACTGGGTGATCTATTCTTGTCATCTTAGTCTTGATCTTGAAATCTTGATATGATATAACAGTATCTATTGTAGTTTCAAATGTCTATCAAAACCTTCTTTCACTCATCTTCTGGTATTTTCTATGTCATAAATCTTTCCTCTTCTAGTTCATCAGATTTATCTGTAAAAACTGAATATCGCCTTCTTCGTCTTCTAATGCTCTCTCTTCACCCACCTGATAATCTCATGTATCTTTTAACCTGGTGTCTTCTGTCTGGTCTTCTTTTCTGGTATTCCTTCAGGCCCACTTTCCTCTTAGTGCTGTCTCGATCTTCTCTCAGCTGGTACCTCAACCAGTGGTTGGAGTTGTTAAAGAAGTAAAAGTACTTTTTAGTCCTCACACTTCTCTGGTTACTCCAGTTCCAATTGTTTCTTCTTCAGCTGTTTTCAGATCAGAGCTTCTTATAACATAGCCTCATCAAATGGCTTGTCTTCATGTTGATGTCTTTGCATAGTCTTCTAGCATGTAGCTTTCATCGCTTTATTTTAGCGGGTTTCTTCTGGGTGCCTGCAAGGAATGCTTGTTTGGAGTCTTCTTTGGTTCAGACAAAAGAGATTATCTTGTGAGTCTTCCAAGCTTCAAAAGCAACATTTTCAATTCTTCTTTAGTGAAACCTTCTTAGTATAATGTAGTCACAAAAATAGAGTCTCTTGATGCTTCTTAATAGGATCTAGCCTCAAAAATAAGTAGAGATTTTCCCCCTTGAGGCTAGGACTATAAAAATTAAAAGTCTTCTTTAACGGTCACTTCTGTATGTTCTTCTGTTACATCTCAACATGGCAGCTGCTATATATGAGTCTTCATTACTCCTTTAGCTTCTCATGATAAGAAAATTAAAAACAAACAAAAAAACACTTGAATCTTCACTAGTGCATTCTTCTTTTATTTCCTTCTTGGCATAATTGTTGATTACCTTCTGTATAAAAAGACTGTAGTGGGCTTTTTTTTCTTTCTTTCTTATCTTCAACAAAAAACTGAGATCAGCAGTCATATAAAAAAAAAATCTTTCATTTGTAGTATGAGAGGAAAAAAAAATCAAGTGTCATATCTTTTTAAGTTAATTTCTGAATGCATGTTGTGTTGCTGTCAGTTGGAGGATTGTCTTGTCTTCTCCTGTGTCGCCATCTGGTAGTGCTAACCACACACTAAAGATTGTTGTTCTCATAAAATTTTTTTTTACAAAAATACAAATAAAAGCAAACATTTCTTCTTACATCTCATTTATGTCTGCTGTAACTTGTCTTGTATCTGTAGTCTTCTACATTTAAAGAGCCATACATCTTTAAAACTGGATTTTTCTCTTTTTCTTTCAAAAAAGTTATTTATAGGAGCCTTTGCTTTCATCACAAAGTCTGTTCAATTCTCTAGTGTAAAAAAACAATGTTAATTCCCTTGATAGTAGAATCTCCTCACATATAAAACAAAATTTTCTTTGTTTGACAAAAACTGCTCTCTCACTGTCCTTTCTCACTGAGCTCCTCTCAAAAAGTTTTTCTGCAGTTCTAAGGTAGCCATTTTCATAATGTATAGCTATATACTCTGCTTCAGTATGCTGCTCCAATCCAATATAATCTGCTTCATTTTGTCAGAAAAATACATGTAGCGCTATTCCTTTTCTTAGGTTCAATAGGCCAAAATATTTTTTTCTTCTTCTAAGTCTTTTCATAGACTATAAACTGAGTGTGCTCATTAGCAATTCTCTTCTATGAGATTTTAAAGCATAAGAATATCTTCCTTCTTTGCTTTAGATTTTTGGATGCTTTATATGCATATCCAACTCTATATTTGTGTATAAGTACTTTTTTATTCTCTTATCGCGATAGAAAACCATGGTCTATACTTCCACCATAGAAAGTATATTTCAAGATAACAATCAAGATAACCATCAACTGTTGGGCGCCAACTGTCAAAAACCAGAGCGGTTCTTGCCTTTTTCATGATTGCTAACTCAGTAAAGGACCAGCCTTTAAAGCATTGCTATAATATACATCCGGAAGTTTAAGCAGAGGCAGGGAACAGTTTGTAAATAATAACTACCGTACTATTCAAAGTGTCAGTAAAGGACCAGCCTTTAAAGCGTTGCTATCATATACATCCGGCATAGTGGGGTCTGAACCCTCTATAACAGTAATTATAGATTGACGGTATACCTTGAAATGAATCAGAGCACTCAGTATATGATTTTATATAAAAAATTGTATTTGCTTATCATACAGCATACAGTGGTGTGAAACACTATTTGCCCCCTTCCTGATTTCTTATTCTTTTGCATGTTTGTCACACTTAAATGTTTCTGCTCATCAAAAACCGTTAACTATTAGTCAAAGATGACCTAATTTAACACAAAATGCAGTTTTAAATGATGGTTTTTATTATTTAGTGAGAAAAAAAAAACTCCAAATCTACATGGCTCTGTGTAAAAAGTGATTACCCCTCCTTGTTAAAAAATAACTTAAAGGTGGTTTATTACACCTGAGTTCAATTTCTGTAGTCACCCCCAGGCCTTATTACTGCCACACCTGTTTCAATCAAGAAATCACTTAAATAGGAGCTATCTGACACAGAGAAGTAGACCAAAAGCACCTCAAAAGCTAGACATCATGCCAAGATCCAAATAAATTCAGGAACAAATGAGAACAAAAGTACTGTAATTGAAATCTATCAGTCTGGTAAAGATTATAAAGCCATTTCTAAAGCTTTGGGACTCCAGCAAACCACAGAGAGAGCCATTTTCCACAAATGGCAAACACATGGAACAGTGATGAACCTTCCCAGGAGTGGCCGGCCGACCAAAATTACCCCAAATGCGCAGAGAAAACTCATCCGAGAGGCCACAAAAGACCCCAGGACAACATCTAAAGAACTGCAGGCCTCACTTACCTCAATTAAGGTCAGTGTTCACGACTCCACCATAAGAAAGAGACTGGGCAAAAACGGCCTGCATGGAAGATATCCAAGGCGCAAACCACTTTTAAGCAAAAAGAACATTAAGGCTCGTCTCAATTTTGCTAAAAAAACATCTCAATGATTGACAAGACTTTTGGGAAAATACCTTGTGGACCGACGAGACAAAAGTTGAACTTTTTGGAAGGTGCGTGTCCCGTTACATCTGGCGTAGAAGTAACACAGCATTTCAGCAGAAGAACATCATACCAACAGTAAAATATGGTGGTGGTAGTGTGATGGTCTGGGGTTGGTTTGCTGCTTCAGGACCTGGAAGGCATGCTGTGATAGATGGAACCATGAATTCTACTGTCTGCCAAAAAATCCTGGAGGAGAATGTCCGGCCATCTGTTCGTCAACTCAAGCTGAAGCGATCTTGGGTGGTGCAGCAGGACAATGACCCAAAACACACCAGCAAATTCACCTCTGAATGGCTGAAGAAAAACAAAATGAAGACTTTAGAGGGGCCTAGTCAAAGTCCTGACCTGAATCCTATTGAGATGTTGTGGCATGACCTTAAAAAGGCGGTTCATGCTAGAAAACCCTCAAATAAAGCTGAATTACAACAATTCTGCAAAGATGAGTGGGCCAAAATTCCTCCAGAGCGATGTAAAAGACTCGTTGCAAGTTATCGCAAATGCTTGATTGCAGTTATTGCTGCTAAGGGTGGCCCAACCAGTTATTAGGTTCAGGGGGCAATTTCTTTTTCACACAGGGCCATGTAGGTTTTGAGGTTTTTTTCTCACTAAATAATAAAAAAACATCATTTAAAACTGCATTTTGTGTTCAATTATGTTACCTTTGACTAATAGTTAACGGTTTTTGATGAGCAGAAACATTTAAGTGTGACAAACATGCAAAAGAATAAGAAATCAGGAAGGGGGCAAATAGTTTTTCACACCACTGTATATACAAAATATGAACAGTTCCAAGTAGTGTTTCCTTATAACAGTATTCCATCTTATCAAGGCTTTATAGCCAAACAATCATCAATTTTCTAAGTACATTCAAAAAAGAATATAACAGTTGTGTTATGTAGAATAAGATCAAAAATAGTCTCATCTGTATCAATAGCTGTGTATATAATAGCTGTGTAAAACTTGTAGTAATCTTCTTAAAGAAATAGCATAAAAAATAGCTTCTAAAAAAACTTCTTGCTAACATCTTAACAAAACTTAATGCTGAAAAATTAATAAAGTAAATCACCAGAATATTAAGCATATTACCCCTTCTCTGTCATCTCTTCAGCATCTAGAACCACTTGTGGGAAGGTAGCTTCTGCCTCATGTGTCTTCTTGATTGTTGGGCTTCTGCAAACTATGAGCTTTCAGCTTCTACTTTTATAGGGGTTGGAGGCAATATGGCTGCCTAATCTGGACTTTCCCTGAATCCCAGGTTCTGATTGGCTAAAGCTTTCGTGCGTCAATGCTTTATCATGTTTTGATTACCTAAGTCACAATATTATTGTTTATAAATTCTTAATTACCTTATCTTGTGGGAATTTATGTCATTTGGAGTGCTTGACATTTGATATAGGGTCATTTCTGACGCACTTAATTAAAAATGGACGTCAACAGCCATCTTATCTGTTGGCTGACCCAGACATGGAGACTAAACAACATCATTCATGACGCATTTCTGATAAAGTGTTCGCTGCTAATTATGTTGGAATGTCTTGGTACTTCCCCAGACATGAGATTGGTCAGGTTGACACTGTAACCAGACCTGTGAGAGCCTTCAGCAATTTAAGGCTTATTGAAGCATACAGGGCTTTTAATATACTTATTTAAATATAAAGCTTATTATATAATTCTTCTTAAAACAATTAATCATATAAGATATAATTGCATATTAAATATAAAATCATTGTCTATATATTTGTCTTTCTGATGAAGAAATAAATATCTAATTTCAACCGGCAGAGGTCAGCATTTAATAACAAATAACAATCTATTAATAATGTTGGTTTTATAAAACTATGTAACCACCAGGTGGCATCATTGAATGATCTTTAACTAATTGGGAAAACACCTTCTTTGTTTAATATTTATATAACTTGTTCCCAAAACATCATGTGTTATCAGCTTTCTGAGACTAGAGCACGTCAACAACCTTCCAGAATCATAACAATCTCACGAGAATGTCTTACTGTCTCATCTTTCATGGGTAGAATACAGGTTTTAAATGTTTTTCAGAGTAATAGATTCTATTATATAGGGTTTAACAATAACTATTCCTTTCTTTAGAAGGACTGTATTGATCATTAATATTTAGATTAATAATATCTGTGTGTAATAATTATGTGCATTTATAATTACTGCAGTAATGTGAGTTTAACTTGCTTGTCTTCACACAGAGGCCCATATGCAATTCCAGTTTTCTCCTATGTTTTCTCCTAAGAGATAATTTTTCATCTTCTATTTTAAATAATTTTCCAGCATTTTTCAACTGAAAAAGTACTGAGAAGTAAGTGCAAAAGTATTATCAAAGCTATTTTGAGTATTTTCTTGCTTGCTGGTGGCTTAGCATGCATTTTATTGGCAAATTTAAAATGATCACCTAGGAGAAAACTCAGGTGAAAAAGTGAATTGCATATGGCCCAGAAGCCTCTTTAAATGTCAAGGCCACGAACTAGCATAAACAAGAATGCTCTGACTTTTTGTAACTAGAATAATCTTATAGGCCTCACAGCCTGGAATATGCTATGTCACAGAGCAATATAAAGTACTCTAATTTTTCACTTTACAATGAAATTTTGCATAGAACATTAAAACTTAACACATATACATATGACATCTTTTCCTGCATAAATAAAACCGCTAGAATTCTGACAAAAGCACATAAAGAGGTGATCATTACCAGCATAGCACCATTGAAGAGCTAAAACTATGGTTGGGAGAGAGGCCCTTATAGGGACCCTCTGGTCCAAGGTCCCAGGTATGGTCACAATCTCTGCATGCTCTATCACTACACCACTGCCAGGAGTGATTTCTGCCCATTCCTTTTTGCAAATCCTCTCCAAGTTAGTAAGGTTTTGAGCCTGATGTTTGGCAACTCATACCTTCAGCTCCCTCTACAGATTTTCTATTGGATTGCAGTCTAAAGACTTGGTAGACCACTCCAGGCCCTTTATGTACATCTTCTTGAGTCACTCTTTTGTTACCCTGGCCATGTGTTTTTGGCCATTGTCATTCTGCAATACCTATCCAATACCCATGTTCAATGCCCTGGCTGAGGGAAGAAGGTGCTCACCCAAGATTTGATGGTGCATGGCCCTGTGCAAGTGAAGGTTTGCTGCCCCTTTAGCAGAAAAACCCAGCCAAAGCATAATGTGTCTACCTCCATGTTTGATGGTGGGGTTGTTGTTCCTGGGATCAAAGGTAATATTCCTCCTACTCCAAACATGGCGAGTTGAGTTTATGCCAAAGAGCTACATTTGTGTCTCATCTTACCATAACACTTCCACTCAGTTCTCCTCCGGATCATTCAGATGTGCATCTGCAAACTGGAGACTGGCCTGTACATGTGATGTCTTCAGCAGGGGGAACTTGCAGGCTCTTCAAGATTTAAGTCCTTCACAGTGACAATGGTTACAGCTGCCCTGAGGTCATTGACATGACCTCCCCCCCCCCCCCCCCGTGTAGTCTAGCACCATTCAAAATAAATGGGATATATTTGGGTAATGGGGACATCAAACTTGGAGAAGGACTTGGGAGTACTCATCGACAACAAGTTAAATAATCATATTCAATGCCAAGCCGCTGCAGCTAAAGCTAATACAATTTTGGGATGCATTAAAAGGGAAATAAAAACTTGAGATGCTCGCATAATATTGCCCTTGTTTAACTCTCTAGTAAGGCCACATATGGAATATGGAATTCAGTTCTGGGCACCACATTACAGGAAAGATATTGCAGTTTTAGAGCAGGTGCAGAAACGAGCAACAAAACTGATACGTGGGATGGAAGGTCTCACTTATCAAGAAAGGTTAGATGAACTGGGTTTATTTAGTCAAGAGAAAAGACGCCTTAGAGGGGATCTAATTATCATGTATAAATACATCAGAGGGCAATATAAAAGCTTGGCGGATGAGCTTTTTGTCCCTAGGCTTTCTCAAAGGACTAGAGGACATGATGTGCGCATGTTATTTGTTGTTGTTGGAGGAAAAACGTTTTAGCCATTTATTTAGGAAAGGGTTCTTTACAGTAAGAGTGATTAAGATGTGGAATGCAGGAAGTAGTTATGGCATATTCTATACCTACATCTAAAGGGGGCTTAGAGGCTTTTCTTGCGTTGAAAGACATCCATGGTTACAATTACTAGATAATGCCCAGTGATGTTGATACAGGGATTTTATCTGAGTCAGGAAGGAATTTTTTCCCTTTTTGGGCTAATTGGACCATGCCTTGTAAGGGTTTTTCACCTTCCTCTGGATCAACAGGGATATGTGAGGGAGGAGGCTAGTGTTGTACTTTGTTCTCTGGTTGAACTCGATGGACATATGTCTTTTTTCAACCCAAATAACTATGTAACTATGTTCTGGGCTTTCTTGTCACCATTCTCATGATCACATACTTATAGAACCTGGGATCACATAACGGTTTTTTTTGTTTGTTTGTTTGCTTTTTGTTATCTCATTTGTTTTATGATAATTATAAGACTGATTGTATTTTTTTACATCTCATTAGTTTTTTATCAAAGGATGATGCAAATAAGGACACAACTAAGACCAGGACAGTGAAGCTTGTTATAGTTTGTGGTCAGCATCTTCAGAACTGAGTTTGAAAAAAAAAACCAGCAAAATCAGCAGAGGCTCAAATACTTATTTCCCTAGCTGTATATTACGGTCTGCATAGCAGTCATTTATAAATTGTATTTTTCCTCCTATCCTTAGTCAACTCATTTAGGGAATAAATATATGTTGCCAGTCAATCCTTAATATTATGTCACAAAACTCAAGAGTTTTGCCTTGAATATAGGTTAGGTTGGTATCAACAATGAACCAACTGCTCTGAGGAAACAATACATTTCTAAAAAGAGATTTCAGTCTAGTTTCATGCATTTAACTCCACCCAGGAAGAAGCTACATACTGTATTAATCGTACATCCTAATTCCCATGCATTTGAAATCCAATGTCTCAAACAGAAAAGAGGCCAAATGAGAGAAATGTTGCTTTGTTCATATGCCTAATTAGAGTTCAATGAGAGTGCTATGTTTTAAAAAAAAAAAAATCTTAGATTTAAAGAGCAAACAAAAAATGCACATGGTAATCAATGCATAAAGCCTGGCAAGTAAAATTAATGCACTTGAATTGCTTTTGAGAGCTAACACTTATATCACAGAGAATGCTGGCACTATATGAATATGAATATTAACATAATAATAATTAATAAAATGATATTGTGGCAACAACAGTGACATAGGTGGATGATAGTGTTAACTAAATACAGTAGTAAAGGGGTGCACTGTGTTTTAGCTGATGCTATAGATCTGTAAAAGTTGGGATAGATGAAACTTGGCCCTAGAATACTGCACTGAAGCTAAGATATTAAATGTGTGCTCTGCTTCTATTTTTATAAGAAAGACACTTTCCTTTCATATTACAGCTGTGGGTTGCTCCCAGTCTTCCACATTCAATAGTAATTGCCTAATGCGGGGAGGTGTGTAGACATGTGTTAATAAAATGTTAACCTGTCCCAAATAGCATTAATACTTTGGATATAGGGGCTTTGAGGTTCAGTAATTGATAGGCCACTTTCCCTGGGATAGAGTTAATGGGATAGAGTTAATGTTTTATAATTATTTAAGAAGCAAAAAAAAAAAAAAAGCATTTTGGATACTGTAGACATGTAAGGTTACCATCAGCTGTGGTGTATGTGGTCCGGTGTTAGCCATGCAGAAAATCCAAAGACATATCAACAAAACTTGTTTTGGTAATACCTTTTTGTTAATTAGTTAGATGCTAGGGTCCCTACTGATAGGATGACCTCATCAAGGTGGAAGGGTGCAGTGCAGATTACATTGCATGAAAACTGTTTTTGAAGCTAACATCCTTCATTAATGTTAATTTAGTGCATCTGTTTTGAATGCAAGATGTGTACCCTGTCTATAATCAGACTCTGCACATCTATGATGCTTTTTATTCAGATGCAGCCTGCTTTGGGACGCGCTGCCACATCTCCCTGCTGTCTAGTAGATAGAAATGTTGAGATCTTATTATATGATTTTTAATTAAGTAGAATTATTAAAACACAGAAGGCTAGTGAGTAGTGACATACTAAAGAAGGATCTTGACTGCATGGTTACATTTGCCTTTGGCTGAAACGTTGGGTTTTTAGTGGTTATGGTACTTTAATAAATCCGCAAATTTTGCATAAATCCCAGTCTTTCTTCTATTTAGACTTTGCTCTTACTGGAGGATCCGGGTGTGGACTGGTTGACTCCATGGTGGACTAACTTTGCAGTTTGAGCAGTAAGACCACACTGTTTGTTTGTCGCATCGTTATATGGGCAGGCACAAAGCAGAATAAGTGTAATGTTTATAAAAACGTTCATGCATTCACTTTACATGTTCATATTTACAAATGCACTATACAATTATGTTCATGAATTTCATTTCATATAAAGGTGGGAGTATAAGACTTTTAGGAGGACTTTAGACTTCCAGTTGACAATAAGTTAAGTAACCATATTCATTGTCAAGCAGCAGCAGCTAAAGCAAATATACTAATTCTTGTCAAAAGCACACATACAACTTAATGGGCTTCCCTCTAAATTGGCCCAAGGCTACTATACATAAACTACACTATACATAAATTGGCTTTAGACTATGATACATACATAGACATATGACTATGGGAGGGATTACATTGTGAGGCCCTCTGGGGGGCAGTTACGTAACAAGGCAATATACTCTGTACAACACTGAGGAAGATGTTGGTTAATATGAAATACATTTTTACACTATTACAGAAAGGATATTGAAGCTTCAGACAGGTACAAAAATTACCTAATATAGCGGTGTACAAATCAATCCATTTTCCCCCATTTTGCATGGAGAGGGGGTCGACATGGAATTCCTGCCTATGTGCCCTGCTATTTTAGACCCTCCCACAACCCCTGCATCTTTCCTCCTCCTCCCCAATTCTAGCTGGAGAATGAGAACATCAATTGGCCAAAATGTGTAATATCTTGCCACAGGCTGTACTTATAGCAAATTCTATATTTGCAATTAAAATTCACTTGGATGCTTTCCTTACTGTGAAGATTAGCTACTGCTATGATTATTTTGTGTGGGAGGTTGATGCCTGAATCGAATGAGGAAATACAGTATATTCTGGCGTATAAGTGCAATAGATAGCGGAGGTGCCGCCGCAGCGGTGAGCGGCATGGCGGCTGTTTCTGCGTCTCAGCCGGCAGCCTTCGCCGCGCAGTTACATGGTGGAGTTTTGCCTGGTCCTTGAGTTGCACATAGACTGAGGGCTACGCGCGCGCGCCAGGCGACAGGACCTTTATGCGAATAGAAGGGGAGTCAGCTGATCGGCCGGTCAGCTGACTCCAGCAGTGCTCCTGATTGGCTGAGTGACTGGGGCGGCACTGTGGGGCGCTCTCAGTATATATAGGACCTGCCTGTCAGTAGCTCCTCGTCTGCTGTTGCAAATGCTAGCACTCAGATCTTAGTCAGATCCCAAAGTGTGCTAGAACCAGCAGGAGCTGGGGATCCACACTTAGTCAGATTCTGTTGATAGCTAAAGTACTAATTGAATTGTATTATTTGTTATGACCATCTGCTAGCCTTGACTACTCTTCTGCTTACTGATTCTGTGCTTCTGCCTATCTGATCCTGTTGCCGACTCAGCCTGAACACTACTCTGATTTAAGCCTTCTGTCTTTGTACCGTATCTGTCCGTTTGTTGCCGAATCTGCTTGTCTGGCTTTCCTGCCCTCACCAGTGAGCCAAGTCCCTGGTGAGGGATTCTCTGTACAGTCTTAATCGCCTGCTCCTCAGGTGACCAGTAGCTGCAGTACAGTCTTAATCACCTGCTCCTCAGGTGACTAGTAACTACGGTACTGTCCTCATCCCCTGCTCCTCAGGTGATTAGGAGCTGCAGTACAGTCTTGATCTCCTGCCCCTCAGGTGATCACCTGCTGCAGTACAGTCTGAATCACCCACTCCACAGGTGATCAGTATATGTTGTCTTACTGTGCACCACCCGCTCCTCGGGCGGACTGATTACTAGTGTTCATCTGCATCTCCAGCTTGCTGGATTGCTGATCCCTGTGTTCTATAGAGATATCTCCCTCTACCAGCTTCTCTGGGGGAGTTGGTATCTCTATCTGTATTACTGTTGCACCAAACACCTATCTTTACATCTGGTTGTCCTGTGTCTCGCTATACTAGCATTATTGGTGATTCTGCAGATCACCACATAATCAGCTATAGTATCTGTATTATTGGTGATACTGCAGATCACCAATAATCAGAAAATCTGTTCTTGCTGACCACAATCGTTACAGAACAGCAGACCAAACATTATGCACGCACTGCGTAGTAAGGTTAAAGTCCTGACCACCGCGGTAAACAATCTTACCGGGGTGATCAATACCCAACAGACTCAGATCACTCAACTGTCTGGGACAGTACAGGTACTTCAAACGACTATTGATACAGTGCGATCCCCTTCAGTCACTGACCTTTGTATGTCCGTACCCGAAACGTTTTCTGGGTATAGATCTGACTTTCAGAATTTCAGAAACCGTGTGCTATCCTATTTTGAGTTGAGAGCCAATCTGTCAGGCTCTGAGAACCAGAGGGTAACCGTTTTAAAGACCCTTTTGTCAGGAGATTCACAAACATGGGCATATAGTCTTCACACAGGGCATGAGGCATTATCTTCAGTTCAGGAGTTTTTTAAGGCCATGGTCATTATATACGATGATCCGGATATTGCTATCACGGCTGAGAGGAAACGAAAGACTCTCAGGCAGGGTCGTAATCCAGTGGAGGTTTATGCCGCATAATTTAGGAGGTGGGCTCAATCAGGTAGATGGGGAACGTATGCTTTATTAGATTGTTTCCTGTCAGGACTATCCGATGCAGTTTCTGATTTGATGTTAGGTTATCCTGAGCCTAAATCTCTAGACGAAGCAATTTCATTAGCGGTGCGGGTTGATCGCCGCCTTCGCTATCAAAAACAAACCCGTGGCAGAAATGCTGTAAGATCTGTTTCCTACGCCTCTTCTCCACCCTCGTCACCTCAGGACGAACCGATGCAGATCGGTCAGTCTAGGTTAACACAAGTGGAGAAGAATCACAGAAGGTCAGAAAGACTCTGTCTATACTGTGCTGAGGAGGGTCACATTGTCCAGCATTGCACTAAAAAGTCGGGAAACGCTGCCGCCTAGGTGTAGTCAGAGGTAATACCCAAGGCGAGCCGTGTTTACCTCTAGATAATAACCGCTTACTCCTCCCTGTCGGGCCACAGCAACAGAAGCATTTGTGGACTCAGGCTCTGCATCTAATTTTATAGATTATGACTTTGTCAAAAAATTGGGGATTCCCTTACTTCCTTTAGACCATCAGATTTTGATCACAGTGGTAGATGACTTTCCGTTACAGTGTAAACAGCCTCTTTCCCAGACCCCCTTATTGTTGTGTAAAATAGGGGTTCTACATAAGTATCTTCCAGTATCTTCTCTAAGCTAGACCTACGAGGAGCATACAACCAGGTACGCATTAGGGATGGTGATGAATGGAAGACGGCATTCAACATGCCCGATGGGCACTACGAGTATCTGGTCATGCCCTTCGGGTTGTGTAATGCTCCTGCCGTCTTCCAGGAGTTGATCAATGAAGTCTTTAGGGAAGTTCTGCGAAAATTTGTGCTAGTGTATCTGAACGATATACTGATTTTCTCACCCAGTCTAACAGAACATCGGAAACATGTGAAGTTCGTTTTAAGAAAATTGAGGCAGAACTCGTTGTATGCGAAGTTAGAGAAATGCCTCTTTGAAGTCACTAAGGTCCCTTTTTTGGGATTTATTATTTCCACTTCAGGTCTCTCCATGGATCCTGAAAAAGTCTCTGCTGTATATGAGAATATATATAAGAATTCTGCTGTATATGAGAATATATATAAGAATTCTTGGCTTCGCCAATTACTACAGGAAGTTCATCAAAGGGTTTTCTTCTGTAGTGTCACTCCTCGCCAACCTTACCAAGAAGGGGGCTGACACTTACCATTGGACAGTAGAGGCACAGTCTGCCTTTGCTACATTAAAAAAATTATTTTGTTCTGCTCCCATTTTGAGACACGTGGATGCCACCTTCCCCTTCATTTTGAGGTGGATGCATCGGAGATTGGGGTTGGGGCTGTGCTGTCTCAACGCTCTGGCCTTCAAGTCAAACTACATCCCTGTGCCTTCTTTTCTTGTAGGTTCTCTCCAGCCGAAAGGAACTACGATATTGGCAATAGGGAGCTCTTGGCCATTAAGTTAGCCTTTGAAGAATGGCGCCATTGGCTGGAAGGGGCAGAACATACGGTCACGGTCTAAACTGATCATAAAAATTTGGAGTACATCGAAGGGGCCAAAAGACTTAGCCCCCGACAGGCTCGCTGGTCCTTGTTCTTTTCAAGGTTCAGGTTTGTCATCACGTATACCCCGGGAAGTAAGAATGTCAAAGCAGATGCATTATCTAGGTGTTTTGAGCCTGAGACAGTTCAGCCATCAACCCCTGAGACCATCTTACCTCAAAGACTGGTGGTGGCAGCCACGGAAACCTGGGAAAACTGGGCGGTTACCCTAGGGCCTTACCAGCAAGATATTCCAGAAGGGAAGCCCGAGGGAGTTCTGTTTGTGCCACTTCCTTTTTGCCTACAACTCTTGCAATTATTCCACGCCTATAAGAATGCAGGGCATCCCAGGGCTGCTTGAACTCAGGACCTATTGGCCAGATGTGTATGGTGGTCTTCGTTGGCTCTTGATTGCAAAGAGTTTGTGAGAGAGTGTTCTGTGTGTGCCAGAAATAAACCCTCTCGTCAAGCACCAGTAGGTACGCTACAACCTTTACCGGTGCCAAATGAACCATGGACCCACTTGTCCATGGACTTTGTAGGAGAACTCCCCAGGTCTGAGGGCAAGTCGGTTATCTGGGTGGTAGTTGAGGTTGAGTAAAATGGCTCATTTTGTCCCTCTGAAGGGACTCCCCTCGGCCCAGGAATTGGCTGATCTCTTCATCCAGCACATTTTCTGGCTGCATGGCATTCCGGAGAATGTGGTGTCAGATAGGGGAGTCCAATTTGTGTCTAAATTCTGGAGAGCCTTTTGCCACCAGCTCGGTATGGACCTATCATTTTCATCAGGCTACCACCCACAGACCAATGGACAGACCAAAAGAGTTAACCAGTCCTTGGAGCAATTTCTCAGGTGTTATGTGGCAGATGCGCAGTCAGATTGGGTAAAGTTCCTGCCATTTGCGGAATTTGCGCATAAAAATCTGAAGAGTTCCTCTTCAGGTTTTTCTCCTTTCCAGGTGGTTTCGGGGAGATCTCCCAAATTCTCTCCAATACCAGTGGCATCTTCCCCTTTTCCGGCTCTAGAGGATTGGCAAAGGGCATTGAAGGAAATTTGGGTGCTTGTAAAAAGGAATCTGGGAAAAGCCTTCCAGATGCAGAAAAAACAGGCGGATAAAAGTCGGTCTGTTGAGTGGAAGTTTTCCCCAGGAGACATGGTGTGGGTGTCTACCCGGCATCTGGCGTTAAAGCAACCATCACCTAAGTTAGGACCCAGATTTTTAGGCCCATATCCTGTGTCCAGAAAGATTCATGACGTGACATATGTGATTGATCTCCCAGCCAGCATGAGAGGTGTGAGATCATTTCATGTTTCTTTGTTGAAGCCTGCTGTACATGTGGATTCCTCTCCCCCCCCCTCCCCCCCGTGATGATTGACGACCAACCTGAGTATGAGATCGAGAAGATTTTAGATTCTCGATTAGTGCAGAATTCTGTACAGTACCTGGTCCATTGGAAGGGGTATGGCCTGGAGGAGAGAACTTGGGTTCCGGATTGCCGCGTGCATGCCGAGGATCTAAAGAAAGAGTTTCATGAGTTACACCCTGAAAAGCCGTGTAAGAAGTGTCCGGGGTCCACTCCTCAGGGGGGGGGGGGGGGGTACTGTGATAGATAGCGGAGATGCCGCCGCAGCGGTGAGCGGCATGGTGGCTGTTTCCACGTCTCAGCCGGCGGCCTTCGCCGCACAGTTACATGGTGGAGTTTTGCCTGGTCCTTCAGTTGCACATAGACTGAGGGCTACGTGCGCGACAGGAGCCCTGCTGATCTATTTGGCTGCAGTAGTGAACTGAATTACACCAGAAACAAGCATGCAACTAATCTCGTCAGTTCTGACAATATTGTCAGAAACCCCTGACCTGCTGCATGCTTGTTCAGGATCTATGGTTGAAAGAATTAGAGGCAGAGGACCAGCACGGCAGCCAGGCAACTGGCATTGCTTAAAAGGAGACAAATATGGCAGCCTCAATATTATTCTCACCTCGGGTTCCCTTTAAAAGTGCAATGCAAAGACAGTGGGCCCAAGTTTTAGTGAGCCTTTTCCCAGAAAATTCACATAATTGTGCAGGTTTTCTCAAGAAAATACACGTAAAGTGAGTAGATTTGCCCAGAAAATAAATGCAATCATGGCGGTAGATTTGCCTAGAAAATACATGCAATCAGGGTGGCAGATTTGCCCAGAAAATACATGCAATCATGTGGAAGATTTGACCAGAAAATACATGCAATCGTGGGAAACCTGGCCAGAAACCACTTCAATCATGTAGCAGACCTGACCAGAAAATGCATACAATCACGTAGCAAACCTGGCCAGAAAACACTTCAATCATGTAGCAGACCTGGCCAGAAAATACATGCAATCATGTCGGCAGATTTGACCAGAAAATACATGCAATTATGTGGAAGATTTGACCAGAAAATATATGCAATCATGTGGCAGACGTGGCCAGAAAACACTTCAATCGTGTAGCAGACCTGGCCAGAAAATACATGCAAGCATGTGAAAGATTTGACCAGAAAATATATGCAATTATGTGGAAGATTTGACCAGAAAATAAATGCAATCATGTGGAAGATTTGACCAGAAAATACGTGCAATCATGGGGTAGACCTGAACAGAAAATACATGCAATCATGTGGAAGATTTGACCAGAAAATACATGCAATCATGTGGCCGACCTGGCCAGAAAACACTTCAATCATGTAGCAGACCTGGCCAGAACAGTCGATACACCTGCTAATATAAATTAAAAAAAAACATTTACTCACCTGAAGCAGCAGCAGACCTTCTGTCCCGGCCTCCGTCCGGCGCAGCTCCCACAATCCTCTGCAGCCAGCCAGCAACTGAAACTCCCGCGCTTAGAGCAGGGCTATGGGAAATGGCACTCAAAGTCTCCAGAGCAGGGCTTCAGACGCCATTTTACTGTAGCCCTGCTCTCCCGCAGCTGTGGGCTGCTGCTGTCATTGAACTGACACAGCGTCTATTAGATGCCGAAAGTCAGTTCACGCTGGGGGGTGCTTTAGGGATGCTTGGAGAATGGCGCTGCCATTGCCCCAGTATAGCTAGTATAGTTACCCCCAATATAGCTAGTATAGTTGCCCTTAGTGTAGGTAATATAGTTGCCCCAGTATAGCTAGTATAGTTGCCCCCAGTATAGCTAGTACAGTTGCCCACAGTATAGCTAGTATAGTTGCCCCCAATGAAGTTAGTATAGTTGCCCCAGTATAGTTAGTATAGTTGCTCCAGTATAGCTAGTATGGTCGCCCCCAGCCAGTATAGCTAGTATAGTTGCCCCCAGACAGTATAGCTAGTATAGTTGCCCCCAGACAGTACAGCTAGTATAGTTGCCCCCAGCCAGTACAGCTAGTATAGTTGCCCCCAGCCAGGATAGCTGCCCGCAGTATAGCTTGACAAGTAGATGTACAGAGGCGCCAAAAGGATAAAATATGCTATAATGTTTAAAATATTCGGGTGGCGGTGGTGGACCGGCCACTCAGAAATAGACTCGATGCTGTCGCTTAAGATAAAGACAATTTATTCACATACTCCATGAACAGAACCGCAACGCATTTCACGGGTATATTCCCGCTTCCTCAGGCAATAAACAGACAGGAGTACACTGTAAAGACAGAGACAGATAGCGTGTCCTTAGACCAATGTATATGTGTGCTGATGATTTTTGGTGCATAGTTATGTTAACGTGAATAATGGGTAAACAATGCTGTGGTTAGAGGTATATTGGGAGAGGGGGTGAGGGGCTGTGCGGAGATTGTTATAAGAGTTAAAAATCGTAGTGAAAAAACAGGGGGGGGGGGCACAGAAGGGGGAGGGGGCAAAAAAAGGGGGGCTATTAGGGGAGGGGGAGGGGGTTAGGGAAAAATTAAGGGTGGCAAAACGCAATGCAATGCAATCAGATGTAGTAAAACCACCCTTAATTTTTCCCTAACCCCCCCCCCTTCCCTAATAGTTCCCCCCCCCTTTTTGCCCCCTCCCCCTTCTGTGCCCCCCCCCCCCCATTTTTTCACTACGATTTTTAACTCTTATAACAATCTCCGCACAGCCCCTCACCCCCTCTCCCAATATACCTCTAACCACAGCATTTTTTACCCATTATTAACGTTAACATAACTATGCACCAAAAATCATCAGCACACATATACATTGGTCTAAGGACACGCTATCTGTCTCTGTCTTTACAGTGTACTCCTGTCTGTTTATTGCCTGAGGAAGCGGGAATATACCCGTGAAACGCGTTGCGGTTCTGTTCATGGAGTATGTGAATAAATTGTCTTTATCTTAAGCGACAGCATCGAGTCTATTTCTGAGTGGTCGGTCCACCGCCGCCACCCGAATATTTTAAACATTTTAGCATATTTTATCCTTTTGGCACCTCTGTACATCTACTTGTCAAGATATCCACCCTTGGTGGTTGGAAGGGTGACAAACCCTCCTTTCCTTCTTCAGAGAGCGAAATCTTAATCCTGAGTGGGGACAGGTCTAATGTCCCCACCTGCCTATATAGTGGTTGCCTAAACGGTAACCCATGTTTGTAAGTATAATACTTACTCCACACTAATTCTCCCTGATACAATACATACTACACTATATTGGGCTCTCGGTTTCTCTGTTTTACCCAGTATAGCTAGTATAGTTTCCCCAGCCAGTATAGCTAGTATAGTTTCCCCAGCCAGTATAGTTGCCCTCAGTATAGCTAGTATAGTTTAGTTGCCCCCAGTATAGCTAGTATAGTTTAGTTGCCCCCAGTATAGCTAATATAGTTGCCCCCAGTAAGTATAGTTGTCCCCAGTATAGCTAGTATAGTTGTCCCCAGTATAGCTAGTATAGTTTAGTTGCCCCCAGTAAGCTAGTATAGTTGCCCCCAATATGGCTAGTATAGTTGCCCCCAGTAAGCTAGTATAGTTGCCCCCAGTAAGCTAGTATAGTTGCCCCCAGTATGGCTAGTATAGTTGCCCCCAGTAAGCTAGTATAGTTGCCCCCAATATGTATAGTTGCCCCCAGTAAGCTAGTATAGTTGCCCCCAGTAAGCTAGTATAGTTGCCCCCAGTGTAGGTGCCCCAGGAGTGGGAAGCAGGGCTAGATGGAGGGACTGTGGAGGGGTCCCTCACCTGGGACCCCTCCTTCTGTCTCTCTCTCCCCCTCCAGAATAGCGGCGGCAAGTGCGGGGCGACCAAAGGCGTACAGAGAATTACTCACCTAATCTCCGCGATCCAAGCGTCATGACATTACAGGTCTCTGCCTCCAATGCCGCCCACTGTGCTTCCGCTAATCAGGAAGCACAGTGGGCGGCATTGAAGATTGGAGACCTGTAACGTCATGACGCTGCGCTCCACGCTTGGAACGCGGAAATCAGGTGAGTAATTGTCCATACACCTCCGGCCGCCCCGCACTTGTCGCCGCTATTCTGGGAGGGGAGAGAGATGCAGAAGGAGAGGTCCCAGGTGAGGGAGGGGGGGGATATGTCCCCCCTCCCCACCGCTGCCTCCACAGCCCCTCCTTCTAGCCCTGATTCCCCCTCCTGCTGTGCTGCTATGGGGGGTCATGACAACACCCCCTGGGTGTCTGACACCCGGTGCGCCACGCCCCCCTGCGCCCTATGGTAGGGACGCCACTGGATATGCCCTATCCTGTTACCGCCTCTCAAATCAGGCAGAGGAGCTGGAAAATATAATACAAGGGTGGGCCAGAAGGGTGAGAGAGGCGTGTTTTATTGGCACAGCACAATCTTTTCTTCCATACCGCTCTGATAAACAGCTAGACAAGAAGAGTTCACCAATCCACTTAGGGAGAGGGAGAGTTGACCAATCCCACCAGTCAATCCCCATATACTGTTATATACTGGGTACCACATACAATACAGCACCAGTATCTGTTCATCCATAGCACCAGTATATGATTTTTTAATTTTTATTTGGTGTGCATTGGAAGTCTTATATGGCGAGTATATCCCAAACTCTATATTTTAACTGGAAAAGTTGGGGGATCGTCTTATACGCCCAGTCGTCTTATACGCCGGAATATACGGTAGGTCCTGCCTTTGTGGCTTTCTTTCCTATGGATTAAGGTGCCCAGTGGATCAATAGAGTAAATGTGAAAGCCAAATGTAGCATCCACTTTTGAAAGTTCTAAATCATGTATTTATTTTAGATTTCAATGACCATTATTTTTTTTGTTCTCCACTTATATGGTCTGAAATCTATAATCTCTAATATGTTTATGTCTTGCTGCATTTCTCCTACTCAGTGCATATTAGACAAGGCAAGACAAATAACATTTATATCATGTTTTCCTCCTGACAGACTCAAAGGGCTAGAGCTGCAGCCAGCCACTAGGATGTGCTCTATAGTTAGTAGCAGTGTTAGGGAATCTTGCCTAAGGTGACCTACTGAATAGGTGCTGTCTTACTGAACAGGAAGACCCAAGATTCAAACCCAGGTCTCCTGTGTCAGAGTCAGAGCCCTTATCCAGTACACTATGCAATCACTACACTACAGCCACAATGTACATTATTACATAATAATATACATTGTATTGCCATTGTATTCATCATCAACATAATTTCTTTATATCTTAATATTAATGTTTGCAAATACTCCAAACTAGACGTAAACATGTGGAGTTGTCTGAAAAGCAATTCTGTCACAAGGAATTATTTGATGATGGATTCAGTACCCTGTTGAGAGCTCTTCTCCATTATCTTCCATAAATATTCAGGCCTGAAACATAAGTCACAGACTGCAGAATGATCTTTGCTTGTTTCATGCTTGTTTGCCAGAGGGGATGTACAAAAATACTTTGTGGCATTTCTGGTCTACTTCAAAGCTCACCACTATGAAAAAGATCAAAGAAAGGGATTTATTACAGTATTTATTAAATGAAAAGTCTAAAATTATGAAAATGGGAAATGCAAGAAATATATTAAAAAAGTGTAACGATGGGGGCGCATGCGCGGCGCCAGCGGGATCGGATGCAGGTCTGCTGAGCTCCGTGCCTGAGTGAGGGAAATGAGGATTTATACTGCCAACTAGACCCCACAAATTGACTAACTTAAGCGGAGACTGATCCCAGGATATGTCCACACGGAAAAGGACCAAGAAGGGAAAGAAAAACAGCTCCCAGGAAGACACCATTCCAGAGCTCTTAGCACGCCGAGCGAAAAATCAGGCCTCAAAGATGGCCGCCGCAGCATTAGACCAGACGCCCAGCGGCTCAGCTGAATCCTCTCCGCAGTCTGCCCGAAGCTCCCCGAGCAGCATCGCAGCTCCTAAGCAGGATAATTCAGCCCTCTTGAACTCGATACAAAAGATGCTGAAAAGAGAGCTCGACAGTGCTGTTGCGACCATCAACAACAACATACGGGACTTGGGAGATCGGGTCCATGTGATTGAGCAGAGACTGGACTCCTTTGCAGATGCACTGGCTGATGATAAGAAGCGCTTGGATGCCCATGATCAAAGAATGGACGCTCTCGAGGCAAGACAGGAGGATCAAGAAAACAGAGCCCGCAGATCCAATATCCGAATACGAGGCCTACCTGAATCCTTCACAGACCTCCGGTCAGTAGCTGTAAACTTGTTCTCGGCCATCTTGCCCCAAGTTGAGCAGTCTATTTTCCGGCTGGATAGAATACATAGGGCTTTGGGCAGACCGCGGAATCCGGAACTTCCCCGCGACGTGATCCTTAAATTTCATTATTATGAAACTAAAGAACAAGTAATGTTGGCCGCCCGAAACCTGACATCGCTGCCGGGCGTCCCTGTGTCAGTACAACTCTATGCGGACTTATCACCACTGACTCTACAAAAACGAAGAGCCCTCCGACCAATAGCGCAAGCACTACTCACGGAAGGTATTCGATACAAATGGGGATTCCCATGCTCCATGATATTCCCATTACAAGGCACTACCCACCGAGTCACCACACTCGAAGAGGGCAAACGTATCCTGGCAGCCGCCAACATTACGGTAAATTTTCCGCAGGCTTTGGAAACAACTAGGCCACAGCGCCCACAGCGAGAGTGGCAGATGGCGGGAAGAAGATCAGGTTCACAAGCTGGATCACCATCTTCATCACCGAGGTGACTTTGCACTAAGTATATAATCTTCCCCTAGATGATACAATCTCACAAAACAACTCTCACTAGCATATAAAGCAATGCTTTGTGCCTTCGTTAACAATCCGGCACACTAAGAGTTACTACGAGAGGAAACGATAGACTGTGGACTAACTCCCAGATCAATGAACACCCCACTTTGTCCCCTGCAATTAATAATCACTACCTAAAGGTAATTTCCTTTTTTTTTTTTGCTTTTTGTTTCATATATTTTTCGACATTTTTGATTTTTCTTTTTCTTCGGAGCTCTACCTTTTATGAGCAAGAGACATTTTGAGGACCCACCTTTACTAAAGCAGTGCATTACTTACTGCAACTACACCTTACTGCATAAAAGTTAGAACAGTAGGAGATGCCAGCTATGATCTGTCAAAGAGACATTACTTATATAAGTATATCTGATAGTGATGCATATTCAATACATAATTGAGTAGATACCCATATGAGTACAGTAAAGTATATAACTTATAATTGGGTTAATATTGGTGGAAAACTGTCACAAACTAGTCTCATCCCCAACTGATTTACTAAACTTTCTCTAAGTATCCTGTTACTTGTGCCACATAATAACCTTTAATACAGTAATAAGAACTGTTTCCTAATTTCAGAAGTATACAAGTAAATTCTTAGGTGGGCCTCAAAGTAAGCCATTGGAAAGCCATACCCCCCAAAAGATACTAGCAACCCACAATGCTGACATGATTGTTTGACTATCCCAATATATGTAAACAAATTACCTTAATTCCTACCATAAATGTTCTACATCTTCTTAATGCATAAATGGTTATGATCACAGCATAAGGGGTCGTTAACTATATGCTAACTTTTATATCCTACTCTCACTCAGGGTTCATATGCTGAATACCCCCACTTCATGCAGACAATCGAGGTGATATTTAGGATCCTCATGTCTGCCTGGATGTTACTGGGCGATTCGCCCAAAACCTCAGGTTTAGCTGTTTGTTGTTATGTTGTTAATGTTAATTGTTCTTTTTGTTATGACAACTATCTGTGTTACCAGCAGGATTATGAATATTCGCTAATTTCCACCATTTATTATATGACTCCTACACGCATCCTATGGAAACATTAAAACTAATATCCCTCAATGTGAGGGGATTTAACTGCCCGCAGAAGAGAAGGAAGGCACTTGTGGAGATCTTGAGGCATAAACCTGACATCATATGCCTACAGGAGACACACCACACGCTAACCTCTTGCCCGCGTTTTTATCATAAAACCTTTAAAATGGTACATCATGCCTATGCCGAAAAAAAACATAGGGGGGTTATGATTATGGTCAGAAACTCACTGCCTCTTGATGTTACAGCAATTGAAACTGACCCTAACGGCTGCTATATTATCATGAAGGGTACTCTTTATGGTAAAACACTGTACCTAATTAATACTTATGCCCCCCCAGATATAGCACTACAAACCTTCACTGAAATCCAAAAAGGAATTGAAGTAGGTCCAAATACAACCTTCATATGGTGCGGAGATTTTAACCTGACTCTGCATGAAGGGCTTGATAAGTCTAAATTAATCCCAGACAAACTAACGAAAGCTCAAAGGTTACAGCTAACCTCTATGTTAGAAGATAACTTTCTAGTGGATGTCTGGCGAGAACTCTATGGGAACAAACGGGGCTACACACACTTCTCAAGTGCCCATGGTACTTATGCAAAGATAGATCATATCCTAGTTACATCTTCAGTGGTCCTCTCCCTACAATACCTGCGACACATCCCAGTTACATTTTCAGATCATGACTTATTGCTAATGTGCCTTGAGTTACATGTTCCAGCATCCCCACGTCCACATTGGCGACTAAACGAATCCATGGTTATTAATCAAAAAACTAGATCCCAAATATCTGCATTTTTGACAGAGTACTTTAATCTAAACGATACGGAAGATGTAACGCCAACCACTCTCTGGATGGCGCACAAAGCAGCAGTGAGGGGCTTCCTAATCAAAACAGCCTCACAAATCAAAAGACACTCACTTGAGGTATATGACAACCTACGTTTTAAATTAATGAGGCTCCAGCGCATTCACCAGCAAGAGCCAGCGTTATACATCCTCAAACAAATAAAAGATACTAAGGCGCAGATTGACATACTTTTAGCTAAAAAAACAGAAAGGGCACTTAGACTCACAAAGGCAAGCTATTATCGTTATGTTAATAAACCAGACTCATGGTTAGCTGCTAAATTACGAGAACAAAAAAAGTTTAACTCCATAAACAAAATTCGCACAGCTTCTGGCCACATAACAAGCAACCCGGATAGGATCTATCAGACCTTTCATGCATACTACTCGAGTCTTTATGCTGCACAACCTTTGGACCCACATACTAATATACCTGAATTCCTTAAAACTTTGGACCTGCCCAAATTATCTCCTGAAGCAGTAAAAGAAATAAATCGGGCCTTTACTGAAGAGGAGGTTGAAGACACAATCAAAAAAATTAAACTCCATAAATCCCCAGGTCCAGATGGGTTGAGTGCTATATACTATAAAAAATTCTCAGAGATCCTAACTCCCCACTTGACCAAAACCTACAATAATATGAGAACAAAACCACTTAGGTACTCTGAATTCCTAGACGCCCACATAACTACATGTCCTAAACCAGACCGTGACAAGTTAAATACCAAAAACTACAGGCCCATAGCCCTGTTAAATCAGGACTATAAAATTTTAACAAGTATCTTAGCAACACGAATCAACATAGTCCTCCCATATTTAATACACAAGGACCAAGTGGGATTTGTCCCATACAGGCAGGCCACAGATAATATACGCAAAGCAATCAATATACTTCAGCATGCTAAGGTTACAGGAGCACAGGTGGTGTCGTTGGCCTTGGATATCGAAAAGGCCCTTGACACCATCTCTTGGAAATATATGTTTGAGGTATTGCAACATATAGGTCTAAGGGGGGCATTTGTCCACATGATGCGACAGTTGTACTCGACACCCAAAGCTTACCTTAAACTACCAGGAGCCACAAGCATGCCGATCCCTATACGTAGGGGTACTCGCCAAGGATGTCCGCTCTCTCCTGCGATATTTGCAGTCATCATGGAGCCCTTGGCGACCTCTATACGCCTTAACCCTGACATACAAGGCTATCATATAGGTGGACACGAGTACAAGTTGAGCTTATTTGCGGACGATGTCCTCATGACACTAACTAACCCAGTTATATCTATCCCTAATCTGTTAAAGTCCCTCAAATTCTTTGGAGATATCTCAGGTCTCAAATTAAACCTAATAAAATCAGAGGCCATGTTCAGTAACTTCCCAAAAGGCATGGGTCGCTACATTAGCAGTATCTTTCACTTTCAATATCAACCCCACTATCTTAAGTACCTTGGTGTCAAGATTACAGTGGACCCTTCACAACTTTACACATGGAACTATACCCCACTCTATAAAGCTCTTATGACTTTAATTCAATCCTGGATGAACTACAATATATCTTGGGCGGGCAGAGTAACTGCTATCAAAATGACCCTTTTACCAAAAATATTATATTATTTCCGTACGCTGCCCGTACTAGTAACTAAAAAAGCACTAGAACCTTTACAAAAAAGTATCTTTCAATTTATATGGGCAAAAAAGAAGCCTAGAATTACGAGGACCACTATGATGCTGCATAAAAAGGAAGGTGGTCTGTCCGTGCCGAATCTTTATAAATACTATCAAGCAGCTCAATTAGCTTTTATACCAACTGTATACTCGGACACACATGCCCCCCTATGGATAAAGTTGGAAAATGATTGTATGGCCCCCCTGAACTGGAAGGGCATACTGTGGGCTTGTAGATGGGATAGTTCCATGATCAAAAAAGTATCTCCATTCACTTATCTCACAATCCTAATTTGGAAAAGATTGCGATTTAAACATCACCTGCAATCGAACCCCTCCCAGCTAGCTGAGTTTTTTCACAATCCTGAATTCCGAGAAGGACAAATAGAAATAAGTTTTAAGTGGTGGCTACAGCACAACCTAACCACCTTGGGGCAATTGTTGCACAGAAGTAAAATCCCTACTAAACAGGATATGATAATAAACCTAGCAGCCCCAGCTACTGAATACTTTAGGTTGCACCAATTGCATCACTACATAACGTCATTAGCAAAAGGAGACCAAGAAATATTAAAGACGTCCTTCGAGAACATATGTGCAGCAGATCCCTTAAGAAAAGGTGTGCTGTCCTTTCTCTATTCCACTTTAAATACTAAAACTCAGGAGCAAAAATTTTCATATCAGCTGGCTTGGGAGGGAGACTTGCAGAAAGAGCTTGATAGTGAAAATTGGTCACAATGTTTTGATACACTCTCAAGAGGTAGTCTTCATGTTACTGATATGGAAGTGTCCTTACGCCTACTCCATAGGACTTATATGGTACCAGCAAGACTGCATCGTATCTATAGTGATGTTTCGGAGCTCTGTTTCAGGGGATGCCAGGACGCGGGCACTCTCTTCCACACGTGGTGGTCCTGTCCGATAGTCGCCTCCATATGGGAAAAACTAATTCGTAAAATTAAAAATATCCTAGTGATACCTCTAGATCTTGACCCAGCTATATGCCTACTTGGCTTGCAACCAGAACATGTTACTAATCCCCAGCATAAACTCATACAATTCCTAATGAACTCAGCTAAAACGTACATAGCCTCACAATGGAGGCAGGCTAACTTACTATACTCTAGAGTGATCTCTAAAATCCACACTACTATGCTTAATGAGAAAATTAAGGCGAACTTGTCCGACAGGACCGATCACTTCGAGAGAGTATGGCTTCCCTGGATACAAAACGCCACCACACCTGGAATCAGGAGCCTTTTAGAAACTTTTTAAAAAGGGAAAACATAGCATATACAACAAAATAAATAATCAGAATTAAGAAGTCAAGAGCTTATCTCCATACAATCAGCACACTATGCCCAATTGACAGAATGTTTAATTATCACTCTTCCCTTCTCTACTCCTTCAATCCTTCCTATCGAAAAGCTGGTACACAGATGGCTGTCGGTTATAGTTATACCTTATTAGTTTAGTAATAATTTAGTTGTTCTTGTTATATGGTCATGTAAATCTTGCCAACCTATAAAGCCTCCTTTATGCCCTTTTTCTTCATAAGATAAGCCTTTTGGCACATAAAGGTACAGATTAACATTTATAAAGGTTGGAAAAATTGTATAGGTAGCATACTAGTTTTACAAATAATAAATAGAAATATATTGTCAAATATACCTTACTGTATCTGATTCGCTGTATATCTATATTGAAGTGCTATTAACAAAGAATTTCACCGATATACATTCTGCACTGTAAATATGTATGAAAACTGTACTGCTACCTAATAAAAAAGTTTTTGAAACTAAAAAAGTGTAACGATTGGTGTCAGCAAAACAGATTTTCTGATTATTGGTGATCTGCAGTATCACCAATAATACAGATGCTATACCTGATTATGTGGTGATCTGCAGAATCACCAATAATGCTAGTATAGCCAGACACAGGACAACCAATGTGAGATAGTGTTTGGTGCAACAGTAATGAGAAAGAGGAGATCTCCTGAGGAGCGGGTGACTCAGACAGTACTGCAGCCAGTGGATACCTGAGGAGCAGGGACCACTGACTGTGCTGCAAGGATGATCACCTGAGGAGCAGGCGATTAAGACTATACTGCAGCCAGTGGACACCTGAGGAGCAGGAACCACTGACTGTGCTGCAAAGGATGATCACCTGAGGAGCAGGCGATTAAGACTATACTGCAACTAGTGGACACCTGAGGAGCAGGTGTTACAGACAGTGCTGCAGTTGGGCTTCACCTGAGGAGAAGGTGAAATGCCACAGATCCCTCGCCAGTGGCTAGGCCCACTGGTGAGGCAAGAAAGGTCAGACAAGCAGAGTAGGCAACGTACGGACAGATAAGGTACAAAGACAGAAGACTGATTCAGTGTCAGGTTCAGGCAGGGTCGGAAACATGAATCAGATGAGCAGAGGTACAGAGTCAGTAAGCAGGAGAATAGTCAATGGAAGCAAAAGGTCATAACAGCTAATACAATGAATTAGTACTTTAAGCTATCAACAGAATCTGGCTAAGTGTGGATCCCCAGCTCCGGCTGGGTCTAGCACACTTTGGGATCTGACTAGGTCTGAGCGCTCACACGTTAGCATTTGCAACAGCAGACACGGAGCAACTGACAGACTACCACTATATAATCATAGCAGCTCCGCAGCGCCGCCCCAGTCACTCAGCCAATCCGAGATAGCGTTTGGAGTCAGCTGACCTGACAGATCAGCTGACTCCCCTTCTATTCGCAGAAAGGTCCTGTCGCCTGGCACGCGCGCAGCCCTCAATCTATGTGCAATAGAAAGACCAGGCAGAGCACCAACATGTAACTGCGCGGCCGAAGCCACCAACTGATACGCGGAGATAGACGCTTGTCCCCGCGGCGGCATCTCCGCTATCCATTACAAAAAGGTGAAAATGTAGTAAACAAACACACTAGGATGTGGTCCAAAATAATAGTAATGAAACTAACTATTATGTTTACCAAAGTGTTTAAATACCAAATTGTTTACTGACAAGTTGATCATGCTATCTGAATGGGACTTTACTGCAAACTGAGCCGAAAGATGGCCATTGCTCCTACTGCCTCACCTAACTACAGTAATTATGTAAATTTTATGAATATATCATAAGAAGTTTTAAGAGTGTGTGTGTGTGTGTGTGTTGGTGTGTGTGTGTGTGTGTGTGTGTGTGTGTGTGTGTGTGTGTGTGTGTGTGTGTGTGTGTGTGTGTGTGTGTGTGTGTGTGTGTGTGTGTGTGTGTGTGTGTGTGTGTGTGTGTGTGTGTGTGTGCGCGCGCGGATCTACAGCTTTTCCGAGTTTGCACATCTACACATACTTTCCAGCTTTTGAAATCAGGAAAAATGGACACTATGAACCTGCCCCAGCCACACCTGTAGCCACGCCCCCTCCCCTATAAAGTTCTTTGGTGTCTGGTGGTTCTCCCTCCCTTTGTTATATAGTTTTCCTGGAGTCTAGTTCCCCATCCCCTCTCCAATATAGCTTCCCTATGGTCTAATGGTTCCCTGTCCTGGGTTCCATTAGCCCCAATATTTGCAGCAGAGTATGGGTGCAGTGGTAGCCATGCTTATCTCACCTCCTCCAGACGCTTCAACAATGTCCGTCCATCTTCTACAAATCATGGCTCTCTCTCTGCCTGGCATCATGATCTTCTTATGTTCTGTGTAATCACACTACACAGGAGAATCAGGCACAGGAGCGAGCGGTGAGCTGCTGAAAAAGGACAGACATTATTAGTGGAGCTCAGAAGAGGTGAGATAAGCACAGCTACTAAGTACAGGGAAATATACTGCGCTCCACTAGGAATCAGAGGTGCGCACTGACGTCACCAGGAAGCAGGGAAGATGGATGGTGAGGTGCTGCTCTGTTTGTCCGTGGCTGGAGAGAGTACAATAAGCTATGTAATCCTGCGCTTTGAAGCAATAAACTGGAGTTAGTTTTTACATATGGGCCTTCTCCTTGGCTGATACAGAAAGGCTTGATATGCAGTGAGGCAAGACGCGCTTCTGGTGAGTGCTCCAACAAGGGGGGAAACTGAGCTCTGATCCCTCAATAGGTGGTGGCACTACCCCCTGGAGTGTGGCACGGGGTGCTGATAGTAGCTATCTGCTGGTAATACTGGGCACTATGTGCATAATTTAATTTGTTTTACATGGTGTGATTAAACGCAGTGACTTGGTGGATATAAGCACAGTTACTGCTATTTCCATACTCTGTATCAGATACTGGGCCTGTGGGGAGTACAGGGTGGTGGGTGCGTTGGTCTAGGACATAAAGGAGGTGCAAACCCCCCCAATCAGGTAAGTATGCAGGATGCATTGATGTGGTATTGGAGCTTCAATACACTGGAGTTCTTTGATATATGTGTGAGATATCAGGCACAGATGACCATGAGAATAACAGAGTCGCCCAGGCCATAATTAGCACTAACAGAATTGGCAGCCTTAAGGTAGCCATACACTGGTCAATTTGCCATCAGATTCGACCAACAGATAGATCCCTCTCTGATCGAATCTGATCAGAGAGGGATCGTATGGCTGCCTTTACTGCAAACAGATTGTGAACCAATTTCAGCCTGAAACCGATCACAATCTGTGGTGGTGGTGCTGCCGCCGCTCCCCCCCCCCCCCCCCCCCGCATACATTACCTGCTCCGGCGCGACTTCCCAGGTCTCCGCTGTCTTCTCCGCTCTGGTCTGGTCTCCGTGTCCGGCATGCTTCACTTCTTCCTGCCCGGCAGGAAGTTTAAACAGTAGAGCGCCCTCTACTGTTTAAACTTCCTGCCGGGCAGGAAGAAGTGAAGCATGCCGGAGACCAGACCAGAGCGGAGACGGAGCAGTGGTGACAGTGAGTCGCGCCGGCGGAGAAGGTAATGTATTGCCGCTCTATTGCATCGGTCGTCGGGCACTTGAACGCTGCTAGCGACGTGCTCCCTACCCGCGGGCGATCGACGGTAATTTCCGCACGGAGCAATCGACGGGATCGATCTATTTCGGGACGAAATAGATCGAAATTTAGCATGTAGCGTGAACGATGTGACAGCAGATTCGATCCCAGTGATCGAATCTGCTGTCGATCGGCGGGGAATCGGCCTAGTGTATGGCCAGCTTTAGGATAGGGTAGATCATCAGATCACCCCTGTCACCTCTTGGTCTCCTCCACACTGCTAGGAAGAAGATGAGGGCCAATAGAATTTCTCACAATCCCTCCCACCCAGTCAATTGCTTCTTTGAACTCCTTTTATCTGGTCATTGCTATAGAATTACTAGGCACAGGAACACCTTCTTCACTCAAGCAGTTCTTCTGTTAAACGCCAGTCTCCCCCTGCATGACTCTAACCTCTTTTTCAGCATAACTCCCAGCCACCCACGCTGATCTTCAGAGCACCCCCTTGGCAGTACTGCCCAATGCCCTGGTTTCCCCCTGGAACCCGCGATGGCGCACCCTCACCAATACCCTCCAGGCATCGCTATGGAGGATTGGGCCTGCGCATGACGTCAGACGTCATGTCCGATCGTCGCCATAGTGATGACAGAAGCTGTTGGGGAAGTTGCGGTTCTCGTGGGATCGTGGCTAGTAAGTATAGCCGGAGGCGATCGGGGTGACCAGAGTGGTGCCGGGGGACTTGGGGCACATGTGTAGTGTGCTAGCTACACTATTTAAAATCAATTTAAAACAAAAATTTCCCTCCCGCAGCCGCTTGGCCGCTACAACTGAACGCCAGGGAGGTTAATTCTCCATGGCATTCCTCGGAAATGCTTTGGTCTATATTGATATGTTGGCTCCCCCTACATCATGTCATGGTCATGGGAAATAACAGCTGTAAACAGCTGTTATTTCCTACAATGTTGCATTATGGGAAATAACAGCTGTTTACAGCTGTTTCCAACTGCCAAAAAAGCAAGCGGCATTTCCTTTCACTGCCATCACCTGCCGGCAGTAAAAATATCACCATGTGAGAAATGTCAGAATGCAAATCAGGGAGAGGAAACATTTTAGAATGGGCATACACTGACTAAGTCATTTACACATAATAAAGTGAAGCACTTTTTTATTACATTATTCTCACTGGTGTTCCTCTTTAACTGTCCCACGGGTCTCACAATCTAATTCCTATAATAGGCATATACCTATGCATGTATTGTGCAATGTATGTAAATTTTAAATTCATAAAAAATAAAAAAAATTGCAGCAGCAATCAGATGCCACCACAAGAAAGCTCAATTTGAGAGAAGAAAAGAAAGCGAAATTCATTTGGGTGCTAAGTTGTATGACTGAGCAACAAACTGTTAAAGCTGCTCAGTGCTGAACAGTAAAAAATGAATCACCTGGTCACTGGGGGAGGGGGAAAAAACCTGTGGTCCTCAACCTATTTGCACTAAAGGTGCACAGATAGACATTTCTAAATATCCATATTGCAGGAAGTGGTTTGAATAGTTTTTTGCTGGATGCTCTTCATTTACTAGAAGAGATATACAGTGCAGATCAGTAAAGCTCTGTACTGTAAAAAGCTCTGCACTGTCCAAACATTCAATTATTAAAGAGCAGTTTTTGTTTTTCTTCCAAAATATTTCTATTACTTGATATTCACAGATACGATCACTTTGTTGCTGTTCACTGTCCATATCAGTTAGTGATCTCCTATGTTTCATTTATATTTACATATTTTACATTTGAAAGAGCCGTGCATCCCTATTCCCTAATCCCAATGCAGCATCTTTGTAGATATCAAAAGTAAAGCATGTGTAGTTCTATGTAAACTCAACTGCAACTACAGTCTTTATGAGGATTTCACAATAGAACATTTATGCTCCTGTTGGCGAAGACACAAAAATCTAGAGCAATAATAAAATCTATTTTTGGAAGTACAAAAGGAGTGATGGGCATGCAATATTAAGCAGGTATTGCTACTGCTTTAAATCTGACAGCAGGTAAAGTCTGGATTCTGTTTGTGTCTTGTATTCATCCGCAACTCTATATTTCATGCATTAAAGATCTAAGTCATGTTCGTTTTCATTCAGTGCCTTTGAAGACTAAACCCTTTCCAACCTTTTTAATTTAAATTTTTTATAAGAGCGTACTTTGCTTTTTTCTTTATCCCTGTTTGTTTTCAAACTACTTTCCTGAGATAAATTTAGGTGCATAAATTGATTCCCAGGCATTATAATGTTAAATAAAAACTGTAAAGAATTTCTCACTAAAATGTCTACATTGCTTTTTTTTTTTCTTTATTTCTCAGAAGGCGCAGGCACAGAACAACAACATACTGTATTTATCACATATTCTGCCTCAAAGGGGAAAAAAACTCCAGTAAAAAAATGCAAATTTTCTCTGTTACTGAGGCAAGCATTGAAACAGGAATAAGAGGTTTGGCACTGACTTGACAGCCCACTGTTCTGAGAGCATTTAAGCTCACCAACTGCACCAAAGTGTCCCCAATCTGGTGTGTCCTACTCTAACCAGGCAAAAATGCACATTTTTTATCAGAGTTCTAGTGGGAACCATGCCAAAAGCCCCATGGGCAACTAAATGGAAGAAAGGAGATTAAAAACACCTCACCTTCTACTAGCTACTGACTGAACTCCGCTCATTTATATGCTTAACTGTGCTAGAGGTGGGCATGGTTATGCACGCTCACAGGAGAAAATAATATATACCAGGGGATGAGCAGCACAAACCAAATTCTATGCAATACTATGCAAAGCATGCACGCAGCACTGGAGATCCCCAGTCTCCATAAGAAATATATAACTCTTATGGAGACTGGGGATCACCAGTGCTACATGTATTATAAACACATTGAGGTGCCCAGTGAAAAGAGAATTAATCCCACCCCCCATAGGTCTATGCATTTATCTCCTGGGAAGAACAACTAGTTACTGCAAGAAATGTGTTGAGGGTATTAACCTCCCTGGCGGTTTATTTATTTTGCCAGGGAGGCTGCGGGAGGGTTTTTTTTAAATTAAAAAAAAAATATTTCATGCAGCCAACTGAAAGTTGGCTGCATGAAAGCCCACTAGAGGGCGCTCCGGAAGCGTACTTTCGATCGCCTCCGGCAATCGAAAGTAACAAGATAGGCCGCAATGAGCGGCCTATCTTGTTTCGCTTTCCTCGTCGCCATGGCGACGAGCGGAGTGACGTCATGGACGTCAGTCGACGTCCTGACGTCAGAGCCGCCCGATCCAGCCCCTAGCGCCGGCCGGAACTGTTTGTTCCGGCTGCGCTGGGCTCGGGCGGCTGGGGGGACCCTCTTTCGCCGCTGCACGCGGCGGATCGCCGCGGAGCGGCGGCGATCGGGCAGCACACGCGGCTGGCAAAGTGCCGGCTGCGTGTGCTGCTTTTTTCAGAATGAAAATCGGCCCAGCAGGGCCTGAGCGGCGACCTCCGGCGGCATACCCCGAGCTCAGCTCGGGATTACCGCCAAGGAGGTTAATGGACGGATATCTCTGTTTGAATTACCAAACTGTCACTGCAGGCCATTTGCATACACCATATGACAATCAGGAACATACATGCTATCAGTACAGCCACCTGACACTGACACCTGATGAAGTAGGTTTGACCCAAAAAATGTGTTATTTTTTTTATGCCCATTGAAATATTTCTTCCACTCACTGTCTGTCCTTTCTCAGCAAGTATGCGCATATAATTATATACCTTTTTATAATTTTCTTCTCTTTTTCCTAGGCATCTCCATACATCTGTATTAATGCATAGACATATTGTAACGTCTGAAACTATGGCGGCTACGGATGCGCAGGATAGATCCGCAGCTGCCTTTGTTCCTTGTTCACAGGCCTTATCCGTCCCGGCGGCGTCCAGCACGCTGGGAACGGCATTGTCTCTTGCTCATAGGGTCTCTGTATAGCGCGGGCGCGCGCGGAGACAGGACCTTTATGCTGGAAGAAGGCGCGTCAGCTGACCTGCCGGTCGGCTGTTGTCAGGAGTGACTCGCGCCGCTAGGATTGTCTGATTGCTAGGGGGTGTGGCGCTGGGCTCTCCTCGGCTTCTTAAGCCTTCACGGTTCATTGGCAACTCGTCTGCTGTTGCGAATACACTCGTGTTAGCGCTCAGACCTAGTGAGGTTCCAGTTGATGATAGATGTATATGCAGTGTTTGCAATATACATCTATCTATAGTTAGTTATTATTACATTGTATTTTTGATAACCTGTGTATGATTCTGGCTACTCTCTGACCTTGCTATTGCTAAACGATTCTATACCTCTGCCTTTCTGACTTTAGTTGCTGAACCTCTGCCTGATATTAACTACTCTCTTGCCTGCCGTTTGGTACTGTCTCTGCCTGCCTGTTATCGTACTTTGCCTGTCTGACTACTCTACTCACCAGTGGGCCCTTGCCACTGGTGAGGTGCTCTGGCCATTAGAACCCACCAGCTCTTCTAGTGAGGTTCAGACTCTCTAGTATAAGCTCCAGTGACTGACAAGGTCTTGCTAGACTATTCAGTCACTGGTGCTGTTATTACCTTACGTGTAGGGAAAGAATGGATAGAGGTGAAAGAGTTCTTTACGTGCCAGACAGAATTTGTTGTGTATGTCCTGTTATGCCCTTGTGATCGTTTCTACATCGGGCAAACTACAAGACCAATGAAAGTTAGCTTTGGAGAACATATGGCTTCCATTAAATCAGGAAAGGGCTGTACCCGACTTATTGATCATATGAGAAATGAACACGGGACTGAAAGATTCAATTTAAGATTTGCGGCATTGGAAAAACAGGAGATACACCGGAGAGGGGGTGATAGGGAGAGACTCCTACTAAGAAGAGAAACCAAGTTGATATTAAAAACAGAAGCAATGGGCCCAATAGGGCTCAATGAAAAAACTGAACTTTCCTGTATGCTTGATCCCTGAAAATAAGGACTGGTTGTTGTAATTATCTAATCATTGCTGTGTAAATATTACTGTTGGGGCGGGTTAAGGGCGTGTTGTGGCCAGATATTGCTAGGCCATTAGAAGCAATATTATGTGTATAATGGTATTGAAAAACTATGTAATAATTGATTAGTCTTGAGGATCGGGGTTTAGCCCCACCGCAGTGCGATTTGTCCAATGGATCGAGAATAATAATGATTGTGAACCTTTTAGTAGAATGGGCCAGTAGTTGGGGTCCACTTTCACTGGTCTGGATCCAATGTTAAGCCAATAATTCATTAGGGATCAGTGATAGTGATCCAATGGCTGACTTAAGGGTGAATTGCTTGCGGTGGAGTATCAATCTTGTGGGTCATCTCAGGATGACCAGTTGCCTCTGAGCTAGATGCCAAATCCAAAAAAGATTTTGCTACGTTTAGAACTCTCCATAGAGTGTTTTTAAAGTCACCGTTCACTAAATTCACTGGTCACCTCACCTTTAATGCATGCCATGGTGATCTGGACGCAGATAATATGGGATGGCTTGTACATGTTCGTGCTTGTATAAATATATACTTTATAATTCTTTGGGGAGGAATGACCCAGCCCGGGTGCCTTATGTGTTGCACAGGGCAGGGTTACCCATTAAGAATGTATTCAGCGATCCTGGTAAATAGCAGGCGCTGCTATGAAACGGACATCCGCGTTTTCCAGGGGGTCGGAACTTGTTCCCCCGCCCTCTGAACCCGTTGCGAAGCGTCTGCGTCCCCATGGAAACTTGCTCCCAACATGGAGGAAGCGACAACACCGGAAGGGGCGGGGTTTAATCTCCATCATATGCCGGGTACTCGCTTCCTCCTTTAACAGTGGTACGCAGCGTGACCAAGCATCGCCAGACGCGAAACGGCCGTCGCTCACCACCCTAGTGCCCACCACCCACCTCCTGCACCGATGACCGAGCACTCCAAGGATACGTAAGATCTATCCAAAGGTTTTTGATGTAGTATTCGATATGCAGCATGTTCAGTAGGTACACTGCAATGCACTTTGACGCTGTCACTTTGGAAGGAATAAATGCTTTTTGGACGGAAGGTGCACGCTCTAGTGTTCTTGTTTGATGCTTCTATTTGAACTGTTTCTTCTGGTTGTACTGTGACAGCACGTCCTGTGACAGCAAGTGCAGATGCTGCAGCTTAATCAGAGAGTGTTGTTGCCAACGTGATACTGTCTGTTTAACCTGCCACAGCTCATAATAACGAAGGGATGTGCCACACCATCTTGCTTTGATCTTCTATTACGGCTGTTATTACCTTCCCAGCTCCTCTAGAAAGGTCTTGCTAAATTATTCAGTCACTTGTGCTGTTATTACCTTTCCAGCTCCGCTGGAAAGGTCTAGTTTAACTATTCAGTCATTTGTACTGTCAGTACCTTACCAGCCCCTCTGGTAATGTTTTGCCAAACTTCTTTAGTTCTCTCATTATTAGTACTTTCCCAGCTCCTCTGGTAAAGGTATTGTTATTTGTGTTGATAGACCCTTGAGCTCCTCTGGAGAAGTCTATACTGTTGCAGCTAGTCCCCACCAGCTCCTCTGGTGAGGTCTAGCACTGTTCTCGCAGCTAGTACTCACCAGCTCCTCTGGTGAGGTCTAGCACTGTTCTCGCAGCTAGTACCCACCAGCTCCTCTGGTGAGGTCTAGCACTGTTCTCGCAGCTAGTACCCTCCAGCTCCTAGAGGTGAGGTCTAGCACTGTTCTCGCAGCTAGTGCCCACCAGCTCCTCTAGTGAGGTCTAGCACTGTTGTTGCAGATAGTACTCACCAGCTCCTATGGTGAGATCTATCCATTTACTCTACTGTTGCACCAAACACCACACCTTACTCTCCGCTAGCTATACTAGTTACATATACATAGTTATTTTGGTTAAAAAAAGATTATCTTATTTTGAATTACGGCCAGTATCATCAGGTACAGAACGCCAGAGAGTTACTTTAATTAAGATTATTATCTGGTAACTCACAGTCCTGGGCCTACAGTCTCCCTCAGGAAAATGAGGCTTTGACCTAAGTTGACGCTTTTTTTAAAGCAATGGCAGTTATATACGATGATCCTGATTTAGCCATAACGTCAGAAAGGAAATTGAAGACACTCAGGCAGGGGCATAATCCTGTTGAAACTTATGCAGCTGAGTTTAGGAGATGGGCAGTCTCAGCCAGATGGGGGCAATACGCACTCTTAGATTGTTTTTAGTCGGGGTTATCCGATGTAGTTGCCGACTTGATGTTGGGGCACCCCGAACCTAAATCATTGGACGAAGCCATTTCACTGGCTGTTAAAATTGATCGGCGAGTTCTCTATCAGAAGCAAGCTTGAAGTAAAGGTCCAGGGAGATATGCTTCTGGTACTTTTTCTGCTTCAGTGCCTTCCTCTCCACCTCGTGATGAGCCCATGCAGATTGGGCAAACCAAGCTCACAGAGGTCGAGAAAAACAGGAGACGCAATGAAAAATGATGTCTTTATTGTGCTGAGAAAGGGCATATAGTGGCTGCTTGTCCCAAGAAGGCGGAAAACTCTATCGCCTAGGAGTAGCTGGAGGTACTACCCTAGGCGATCCAGTCTTACCTCTAAGCAATAAACGTTTATTACTCCCGTGTTCTATCACCTGGAGGGAGCAGGTTCACTCCACTCAGGTGTTTATAGACTCGGGTTTGGCTGTGAATGTCATTGCTTATGATTTTGCTCTCAAATTTGGTTTTCCTTTAACTCCTGTGGGACATCAGGTGCGGATTACCGCAGTGGATGACTCCCCTTTACCAATAAAACAGTCCATCACCCAAACTCCTGTGTTGTTGTGTCAGTTAGGAGTCTTGCATAAGGAACAAATACAGTTTCTGGTACTCAAAATGTCCACCTCCACTGTCATTCTGGGTATGCCCTGGCCTAAAAACATTCTCCTAGGATTGACTGGAGTTCCAGACAGTTGTTAAGCTGGTCTCCTTATTGTCATCATCATTGTCTGGAGAATTTTACCTTAGCCATTACTGAAATTCAAGTGGAGGGGACTCCTGAGTCGTCCTCGGAACCCCCTGAGATGGTTTCCTGGGTGGATTGGGTACCTACGCTAAGCCCATTCCAACAGGATGTCCCTAAAGGGAAACCAGTGTATGTTTCTGGCTACTCTTTGACCTTACTATTGCTAAACGATTCTATACCTCTGCCTTTCTGACTTTAGTTGCTGAACCTCTGCCTGATATTAACTACTCTCTTGCCTGCCGTTTCGGTACTGTCTCTGCCTGCCTGTTATCGTACTTTGCCTGTCTGACTACTCTACTCACCAGTGGGCCCTTGCCACTGGTGAGGTGCTCTGGCCATTAGAACCCACCAGCTCTTCTGGTGAGGTTTAGACTCTCTAGTATAAGCTCCAGTGACTGTTAGTACCTTGCCAGCTCCTCTGACAAGGTCTTGCTAAACTATTCAGTCACTGGTGCTGTTATTACCTTCCCAGCTCCTCTGGAAAGGTCTTGCTAAACTATTCAGTCACTTGTGCTGTTATTACCTTCCCAGCTCCTCTGGAAAGGTCTAGTTTAACTATTCAGTCATTTGTACTGTCAGTACCTTACCAGCCCCTCTGGTAAGGTTTAGCCAAACTTCTTTAGTTCTCTCATTATTAGTACTTTCCCAGCTCCTCTGGTAAAGGTATTGTTATTTGTGTTGATAGACCCTTGAGCTCCTCTGGAGAAGTCTGTACTGTTGCAGCTAGTACTCCCCAGCTCCTTTGGTGAGGTCTAGCACTGTTCTCGCAGCTAGTACCCACCAGCTCCTCTAGTGAGGTCTAGCACTGTTGTTGCAGATAGTACTCACCAGCTCCTATGGTGAGATCTATCCATTTACTCTACTGTTGCACCAAACACCACACCTTACTCTCAGCTAGCTATACTAGTATTATTGGTGATTCTGCAGATCACCAATGATCAGACGTCCGAGTTGCAGCACCCAATCCTTACACATATTATTTTAATAGATAGTGGTTTTTTTTATTTCTTTTAGTGTTTGACCTCTCTATGACAGACAGATCAGCAACCCAGTGGTAAGATGGGGTAAAAATGTGTGCAGTGGTGCTATATGGCCATTTTATACAGTGTCAAAGGTAATAATGGAAAGATGCAAATCCTTTAATTTACAGTTGTTTGGAATTCCTTAAACCAAGTCTCATTTCTGGAACATTCAAAAGCAACAACATAACTTTGCAGCATTTTTGCTAAATACTTTGGCAACTACATCAGTAACACCCCAGCATTATTTTAATAAAAAAAAAAAATATCAGTCAGTTGACAAGATACATTGGGACTATCTCAAGTGAGTGCTGACTCATGTTGGGGTCAAAAGCTCTCCATAAAATGATGGGTTTATATCAAAGATCTGCTGATAGGGTGTAGGCCAATGTTGTCCTTTCTGACATTTCTGCAATTGCACCAGACTGGGACACCACCCCTGTTTTTAGTTTGTATGGAGCACTTCACTAATGCTCTCCATAAAAATAAAGACATTCCAGGCCATAACACCCAAAACAGAGATTACAAACTTGGTCTTTATGCAGATGATCTATTATTGTACTTTACCAGTTCCCACATCTCAGTGCCCAATTTCCTTAAAGTAAACCTGCACTGAAATTAAAAGTCAAAATTAACATATGCATGTCACACTTGCCTAACACATAGTCTGCTTATCAATCTCTTTCTCCTCTCCCATATTCTGTTTGTCCACTGTGATAAATGGAATTCTCTGTCCTCCATTTTAAGAGTGATTAAACTGTTAAACTGTAATATCGCCCACTTGAGCCAAAGGGAAACATGGACATTACCTTGCAAATAAGTTATCGATTGAGCTATAAATGGCAGCAACTGATATATAACTGACAGAAGCTGATATATTTCAGTTTTGACAAAATGTTGTCAGAACTAGAAGAAAACTTTATTAGAACAAAATGGTGAGCAACTGAAAGGAACTGACATTTAGGTAAGTATGTTACAGTTCACGAGTCACGGTTCTGATTACTGTTATTATTGCCAATTTCATTATAAATGCTTAATAGTTATTATAGTTGACCTATAGATGACCTGTAGTCCAGATGTCAAAAAGTTTTATTGTTTTCCTTTCTTGTTCATTTATTTCCTATTTCTCTACTCTCTCCTCTAGTGGGTTTTACACAATGACATTCTTACCTCCTATGCCCCTTCTTTTATGGCTTCTTCTTCTTTATATTGCAGAATGGGTGTTTTTGTCATTCAATATAATATCTGCATATACTGTATGTACTTCTGTCCATGCTTACTTGGTACTTTTTCGTATCCAGCAGTCTTCATTATGTTCTATTTACCTGCATCAGTGTTTTACTTCTTCTAACATCTGGAAATATGCCTGAAGAGGGGGACTAGATCCCAGAGAGCTTGCATAATTTAACTTAATTAGTTAGCCATTAAAAGGTATTACATTTACAAGACTTTGTTTTTGTTATTAAATATCATTTTAAAACAAACCTTATTATGTAAAACATTTTTTTTCTCATAGTGTCAACTGGTGACATTTTAGCAAATGGAATTAGCCATACATTGGATTTCTCCCCCCCAAAAAACCTTCAACATGGTCAGTATGCAAACAGATTGCTTTTATAATAGAAGTAAGAAGATCTTGCTAACAAAAAAAAAATAATAATCTGGCCTCCCAGCAGAGATAGGCAGCTCTTGGCATGGTCTTCCTAAAATGAAAATAGGTAGGTCCTAAAACAGAAGCAGAGGAACACAGGGAAAAACAGTAAGCGGGTGGAGGGAGGGGTTACACGAAAATAAAAGAGCTTAAGGTTTTCCTTTTATTTATTCAAGTGAAGGGGCAGAAATTGAGTTATTTTGGAAAGAAGATAATGAAATTATGTCAGGAGAAAGCAGAATAGACCAGATGCTCAGGCTTTTGTGTTTTGGCACTCTGCTAAGTGGGGGTTTTCATATGGTTCAACTTGCTTGTAGTACACAGGTTATTAATGTTCTTGCCTTGTTTCACACACTGAGCAGCACAGATGTGCCAGGCCAGACCAAAATAGTTTTGCCACAAGGCAAGGTATAAGAATAGTCTGGTCAGATGTAAAAGGTTCTGAACTTTCTGGGCACCCTGATCCCTTTCTCAGGATGTTGCTGCTGTGCAACATCATCCTTCTCTCCAGCACTTTGTTGGTCCCTGACTTCAGTCAGTGTTGATCACACACCTCATTATCTCCCACATCCTTCTTTTGACTGTACTCTGATGTACAGTAAGGACCAGTAGGTGGGACCTTTATTTCTTATAGCTATGCTGCCTTGTAGGATGTACGATAAATGAAGAAGATGCTGTGACACTATCTGCATGGAGATTGTTTGTGTGCCCCCCTGCCGTATTTACTCCAGGTGCACTGGGTTTCTCCTACATCCCAAAAACATACAATAGGCTATTTGTCTCTCCCCATAAAAAATTGACCTTAGGAACATAACACAATGACTGAATATGGTGCGGATTTAAATGTGAGCTCCTCTGAGGGACAGTTAGTGACATGACTAAATGCACTATGTAAAAGCAATGCAAAAGATATTGGTGCAAATTTAAAATAATAATAAGATGCAGCTCCAGTGACAGTGAAAGAAGTAGTATGATTCTGCTCAGCCAACTGGGCCATTTACTCTGCAGTGTAAAGGAGTCTTATATTGTTACTCATGCATGTAGCACCCAGGTGCATAAAGTGAACCCAAGGTGAAAATAAAATGATGAGATAAACAATTATACTTATCCTCCGACTGCTAAAAACAACTTTTTTTAAGTATCCCAGGGTTTTAATTTATATTTAAGCATCTTCAAAGTAGGTTGATTGCTTAAGGTCTTTAATCAGTGGCAGCCTTTTAGGCATCCCAGAGTTAGAAAAAGGTTAATAGTTCATGTATTTTAGCTTTCCCTGCCCTCTGAAGTTGTATTCTGCCAGGAAAACATTTATGGCTGTAATTTGCTTATCAGTGACGTTTACTATATTCCCGGCAAGCTACCGACAAGACTGAAGCTGTCACTTCCATGTCTAAAATTTAACTGTTTCAGGCAGCAAAATAAAACAAGTAAAACAGCCTGGTTATTAATATGTTTTATGCTGTACATACACGTTTATCTCATCATGTCACATATCGCCTCGGGTACACATATCACCTCGGGTACACTAAAGCTCTTGCCCTTTTTCAAGTGCTGCTTTTTTGGAGGGTACCCTACTTTCCCTCCCCTAGGATGTTGTTGCTCTGCAACTTGGTTGTTCTCCTCACCTTAGCTGTTACTTGTTGGGACCATTTCTTCACCCCATGACGAATCAGGCGTCCTCCTCCTACTGACTGGATTCTGTCTTGTAGGAAATGCTACGTTAAACTGTGGATTTTATCCTAAATTATTTCCCAAGGTTCCAGTTAATCTTGCTTCATGTTATCAATTTTGATGGTGTAGCTCTAACTCACATCATTACATGTAAAAAAAAAAAAGAGAAAAAAACGAAAAAAAAAAAAGAGGATTGGAAACTTTGAATGAAAATCCCAATAACTATCATTTTTAATATAATTGTGTGAAACATTATTAAAAATCAGCACAGACAAACAGAAAAAAATAATCAGTAAATAATCAATATGAAAACATAACTTAGAATTAAAATAAAAGAAAGTTATTCAAATAATTGGTTGTTTCCTGCCTCAAGAACTATATTATCTTCAGTCAGTATTAATGTATTGCTTGCTCTGTTGACTCTAATGCGTTGTCTGTAATGAGGCAAATGCCTGCATCTACATTATGACAGACTAGCTCCACTTAACAGTATTACTTGTTGCACAGTGGATTCCAGCTGGCAAGATAATGAAATGCCCCACAGTTAAAAAGTTAACATTGATGTCAGAATGAAGAATGAAGATAAGAGGAGTGATATTCATCCAGCAATTATTTTGTAATTGCTAGCGCCAAGGCATTTTTCTTTATTTTCTATGAGCAAGATTATTTAAATGTGAAACTATTGGAAGAAATAAAGTGAACACTGAACATCAGATAAAAGTTTTCACATCACTTTATGTAGTATTGAAGGATTTAAATGGATGGCTTCCAACCCATATACAAATCCTAATGTATAATTAGCATAGCATGCCTACTAAAAAGGATGGTGATAGGAACATACAGCATAAGTAGTATAGTTAACAGCTTTACAGTATTAAAGAAAAATTTAAGACTAAATATATATTTCCCCAGGCCAGCAAATCTCTGCATTTAATTCTACTGGTTGAGATTTTTTTTTTTAAACAAATGATATTTATAATGTCAAACCAAGAAATCTATGGGGGTCTTGCCATAAATGTTTTTGCATAATGTGATGTAAACACACTTCATAGTGTAATATAACAATACTTAAAACACATGGATGTAGCTTTTCAATTACCATATATACTCGAATACCAGTTGACCTCGTGTATAAGTCGACTCCAATATTTGTCCCTCTGCAGCTGGAATTTTTTTTACTAACTCAAGTATAAGTCTACCCAGCAAAGTTAAGGGCTGCACTTGGGGACCAGGAGGTGTTAATGACTGCACTGCCTATAGTATTGCAGCCATTAACCCCTCCTGTTGTTTAAGTGCAGCCAATACCTCCTGCAGGCCCCAAATGCTGCAATTATTCACTCCCTTTTATGCAGCCCAGTATTTCACCCGTCAATTTCCTTGTTAACTGTTGTGGCCAGGACTTTCAGACCCGTGTTTTCTTGGCATTTCCTTTCCTCAAAGTATCACTTACCACTGGGCAAATTGCTACAAATGGGAATGTCCCTATCAGTACACACATTACTCAGTGTACTCAGTGTTGCCCGTGACTTGTGTATAAATCGACCCCTATACTTTTATGAAGTGAATCAGACCTAAATTTCTAGACTTAAACTCGAGTATGTACAGTAAATGTGAATGACAGAGTACTTATAAACTGGTACTGTGCATATTTATAACTTTTTATTTTTTTTCTTCTTAATTTTAAATAAACTAATGCTGGTAATCATCAATATTCAAACTGTTGAGCCATGGACAGTAAGGGCCTGAAAACACTAGCACACTTCTGTTTGCTTCTGTCTCTTGCCCAACTTCCATACAATTAAACATCATGATACAATGTGCTCGCTCCAATTCACTTTTTCTCCTACCTTATATTTTCACTTCTTATGAATAAAATGCCCTTTAACCACTTGCCGACCGCGCACTCATAACGCGCGTCGGCAAAGTGGCAGCTGCAGGACCAGCGACGCAGTTCTGCGTCGCCGGCTGCAGGCTAATTAATCAGGAAGCAGCCGCTCGCGTGAGCGGCTGCTTCCTGTCAATTCACGGCGGGGGGGCCCCGTGAATAGCCTGCGGGCCGCCGATCGCGGCTCGCAGGCTAAATGTAAGCACAAGCGGAAATAATCCGCTTTGTTTACATTTGTACAACGCTGCTAACAGTAGCAGCGTTGTACCAGATCAGCGATCCCCGGCCAATCAGCGGCCGGGGATCGCTGTCACATGACAGGCAGGAGCCTGTTAGAGGCTGCACAGGACAGATCCGCTCCTGTGCAGCCTCAGATCTCCGGGGAAGGGAGAGAGGAGAGGGAGGGGGGGGGATTTCGCCACGGAGGGGGGCTTTGAGGTGCCCCCCCGCAACACCCAGGCAGGCAGGAGCGATCAGACCCCCCCCAGCACATCATCCCCCTAGTGGGGAAAAAAGGGGGCGATCTGGTCACTCTGCCTGGTGTTTGATCTGTGCTGGGGGCTGCACAGCCCACTCAGCACAGATCAGCTAAAACAGCGCTGGTCCTTAAGGGGGGGGGGGTAAAGGGTGGGTCCTCAAGTGGTTAAGCTACCATCAAGCAAGAAAATACTCAGAATAATGATAGTACTTTCACCTACTTTTTTGTTACTTCTTGGATGGCAGAGTGATAAATATTTTTTTTAAAAGGACTATGAAAAATTATCTCCTAGGTGAAAACTTAGGAGAAAAAGGGAATTGGACATGATCCAATGACAGTTAAGTAATTGGTTACTAGCTAAATCAAATCTAAACAGATACAGATAAATGTGTTGATGTTATATAGTTACATAGTTATTTGGGTTGAAAAAAGACATACATTCATCAAGTTCAACCAGAGAACAAAGTACAGCACCAGCCTGCTCCCTCACATATCCCTGTTGATCCAGAGGAAAGCGAAAAACCCTTACAAGGCATGGTCCAATTAGCCCCAAAAGGGAAAAAAATTCCTCCCCGACTCCAGATGGCAATCAGTTAAAATCCCTGGATCAACATCATCTTCTAGACATGAACTGCAAAGCAGTTATCTTATGTCTACCACCACAACAGCTAAGCAAATATAGTTTTGGGGATCTGAAAACTCAATGGGCTTGATTCACAAAAGAGTGCTAACTGATAGCACAGCCGTTTTTGTGCGAATTTTTGCATTGCATGCGATCATGAATTTTCGCGCTAAACGATAACATTTTCGCACGCAAACGTGAATTTTCGCACACAAACGATATCGGTTTCACGCGAAAAATCGTGTTTGCATGCAAAATCTTTATGATCACACGCAACGTGAAAATTCGCACGAAAACGGCCGTGCTATCAGTTAGCACTCTTCTGTGAATGAAGCCTATAGGTTATTGTTGGAATAGTTGATGTAGGACTTTGAGTCCCTGTTAAGGAAATGATCAATTTAGATAGCATTAAGGTAGCCATACACAGGTCTGTTTTTCCAGCATATTTGATCAATTTTAAAAATAACATAAGTTAATAATATTGAACTTAACACAACACACAAAGCTGTTAGATATTGAACAGATATTGGGTACACAAACTATATGATTCAAAATAAAGAAAAAACAGAACCCATCTGTTAAATGAAAAAATATTGGCTGAACAAAAGTATTTGTAAAAATGAAAAAACTTTATTGAAATATACACACTGACAATAAAAACAATTAAAAACAATTAAAATTCCCTGTAGAGTAGGTAAACATTGCCCCTGCTAATCCTACAATATATTGTATATGCAAAATGCAAGAGGCCTCAGCAAGGAGAAAGGGGAAAAAAAAACCCTGTGCATATAAGGTACTGATGAAAAACTTGAATATTGAAAAATATATGAAAAATCAAAAAAATCACAAAAAAATTGTGCTGGTGCACACAAGATGCTGTGGGTAACAGTGGAGGCATAAAAAATAGGGATAAAATAAACAAACAAAATGTGAAAAAGGTGAACCCTGAAAAACAATAGGGGGATTAAATGGATGGGTGAAAAACGCTCTTTCACTGTGCAACCAAGCACAAATGAGCAAGTTAAAATAAAGCATCTGTACATATATAATATATAGGTGAATCTGCACGTGTATGAGTATATGACCATGTATAAAGGTACTGGTCCTTTAAGAAAAAAAGTGCTGGCGCACATAGAAAAGAGTGTATAAACAGCTGCAGTTATATATATGGTAATGTGACATAGAAAAAGTGCAGTGCAGCAAAGTATCAATAAGTAAATTGGTGCAATGATATATCAAGAATAAAAAAACATATGAGTAAAATCATCCAATGCTGAGGCTTAATGAAAGATGGGAGCAGGTGGCCAGGGAAACGCTTTACGCACTCGCAGCTTCCTGCTTCTTCAAAAAAGGCTGTAGAAAGGACACCAGAGTGTGTCCTTAGAGGTTGGGCAAGTAATGTGACCAATGACGCATGACGCAAGCTGCCGTGAGCCGTAATCGTTGCTAAGGTGACCAGAATGCGACATGTAGTGCGCATGTCTGGTGTGTGGAGATGAGTGCAATGAAAATGGTGCACTGAATGGGCAAATAGAGGAAGTAAGGAGTTGCTAGGACGCATGCACTGATGAACAAGTAAAGTATAGGATAGCTCACATGACTGCCTCAATAAAGTCAAAATCACAACAATTTTGGGCAAGCACCATCCACTCTACCATAAATATGGGCAAATCTCAGAGTGTGCAGAAAGGAACTATAATTGTATACACATGTCAAAAAAGAGGAAAAAGTAGTTCCCTAACAAACCGCACCACTCAAACATATATTCAAATATGATTAACCTTTATTGAGTACAAAAGATGTTAAAAACACAAAAAACAATAGAATCAGGTCTCACTGATTCCACCAAGGTTATTAACAAGTCACGTTCAGGGGCATTAACAGGACAGGACAAATCTTCTGATGTATGCACTGAACTAGATAGAGTCTCCACAACTTCCTCTGAACTGGACAGAGACTCATCACCTACTACACTGGATTGTAGCTCCAAAAGAGCTGCAAAACAAATCAGTATTGCAGCAACCCCCACTGAACTGGGCAAGACTGAGGAACTCATTGGACAGGAAGGGGACTCTGGAACCTCTGCCACACTGGACAGAGAACCAGAATTTTCCAAGATACAAGGCAGGACTTCAGGAACACTCACTAAACAGGACTGAAATTCTGAGACTTCTATTATTTTTAACAGAGAGTCAGAATTATCCATGTTACAGGGCAAGACTTCTGAAACATTCAGAGGACAGGGCTGGAATTCCCTGGCTGCTACAACATCAGACAGGGATTCAGCAACATTAGCTAAATCAGACTGTATACAGGGTAAGGCATCTAACATACTTGCTGACTAGGACAATGCTTCAATGGCTTCTGCTTCACTGGACAGAGATTCATCAAGCTTAACTAGACGGGACTGTAACTCTAAAACAGCTGCTAAGCAGGTGAATATTACTGCAACACCAATTGAAGTAAGCAGAGCCTCTGAGTCCTCTGCTAGAGATCTTGAAGCATCCAAAGTACTGGGTGAAGCATAAGACTCTGTTACGTCAGCTTCACTGGACAGGATCACTGAACAATCCATGTTGCAGGGCAGAACCATGGAAGCACCTGTTGGACAGCATAATGATTCTGTGACCTGAGCTTCATTGGACAGAACTACTAATTCATGGTACAGGGCAAATTCACTGGAACTGGATAAGGCAATGATTCCGTGATTTCAGATTCACACAACAAATGCTCTGAACCATTCACGGAACCAGAGCAAGGTGCCGAAACAGGTAGATCAGGACACAGCGTTTGCGAATCTGAACCACAGTTCTTCAACTGTGAAGTTGGAAAATTCAGATGCTGGGGTTCTAAGGCTACCAGACATGATTGCTGAGACTCAGGAACTGATGTAGTGCATCTATTGGTGTCTGCTGGATCATATGGCTTGCAGGATACAGAAAACAAATCAGTAGGAATTTGTTTGTATTTTTTCGCAAAACATTTTGCAATCAATTTAACAAATTCCAGGGGGTCATCAAAAACCTCCTCGTTTTCCTCAGCAACTTCCTCAGCCCAAGTTCTCATCTTGCTATCAAGCGGGTATAAGATAATAAATCTGGACTGCTGAAATGCAGTAGCTGATCTTAAAAATAACACAAATTCAAAATTTCAAAAAAGACTTATTGCTACCATTATAACGGGCTAGAGAAGTAAGGTGTGCATCTGGAACAAGGCTAGCAGGTGATGTCGTTGCTAGGGGTAACGGAGAGACAGAATTGACATTGGTTACTAAGTGTTGCTCACACTGGGCCTGATTCACAAAGCGGTGCTAACAGTTAGCACGCTGGTGAAAAGCCCTTTATCATGCCTAAACTCAGTTTAGGCATGATAAGTTTAGGTGTGATAAGTTTAGGTGTGATAAGTTTAGGCATGCTAAGTTTAGGTGTGATAAGTTTAGGCATGATAAGTTTAAGCACCAACTGCGTTAACACCGCAGTGCACAGCTGATCAAAAGTTTTGCGCAAGCAAAGTCTGGTGCACTTTGCATAGAATTTAATGGCGCTGCTTTGCGTGCAAGACTTTGCACGCTATCTACACTTATCTAAAGTTAGCATGCCTAAACTTATCACACCTAAACTTATCACACCTAAACTTATCACGCCTAAACTGGCTTTTCACCAGCATGGTGCAATGGTTATCACGCCTAAAGTCTCTAACTGGGTTAGTACCGCTTTGTGAATCGAGCCCACTGACTCTCAGAGCGATCATTCAAGATCTCATTCCATGCATCAATTAAAGGAGTCACAAAGTCATGCACACACAGATTCATTTCAATCAAAGAAAAAGCAGACTCAATGCATGCATGCAAAATTATGTCACTCTTACTGATGTAAAATTCATAGAAATATTCTCGATCATTCTCTGGATCATGAATCCAATTATGAGAAAGAGTATATAAGGGGGTCAATTGTAAGTTTTCCTCCTCTTACTTTTCTCTGAAGAGTAGCAACATGGGGGTCTCAAAACAACTCTCAAATGACCTGAAGACAAAGATTGTTCACCATCATGATTTAAGGGAAGGATACAGAAAGCTGTCGCAGAGATTTCAACTGTCTGTTTCCACAGTTAGGAACATATTGAGGAAAGGAAAGATCACAGGCTCAGTTCAAGTTAAGGCTCGAAGTGGCAGACCAAGAAAACTCTTGGATAGACAGAAGCAACAAATGGTGAGAACAGTCAGAGTCAATCCACAGACCAGCACCAAAGAACTACAACTTGCTGTAGATGGAGTCACTGTACATCGTTCAACCATTCAGCGCACCTTACACAAGGAGATGCTGTATGCGAGAGTGATGCAGATGAAGCCTTTTCTCCATTCACAGCACAAACAGAGCCACTTGAGGTTGGCTAAAGCACATTTGGACAAGCCAGCTTCATTGTGGAATAAGGTGCTGTGGACTGATAAAACTAAAATGTAGTTATTTGGACATAACAAGGGGTGTTATGCATGGAGGAAAAATAACACAGCATTCCAAGAAAAACACCTGCTACCTACAGTAAAATATGGTGGTGGTTCCATTATGCTGTAGGGCTGTGTGGCCAGTGCAGGGACTGGGATTCTTGTCAAAGTTGAGGGACGCATGGATTCCACTCAGTATCAGCAGATTCTAGAGACCAATGTCCAGGAATCAGTGACAAAGCTGAAGCTGCGCCGGGGCTGGATCTTTCAACAAGACAACGACCCTAAACACTGCTCAAAATCCACTAAGGCATTCATGCTGAGGAACAAGTATGTTTTGGAATGGCCATCTCAGTCCCCAGACCTGAATATAATTAAAAATCTGTGGTGTGAGTTAAAGTGAGCTGTCCATGCTCGGAAGCCATCAAACCTGAATGAACTAGAAATGTTTTATAAAGCGGAATGGTCCAAAATTCCTTCAACCAGAATCCAGACTCTCATTGGAACCTACAGGAAGCGTTAAGAGGCTGTAATTTCTGCAAAACGAGGATCTACTAAATATTAATTTCATTTCTTTTTGTAGTGCCCAAATTTATGCACCTGCCTAATTTTGTTTAACCACTTCAGCCCTCAGTAGTGTTTCACTTTATGCATTCGAGCAATTTGCACCTCCCATTTATTCGCCTATAACTTTACCACTACTTATCACAATGAGCTGATCTATATCTTGTTTTTTCCACCACCAATTAGGCTTTCTATGGGTTGTACATTTCACTAAGAGTTACTTTGCAGTGAATGCATTTTAACAGGAAGAATAAGAAAAAAACTGAAAAAAAAAAAACATTATTTCTCAGTTTTCGGCCATTATAGTTTTAAAATAATACATGCCTCCATAATTAAAACCTACGTATTGTATTTGCCTAATAGTCTCGGGTATTACACCATTTAAATTATGTCCCTATCACAATGTATGGTAACAATATTTTATTTGGAAATAGAAGTACATTTTTTTCCATTTTGCATCCATCACTATTTACAAGCTTATAATACTAAAAAAAAAAAAAAAAAAAAAATTTCATCTTTACATGGATATTTAAAATTTTAGACTCTTAGATAAATATTTACTTTTTTTTATTATTAAACATTTTATTTTGTATTTTTGGGAGGCTGGGATGTAAATAGTAATTTTTTTTTATGTAAATTTTTTTGAAAATTTACAAGGTTGCCCAAACTTTTACATACCACTGTACGTGTATATATATATATATATATATATATATATATATATATATATATATATATATATATATATATATATATATATATATGTATCTATGTATATATTTGTTTTAATTGCTCACATACTGACATGGACCAAGAAGTTGTATCTCCTCATGACACAAAACATGTACCTTTTCAAAATTAAAATAATAATAAAAATAATTTGATAAAGGAAGTCCACTATGCCCCTAACCCTAGCCTGTCATTTACATAGTTAAGAAAAAGTGGGGGGAAGGCTGCGCATCCCTAAACACATGCTGCAATTGAATGGTTAATCGCACAGGCATACACCGCCTCTGCTAGACTGAAAAATGCATGCCCTGCATCCAAAACAAGTGCTAATATTTATTACACTAGGAGGAACTTTAGCTTCTAATATGGTTTGCATGCAAAGTATAATGTACTAGACACTTGTGCCACGGTGAGGCAAACCTCCCCGAAGGCTGTTCAGCAAAATGTAAGTTACACATTTTTTTGCTTAGCTGCTCCCAAGGTTTTAAATTTAGGTTAGGTCACTTGCCCGGAGATTTGCCTCACCATGGCGCAAGTGTCTATGTTGATTGTGATCTCTGGATGTATAGCCAAATTTTACAGGACTAGTTAGACAACCTTAAAGATTTGATGTTTGTAATTGTATCCCCCTGGGTTCCTTGTAATTCATTGCATTGCACTGAATGGAGCTGCCGACACTGGGGAAAGTGTTGTCCTGCATAATCCAATGCTGAATAAGGAATCCAAAAAAGTGGCTGTGATTTCGATCGCGAAAACTAAAAGGCGTAGGGTGGCGGTTTATATATCATTGGAAAGAGGAGAAAGAGAACTTCAAAACAGTGTTATCTAGGATTTTTTAGGGAGGAGAGTGCATTGACTTATTTTAACATTATGGGGCAGAAAGTGGTTAAAGCAGACCTAAAGGGAAAATAAACTGATAAGATAAACAATTGTATCCTTATTGGTAATAGGTTTATCAGTTCTCTTAAAGAATGGGATTATACATATTTATCATCATAAATAAAGAAAAATCTTGAAGTAGAAAGATTCTGACCACATAAAAATCACTTAATTTCGATCGCGAAAACTAAAAGGCGTAGGGTGGCGGTTTATATATCATTGGAAAGAGGAGAAAGAGAACTTCAAAATGGTATGCATCTTTCCATAATTACTGCACTGCTCGGAGTCCCTTTAACCACTTTCCCACCCTGGTCATTTTCATAACAATAACAATAACAATAATATTTATATAGCGCTTTTCTCCCTGGGGACTCAAAGCGCTGTGACCCTGCATTATGCAGTCTCAAAGGCTAGGGAAAAGAGGTGAGTTTTTAGCCTTTTTTTAAAGCTGTCCAGAGAGGGAGCCTCTCGTACTGATTGTGGAAGTGAGTTCCATAGAGTAGGGGCTGCGTAGGAAAAGGCCCGAGCACCAAATGATAAGTGTACCCTGGGAATAACCAGCTTCATCTTGTTGGCAGAGCGGAGGGTGCGTGGAGGGGCATAAAGTTCCAATAGATCTGCTATGTATTTGGGTCCCATGTGGTGTAGAGCCTTGAATGTCAGCAGGCAGATCTTAAAATTAATTCTCCATTTTACTGGTAACCAGTGAAGAGTTTGCAGTACTGGGGTGATGTGTGAGCTGCGGAGGGCATTGGCTAGGAGTCTGGCTGCAGCATTCTGTACTAGCTGTAAGGGGCGCAGAACCTTTTCTGTAGATCCGATGAACAGGGCGTTGCAGTAGTCTAGGCGGGAGGATACAAATGCATGAACCAGGGCAGCTAGGTCTTCAGCTGGGATAAGGTGTTTGATTTTTGCTATATTTCTTAGATGGAAGAAGGAAGACTTGACGACAGCTGATATCTGCTGTTTGAGTTTTATATTTCCATCCAGGATCACCCCAAGGTTTCGCACAGAGTCTTTATACTGTACAGTATATCCCCCAATTGCTAGTTTGAGGAGGTAAGCGTTTTGAACTTTATCCATCATGTGTGGACCACCTACCACCAACACCTCTGTTTTGTCAGAGTTCAACCTCAGCCAGCTGGTGTTCATCCAATTTTGTAAATCCACTAGACACGCATTTATGGATGCTGATGGGTCTTGGGTGCCAGGCTTGAAGGACAGATACAGTTGTGTGTCATCTGCATAACAATGGTATCCTAGGCCATAGTTCTGGATTATTTTGCCCAGTGGGAGCATGTAGACTGCAAAGAGTAATGGTGATAGTACAGAACCCTGTGGAACTCCATAGGGAAGTGGCACTGGATTTGAGTAGTGTGTTCCCAGACATACTTGCTGTGTCCTGCCAGATAGGAAGGTCTGAAACCAGCTAAGAACAGTACCCCTTAGGCCACAGTAATTCTTCAGTCACTGGATTAGTATTTCATGATCCACAGTATCAAATGCTGCAGACAAGTCAAGAAGAATCAAAATTGAGCAATCACCCTTGTCACTTGCAGTAAGTAGATCGTTCATTACTCGGACTAATGCCGTTTCAGTGCTGTGCCTTTTCCTGAATTCTGACTGAAAAGTATCAAAGATGTTGTTATCTGTAAGCCTGGCTTCCAGCTGGTTGGCGACTACTTTCTCGATAACTTTTGATAGGAATGGTAAGTTCGCCACCGGTCTGTAGTTGGTTACAGAATCAGGATCTAGTGATGGTTTCTTCAAGAGGGGTTTTATGATCGCTTTCTTTAGTTCTTCTGGGAAAAGTCCACTTTGCAAGGAGCACTGAGTGATTTTGTGAAGTGCTAGCCTGATCAGCTCTGGGCACTGCATTAAGGATCCAGTTGGGCCAGGATCCAGGTCGCAGGTAGTGGGGCGGAGACTTTGAATGAGAATTCCAAAATCTTCTTCACTCAGATTTTCAAAGACTTGCCATGGTGGTATGGTAGTAGGCAGATGCAAAGTCCAGTGGTCAATTGATGTTGGTGTAATGCTGGCACGGATGGTAGACACCTTGTTTGTGAAGAAGGCAGAGAATTCTTCACACCTTTCCCTGGAGAATGTGGTTGGGGCTTTTAGGCAGGAAGGATTGCAGAGTGATTCCACTGTGTGGAAGAGTTGACCAGCTCTGTTGTTGGCTGTAGATATTTTTTGCGAGATAAAGTCTGATTTTTTCTTGGTTATTGCTTGTTGGTGTTGTCTGAGGTGTTGCATTAGGCTAGATTTGTGCTCCTCAGACCCCGATTTACGCCACTGTCTTTCAAGTCTGCGCCCTTTCTTTTTTAGATCCATGATGGTTTTGTCAAACCAATTAGCTTTCTGCTTTTTGGTTGCCGATTTGATGCGCCATGGGGCAATACTGTCCAGTGTTTCATATATCGTGTTGTTGTACTGGGTTACTAGAGTGTTTGGGTCCATTTGACTGTGGAGCAGATTTGTAAAATCCAGGTTGGCAGTTATCCTCTCCGGTGTTAATTTATTCAGGGGACGGATTTTGATTGTTTCTTTAGGGAGCTGCTTGATAGGGTTCAGCTCAGTTCTAGTTCAGCTCAGCTCTTATTACTTTGGCAATAACTTTATCAATAATTATTACAACTAAAAAATTATCTATATATATTTTTTTTCAGGACAAATTAGGCTTTTTGTGGCTGGTATTTGTTTTTAATAATTACCTTAATTTCTATGCATTTTAAAAGGAAAATAAGGAAAAAAGTGACGCAATACTCAATTTATCCACTTATCCACTCATACATTTTAGCTTTAATGTAAACAGTTCTATTGTACATTAACCACTTGAGGACAGTGGGGTTAAACTGCCCTAAAGACCAGGCCATTTTTCATAAATCGGGCCACTGCAGTTTAAGGGTTCCCTGCAGGCCCGCACAACTCAGCACACAATTGATCCCCCCCCCCCCCCCTTGCTCCCAACCAACAGAGTTCTCTGTTGGTGGAGTCTGATCGCTCCCCCAATGTTTGTTTTTTTTTAAATATTTTTTTATTTATGTTTTAATAAAAATGTGTATTTTTTTAATAATTTTCCCTCCCTCCCCCAGTCAGCCTATCACTGCGATCATCTGTGATAGGCTTCAGCCAAGCACTGCCGTTCGCTTCTGTGTCCCCCAGGGTGTCCCACATGGCTGTCCCTAGTACAGCACTGCCTTAGATTGCAGCACTGTGCAGGTATATTATATGGCGGTTTCGCCGTCTAACAGCCTCCAAGCAGCGATCGCCGCTGGGAGACTGAAGGCGGAGCAAAGCTCTGCCTTCTAAGCGGAGATGCACACGCATTGGCGCACACACTCTCCTGCTAGCCCCATAAAAGGCCATTCACGCCAATCGGCGTGGAGCAGTCCTGGGGCTGCTGCTGCGTTCACACCAATTGGCTGGGAGTGGACGGAAAGAAGTTAAACCCACACATTTTATTTGTCTATCTCTCCTGTTTATTTAAACAGTTCATTTGTTTTCATCATGTATTAGTAACACAAAGTATATACCCTACTTTTGTTCCATCTGTCTTCTCCTGGAATGTTTATTTTACACGCATTTACTCATTAGCCCTGCCATTGAATTCCCTGGGGGGAGGAGAGGGATTTGCTGTCATTCCTTTTCACCTCTGTGGCATTTTTATTAGCTCAGCGATAAATAAACAGTGTTATCTAGGATTTTTTAGGGAGGAGAGTGCATTGACTTATTTTAACATTATGGGGCAGAAAGTGGTTAAAGCAGACCTAAAGGGAAAATAAACTGATAAGATAAACAATTGTATCCTTATTGGTAATAGGTTTATCAGTTCTCTTAAAGAATGGGATTATACATATTTATCATCATAAATAAAGAAAAATCTTGAAGTAGAAAGATTCTGACCACATAAAAATCACTTAATGTCTAAGGTCACCTTTGTTTTGTTAAAAATAAGCTTTGACATCTATGGTTACCTTTGTTTTGTCAAAAATGTGCTTTGCTTTAACTCAAGCAAAGTTCTAACAATTGGCACCAACACCACCCGTAAGGATTAGAGGGCATCATGCAAACTGCTTAATGTATATCACACAAATAGCGCAATTCATATTGTACACACAGCATACATATTGCAAGTACAACATGAATTACTAACTGACTTGGTCAGTAAAATGCTGACCAAGAAAGCCAGTAGCGCAAAACATGTCACACTATTTGCATAAAGCGTGTTGCACGGCTTGCTAAACACCTGCTAAACTGTATGTGCGTTGTCTGCACACTGTAAATGAATCAGAGCCAAAGTTATTAACAAAAGGGAAATAAGAATCAATACATTTACATGACATAAATTGAAACAAGTGTAAAATACATCCAAATGTTAAACACAATTCATAATGTGTAAGCTTTTTAAAAATGATCATGGAATTGGATAAAAAGTTCTGTGGAAAGCATCTTCATCAATAATCATCTTTGATCGTGTGCTATCATTGGTCTGCACCTTGCTCAGTAATTAGGTTCAACAGAAAGCAACACATCATATTTGTGTCCGATCATTCAGCTACAAAAAATAAATAAATAAATGATATTGTATGCAGGTCACAAGCTGTGTGACCTGACAAACTCCAACCCAAAAAGAAGGACAAACATGATTGCAAATGTATCTTCTGCATAGACATGCTGTCCATAGAAAAGGAATGGAGAGAAAAAGATAAAAGTTATATTCTAGCAGCATGAATTCCCAGGAGAACTACAATCCTCTCTGGCTTCTGTATGTACATGTCTCTGTAATTCATTTAGTTTCTGCAGGTGTCAAGTCCTCCTATGGTGGAAATGAGACGGATTCCCTTAGGAGCATACACTCAGGGCAGGATCTCATTCCTGCTATGAAGGAAATGAGAATGAACTGGTTATAAATAAACTGCTATCTCCTTCAAGTGACACCTGCTGTGTGCATTGACAAGATGCCTGCTTCCGCAGAGACAGTCTGGGAAGAATGGCAATGAGTAGGGTTAAATGTGGTTCTGGACACCAAGGGAGGTAACATCTCTGCAGCTGTATCATACAAATGTCCAGATGACCTTTCACACGTGTGCATGTGTGTGTGTGTGTGTGCGTGCGTGCGTGCGTGCGGTTGTGTGTTTTTTTTTTACAGACTTACATTATATTGTGACTTCTGGAAATGTCTAGTCTGAACTTGAAGGACATTGTTGTTTAAACTCTCCAGTAGAGGTCTGAAACCATATTCCAGTAACTCAGCAACAGCTGCAGTACACCTACCCATTTTAAAAGATGTGGAATAAGTAACTCCGCAGTGTTATTGTGTTATGTTTTATCTGTTGGTAATATAATAATATATCTGTAGGTTAAGATGTTTCATGTGTGACTGTCATGCTCTATTACCCTACTGCACTTTCTTTATTCTGACTAAAAGACTAAATTCTCTAACCTTACTTTATCCCTACACCTTGTTTCAAGCCTCTTGCCAGTCCTCCAGTCCTGTATGTAGCAGTGATGGATGCAGTAGACTGAATGTGTCATGTTCTCTCTAACCACTAAGCTTTAACCTCTTGAGGACTGCAGGGCTAACCCCCCCTAGTGACCAGGCAATTTTTAGTTTAAAAGGCCACTGCAGCTTTAAGGCCAAGCTGCAGGGCCGCACAACATAGCACACGAGTGATTCCCCCCCTCTTTTCTCCCCACCAACAGAGCTCTCTGTTGGTGGGGTCTGATCGCTCCCCCCATGTTTATTTTTTTTTTTAATAAATATTTGTGTTGCCGCCTTTTAAAAAAAAAAAACCCTCTTCCTTTAAATCCCTTCCCTCCCTCGCTCCCTCCCTCCCCACAGCCGGCCAATTACGGCGATCGGCTGTCATAGGCTTCTGCCTATGAGAGCCGATCGCTCTCTTGTCCCCCAGGGGGACAGCCGTGTCACACGGCTGTCCCCAGTGCAGCGCTGCTGCTGATCGCAGCGCTGCACAGAGTAAATAGACGGCGATCACGCCGTCTAACAGTCTCCCGAGCGGCAATAGCCGCTCGGAGACTGAAGGCGGGGCGGAGCTCCGCCCCCCCAAGCAGGAGATGCGCGCGCAGCCTGTGCGCAATCTCCTGCAAAACAGAGCCCCAGGACTTTACGCCAATTGGTGTTAGGCGGTCCTGGGGCTGCCGCCGCGGACACGCCTGCCGGCGTGACGCGGTCGGCAAGAGGGTAATGTCTCCCTGCTCTGTGTCTCATTTTTATGAATACCACTGTTGCTCACTGTAGCTGAGTGCTGAGATGATGTGTTTTTTTACTACTCACTGGCATCTTAAATAGTACAAATTCCTGGCTACGTTATAGACCCAGACACATGATGATTATAACTCGAGGCTGCCGCAAAACTCACTGATTGATTGACGGTGTGAGAAGGACACCAGCAGAGGAAGATTTCAGAAAATATTAATGTAATTGTGCAGGTCCACAAAATTAATGTGTCTATGAAGTTCAGCCTTAGCACACAATTCCAGTTTTGACGTAACTTAAAGGGGAACTTCAGCCTAAACAAACATACTGTCATCAAGTTACATTAGTCATGTTAATTAAAATAGATAGGTAATATAATCTCTTACCCACCCTGTTTTAAAAGAACAGGCAAATGTTTGTGATTCATGGGGGCTGCCATCTTTGTCATGGGGGCAGCCATCTTTTTGGTTGAAAGGAGGTGACAAGGAGCAGGAGACACAGTTCCAACCGTCCTGTGTCCTGATTACCCCTCCCAGCTGCACACGCTAGGATTCAAATGTCAAATTCAAAATGTAAAAAAAAAGATTGCACCAAAAACAGCAGAACGAGAACAACAACATCAGAAATTCCATCATGCTTTGCACAGACAGCATCAGGGGAAAAAAGCCTGGGCAGTTTTCTTCTGTGCAGCTAAAAATGAGGCTTGTATAAGAGAAACAAAGTTCTGATGCTGTGAAACTGTTAAAGAAACACCAATCCTCTTCAGTGCTGCTGAGTCGATTTTTAGTCCGGAGGTTCACTTTAAGGCAAAATTAAAGCCTCTTAGCAGATGTAGCCTTTTGTTTCTATTGAGGAACACAAACAGTTCTTTTTGACCTTACACAGTAGTCAGATGAACTCCCTGGAGAAAAAAAACTTCACATGCTACCTTCAGCAATTATAACTGTGGAAATCATTAGAGGTAATAAATGTCTGCAGTTCATTTTCTGAATTCAGTTATGAGGTTGCCAAGTTGAACAACACCCTGGACTACACACAGTTATAGTGACTGAGCATACTTAAATGTTGCTGAGCTGATTGTCATTACACAAGGAAGGACATCAGACAGTGCATTGACTGCAGTGTCTGATGAGCACACTAATGTGCTGTGCAGTAGTGCATTCCAATAATACACTGCAGCATGCATTTGTGTGTGCCACACAGTACTGTCCCATTCCATATAATTGAATGAAGTCAGCACCGTAACACTGAGCAATGCAGGTGCCATGCATTTCTGTAAAGCACAAAGCCCCCTGCTTTGCACAGGAATGCCAGTCTACACCTTCCATCTTACAGAATCATGTACACTCACCTAAAAGATTATTAGGAACGCCTGTTCAATTTCTTATTAATGCAGTTATCTAATCAACCAATCACATGGCAGTTTCTTCAATGCATTTAGGGGTGTGGTCCTGGTCAAGACAATCTACTGAACTCCAAACTGAATGTCAGAATGGGAAAGAAAGGTATTTTAAGCAATTTTGAACGTGGCATGGTTGTTGGTGCCAGACGGGCCGGTCTGAGTATTTCACAATCTGCTCAGTTACTGGGATTTTCACGCACAACCATTTTTAGGGTTTACAAAGAATGATGTGAAAAGGGAAAAACATCCAGTATGCGGCAGTCCTGTGGGCAAAAATGCCTTGTTGACGCTAGAGGTCAGAGGAGAATGGTCCGGCTGATTCAAGCTGATAGAAGAGCAACGTTGACTGAAATAACCACTCGTTACAACCGAGGTATGCAGCAAAGCATTTATGAAGCCACAACAGTCAGAATATGGTGTAAACAGAATGAGAACATGGATCCATCATACCTTGTTACCACTGTGCAGGCTGGTGGTGGTGGTGTAAAGGTGTGGGGGATGTTTTCTTGGCACACTTTAGGCCCCTTAGTGCCAATTTGGCATCATTTAAATTCCATGGGCTACCTAAACATTGTTTCTGACCATGTCTATTCCTTCATGACCACCATGTACCCATCCAGTGATGGCTACTTCCAGCTTGAATAATTTCAAATTGGTTTCTTGAACATGACTATGAGTTCACTGTACTAAAATGGCACCCACAGTCACCAGATCTCAACCCAATAGAGCATCTTTGGGATGTGATGGAACGGGAGCTTCGTGCCCTGTATGTGCATCCCTCAAATCTCCATCAACTGCAAGATGCTATCCTATCAATATGGGCCAACATTTCTAAACAAACAATGCTTTCAGCACCTTGTTGAATCAATGCCACGTAGAATTAAGGCAGCTCTGAAGGTGAAAGGGGGTCAAACACCGTATTAGTATGGTGTTCCTAATAATCCTTTAGGTGAGTGTATTATCCACAGATAATTTTCCAGTGGGACTGGAATAATACTTTTTTTTATTTGTTTGTGAACTGTATGGAAAATAATAAAATTGCTTCTATTTTTCAATATTTTACTAACTGTTTAGTCAATATTTGCCCATTATAAAATCATTCCTCACCCTTTTCTTTCTTTGATTAACCTTTTGAAATTTATCACAGGTGGTAACATTTTTAGTGCTGTCAGGTGAATCTCTGTGGAATGTTTGCTTACTCTATGTTCCGAAGCTAGTAGAAACAAAAAATATCTGTTCTGCCAGAATGCTCTGGGAGGAGAATTCCGCATAACAAAACAGCCTCGGCTGTAACATCACTGGGAGGAAAGGGCTACATAGTAATACACAGCAATATATAGATATATGAAGTGTTTATGATGCTAAAACCAAGATAATTGATGAGAAAGTGGGTATCCCGAATAATCAACTACATTTAACTAAATATGTAGAAGCTTTCCAGAGGCGCCAATAGAATAAAAGTCACTTAAATGAGCTTAAAACCGATGGGGCAGTGGTGGGCCTATCCCATCCATGCAGACAAAGCAAACAAAGGAAGGACTGTGGCATCAACAGTCAAACAACAATTTATTTATACTTCACAGTAAAAATAGGCAACGCGTTTCACGGGCTCAATCCCGCTTCATCAGGCCAATCAAAAAGGAGCATACAGCTTAACAGCATCAAAACCACACTGAGCGCCTCTGAAACGCGTTGCCTATTTTTACTGCGAAGTATAAATAAATTGTTGTTTGACTGTTGATGCCACAGTCCTTCCTTTGTTTGCTTTGTCTGCATGGATGGGATAGGCCCACCACTGCCCCATCGGGTTTAAGCTCATTTAAGTGACTTTTATTCTATTGGCGCCTCTGGAAAGCTTCTACATATTGCTAAGTCCACCCTTGGTGGAGGGTTGTACCCATCTTCTTCCCATCTACAGAGAGCGACTTTTAATCCTGAGTGGGGTGAGGTTAATCTCCCCACCTGCCTTCACAGTGGTTGCCTAATGGTAACCCTGGTTTGTGAGTATTAAATTGTTAGATTACTCATTATTAATTATCATCTATACAATATCACACTATTGGGCTCTTGGTGTCCCCCCTCCCTTTACATTTAACTAAATGTCACTATGGTGCTTCTTTTATCACTGTTCCCCACAGTTTTCATGAGACATCACATCACAGGTGTATTGTATATCCAATAGCAAATAGGCAGTTTTATGGGGTGATGGGGTGAGGGGAGAGCCAATAAGTTCCCTCGTGCCACCTGTGGGTGCCTCTACATCTTTGTACTCTTTACCAGCTTAATGACATAGGAATTAAAGGTGCCAACTAACAATCCAAAATTTACTGAATGATCGACCATAAGTGGAATAAAAATTATAACCAATCTGATCATTTCAGATAGAATTGATATGAAAAACTGATCAATAATCTGATTAATGATCTGGTCATTTGTTGTCGATTTTCACCATCAACAGTATCTAATCTGATCCAATACAATTGATTGAAAGGTTTTTGGATGATCAGTGGATGATAAGTGAGTACATTAAATGTAAAGAAAGGGAGAAAAGGCTCCCAGAAGGTATAAAACTTCCTTAAAAACCAATAAAATAGAAATGAAAAGAGGTGGCTTACCTCTGTAATGATACTTAAAATACTGTAAGAAAAATGTTTTTTTCTGGAAAACACATTTTTCTTACAATATTTTACAGTGTCATTGAGAGGCATTTTATTTCTGTTGTATTGGTTTTACAAAGTTTTATATCTTATGGGTGCCTCTTTTCATTTTCTCTCCAATTACCCTCCACTTAGAGGGTCTCTGGACTGTAGTGGTTTGTCACAACCAGTACCAGTAGTGGTTTGTCACAACCGAGGCGGGGTTATCACAACGAAATCCCCATACAGAGGCTGGGTCTGCCTATAGAGCCCAGCCTCTGTTGCTATTTAGATCGCCCCTAAATCCCCCCTGCGCTCAAGGAGACCCCATAAATCACAGCCGCGCTGCGCGGGCTGTGTTTGCCTTTGTAACGTCAGTCTCCACTCTCCCCTGCCTCCTGCAGAGCTCCGGTCTCTGCCCACGTCCCTTCCCTCCAATCAGCAGGGAGGGAAGGGACGCGGGGACGGGGGCGGGGACCGGAGTGATGCAGGAGGCGGGGGAGAGGGGAGACTGACGTTACAAAGGAAAACACAGCCCGCTGTGACAAGCTGCGTGTCAGCAGCGTGGCTGTTATTTATGGGGAGATTGCAGAGCGCGGGGGGGGGGGGCTTAGGGGCAATCTAAATAGCAACAGAGGCTGGGCTCTATAGACAGACCCAGCCTCTGTATGGGGATTTTATTCTCAGAAACCCCGCCTCGGGTTCTCTTTAAGAGAGGGACTACCCCCAAACCTACCCTTAATCATTTTTATTTTTCCAACTTTTTTTTATTTTTCCAACTTAAGCGACATATTACACTATTGGACTCCCATTGTCTCTGTGTTCTTTTCTACAAGGTGTAACGTCACCTCATCCCTTCTTCGACATAGTGTGAGGCCTAGCTGATCCTCTGAATTCTTAATCAGTCCAAATGCCCAAATCTCCACTTCAATCTTCTCCTTGTAAGGGATTGCTCCTCTCGGCCGCAGTATGGTCTGAGGCGGCGACAGAGGTAGAGTCAGCTCACACTTAGGCAGGGGTTTATGTAATAAATAATAATATATGGATGCTGACCCTGGCTGGGATTGAACCTTGGTCTCTCACGTCATAGGCAATGCTCTTAACCACTATGCTATAGCTGACAAACAGTCAGGATGTTTTGCTGGTTAGTACTGGTTACTCATCTGACATTTATTGCCACCTGTGTGAGCTGATCTCTCTCTCAGCTGATACTTAAACAAGATTAATGCCTGCGTATGATTGGCTGTTGTGCGCACGTGGCTGGCCACTGATTGGATGCTGTCAGTATTTAAACCTTGCTGTGACAGTTGCTTCCTGCCCATGATAGCTCTAGCTTGCTGGTTGCTGGGTGCTCTGTTTACCTGCTGTTATTATATTGGATTATCTGGATTTAGAACTCTGCTCATTTACTGGATTGCCCTTGTCTGCTGCCTGAACCGACCAATTGCCTGGATTATCGTTACGGCTGTTTGCTGCCTGCCTTGACCTCGGATACGTTCTTTGACCTCTCTCCTGCCTAGCCCTCCTGTACTGCAACATCTCTGTTTAACCGTGTATGACCCTGGACTGTTGTTGGACTTTGCTACTCTGTATTCTTGTTTAGGCCTTGGAATTTATTTAAGAAAAAGACACAGAGAGCCCAATATGGTGTAGTATGCTCAAGACAATAGTGAATAATGTAATGTGAGAAGGTTATACTCACAAACAAGGGTTACCGCTGAGGCAACCACTGTGAATGCAGGTGAGGAGATTAGACCTGTCCTCACTCAGGGTTAAGAAGTCACTCTCTGTACAGGATCTTCTAAAAAAATTAGCATATTGTGATAAAATTCATTATTTTCTGTAATGTACTGATAAACATTAGACTTTCATATATTTTAGATTCATTACACACAACTGAAGTAGTTCAAGCCTTTTATTGTTTTTCTTATTGATGATTTTGGCATACAGCTCATGAAAAGCCAAATTTACTATCTCAAAAAATTAGCATATTTCATCCGACCAATAAAAGAAAAGTGTTTTTAAAATAAGTCAAGTCAATCTTCAAATAATTATGTTCAGTTATGCACTCAATACTTGGTCGGGAATCCTTTTGCAGAAATGACTGCTTCAATGCGGCGTAGCATAGAGGCAATCAGCCTGTGGCACTGCTGAGGTGTTATGGAGGCCCAGGATGCTTCTATAGCGGCCTTAAGCTCATCCAGAGTGTTGGGTCTTGCATCTCTCAACTTTCTCTTCACAATAGTCCACAGATTCTCTATGGGGTTCAGGTCAGGAGAGTTGGCAGGCCAATTGAGCACAGTAATACCATGGTCAGTAAACCATTTACCAGTGGTTTTGGCACTGTGAGCAGGTGCCAGGTCGTGCTGAAAAATTAAATCTTCATCTCCATAAAGCTTTTCAGCAGATGGAAGCACGAAGTGCTCCAAAATCTCCTGATAGCTAGCTGCATTGACCCTGCCCTTGATAAAACACAGTGGACCAACACCAGCAGCTGACATGGCACCCCAGGCCATCACTGACTGTGGGTACTTGACACTGGACTTCAGGCATTTTGGCATTTCCCTCTCCCCAGTCTTCCTCCAGACTCTGGCACCTTGATTTCCGAATGCCATGTAAAAGTTGCTTTCATCCGAAAAAAAAGTACTTTGGACCACTGAGCAACAGTCCAGTGCTGCTTCTCTGTAGCCCAGGTCAGGCGCTTCTGCCGCTGTTTCTGGTTCAAAAGTGGGTTCATGCTTCCATCTGCTGAAAAGCTTTATGGAGATGAAGATTTCATTTTTCAGCACGACCTGGCACCTGCTCACAGTGCCAAATCCACTGGAAAATGGTTTACTGACCATGGTATTACTGTGCTCAATTCGCCTGTCAACTCTCCTGACCTGAACCACAAAGAGAACCTGTGGGATATTGTGAAGAGAAAGTTGAGAGATGCAAGACCCAACACTCTGGATGAGCTTAAGGCCACTATCGAAGCATCCTGGGCCTCCATAACACCCGAGCAGTGCCACAGGCTGATTGCCTCCATGCCACGCCGCATTGAAGAAGTCATCTCTGCAAAAGGATTCCCGACCAAGTATTGAGTGCATAACTGAACATAATTATTTGAAGGTTGACTTTTTTTTTGTTTTAAAAACACTTTTCTTTTATTGGTCGGATGAAATATGCTAATTTTTTGAGATAGGAAATTTGGCTTTTCATGAGCTGTATGCCAAAATCATCAATAAGAAAAACAATAAAAGGCTTGAACTCTTTGAGAAGATCCTGTAGATAGACGAAAGGTAGGGGTGGGTCCCCCTTCCACCAAGGGTGGACACTATAATGACTTTGATGAACAGAGGCGCCAGCAGAATAAAAACAATAATTAAAAGTTTTAAAATATGCTGGGGAGGCAGTGGTGGACTTAACTCCGAAAGCAGACTAGACTACTTGTCTGACATAAATAAACACTTTATTAGTACCCCAATAGATGCAACGCGTTTCGCAGGACCAAGCCCGCTTCATCAGGCAATAAAACAGGAGACAAAACAGTAGCTCTCAGGTAGCACGCAGAGGCGCTATACGTGCTACCTGAGAACTACTGTTTTGTCCCTGTTTTATTGCCTGATGAACCGGGCTTGGTCCTGCGAAACGCGTTGCATCTATTGGGGTACTAATAAAGTGTTTATGTCAGACAAGTAGTCTAGTCTGCTTTCGGAGGTAAGTCCACCACTGTCTCCCCAGCATATTTTAAAACTTTTAATTATTGTTTTTATTCTGCGGGCGCCTCTGTTCATCAAAGTCTTGGAATTTATTTGCTCACCCTGCATTCAGCTCTAATACCTTGCACACTAAAGGCCTGGGTGTAACCGAATGCAGATAGATGTTGTCTCTCACCTCTCGTTCAAGCGGGGACGTGCCACATAGGGTGAATCATGTGGAGGTAGATTGGGGCATTGGAGCTGATTCGTGAGTGGATATTCCTACAGGCCTGACACGCCTTATGTGGTGCGTCCACAATCAGCCGAGGGATGACCAGTGTCACAACATTTGGTTACACCCAGACATTTAAGAGAGCAAGATATTGGAACTGATATGTTAGAAGGCAGAGATACCACCAGAACTCACTAGACAGGTTGACAAGCAAAGAATAATCAAGCAGTCAAGGTTCATACATGTTATTCAGATTATTAACAGGGGATGAGCAAAGGCGTAGTCCAGGCAAGCCAGGAGTCATACATAGACAATTCCAATCCAACGCCAATGCCAAGAGATAATCCAGAGAGTAGTCAAGTACAGGCAATAGGTCAGTTCATTCAGTAATCAAAGGGTAAACAAAGAACAAGCAATAGGTCAGTCCAGGCAGCAAATAAAGGGTCAACAAGGTACAGGCAAGGTCACGGCAATGATCAGGCAGATTTTAAATCCAGCAGCTAGCTAATTTAAGTAACTAATGATATTATGTGTAACTAGTGAATGTCAGGGCAGAGCATTTATACCAGTGCCAGACAAACAGAACTAGAAACGCAACTCCCCAACTAATGACACATTCCTATCACCAGTAATAACAAATTGATCATATTTGATGGAAATGTGAGGCCAAGTCATCATCCTTCCAACACTAAGCAGCACAGAACTCAGACCTCAATCTTCCACTCTCTGTGCTCAGACCTCCCACCTTCCTCCTTGTCTGGAAGCAAATACCTGTTTCTGAAACTTGAACTCATTAATCAGTGACCCTCCATACATTTAAATTTCCTAGCAAGAAATTTTTATAAGATGATGGTATCAAAGACTATGGAGGGGAAGTTATTTTAAGAATAGTGGGGTCTGGTAGTCCACATTAGGTTTTATATAGGAAAGAGGTGAGTTCAATTAGATTCTAGATCATTACTAGTTGTATCACTTGGGGCACTTCATAACCAGTGATGAGCGAAAAATGCCAATATTAAATTTTCAAATGAAAATGCCATCAAAAAAAGTTTTTTTTATTTTTTTTTTATTTTTGAATACCTTCTCCGCAACCAATGACTGAAGCAAAGAAGCCACGTGACTTTGGGCTATACGCAATTTGAGGTGACAAGAAGCTGAAAATGTGCAAGCTTCTTATCACCTCACCTTACTTGGGATTTAGCAGCAAATTCACTTGCCCATTTCACCTGAGCGATGTTGGAGTGTTAAAGGCATAACTCATACCTAGCATACCTAGTATTTGCCTGAGCGAATTCCTGATTCTCATTGGTCTCATGGATGAAGGGGAGCCTCCGTTGAAGAAGATTTTCATTGGTTTAAACTGAAGACCAATGGGGAGCCCCAGGGGGAGGCTCAAAGATGGTTTCCCAGGGCTCTGTGAACATTATAGTAGGACAGCGGCAAGAGGAAGATAGGTAAGGAGTCAGAACTGACTCTCATTACCTGTTTTAACCCCTGGCATCTGGGTCTCCTTAGTAAAGCAGACTTCCAGATGCCTATGTTTGATGGGAAGCATCACTTCCCGGGGTGGAAGGGGGTTTATATTTATGATGGAATTAGGAGCAAAGTACTCGCCGGACAGTTACAGTATATTGCCCAAGTGAGTTCTTTACTTTACTGCCCTTTACTGCACTGGGGGTAGGAGGGGTGTTACATGTAATTGAATTAATTGACACTTCCGTCGCCTAATTTAGGACCTTGCCCGCACTTATCGCTGGCGAGTTTGTCAATTGCATAGAGCCCTTTGTCTCCATATGACTCCGTACTTTTATAATGTTGTCTGTAGTCTGTCACACCAAAATGAAGTGCATCAGACTATTCATCTGGTATGCAAAGATTTTAGTAAAATAATCTAATGTTGGCATTAAAAAATGGGCCTATAACTGGAAACCTCTAATGGGTCCTTACCTGGCTTAGAATTTACTAGAATGGTGGCCTGAATTAATTCTGGGGGGAACTCTTCAAAGTCCTTTAATATTTTTTTGTATAGTATGGCTAGTTCCAGGGCCACGACATCCCTAAAGGTTTTAAAGGGCTATATTAACCGTCCAGTCCAGTCCAGAGGCCTTAGAGGATTTACATTTTTTGCCTTACTTGCTTACTTGGTGGTGATGGAAACATTCAAGTCTATCCAAACTGACAATCGTAGAAATAGATATTTACTCTAAAAAGTGTAATACTTTTGTAAAGTTTAACATAATTATTAATCATGGATAATCTGTGATGGGTTATGTAATAGTTGACAGTGACACACTGAATTTACAAGGTTTAAAGTTTCCTTGCCAGGATAGTCTCAGGCTTGTTAGCATTTTCATAATATGTGTGATTAGTCAGTCTCAGGGACCTTTTATGGGGGAAATCTTTTATGCCCTCTTGGTGGTGGCAGGCACCCAATTGGCTGTCTGACACCACAGCATCACAGGCAGCCATAGACCTATTGTAATGATTGGGTGCTGCAACTCAGACGTCTGATTATTCGTGATCTGCAGAATCACCAATAATACAGACACTATACCTGATTATATGGTGATCTGCAGTATCACCAATAATACTAGTATAGCTAGCAGAGAGTAAGGTGTGGTGTTTGGTGCAACAGTAGAATGATTGGATAGATCTCACCAGAGGAGCTGGTGAGTACTATCTGCAAGAATAATGCTAGACCTCACCAGAGGAGCTGGAAAGGTACTGACAGTACAATTGACTGAATAGTTTAGCAAGACCTTGCCAGAGGAGCTGGCAAGGTACTAACAGCACAAGTGACTGAATATTTTAGCAAGACTTTGCCAGAGGAGCCGGCAAGGTACTAACAGTCACTAGAACTATACAAGTGAGTCTGAACCTCACCAGAGGGGCTGGTGGGTTCTAATAGCTAGAGCCCCTCACTAGTGGCAAGGACCCACTAGTGAGTAGAATAGTTAGACAGGCAGAGTTCGATAACAGGCAGGTAGAAACAGTACTAAAACGGGCGGCAAGAGAATAGTAAATATCAGGCAGAGGTTCAGCAACTGAAAGGCAGAGGTACAGAATTGTTTTAGCAATAGCAAGGTCAGAGAATAGCCAGAAGCATACACAGGTAATCAATACAATAACAATCCTAGTCTGGTGTGAAGTTTTTGGTTTCAACACCTGGATACTAGTCTAAGGTCTGAGCGCTAACACGAGTGTACTCGCAACAGCAGACGAGCTGCCAATGACCTGTGATGGCTTAAGAAGCCGGAGAGAACCCAGCACCACGCCCCCTAGCAATCAGCCAATCCGGGTGGCGCGAGTCACTCCTGACGTCAGCCGACCGGCAGGTCAGCTGACGTGCCTTCTTCCAGCATAAAGGTCCTGTCTCCGCGCGCGCCCGCGTTAGACAGAGACCCTATGAGCAAAAGACAATGCCGCTCCCGGCATGCTAGACGCCGCCGGGACGAACAAGGCCTGTGAACGGGGAACAAAGGCGGCTGCGGGTATAACATACGCATCCGCAGCCGCAGCCACCAGGTTTACAGATGTTACACCTATATAAGAAAAGGGCTTGGCTGCCTGCAGCACTTGTGAGCCGATCTTTGCTGGTGCCATAGCTCCTCTATGTCACTGGCTGCAGCTTGTTTCTTGATAGGTAGGTAGGTATGTAGGTAGGTAGGTAGAAAGATAGATAGATAGATAGATAGATGCATTGTTTTATTGCTGATTAATAAATAGATAGATGGATAGATTAATAGATAGATAGATAGATAGATAGATAGATAGATAGATAGATAGATAGACTGGTAGACATTAGGGAGTCACCTGATAAAGGGGGATGTCCCCTAAACACATATTGGTGTCTACCTCTTAACAGTGTAGAAGGAACACATGTAGACTGGAGGTGTGGGTCCGGTATTGTAACTTAGGGTCTCACAGAGCCGCTGGCCTAGTCTCTTGCTCCGGTGATTCACCTCAGTCTTGTGCAGTACTCTACTCTTCAAATGGTAGGTTTTTCTGTTATGTATTTGAGTAATTGAATAAAAGTTATCACACCATGTAGGTGTGTTAACATCTTTCATGTTTTTCAGTTATCCACTGGTTTTACTGCTGCCTCTTGTGGTGTGTTAAACAGGGCTACATCTGTAGCTTGGTGTTACCAGCCTCAGTCCGAACAGCTTAAATTGTTCTCTTTGCAAGTTTGATCAAGGGACTTTGCCTTTTATAGCGCTGATTTTTGTTTATATCTTACATACGCTCCTGTAATCTGCTGAGCAGGGCTGGTCCTAGACTTTTTGCTGCCTGAGGCAAACTTCGGAAAAATCGCTGCCCCCTACCCCAAGCCGTGTGTGGTGGGCCTCCGAGCTGGAGGGGGTAGCGGGCAGGAAGGGGGTATTGGGCACAACGGTGGGGAGGGTGTCGGACCCCCCCTCCCTCGCCTGGGTCCCCATATCTGTGCTCCCTCTCCAGCTTTTAGTCGCTACTGGTAAGAGGCAGTGGGCGGGGATGACTCACCTCTTCCGCGTTCCAGCGTGCATTCCACTGTCGTCACTTCCTGCAATGCCATCCACTTACAATACAGTGGGTGGCATTTCAGGAAGTGACGACAGTAGAACGCATGCTGGAACGTGGGAGAGGTGAGTCATCCCCGCCCGCTGCCTCTTACCAGTAGCGACTAAAAGCTGGAGGGGGAGCGCAGATAGGGGGACCCAGGTGAGGGAGGGGGGTCCAACCCCCCTCCCCACCACTGTGCCCAATACCCCCTTCCTGCCCGCTACCCCTTCCAGCTCTGGCAGGCGGGTGCTGCCCCCCCCAGAAGTGCCACCTGAGGCATTTGTTTCACCCCGCCTCATGGGCGGACCGGCCTTGCTGCTGAGCTGAATATTAGTCAGTGTACTACAGATCGGGTTTTATCCTGTTATATTATATGGCACTGTAAGCCAGTGCTCCTCTTCCTATTCACAAATGAGTTGTATACTCCTACTATCGCAAAAGTTGTTTGCAGGGTGTGACACCAGAAATATTGCCAACTATGTCTAGCCAAAGTGGAAGGGGTAGCTTGTTGTCTGGGGTAGCAGAGAAAGGGGTTTAGGTTGGTTTGTGCCTCCAGAACTGAGAACAAGACCTTAGACATTTTCATGCTGAAAGGGCTGGTGGTTGACACCCATTACTACTGCACTATGCAGAATAATTAATAGACTACATGACCCAGCTTAGTTCAAGTCACATCACTCCCTGTTCCCCCCAGTCCAGGTTCACAGGGATCCCAAAGCAGAGGTCACCTCCTACTACTACTACTATTCCCTCTGCTGTAAAGTCTCATGCGCCATCCAAAGATGTTAAAGGGACTCCGAGCAGTGCAGAAACTATGGAAAGATGCATATCATGTTAAAGCTCTCTTTCTCCTCTTTCCAATGATATATAAACCGCCGCCCTATGCCTTTTAGTTTTCGCTATTTTCGCAATTGAAATTGCAGCGGCCGCGATTTCAATCGCGAAAATAGAGAAAACTACAAGACATAGGGCGACAATTTAGGTGTCGCCAGAAAAAGGAGAAAGAGAGCTTTAAAATGATATCCATCTTTCCATAGTTACACTGTATTACACAGGGCGATTGTTTCCTAAAGTCAGCTGCTCCATTCTGCTGAATGGAGCTGCTGACACTGGGGAAAGTGTCGTCCTGTGTAATACAAGTAACTGTGGAAAGATGAATATCATTTTAAAGCTCTTTTTCTCCTCTTTCTGGCGACACCTAAATCGTCGCCCTACGCCTTTTAGTTTTCTCTATTTTCGCGATTGAAATTGCGGCTGCGGCAATTTCAATCGCGAAAATAGCAAAAACTAAAAGGCGTAGGGCAGCGGTTTATACATCATTGGAAAGAGGAGAAAGAGAGCTTTAAAATAATATGCATCTTTCCATAGTTTCTGCACTGCTCGGAGTCCCTTTAAGCAGAATTTGAATGACTCCAAAGTAGAATTTGACAACGGGAAGGAGAGGCAGAGCACAATGCATGCCTTGATGCACAATTCTTTCTGCCGTTGAATCAAGAGGATCTTTTCGGCTTTCCCTCTAGTTTGTATTTACCCGCACTAGCTGATCCAGGTAAGCCTATTGAAATACTATCCAAAAGGCTGCTACCACCTGCTGGTGCATACTGTGAGGTTGGCTCCAATGAGGAAGAGGCAGAGGCAGATAATAATGATGTCCTTGATCTGACATGGGGCGAACAATAAGATCATCAGTGCCATGGGCAGGAAGAGGAGGAGGAAGAAGAGGAAGAGGGAGAAAAGGAGCATAAAGAGAAGGAGGACGTTGCTGAACACTGTCAAAGTGGGAAGGGAGGAAACATGGGAAAATCAGGTACAACGCATTTGCAGTCTTTATTTACTAGTAATACTAGTTGGCTATCATCAGAACTGGGGACTTAACCATATCTAGTTATGGTTTGGTCTCTACATCAATTGATATATCAATCAAAATGTAAATCTTTCATATACTCACCTAGGCATTGGCAGTTTAACAGGTGCACATTGTAATACCCATCACTGCATATACCAACCTGTTGTGTTTAGTGCACCCACCTACCTACGTGAGTGCACGCAGTGTGATATACCACTTTATGCATACCTGTTAACTGCACCTGTGTGACTGCACATTGTATTAGTGAAGTCAGTGTACATTTCACTTCATCCCCCCCAATATGGACAAAACAAAAGGCAGAGGCAGGCCACCTGGCAGGTCTGTTTGAGGTCGCGCTGTCGTCATTTTGTGTGGCCCTCGACCGAAGTACAGTGTTCAGAAGAAGGCACGTGCCATCAACCCCCAATATTGTCAGGATGTAGTTGACTACTTAACACAGAACACCTCATCTTTCTCAGCTTCCACATGGAAGCGTGGCATATCTTCCTCCTCCTGCTCTGATTCTGGCACCCCACTTAACACTCAGTCGGCCGCCACCACCAAAGTGCCATCACCCCAGGGCTCAGCAGTGTGGACATTTTTTTGTGTGTCTGCCTCAGATGAGAGTAATGCCATCTGTACTCTCTGCCACCGAAAATTGAGCTGTGGAAAGACCAAGACCCGCGTAGGGACAACTACCTTACGAAGGCACATGATTACAAAGCACAAACTGCAATGGGATGACCACCTGAGGAAAAGCAGCACACAAAAGCAAAGCAACACACTGCAGTGGAAGATACCAGGCCGCAATTTTTTCTCCAAAAAGGCAACACCTAAACTTTACTGTGATGTTGAAGGGCAAGTGGTGACATCTCTCATACACAGCGTTGGGTCAAGGGTCCATCTGACCACGGCTATCTGGGCCGCAAAGCCCGCTCAGGCCTGCCCGAAGACTAAGTCAGTCCCCACACACAGCATCTCTGCCTGCACGCCATGTGACTGCCTGCCCCAGGACTAAGTCGCTCCCCACACAGCATCTCTGCCTGCAGGCCGCTTGACTGCCTTCTCCACCACCACCAACAGGGTCCAGGACTACAGGTGGATTCCTGAATTTTATGATTAAGAACTAAAGTCATAGTGTCAGGAACTTACCTAAGGTGTCCCACGATGCAACTGTCTCTCTCGCCGATCCCTCCGATCCACGCACTTCTGGGTATGGCAACGCCAGCATCCTTCCCAATGGGGTTGTGTGAGCACATTGCGGCCAAGACAGGGAGCATGCATATGGCATATGGCTTTAGGTGTCAGCTGTACGCACTCAGACGCAGGAAAACGTAGTGTCAGCTGACATTGCTAGACAGCTGACCCTTAGGCAGGCTTTGTGTGTTGGTGTCAGCTGATCCATTAGTCAGCTGACATTTGGGCTACCAGATCGGAACCTCATTAGGATCCAGAGGCTTCCCCCTCCGGAAGTAAGTATCCCCCAGAGGAGTTTTTTTTGTTACAGGTTCTCTTTAATATTTTGTTCTTAAAATTCAGCTTATTCCACAAGTTAGTGGAAAAGAACATGTTTTCAAAGGTGACACAGTGAAGTTTTGAGATCATTACATTAATTGTTAAATATCCGGTCTCTGCTTCAAACACCAAACAAGATTATAAATTGCACTCTGTGGAAAAGGCTAAATGGAGGGAAACTAGTTTAGAATGCTCAGTTCAATTATAAATAAAGAACTAAGCCTCTTTGCCATCGTTGCCAATGCTTGCTGAATTGTAATTGTTTTGACTGGAAAAAGCTATTTAATTTATTCAGTGGCTTAAGTGCTATGAGAATGGATGTGTTGATTGAAGCAGTGGCTATTTCGCAGATCACTTGAAATGTATTTATCAACCCTTTACTCAAAATCGGCTTTTAATGGCATGGTTAGGATTTGAGAAATGGCATTTCAGCCCATGCTAAATATAATCAGACACTGACTGTTCACTAAAACATAATGTCAGGTGGCCATCTTGCCTAAAACTGATATGTAATAGTCAGTACATCTGATATAATCCTTCATAGTGTATTTATTAAATAAATATGAACTAATGTTCTGGTAAATATTTTTTTTACTTTCTTTAGTTAAAACTGAAGTCTATGTTTACACACAATGAAAGTATATTTTATAACAGGCATAACAGCAGTAAAATAGTTATGGATTACAATTAGAAATGTCGCAAATGTGCGCAAACATGTGAACCACCATAGACTTCAATGGGCACGCAAATTTTAAAACCTACAAAGACTTTTTCTGGCCACAAAAGTGATGGAAAAGTTGTTTTAAGACCACTACAGTATGACATTTACATGTAGCATTGATAGAGTTACATGATGCCACTTGACTTTATGTCATCATCTGGCACCTGCACTCACATGACATGCACAATATATAGTCCATTTAGTGTTCAACCTCCACCCCATCTCCTGTGCATTGCGATTCTGCATATGTGGTGCATTATAATGTCTTGCATTTCCTTATTAACTCCTGTGCACATGAGACAAGATGACCTTCTGTCTCTTCATGGCTTTTCCACAATAATAAACCCTCAAACAACAGGGAATATTCAAATGTGGATGATGGACACTTCTCAGAGGTTCCTGGTAGAGCAGCAAAGGTAGAGCTGATATTACTTAAAGAGACTCCGTAACAAAAATTGCATCCTGTTTTTTATCATCCTACAAGTTCCAAAAGCTATTCTAATGTGTTCTGGCTTACTGCAGCACTTTGTACTATCACAGTCTCTGTAATAAATCAACTTATCTCTCTCTTGTCAGACTTGTCAGCCTGTGTCTGGAAGGCTGCCAAGTTCTTCAGTGTTGTGGTTCTGTGATGCATCTCCCCCCTCCAGGCCCATCTCTGCACACTGCCTGTGTATTATTTAGATAAGGGCAGCTTCTCTCTTCTCTCTTATCTTTTACACGCTGGATAAATCCTCCTATGAGCTGGCTGGGCTTTCACATACTGAGGAATTACATATGGGGAGAGCTGTCTGCACTCTGCAGGAAGAAACAGCCTGACACTTCAGTGGAAGATAGCTGCAGGGGGAAAGAAACACACAAATGATCTCTTGAGATTCAAAAGGAAGGGTGTATACAGCCTGCTTGTGTATGGATGTATTATCTATGTGTGGACATACTGTACATCAACCTACTTCCTGTTTTGGTGGCCATTTTGTTTGTTTATAAACAAACTTTTTAAAACTGTTTTTAACCACTTTTAATGCGGCGAGGAGCGGCGGAATTGTGACAGAGGGTAATAGGAGATGTCCCCTAACGCACTGGTATGTTTACTTTTGTGCGATTTTAACAATACAGATTCTCTTTAAAACTTTGGGCTTTCTACTGTCTACGGTAAAAAATAAAGGCCATGTCTGTGTGCTGGATGTGAATTGTAGGGAGGCTGTAGTGCAGTCATAGACTGACTCTGATCCAACTATCGTGACTCGCTGGGGCTCAATTTGTGATAGGCCAGTGCCACTGAGGTAGTTAGGCTGCCTAGCATGTTGTTATGCCAACAGATAGGGAAGAAGTGACCCAATACAGAGTTATTCTAAGTATGCTAATGTGGCCTGGGGGACTGGTGTGCTGGCGGGTGAGGAGGGAGAAGTCGATGTAATTATGCTCAGTTATAATGTATACATTTTGGATTTTACAGCTTTTTCATTTTAAATTTTTTTCTGTCTTTCAAAATTCCTTCCAATGTCACTGTCCGTGTTTTCTACTCATTGTGTATTATTTCCATGTCCAATTACGTACATTTTTGTTTAAGCTATTCAATGTTCTAGTTTTTTCCTTATAAGGCAAAACTACAACGTTTTTTAAAAAATATAGGAAAACAGAGTGTGCTACACTCATCAGACTACAGGTAATGAACAGTAACTAAGGGTGTTAAAACTAGAGGCACCCAGAGGAATTAAAATAATTAAATTAATAAAAAAGAACATAACTCAAGGCACTTATTTCCTGAAACGGGACACCCAGTAGGTAGTGGAGATATTTGTGTAATCTATGGCACAAACAATGCATTTCATGGGTTTAGCCCAATTCATCAGGCTACAGACAGTGCAGAGCGGGGCTGAACCGAATTGGTCTGAACACTCAACATTTAACTTGATGAAGTAGGTTAGACCAAGACCTATTAACCACTTCACCACTGAGGGGTTTTACCCCCTGAGCACCAGAGCAATTTTCACCTTTCAGCGCTCCTTCCATTCATTCGTCTATAACTTTATTATTACTTATCGCAATGAAATGAACTATATCTTGTTTTTTTCGCCACCAATTAGGCTTTCTTTAGGTGGGACATTATGCCAAGAATTATTTTTTTCTAAATGTGTTTTAATGGGAAAATAGGAAAAATGTGGGGAAAAAAATAATTATTTTTCAGTTTTCGGCCATTATAGTTTTTAAATAATGCATGCTACTGTAATTAAAACCCATGAAACGTATTTGCCCTTTTGTCCCGGTTATAAAACCATTTAAAATATGTCCCTATCACAATGTTTGGCGCCAATATTTTATTTGGAAATAAAGGTGCATTTTTTTCAGTTTTGCGTCCATCCCTAATTACAAGCCCATAGTTTATAAAGTAACAGTGTTATACCCTCTTGACATAAATATTTAAAAAGTTCAGTCCCTAAGGTAACTATTTATGTATTTTTTTTAATTGTAAATTTTTTATTTTTTTTTTAATTACAAAAAAAAAAAATGGGGAGTGTGGGAGGTAATGAATTAATTTTATGTGTAAAAGTCATTTATTTGTATGTGAAAAATGTGTAGGGTGTAGTTTACTATTTGGCCACAAGATGGCCACAGTAACTTTTTGTTTTAATGCGACCTCCAAGCTTCCTTCCGGAAGCTTGGAGGAAGTATAATGAGCATGGACACGTGAGTTTTTTCTCACAATGATCGCGCTGCCCATAGGAGAGCAGCTGATCATTGCGGGGCTTAGATCAACGAACGGGAATGGATTTTCCCGTTCATTGATCTCTGGGCGAGCGGGCGGCGGCGGTTTTACTAGCGGCGGGCGGCGTGTTTACGAGCGGGAGCGCGGGCAGCGTCGGGAACGCGGAAAGTACGTGTTTCTCCGTCCCTGGTTTTTAAAGGATGGAAAAAGGGGTGGAGAAATACGTACGCGCGGGGGTAAAGTGGTTAAAGAACAACTATCAAAGAAACAGTTTTTTTTCTTAAAACCCACATTCCTATAGAGCATTTACCCAAACTTATTAAAATGCTTTTCAGGGGTCTCTCAGCACAGCCTGACTGAAAAAATAGCTTTGTGCTGTTTTTACGGAATATATAATATTTTGTAGATGCCGGTAATTATTATGGATTCAGTATAAAAACAATACTTTTTTGAAAATCGGATTACCCTTGACAATAATCAAACGCAAAGTGTGACAGCCCTTTTGAAAAACTTTCACTCCTGGGCCTGGAACCCACTAGCAGTATGTTACTAAGACATTTCTAAGCACTGGTGATTTGAAAAGCTCTTGCTAATGTTATGCTATGGGTGTGATCCCCCTAAGCAATATGATTTTAGAAATGATGGGTGACATTGAATGTTGAATAATAACTGTATGAATAACTAGGATGAACCAACTAATTGATTGCCCGTTTTGTTCACCTGAATATGCACAACCGATTGGGGTACACTGCTATGTGATGCATCTTTTTCTCACTTGTGGGATGTCCTGGACATTTGGTCCGTTCATTTGCTCTGACTTCTGGGCCACATCGATGGTGTTAACCACTTCGTCCACAGGTCAGTAGATATACGTCCTTTGGGACTTCATCTAAGCCACAGGTCAGTAGATATACGTCTTGTAGCAGAAACAGTGCTGTGCAGGATTGGGCTTGCTCCTGTGCACATTTCTGGCACTATTTGATGCAGAACTAATTGGTGAATGGGAATATAAGTTTCCTGAGCTAATGAGATTGATTTTTACTATTAAAAATACTTGTATTTTCTCATTTCATAGTGAAAAACACACTTTGTAGCACTATTTCAGAATCAAATATCTTCACCATAAATTGTGACAGAAACATAATCGAAGTTTTGTGATAAGCAGTAAGAATAGCCAAACAAAATGTGTGTTTTTATCGACAGTAGCACTTTTTATTTTTAAACTAGAATTGGTAAAACTGAGAAATACATGTTTTTTCTATTTTTTTCTTTGTTTTCCCATTAAAATTCATAGAAGACAAAATTGTTTGAGGGAAAGAATGGCATACAATGAAAGCCTAGTTTGTCTTGAAAAAAACAATATATATTTCATTTCTGTGTCATAAGTAGGGATAAAGTTATTTCTGATTAAATAGGGACATAGCTAAACTGTCAAAACTGCTCTGGTCAATAAGTTGAAAACAAGGTCTGGATGCGAAGTGGTTAATACCTAAGTGTCACTTCTAATTCTAATTTCAATTCATGCTGCTATGCTAGCAACTGCTGGCGAAAAAACTTTGGTTCCAGAATAAAAGATGGCCGCTTGAAAAGGGTCACATGACCAGGCCTGTCAGTATAAAGAAGCCTTTGAGATGTATGATCACTCCCCCTGACGTCACTCTGAGGAAGCCAAGCCTATTGGCGAAACATGTAAGTGGGAGGAGTCCCAGGAGGCTAGCCTCGCCCACTACCTGAAACACGCGAGCGTTCGATCCCCGCCGGGACGCTGATGCCTTGGAGCAACAGGCGGGTTGATCACGCTCACCGCTGCCACCAACACCCTACTACTTGCTGGAGGGATAGCAGTGCGACTTGTGAGAGCAGAGACTCCTATACAGACAACGCTCACTAACCACGGACTGCAGCGTGTCGGGGACCTGTAAGCCCAGTCGGTCGTAAGTTGTTCAGAGTCTGTGGACGCTCCATGGTACACAAGTAAGTTGCGGGAACTTTATTTTTCATATGATCTGACACCCTTATGTTGAAGGATTGGAGATGATGTTTTTGATATTCACTAACTGCGACCCAGTGACAGGTCGACCTGCATAGGAGAACTTAGTGACTCTTTTGCCTTTTGAGTGCAATCTAGCACCATTGTGGATCTATTATCTACCTACCCCTCCTGAAAAAAGAGGACTCCGCAAAAGATTACATATACGAGCAGTGCACTAGCTCTTAAAGGGCCAGCCACATGATTTAATTATTGATACATACCTGCTTTGCTATAGCTGCTGCAGCATCCATTACCAGTAATATTAGTTGGGTTGCATGTGTGATGCGGTATGGTGTGTGAGGAGTGGATGAGGAGCCCTTGGGGCCCTTATTTTTAATGGATTTTATCTGTGTGTTGAAAATTGAGATTTGGTCTTCAATAAAGATTTTTGTATTTTTGGATCCCTGTGAGGCCCTTTTTTTAACCTGTTGCTGTTTGTTTGTTGCTCAAATTTACTTTTTGGTTTCTTTTGGGCCCATATGAGTTGGTTGGGTTGAGGAGCTTAAGGTTACTATATAGCCTGGCCCTCATTATAACACATTCCAACTTAGATCCATTGGTTTGAGGACTGCTATCCATATGTTTTATGCAAGACCCAATAAAGAACAACTATCAAAGAAACAGTTTTTTTTCTTAAAACCCACATTCCTATAGAGCATTTACCCAGACTTATTAAAATGCTTTTCAGGGGTCTCTCAGCACAGCCTGACTGAAAAAATAGCTTTGTGCTGTTTTTACGGAATATATAATATTTTGTAGATGTCCGTAATTATTACGGATTCAGTATAAAAACAATACTTTTTTGAAAATTGGATTACCCTTGACAATAATCAAACGCAAAGTGTGACAGCCCTTTTGAAAAACTTTCACTCCTGGGCCTGGAACCCACTAGCAGTATGTTACTAAGACATTTCTAAGCACTGGTGATTTGAAAAGCTCTTGCTAATGTTATGCTATGGGTGTGATCCCCCTAAGCAATATGATTTTATAAAAATCCCCCATAACATTGCATTAGCAAGAGCTCTTCAAATCACTAGTGTTTAGAAAAGGCTGCTAGTGGGTTTGAGCCCGTAAACTCAGTTACAGTGTATTTTCTATACAGGCCGTTACCTTACTCAGTTCAGACTTTGATTGATTCTCAGAATATTTGATTTTCGTGCATTTTTGATTATGAATTGAGTACAGTTGTACTTACTGTTTCTTGCAATTTATCGCTTGTGTTTGTGAATCTGCAGCACCATCAAAAATCGACTGGGGAGTTTTACTTGTTTGTAATGTTTATTGTGGATAGGTCCTTTTACATTTATTATCTATATTCTTGTATTAGTTATGGATTCATTCAAATGGACAACTTTGTTTAGTGTTGTTGTATATTGGCTGCTGTAGAGTCACACACATGGAACAAGCATGAAGCCAGAATGTTGTCAGAACATCTGAATAGCACACTTTTTTGAGTGAATTATTCAGCAAGTATTAGAGGTAGAGAATCAGTATAGTAGGCAGGCAAGTAGCATTTTATTGAAAAAATAAAAAGTCCTTTAAGACAGACTCTTCCTTAAAGAGACACTGAAGCGAAAAAAAAAATATGATATCGTGGATTGGTTGTGTACTATGAATAATTACTAGAAGATTAGCAGCAAAGAAAATATTCTCATATTTTTATTTTCAGGTATATAGTGTTTTTTCTAACATTGCATCATTCTATAATATGTGCAGATTACACAACATTCAGCATTCAAAATGAGTCTTTCAGAGCAGTCTGTGCACTAATGACCTCTCCTCTAGCAGAGAAAAAGAAAACAGTTGAGATAATAAAAGTCAGATAACAGCCCTCTCCAATTAGTCGGAGAGTTAATGGCTTGTTTGCATAGAGATAACAACTGGAGTTTCTTAACTCTTCCTGTACTGGAAACAATTAGACTGATGTATCTGATCTTAATGTTTTATTTCTTAGCTGTACTACACATACAAATCATAATATCATAATTTTTTTTCGCTTCAGTGTCTCTTTAAGTACCATAATTACCAGTATGTTATGCTCACCAAAACAGTTTGCATTGCATTTCCTGTTTACACTTGTATTTTAAAGTTGTATGTCCTGAGATAAAAATAATGACAGGTACTGATTTGGCCATAATACATTAATTTCGAGTCATTTTTAATCTGGGTGTTAAAATATGAAATACGATGGTAAACAAAAAAATTGAAAGAGTTACACAGTTATATTAGCATGCAATTGTTAAGAGCGGCTTTAGACCTCAGTCAGATACAGCCAAGGCTCTGTTTTGTTCCATCAATCAATCTATAAAAGCTATGTGTCATCGTGTCTCCTGTCATAATTCTTGATACTTAATGTGCAATTGATTTCAGTTGCCTACTTGGATCAGCATTAATGTCAGACTAAAAGGAGACAGCCTGGGCATTTTATCTTGCTCCTCCTGGGATTTTTTGTTTTCACTGACAGATTTTGCATTCAAATTTAAGACACTGCTGGGAACAAGAGAGACACAGCAATAGGAAATAATTAATTGGAAAAGATCTACTGCCTAGGCAACTAATTGGGATTGTAAATTCTATGTTTTCATTAATACAGCAACATTTTTACACAGTTCCTTTTGCAAGAAGATTTAAGCATTTTTGTTCTCTTTATTTCAACATCTACTAGAAAAGTAGTACAAAAATGCTAATAATGTAGGTGATCATCAGCTCATTGTGACCAGTCAGAATGTAGTTTACAAACTTTGCACATCATTCATCATTGTCAAGTTTGATAAATTAAGGCAAGTGTTTGTTCTGCTGAATGTAGCTGTGCAGATCTCAATCCTTTACCTGCCAGATTAGAAATTACAAGAGCAGCTGGCATACACAAGAAGGTATTTCTTCATGAAGCTTAATTAAAACACGTAAAAAAGTAAAAGCTGTGAATTAGTGCGCAAAAAGGTAGATATAGGATTTATTCAAGAAACTCACTTTAAAACCGATAAGATTCCCAAATTTTTTGATAAAAGATATAAAAAATGGATTATTAATTCAGACAATCATAAAAAGGTTAAGGGGGTGGCGATTTTATTTAGCTCCAAATTGGCGGTGACAATTGAGGAGGTGATTAAAGATGAAGAAGCAAGAGAATTGATAGTAGTAGCACGTATCAACGGTATAAGATTTACTCTGGCTAATCTATATGCACCAAACGTGAATCAAGTAGAGTTTATAATAAGTTTTCTGGAGAAGGTTAAAAAAGTGGCAATAGGAAGGATAATTATCGGAGGAGATTTTAATGTAGCCATTGATCCAAGCTATGATACCTCAAGGGGAGGAAGTTGTATATCGGACATGGAACTTGAAAGGCTGACAGATAGAATTAAAACATTGGAGTTGGTAGACATATGGAGATTGCAGAATATACAGGTGAGAGATTATACTTTTGTCTCTAATAGGCACGGGACTGCCTCCAGGATCGATTTCTTTCTAATTTCCCAGAAGGATATCGGGAGAGTGGGGGGGACTGAAATTGGCGTTATAACTTACTCCGATCATGCTCCAGTATGGCTGACCATAGAAGTAGGACAAGAGTCCCCCACGGAGAGACTGTGGAGATTGGACTCGGCATTACTGGAGGATGAGGAGGTCAAAAACAAACTGTCGGCAAGTATAAAAGAGTTCCTGGAACATAATGTGTCACCAGAAATCTCCCCAGTTATTCTATGGGATACTCTTAAATGTGCCATAAGAGGTACGTTGATTGCAATTAAGAGTGCTAAGATCAAAGAAAGGAAACGTAAGATAGATAGCCTGATTACACAATTGGAAGAGGCGCAGAAAGTATTAAAGGTTTGTCCTTCGACTGAAAATGCAATAAAATTTAACAATATTAAAGCAAAGCTTAATCAAATATTAGATAAAAGATGCGAACAAGAATTTAAAAAAAAGAAATTCATTTTTAAGAAAGAAATTAATAGATCGAGTAAGTTTATGGCAGAGTACTTAAAGAAGGGGAATAAGAAAAACTTTAGTGAAAAGATTCAGGATGATAGTGGGAACCTTTACACAAAGAGCGAAGAGATTGGCGCTATCTTCACCAATTATTACGAAAAATTATATAATCTAGAAAGTGACTCAACTCCGGACCCAAATGTCTTCCTTGAAAAGGTTGGATTACCAGTAATCAATGAGGACATGAGGTCGATGCTGGAGGCACCCATTTCTGAATCAGAATTTAAAGAAACAGTCTTAAAATTAAAAAAAGGTAAAAGTCCAGGCCCAGATGGGTACACAGCTGAATTCTATCAAGCAGTTTGGGAAGATCTAGCCTCTATATTCTGCAATCTTGTAAATTTTGAAGATTCCGATATCACCTTCTCCAGGGAATCTAACAAGGCCTTTATAACATTAATACCGAAAGAGGGGAAATCTACTGATAAATGCAGCCAGTTTAGACCAATTTCTTTAATCAATGTAGACGTTAAAATATACTCCAAAATATTGGCAACAAGACTGGAGAATATTATGGAACAGTTACTTAATGAACAACAAATTGGTTTTAGGAAAAAAAGATTAATACAGGAAAATGTCTACGCGGCTGTCAGTTTTATGCACGAGTGTAAAAAGGGGAATAGGGAGGGTATTTTGGTAACAGTGGATGCTGAGAAAGCCTTTGATCGATTATCAAGAGACTTCCTTTTTAGAACTTTAGAAAAATTTGGAATAGATACCTCCTTTGTTTCCAGAATTAAAAAACTTTATAGAAATCAATATTCGTGCATAAGGCTGAACGGCTGTGTGGCAAAAGAATTTAAATTACAGAACGGAGTGAGACAGGGATGCCCGCTGTCCCCCCTCCTTTTCAATCTGGGGCTGGAGCCAGTGATTAACCTAATTCAAAAGGAGAAGCTTATAAAAGGTATACCCATGAAAGATTATGAACTTAAACTTCTTGCTTATGCAGACGATCTACTGCTGACCCTGTTAAACCCCTCAATGTCCCTCCATAGAGCTTTGGAATTGCTGGATGAATTTGGTAAATTCTCTAATTTTAGAATCAATAGGGGGAAAACCATGATACTGGATATCGGATGCTCTGAAACAACAAAGTCTATAATAGGGAAAACTGGTCATCTTGCCTGGTGTAAAAGATCAATTAAATACTTGGGAATTGCGTTGTGTAGTGACTATAGGGATTTATACAACGTTAATTTCCCCAAACTGATTGTGGATTGTAAAGCTATTTTAAGATCAGCGGACTGCACATGTTTTGGAGCACTGGCCAGGGTAGACATCATTAAGATGCTGGTATTACCAAAGATACTCTATGTTCTTCAGTGCCTGCCAATTGCCCTCCCAAAAAGATGGTTCCAAGAATGGAAAAGTATTTTTCAAAATTTTATATGGACAAAAAAAAAACATAGGATAGCGTATGATTATTTGATGAGAGGAAAGAAGCAGGGGGGTTTGGGGGCCCCAGATGTATTGGGATATTACAAATGCATCCACATTTCAAGGATAGTAGATTGGTGTTGTCCAACTGCCCGCAGTAGAATCTGGGTAAAGGTAGAGCAGGAGGAGGTAAGTCTAGAAACAATAAATACATGGATTCCGGACAATATAAGAGCATTATTGGATAAAACCTTACACCCTATTATTAAACCAACACTTAGAACATTACATGAAATGTTAAAAAGATGGACTCTAGACTCAGGAATTTCCCAATTAGTCACACTCAGACAAAATAAGGACTTCCCGCCTGCACTGGACAAGGACTGGTTTAGAGTCAATAATGTCAGTCCTGACATTAGACTCTTAGATATCCAAGGCAATATGGGCCTAAAAATAACTGGGTTACTGGGCACCAACTGGGAGGCAAAACCCTGGGCTAAGTTGCAAATAAGGAATTTTATAAAAAAGATAGGGGAAAAAAAGGGTATTAGTAATCAGCTTAACAAAATCGAACGGTGGATCGCTTTGAGTAAGAAACCCAAAAAGTTTCTATCTAAATGCTATAAGTATATTCAGGAAAACAACAGAGGTAGATTATCTAAATGGCAAGAAAAATGGGAGAATGATTTAAGAATCCCTTTAGATGAACATAGATGGAGCCAGGTAACACATATAATATGGAAATATCCTTTTAGAAAACTACAATGGACGCAATACAAAACCGTGGCCAGATGGTATTTTACACCGGCCAAGATGGCTAGGTTCTCAGGGAATCAAAAGAATCAATGTTGGCGGTGTGACCAGGGGGGGTGCCGATGAGATCCATATGTGGTGGAGCTGCCCGATGGTAAGAGGACTGTGGAGGGAATTAGAGATCTTCTGGACTAGTCATTTGGGAAGATATATCCAGATTGACTGAACTGAGGCAATTCTTGGTATTGTTGATTCTGAAAGTAATACGCTAGTAAAAGAACTGAGAGAAATTGGCTCATTAGTTGCTGGTAATATTATAGCTCAGAAATGGAAAAGTAAAGACCCCATTAGAATATCGGAGTGGCTGGCGGGTATGTTTGACCTGTGGGAAGAGGCGGCACCTACGGATGGAGAAACACATAATGTAAAAGTGCCTGAGGAAAACTGGCTCTGGAAACTTAAAAAGGGTTGGATGGAACTAGTGGTAGAGGCAGATTGTTAACAATACAGGATATGATAAGTGTTGATAGGGGTGTAGGAATTCATGGTGGGTGCCAAGGAAGCATATTCTCATGTTATGGTTGGTCTGCTGGGGGAAAAACCGGGCTGCTCAGATGGGATTGACACCTACTCAGAATGGAAGTAATAAGGAGTTGGGTAAATTGTGTGAATGTTTGCCTAAATGAGAGTGGTTAGGTTGGTATGGTTGGTATGAGGGTACAGGAGTTTGCGTGTATGGGTGTATGAAGGCATAGATGGGGTTTGTATGTGTAGTAGGGTGTATGGGGGTGTGTGTGTGTTGCTCTGAATGTGTGGGTTGAGGTGTATGAGATTATACTGGCCTGTATATTTTTGTAGTTTAAATATGCTTTTAGTTTTTTTTTATATGGAATTTAATAAAATAAAAGAAAATATATAGATAAAAAAAAAAAAAAAAAAAGCTGTGCTTTAAGTCTGATGCAGACTATAGATAAAAGAGGAGGAAGGATCGCTATTATGAGGCGGGTTGGTGTCTTCATTACTCAAGGATATATAAGTCAAATCTTTAGAACAATACAGGTATTGGGCCTGCTGAAATTTAAATCTCTGTGAGATTTCCCCCCGACCCCTTATCCAATCCATGTCCTTGTCCAAGCCCTTGTCCTTCCCCACCTCTGGAGCCCCAGGAAGAGGTGGGGGCGACGACTCCCTGAGGGGGTTCATGGTGGCATCTGGGAGTCCCCTTTAAGAAGGGGACCCCAGATGCCCAACCCCCTCCCAGGAGAAATGAGTATAGGGATGCAAAGTACACCGGGCACCGTAGGTCAGGAAGAGCCCCTTGTCCATGGATTGGACAAAGGCTCAGGGGTAAAGGGGAAGGCTTGGCCGACACATTCTGGCTATCCCAGCCTGCATGGGAGACAAGGGGTTAAATATGCTTGGTGGGTGGGACCCCACACCACTTTTTGTTAAATTTCCCACACTCAGCACATAAAAAAATAAAAAATTAAAAAAAACAGGAAAATAATATTTTTTCCCACTATCTTTTTAACATATCATGAAATTGTGGTATTTCTACCCTGTAAGGGGGCTTTGCTATTAACCTCTGAAGTCGGGGGGTTTTGTTTCATTACAACTGTCATTTACCGCATTTAAAAGTATACTTTTTCCTTTGAAATTTTAAAATCTATTTTCTCAAAAAGTATAAGGTCTTTTTGAAAAATGTTTTTCCTCTTGTAGTCACTGTCCTCCTCCACATAACCTGCAATATGGTGTTTCTGGCATTTAAGGGGGCTTTGCTATTAACCGCTAAAGTTGACAGGCGTTTAATTTTCCCACGATTAGAAGGAGAACTTTACAATCGATTTTTTCAAAAACTATAAGGTCGTTTTGAAAAAAAAAATCCTCTTGTAGACACTGCCCCCCTCCACATACCCTGCAGATTTGGTGTTTCTTGCATGTACGAGGGCTTAGCTATTAACCGTTAAAGTTAGCGGCTGTTCACCTGGCATTAAAGTCTGTGGCTCCCCACCGATCACGGACTTTTGTGAAAGTTCGCGTCTGCGGACCCAAAATCAGAGGTTCAAGACATCTCTAATCAGAAATTGTTCATTTGATTTATGGAAGTATTCCAAAATAAAATAAAATCTTAAAAACAACTACAGAGCGGGGGATGTGGATCAGTGCTGATTAATAGTCAGATACATGTAGATATTGCAGGACTTAATGGCTCAGTCAGATCAAAGAAAAAACAATTTTTCTCAATTTAATTGAACTTTTTGCTTTCTCATGCTAATTGATTCTGTTAGAAGCTTTGGTTAATAAACTGGTGTGTATGTGTAAACATCCTGGGATATCCTTTGTTTTGGTATCCTTTGAGTCCCTCTCCCCCATCCTCCCCCCACACTCTGACCAGAAATGATGAGGAACAGGCACACTTGCCCACTGAATACCAATGATGGCCAGGTACGTTGACTGCACTTTGGTTAAGGGCATAATACGCAGCACGTTGGGATTTTTTTTATATCTAAAATGCCCACTGACATCAGTGATGCTATGTGGGGGCAATTGTTGTAGTTTATATGTGGGGTGATTGCCGTGTGTCATATGTGGGGTAACTACTGCATTTTAAATGTGTGGGTGCAGGATGGGGGGCATCCCCACAATATTTGCTTCAGGCAGAGAAAAAGTCTAGAACCAGCCCTGGGTGGCTGGGTGGAATGTTTGTTTACTGCCTGCCTATTTGGGGGGGGGGGGGGGGCTAGGGACCTAGGGAGATCCATGCAATCTCTTTTTGCAGGGGGCCCCATACATGGTACTTACGCTGCTGACTGTAGGCAAGACGCACTTGTCTTTGTACTACTCGTCTGGTTGCCATCACACATGCTTGCACGATATGAACCGAGTGACTTTATCTTGGTCTCATCAGACCGCATGAAGTAGTTCCAGCAAGTAGTATATACTTGCAAAAGCATTCACCTCCCTTGGCATTTTTTCATGTTTTGCTGCCTGACAACCTGTAATTAAAGTGGACTGTTTGAGAGTTTATGCCTTTTCATTGACACAACATGCCTACAATTTTGAAGATGTATTATTTGTTTTTTGTAAATGCAGCAAACAACAAGTAGGGCAAAATAAGTGAAAACTTCATTGTGCATAACTATTAACCCCCAACCTCCTTCTCCCCCAGGGCAGTACTTTGTGGAGCCACCTTTTGCAGCAATTATAGCTGCAAGTCGCTTTGGATAAGTCTTTAGAACTCTTGGCAAATGTTGTGACTGGGAATTTGCCCATTCCTCAGACCAAATCTGCTCCAACACTTTCATATTGGATGATTTTTGCTTGTGAACTGCAATCTTTGAGTCTGACCACAGATTCTCTCTTCAATTGAGGCCTGGACTTTGATTATGCTATTCCAACACATTCAACAAGTTAAAGGTAACCTGAAATGAATACTGTCCTAAGATTTATACTTAACTGGGGCTTCCTCCAGCCCCCTTTCAGGCCATTCGGTTCCTCACCATCTCCATGGGCCACCGCAGTCCCCTGCTAGACTGATACATTGACTCAGTCACTTATGTGATAGGGAGCTGGCAAATGGCAGCAGAGAAAGTGTACTGTGATGCACGGAGGAGACCTGCAGCAAATGTAATATTAACTGCTTCCAGTGCTGTGGGTCTCCTCTGTGCATCACCGTACACTCTCTCTGCTGCCATTCAGCAGCTCCATATCACATGATTGTGAGTCATGTGATTGGGAGCTCAGCAAATGGCAGCAGAGAGTGCTGCTGCACTGCTGTGATGCAAGGAGATATGCGAGCTGGAAGCAGGTAAATATAATGCTCCCTGTGCCTCTCTGCATATGGATGGGAGGAGGAGGGGCTCCTAATGCCCTGGGCCCCCCTGCAATCGTGGGGGTCACATGGGCAATTGTTACGCCCATCCATATAGTCAAGCATGGTGGTAGGAGTGTCATAGTTTGGGGCTGCATGAGTGCCGATATAAACGACATTGAGACACGTTTCTTGCAAAAGGTATTGGTGTATTAAAACAATACTATAACCTGCCATATAAACGTACCTCATATATTGCACACACCCATATACAATGGACAGGCCCTCCTATTGCTTCCAGCCTATTCTATACTTGCTGTGCTGCATAACAGTCCTTGCTAACTACTGCTAAACTGAAAAGTCCAGCCGTATTCATTAGGACTATAACAAGCAGAACTATGCAATCTTCGCTGGCCAGCAAAAAAAAAAGCCTTCACATGTCCATAAGTATAGTGCTTTGTTAAAAGAAAAGCCAGGATCTCACCACTCCTACCCTCGCCCACGTGCACATGGGGGGTAATCGAGTAGTCTCCAGAAGCCTTGCGGTGGTCGCTTGTGACGGTGGCCACACCCTCCCCTTCTCACATGTACTTGCAAAGTGCGGGCGTCCCGCATGCCAGGAGGGGGCCACTATGCTGCAAACAAAGTCTCTTCCAAACCGCACCGGCTTCAGGCCTCAGGATGCTGGGATAGTGTGGTTGGAAAACTCACAGCAACTTCCTGGATGAGAAATGGATGGTGGCCTGGCTTAGCCAAACTTAGTCAACCGGTTTCATTGCATAACCAGCAATTTCTTCAGGACATAATGGCATAATTACACTTGGCACCATCTAGTGGTTCTTTTTATAGCTGCATGCCCTTATCAAATTATTTGCATTGGAATTCAATTTTACGACAAGCAAAAGTGTGCCAGCACTCCATCTTGTGGATTTTTGCATAATTACACATGTTTTACAAATGCTTACATTTATATTGCATCCCATTTATGCATTTAAAGCTGCAGACCCATACCAAGCACAAATACCATTCATTGGCCTAATACTAAATCTTATAACGGGGCGGGGGGCCCCGGGGGGGAGGAGGAGAAAAAAGGGACCACGAGACACCCGCCACAACCTAAATACAGTCCACAGCAACACTGCCAGATAAATAAAAAAAAACCATATACCAACCCACAAAATGTATGCTTATGAGGTCAATCGTATCGCAAAACATCGGCACAATCTCACTGGTTAGCAAACTGAATGCCATTCAGAGGAACACCCCCAGATTTAGGTCCACATTCAAACCATGCGGACTCATAGAATTGCATTTAAAAATCCACATGCATTCCTTTTGCAATAGAATTTTATCAAAATCTCCGCGCCTAGGACTAATGTTCAGTTTATAAATTCCTCTATATCTAAGACCTCTATTATCACTGTTATGGCATTCTGTAAAATGCTGTGCAACAACACTTTTTTCATTTTTATTTTTTATATTACTGAGGTAATCACCTATCCTGGCATTCAGCTCTCTTCCAGTTTTACCAATATATATCTTGTTACATGAACAAGTTAATTGGTAGATCACTTTTTTGGTCTCACACGTAATGTAATCCTTTATTTTGAAATTTACTTCACCCAAACTGTCGCTGAAGGTATCACCCTCTATGACATGACCACAATATTTACAATTCTGACATTTATACATCCCTTATGTCTAGAAATTGGTCTGGGAGTTCTCTGAAACTTGCTTCTAACTAGCATATCTTTGAGGCTGCTACTTCTCCGAGCCGTCACCTGGGGGGGTCTCCCCAACTATTTTAGCAATACTATCATCTAAGGTGAGTATACCCCAATTTTTATGTAGAATACCCAAAAGCTGATTCCAATGACTCCCATATCTTGTGATCAACCTGACCACGTCACTGCTTTCCTTTTCTTTTGGTTGACGTTTGGATAAAAGTGTATCTCTGTCCGTCTTTAACCCCCTGATAAATGATTTTCTAATAATTCTACTGGAATAGCCTCTTTCCTTCAGTCTATGTCTCAAATTGACTGCTTCTTTTTTATAAAGCTCTACTGTTGCACATTTTCGTCTTATCCTCAAAAATTCGCCCGTGGGGACGGACCTAATGCCGCCAGCACTTTTGAACTACAGTTAAGTGAGGGAACCATGAATGCCAACATGTACTGTGACATACTGAAATTGGGCTGCAGGGCAGTGTCTAAACATAATAATGACTCCAAACACATTTCCCAAATGACCACTGCCTTACTTAATAATCTGAGGGTGCTGGACTAACCAAGCATGTATCCAAACCTACACCCTATTGAGCATCTGGGGCATCCTCAAATGGAAGGTGGAGTAGTGCAAGGTCTCTAATATTCACCAGTTTTGCCATGGATGTGTGGAAGAGGACACCATTGGCAACCTGTAAAGCTCAAGTGAACTTCATGCCCAAGATAATTCGAACAGTGCTGGAAAACAATGTTGGGCACAATAAATATTGGCACTTTGGGCACAATTTTGACAGCTTTAGATGTGTACTCACATTTGTTGCCATGGGTTTAAATATGAATGGCTGTGTGTTATTTTGATGGGACAGCAAATTTACACTGTTGTACAAGTTGTAAACTGACTACCGACTACTATAAGATACACCTACGTTTTAGAGGACAAAAACTAGGGGAAAAAATATATACTAAACCTGGTGCATTCATGGTGAAGGGGCATCTTGTGGATTATGTACCCTTAGTACTTCATGCCCCTTGTACCTCTTGTGTCTCCCTGTGTCCTCCTCTGCCCCCCTTGTGTCCTCCATGTGTCTGCCTCTGTCCTCATTGTGTCCTCCTCTGTGCCCCTTTGTGTTCCCCTTGTTTCCTCCCCTATGCCCCTTTGTGTCCTCCATTTGTCCCCCTGTGCCCTCCTCTGCATGGGCACAGTACAGGGAGTCCCCAACATTGTGGCAGGTTGAAGATTTGTATTAGCAGGATCTCCCTGCACTTGGACTATAAGATGCAATGACTCCCCCCCCCCCCCCCCCCACACACACACACACACACCCACACACTTTTGGAGACAAAAAGTGAGTCTTGTAGTCCAAAAAATACAGTACATTGTTTCAAAGTGTCATATGTTCAGTGTCATCACATTAAAAGATATAATAAAATATTTACAAAAATGTGAGAGGTGTACTCACTTTCATGAGATGCTGTAGATTTATAGGTTTACTGTCTCATCTGCTCACATTTTCATCTCCTCCCCTAGTGTTTCTACCCCACTACCTTCTAGACCAGTGATGGCCAACCTTGGCACTCCAGCTGTGGTGGAACTACAAGTCCCATGAGGCATTGCAGTACTCTCAGCTCTAAGCATAACCTGGGGAGGCAGATGGGATTTGTAGTTTTGTCACAGCTGGAATGCCAAAGTTAGCCATCACTGCTCTAGACTGTAAACTCGTCAGGGCAAGGTCCTACACCTAGAGTTTCCTGCTTATGTATTTTATTAAGTGAACATGTACCAGGATTGGTGATGTTTCAAACTGCACCTTAACCTGTATGTATTTGCTCTTGTGTTGAACTACTTGTTTATATACAGTGGGGTGCGAAAGTTTGGGCAACCTTGTTAATTGTCATTATTTTCTTGTACAAATCGTTGGTGGTTACAATAAAAAAGTCAGTTAAATATATCATATAGGAGACACACACTGTGATATTTGAGAAGTGAAATTAAGTTTATTGGATTTACAGAAAGTGTGCAATAATTGTTTAAACAAAATTAGGCAGGTGCATACATTTGGGCACCACAAAAAAATGAAATCAATATCTAGTACATCCTCCTTTTGCAGAAATGACAGCCTCTAAACGCTTACTGTAGGTTCCTGGATTCTGGTTGAAGGTATTTTGGACCAGTTCTCTTTACAAAACATCTCTAGTTCATTCAGGTTTGATGGCTTCTGAGCATGGACATCTCTCTTTAACTCACACCACAGATTTTCAATTATATTCAGGTCTGGGGACTGAGATGGCCATTCCAGAATGTTGTAAGTGTTCCTCTGCATGAATGCCTTAGTGGATTTTGAGCAGTGTTTAGGGTTATTGTCTTGTTGAAAGATGCAGCCCCAGCGCAGCTTCAGCTTTGTCACTGATTCCTGGACATTGGTCTCCAGAATCTGCTGATGATACTGAGTGGAATCCCTCAACTTTGACAAGATTCCCAGTCCCTGCACTGGCCAGTGTCCACACAGCCCCACAGCATGATGAAACCACCACCATATTTTACTGTAGGTAGCAGGTGTTTTTCTTGGAATGCTGTGTTGTTTTTCCTCCATGCATAACGCCCCTTGTTATGCCCAAATAACTCAATTTTAGTTTTATCAGTCCACAGCACCTTATTCCAAAATGAAGCTGGCTTGTCCAAATGTGCTTTAGCTTACCTCAAGCGGCTCTGTTTGTGCTGTGGGCGGAAAAAAGGCTTCCTCTGCATCACTCTCACATACAGCATCTCCTTGTGTAAGGTGCGCCGAATGGTTGAATGATGCACAGTGACTTCATCTGCAGCAAGATGGTGTTTTAGGTCTTTGGTGCTGGTCTTTGGGTTGACTCTGACTGTTCTCACCATTCGTTGCTTCTCTTTATCCGAGATTTTTCTTGGTCTGCCACTTTGAGCCTTAACTTGAACTGAGCCTGTGGTCTTCCATTTCCTCAAACAGTGGAAACAGACAGCTGAAATCTCAGAGACAGCTTTCTGTATCCTTCCCCTAAACCATGATGGTGAACAATCTTTGTCTTTAGGTCATTTGAGAGTTGTTTTGAGACCGACATGTGGCTACTCTTCAGAGAAAATTAAAAGAGGAGGGAAACGTACAATGACCCCCTTGAATACTCTTTCTCATCATTGGATTCACCTGCGTATGTATGTCAGGGGTCACTGAGCTTACCAAGCCAATTTGAGTTCCAATAATTAGTTCTAAAGGTTTTGGAATCAATAAAATGACAACAGTGCCCAAATTTATACACCTGCCTAATTTTATTTAAACAATTATTGCGCACTTTCTGTAAATCCAATAAACTTCATTTCACTTCTCAAATATCACTATATGTGCCTCCTATATGATATATTTAACTGATATTTTTTGTCGCTACAACCAACGATTAATACAGGAAAATCATGATGATTAACAAGGTTGCCCAAACTTTCGCAACCCACGGTATGTTCCCCCAGAAATCCTTTTAAAGTTCAAGGAGATACCAAAAATAAATCCATAATGAAATACTCCAAATAGAGCATAAAGGTGTTTTATTGTTTTAGCATATTTTTAACTGATTAGGTTGTTCATATGTGCATATCAGTTTCAATAAGAGGAAATGTTCAGAGCTTTTTCATTGCTTACTTTTGCACATACCAATATGCTGTTTGATAATGACTAATTATCGAATTATTTGAACTACATCTATATGCAAATATAACATTGTTGATTATTGGGAATTGTGCCTAAGCAGAACCATATTATGACTTTGTTATAATTATATGATGTTCTCAATAGATTTGGAGGTTATTTTAATTGTTCTAAATTGGGGGTTTTCTATGTTTATAATTTATTGTGATTTCATATAGTTATATAAAAGATATTATAAATAATATGCATAAGTGTGGGAATCTCAGTTTTGAGAAAAAAAACAAACCTGTGGGTCATATAAAAATGGCTCCTTAGGTCTCTGCCATAGGCCTAACTAAGATCCTGGAAGAAATACAGCTGGGCCCAGCAATGTCTGTGGTGGTATTATGGGCATGCATTTATGTCACATTGAGCATTCAGATCTTGTTTATGTATGTCTTTGACCATCTGTTTTTATGATGCTACATGATTATTGGTCTTCTTCCCAATACACTTAAAAGTTATATTCCTCATATTCCCTTTTCCTTTGGTGTTTTTAAGTTATTCTTTTCTGTTAAGGTTAAAGAAGAACTTTAGTTAATTTAACTTAATAAATACATTTTCTGATTTTTTACAGTAGTACTTTGTAAATGATTTAGTTACTAGCTGCGCTGTGCAGGGCAGGAGTGCAAGTGACATCTCTCTGGACCTTGCGCGTGTGTGTGTTATTCCGTTGCATGATTGGACAAATCAGATTAGACCAATTAGATTGCATGAGTCGATCAATTAAATTGGACCAAATGAATTGCATGACTGAACCAATAAGATTGGACCAATAGAATTGCACAATTTGGTTGTTCTAATTGCACTAACTGACTTGCATGATTGGATAATTAGATTGGATCAATCACATTCAACCAATCATATTGCAAGATTGTACCAATCAGATCAATCACATTGCATGATTGGACTTCTTTTTAAATTGTGCAATTCAGTTGGTCCAATCTGATTGGATCCCAGTCAACCTGTGACCATCTGTGCCAAGTTTTAAGACTGTAGGGTTAACAGTCTAAAGCTCCCTGCACACTGCAAATCCGTTTTCCGATTCCGATTCCGTTTTTGATTCCGATTTTCCATTCCAATTTTCCCTGAATACATTCAACAGAAACATGGATCAAAAAACACAGAATGCAGTAAAGATTAAAAATTGGAATCGGAATCGGATGTAAAGAACGATTAAAAAGTGGAATCGGAATCGCATGCAGTGTGCAGGGAGTCTAAAAACTGCTGCATTTAAAATGTTCCCATTTTAAAATGAATAGCTAAAATCTGATTGGGTTCTGCCCACTTTTTCTGAATTTTAACTCTAGTCACCCAGGGACCAACTTTGACTTTAACCCTCTCCCGGCCACGTAACGCCGATCCGTGGTGGGAGAGTGGCACTCTCAGGACCACCTAATGCCGATTGGCATCAAAGTCCTGGAGGCGAGGGTTAGCAGGGAATGTGCACTCGGGCTTGCATTCCCTGTGGGTAAACAAAGCCGGGCTCCATCATCAGCCTGCCAGATGCGATCGGAGCTGGCAAGCTGTAATGTAAAAAAACACACACCAAATGAACATGTGTACAGTGCTGTGATTAGCGCAGCGCTGTACAGGAGACTGACTTGTCACTTAACTGTCCCTCCTAACGGCTCACAATCTAATCCCTCTCATAGGGCTTGATTCACAAAAGAGTGCTAACTGTTAGCACGAACATTTCCGCACGAATTTTCATCAATTTTCGCGCGCAATTAAACGTTTACGCCCGCAAACGAAAATTTCTGCGCTAAATTGTTTTCGCGCGCAAACGCACATTTTCATGTGAAACCGATAACTATTTTGCATGAAAATTTGCGTTTGCGTGCGAAAACGTTTAATTGCACGCAAAAATTCGTGATCGCGCGCAAACGCAAACATTCACATGGAAACGCCCGTGCAGTTAGCACTCTTTTGTGAATCAAGCCCATAGGCTAATGCCTATGAGTGTGCGTGTAGTGTATGAATCGCAGTCTAGGGCCAATTGGGGGGGGGGGGGAGAGAGAAGGGTGATAGAAGAAATAGGTTTTTTTTAATGAAAACATTTTAATTAATAAAAAAAATGTAATTGCATCAGCAATCAGAGACCTCCAAAATAATGCTCTACTAGTGGGAAGAAAAGGAGGTAAAATTCATTTGGGTGCTAAGTTGAATGGCCAAGCAATAAACTGTTAAATTTGCAAAGTGTTGAATTGTAAAAAATCGCCTAGTCGCTGGGGGTATAAACCTGTGGTCCTCAAGAGGTTAATACTGTGAGATTGGAAGCATTTAAAATGTTCCCATAGAAGTTAATAGGTGAAAGCAATTTGGCAGTTTTTGGCTCTACGCACTTTGTTGAATCCCCAAAATGTGGTCACATTTTTCAGGTTAAGCCCATGACTATATGACCCACGTTTGGAGAGTTTAGAGGCCAATCACATTGGGGTGGGCAGGAGGGCGTAAGGACATAAAGACAAACACACAGTGGCTGCCTTGAAAATTATTATTATAGATTGTTTGCCCATTGTACAAGCTTTCCTCATCCTGATTTAAAATTATCACAGGTGGTGTAATCTATTCTGCTCATGGAGCATCACTGTGGGATGTTTGTTTGTTGTTAAAGAGGAACTTTACTAAATATGATTTGATAAATAAAATTGCTTATTTTTTACAATATTAATTTATATATTGTTTAGTCAATGTTTGCCCCCTGATTTATATTTTTGCATTTATCACAGGTGGCAACATTTTTACGTCTGACAAGGTGCGTCACTTCAGAATGTTTATTGGTTGGATGTTCCAAAGTGAGCAGAAACAACACCTCAATTGAGAGAGGATGTTTCCCAGTCTTTTCCAAGAAGCAGAATCATTGGAAAATAGAGAAAGAAAACCAGGAGCCAAATGGTGCAGTATCAGGAGCCATAATTTTGCAATTATATGTAATTTTGCTAAATTTTGTGCCAAATTTAGGGGTTAATAGCAAAGCCAAAATACATGCTATTGTCACCGAAATTGCTACATGCGTTAAAGAAAATTGTGGGAACAAGTTAAAAAAAAAACAATCTTGTAATTTTCAAGAAAATCAAAAAACTTAAAATTCAAAGGAAAAATGTTTTTTTTTTATGTACTCGGGGACAGCGCGGACAAATGTGTGTATTTACTCTGGGACAGCGCGGACAAATGTGTGCATTTACTCTGGGACAGCGCGGACAAATGCGTGTATTTACTCTGGGACATACAAATGTATGTATTACAGACAGGGGGAGAGTGCGGACCACTGTATGTATTACCACTGTATGTATTACAGACAGGGGGACAGCTCGGTGAAAAAAGCAGCAGAGGAAAGCTGCAGCTTCACGTAGTACACGCAGATACTAGGACAGGCAGGACACAAGGAGACACCAGACACTGGATCATGGAAGACACAGGGATAGCAGACACTGGGATAATAGAGGAAGGGGGTTAGAAGACACAGAAAGACACCAGAGACACAAGGGGGACAGAGGAGAACACAGGGGACACTAGAGGTACAAGTAAGGCACAAGGGGGACATAATCATTGTGGGGGGAAAGATCCATAATATGCCCCTGCACCATGGACGCAGCAGGTTTAGCATTTTATTTTTTTCTTCGGATTTTGCCCTCTAAACCTAGGTGCGTCTTATAGTCCGGAGCGTCTTATAGTCCGAAAAATACGGTAATTTATTTTTATTTAATGTATAAAGTGTAAAGTGTAGTGTAAAATGTGTGATTTTATGTATTTTTTTACCACTAGATGTCCCCCCAACCACTATTCTGTGTGCTTTGAACAGAGTTCAAAGCACGCAGGACTAGAGATGGCCTGAACTGTTCGCTGGTGAACGGTTCCAGGCGAACTTCCGTGGTTCGCGATCGCGGAGAACCGCAAACTTTTCCAGAAGTTTGATTCGCCCCCATAGTGCATCATTAGGGTCAACTTTGACCCTCTACATCACAGTCAGCAGGCACATTGTAGCCAATCAGGCTACACTCCCTCCTGGAGCTCCAGCCCCCCCCCCCCCCCCTTATAAAAGGCAGGCAGCGTCAGGCATTGGACTCACTCGTGTGCCTGCAGTAATTAGAGAAGAGAGAGCTGCTGCAGAGACATTAGGGAAAGCTTAGTTAGGCTACAGTTAGGCTTGTTAGGTTGCTCTTTCTTGCTGATACTTATTGCTAAAAAGCGCTCCTCATCCTCAACAGCTCTTTTGAGAGCTAATGTTGTTCTTGTAATCTATTTTTTTTTGTGCCCACTTGCATTATATACAGCCCTGTCAGTCAGTCGCAGCTGGCCTTTGGTACCTTAATTCCTACTGTGCCTCTGATAGGCCCAGCACATTCAGTGACTACCTGTGTGTGTGACAGGCAGCTGCACATTTGCAATCCCAATCACTGCACCTCTTCACTGTTTAGTCCACCTACCTACCTACCCACGTGAGCGCACGCAATGTTAATACCACCAGTCATTGCACCTGTCATTGCAGTCCGTGTGTGTGTGTGACAGGCAGCTGCACATTTGTAATCCCAATTACTGCACCTGTTCACTGTTCAGTGCACCTGCCTACCTATACCTACGTGAGCGCACGCATTGTTAATACCAGTCATTGCACCTGTTCAGGGTATGTGTGTGTGTGTGTGTGTGTGTGTGTGTGTGTGTGTGTGTGTGTGTGTGTGTGTGTGTGTGTGTGTGTGTGTGTGTGTGTGTGTGTGTGTGTGTGTGTGTGTGTGTGACAGGCAGCTGCACATTTGTAATACCAGTCACTCACAAACACTGGTTCGCACGACAGCCGGGGGCCCCAGCCTCTCTCACTTGCTGGGGCCCCCAAACCACCATGCGATACCCAGAGGGAAATGTGGGCGAGCCCTGGCTCTCTCACCTCCAGGGACTTCACCCCCATCACCTCCAAACTGAATGCAAACTGCAACACACACAAATGCTTACTACCAGTTCAGGCATTTTCCTACCTCTATCTGCCCAGCAGGCGCCAGTCAGCCAATCAGGTGCACTGTCATACACCCTTTGCCTGCCATACCGATCTAGCAGGATCTGCACAAATTAGCATTCAGGTGGGAGGCTTGGTTGGACCTAATCATTGATTACATCTTTTACAGGGACCGCTGCGTGTAGGCATCTCCCACACAGTCCCCTCCCTAACACTCACCTGTCAACTGCAGCCTGGTTGCTGCAAAAACAGAAATTTAAAATCACAAACACTGGTTCGCACGACAGCCGGGGGCCCCAGCCTCTCTCACTTGCTGGGGCCCCCAAACCACCATGTGATACCCAGAGGGAAATGTGGACGAGCCCTGGCTCTCTCACCTCCAAGGACTTCACCCCCATCACCTCCAAACTGAATGCAAACTGCAACACACACAAATGCTTACTACCAGTTCAGGCATTTTCCTACCTCTATCTGCCCAGCAGGCGCCAGTCAGCCAATCAGGTGCACTGTCATACACCCTTTGCCTGCCATACCGATCTAGCAGGATCTGCACAAATTAGCATTCAGGTGGGAGGCTTGGTTGGACCTAATCATTGATTACATCTTTAACAGGGACCGCCGCTTGTAGGCATCTCCCACACAGTCCCCTCCCTAACCACTCACTTGTCAACTGCATCCTGGTAGCTGCAAAAACAGAAATTTAAAATCACAAACACTGGTTCGCACGACAGCCGGGGGCCCCAGCCTCTCTCACTTGCTGGGGCCCCCAAACCACCATGTGATACCCAGAGGGAAATGTGGACGAGCCCTGGCTCTCTCACCTCCAGGGACTTCACCCCCATCACCTCCAAACTGAATGCAAACTGCAACACACACAAATGCTTACTACCAGTTCAGGCATTTTCCTACCTCTATCTGGCCAGCAGGCGCCAGTCAGCCAATCAGGTGCACTGTCATACACCCTTTGCCTGCCATACCGATCTAGCAGGATCTGCACAAATTAGCATTCAGGTGGGAGGCTTGGTTGGACCTAATCATTGATTACATCTTTTACAGGGACCGCCGCGTGTAGGCATCTCCCACACAGTCCCCTCCCTAACCACTCACCTGTCAACCGCATCCTGGTAGCTGCAAAAACAGAAATTTAAAATCACAAACACTGGTTCGCACGACAGGTGAGGTGGTGAGAGAGCCAGGGCTCGCCCACATTTCCCTCCGGGTATCGCATGGTGGTTTGGGGGCCCCAGCAAGTGAGAGAGGCTGGGGCCCCCGGCTGTCGTGCGAACCAGTGTTTGTGATTTTAAATTTCTGTTTTTGCAGCTACCAGGATGCGGTTGACAGGTGAGTGGTTAGGGAGCGGACTGTGTGGGAGATGCCTACACACGGCGGTCCCTGTAAAAGATGTAATCAATGATTAGGTCCAACCAAGCCTCCCACCTGAATGCTAATTTGTGCAGATCCTGCTAGATCGGTATGGCAGGCAAAGGGTGTATGACAGTGCACCTGATTGGCTGACTGGCGCCTGCTGTGCAGATAGAGGTAGATAAATGCCTGAACTGGTAGTAAGCATTTGTGTGTGTTGCAGTTTGCATTCAGTTTGGAGGTGATGGGGGTGAAGTCCCTGGAGGTGAGAGAGCCAGGGCTCGCCCACATTTCCCTCTGGGTATCGCATGGTGGTTTGGGGGCCCCAGCAAGTGAGAGAGGCTGGGGCCCCCGGCTGTCGTGCGAACCAGTGTTTGTGATTTTAAATTTCTGTTTTTGCAGCTACCAGGATGCGGTTGACAGGTGAGTGTTAGGGAGGGGACTGTGTGGGAGATGCCTACACGCAGCGGTCCCTGTAAAAGATGTAATCAATGATTACGTCCAACCAAGCCTCCCACCTGAATGCTAATTTGTGCAGATCCTGCTAGATCGGTATGGCAGGCAAAGGGTGTATGACAGTGCACCTGATTGGCTGACTGGCGCCTACTGGGCAGATAGAGGTAGGAAAATGCCCGAACTGGTAGTAATACCAGTCACTGCAACCTGTTCACTGCACCTGTGTAACCGCACATTGTTGTACCAGCAGTCACTGCATACCTGTTCACTGCACCTGTGTAACCGTACATTGTATTAGTCAGTGCATACCTTTCACTTCATCCCCCCCAATATGGACAAAACAAAAGGCAGAGCCAGAGGTAGGCCACCTGGCATGTCTGTTCGAGGTCGCGCTGTCATGATTTCGTGTGGCCCTCGACCAAAGTAAAGTGTTCAGAAGAAGGCACGTGCCATCAACCCCCAATATTGTCAGGACATAGTTGACTATTTAACACAGAACACCTCATCTTTCTCAGCTTCTGCACGGAAGCGTGACATATCTTCCTCCTCCTGCTCTGATTCTGGCACCCCACTTAACACTCAGTCGGCCGCCACCACCAAAGTGCCATCACCCCAGGGCTCAGCGGTGTGGAAATTTTTGTGTGTGTCTGCCTCAGATGAGAGCAATGCCATCTGTACACTCTGCCACCGAAAATTGAGCCATGGAAAGACCAAGACCCGCATAGGGACAACTACCTTACGAAGGCACATGATTACAAAGCACAAACTGCAATGGGATGACCACCTGAGGAAAAGCAGCACACAAAAGCAAAGCCACACACCGCAGTGGAAGTTACCAGGCCGCAATTTTTTTCTCAAAAAAGGCGATACCTAAACTGTACCGTGATGTTGTAAGGCAAGTGGTGACATCTCTGGCACACAGCGTTGAGTCAAGGGTCCATCTGACCACGGATGCCTGGTCTGCAAAGCATGCTCAGGCCTGCCCGAAGACTAAGTCAGTCCCCACACACAGCATCTCTGCCTGCACGCCGTGTGACTGCCTGCCCAAAGACTAAGTCGGTCCCCACACAGCATCTCTGCCTGCAGGCCACTTGCCTGCCTTCTCCTCCACCACCAACAGGCTCCACCAGGACTCCAGACGGATTCCTGAATTTTTAAGCTGCTAGCAGTGGCCGCTATAATAATTTTCTGGTGTGTGTACATGCCTGCCTAATTTTTATGGCTGAACAGCAGCTGCAACAACAAAACAAAAGGCATGTACATGTGTCATTTGCCCTTCGTGATTGTTACCTTGCCGCGGTGAAGGGGCTTGCGTATCACAATGAAGCAATGCCTGACGTCTATATGAGTGTCTCGGGAGGTGGGGCACGCCCAAGATAATAAGGTTGTTGCTTCATTGTGGACAGACCAAATTCGATCAGCTGGACAGTCACTGTTCTGTCATTGAGCTACCTCATGGTCCAGCACGGCCGTCACTACACAAACAGCTGTTTGCGGCGCGTTCCACAGTGAGTTTGGTGTGTCAGTGTGAAGCAGTACTCTAATTACACTCCCTGATTGATGTATACACATGCAAGATGTTTTAAAGCACTTTAGGCCTCCAATTTAGCATGCAATGTGATATCTGCCCTTAAAACGCTACTTTGCGTCAAATCCAGATTTTTCCCCGGGACTTTTGGCATCTATCCCACTCATCCATGCAAAAACTCAGATGTTAGACCCCTTGAAACATCTTTTCCATCACTTTTGTGGCCAGCATAAATGTTTCTAGTTTTCAAAGTTCGCCTCCCCATTGAAGTCTATTGTGGTTCGCGGAAGTTCGAGCGAATTGAACTTTTGCGGAAGTTCACGTTCGCGGTTCGTGAACCGAAAATCGGAGGTTCGGGCCATCTCTACGCAGGACAGTGTTCAGGAAAGATCAATGGCTTCTTATTGAAGCCATGATCTTTCCTTACAGGCATTTTGATTGGTTTAGGGAACACTTGTTCCCTTTAACCAATCGTGGATCTCCAAGTCCCAAAGGGTATGCATGGAGGGTGCATGGACGGTGACATTAGTGGTGATTGGTGTTTTAAAATGTCCATTTGTCTGTTAAGAGGGAAAAATTGGACATTTTAAAATCACTAGCGGTTGACTACTGGTTAAGGAAATCAAGCACATTTTTCACAATGTTTCATTATGTAGCATAGAAACAAATGCTTAGATTCAGAAGCTTTGGTCTTTCAGATGATACCCCATGGCATATTATGAGAGGTGCATGGTAAAAATGGAAGCGAAAAATGTATTTTGGTGCCTTTGATCGCTGCTGAAGCTGATTGAAAATAATAATGCAGATACATTGACTAGCCAAGAAAATGGTGAATTAGGGACTAGATTAAATCAGACATATCTATTGCAGCATGAGTGACACCGATGAGCTTTTTCATACTGTTGGCATATTACAAGACACTCCACTTCCCTAGAGCAGTCAGTCATGTTTGAACATGGGTAGAGAATGAGGATGAGTAAGACCTGCAGAAAAGTGGATCTGTTTCACAGCAAATCCCATGGAAACATCACTGTGAAAGCTAAAGAAGCAACATGAAAACCAGAAATGCTGGTGTTTGTTGCTCTTATCAACATCAGCTTCATTTATAATAATGGATAGGAACTGTGTGTATCTAAAGGGATGTCAGATTCCCAAATAACCATTCACAGCCTTGGGATGATTAGGTGGAGACGCTTGCTATGTGTACCCAACTTCAGTCACCAGTGTCACCAGCTGAGACACAAAGACCAAAACAAATGTATAAGCTGCTTTTGTATTGTTGGATAAAATGTTTGTGATGCATACAGTTGTCTCCTGGAGGTATATTTTTTTCCACAATGAAAAAGGAGTTTACAAAAAAAAATGATGACCTACATTTGTACACGTAAGACAAAATAGACAGTATTTGCCAGCTTGTACTACAACCACTATGAATCATTAGTGACAGGCTTTTATATTTTATAATAGGATACGCTACAAAGGAAAATGTCAGCTCTAATGTCATGTGGTAGTTTTTAAGAATCACCTTTTTGGCTATTAATTTATTCCATTATTTTAGAATGCCTAAAGAATAATGAAACAATTTTAAAGTTTCTGTTTGCTTTTTCGACCTTGCCAAATCTCCATACAGCTGTCCTGCACTCACCATATAACTAAAAAGTTTGTGGCTAAAATTGTTGTTTTCATCAGCCTGCAACTACATAAGATGAACAGGGAAGCATATTTTAATCATGAATTCTAGTTCTAGAACTTAAGAAGTGTTACATTTGCCATTGATTGAAGAGTGATCTGACAGCAGTCATAAAATGCTAGTATACTACTGCCTGTATTTTAAACATATTTGAGGCCGCTTCTGGAGTATGGGATACAGTTTTGGAATCCACACTACAGGAGACACTGACATTTTAGAACCGGTACCAACATAAGCAACTAGATGAATGGGTGCAGGTGCTAGGTGTGGGAAGGCAATGCCTTGACCCAGTCAGTGAGATAGTTACTGCTTTTGTGATTTTTCTTTCCTCTTTCCTCTTCTCTCCTCAATGAGGCTCAAGAAGCTGACCTTGTGTGCATGTCTTTTTTTAAACCTAGATAATTATGTAGCTACTGAATTAACCTAAGTTTACATACTCGTAAGTGTCATAGAGAGAACTGAAAGATGAAACCCCAGCATTACAGAAACCTAATATTATGTCAGGTTAATTGTAGTGTTTAGCCTAAAGAAAATCCAGCATCATCCGCTCTCCCAAACACAGGTGACTAGCCTGAGTTTAGTTATGCAGTACATCACATTGTTGGAAATATTTGATGCTGTCTTTTTATGGGACAGAACTAAAGTTACGACGTTGGTTTAGACAGCAATGGCCGTGTGTTGAGTTATTTTAAAGGCACAGCATATTACACTGTTATAAAATCTTTACACTGGCTACTTTACATTGTATCAAAGTGTCATATCTTCAGTGTTGTCCCATGCAGTGATATTTTAGGCATAGACAAACCAGGCAAATGCCTGGGTTGACAGCTGCTTGATGGGGCACCAAGCAAATATTCTTGTCAGACTCTGCTTTATGGTAACAACTGCTAATTCCATTGAGACATGGATTATTATTATTTAGTATTTATATAGCGCCGACATCTGTCCCTCAGAGGGGCTCACAATCTAATCCCCACCATGCCGTATGTCTATGTACAGGTAAATATTGTGTAGTGAATGTATTGTAGTCTAAGGACAATTGAGGGGGAAGCCAATCAGCCTATCTGTATGTTTTTGGGCTGTGGGAGGAAACTGGAGTGCACAGAGGAAACAAACAAACTCTGTGTGGGGACCCAGCACTGCAAGGCGAGTGTGCTAACCACTACACCACCGTGCTGCCCATCGAGACATGGATGAATGGTAATTGTATGATCTACTGTAAATGGGCACTATTGATTAGCACAACAAAGGGTGCCTGAATAGCACAACAACGAATGGCAGGTAATTTTCATAAGCTAAATAAGATGTAATTGTTTTGATGTGGTCTGTATTTAATGCTGCAGCTATTCTGGGTTTCCAGGGCAATTTTACAACCTGTAAAGATTCAGGCTTCACACAAACAATGTCTTTTTTTCTAATTTCTTAAAATGTATTTATAGGAAGGATTTGTTTTGTGGGCTGAGGGAGTTTGAGCCAGTTTGGTGTATTTTGTTTGAAAATAATATGTATTTATATCCCTTATAGGTTTATTTTGAGAAACGATTTGTATCTATCCTATCAATTCATCATTGTTGTCTGCAAAGCCAATTAATGTAGGCTACAGGCTTCCTATACATAAGTTTAGGGGGCAGATAACAGCTGCCTTGCCTTGAGCGTCAAACTGGCCAGAAATGGTCCTAGTCCCATGAAAATATATTTGTGAAAGGTGTTCTCAGTTTTGTGTATATAATGATCCATCTTTGCTTTGGCCAGCGTCAGTGCAGTATGTTCAATGCAGCATGTAATTATAGAGCTGCTCCAGCTACTCTTTGGTTAGTGATTGGTAAGGAAACAGAGGGGCAACCCTCCCAATTATGACTACTGCTCTGGATGTTTAACCCTTCTTGCCGTTCCAATTCTGACGGCAAAGGGGCAGCGCAGCACTTTTTATTTTTTTATTTTTTTTAAATCATGTAGCGAGCCCAGGGCTCGCTACATGATAGCCACTGACAAGCGGCATCCCCCTACCCACTCCGATCGCCTTCGGTGATCAGAGTAAGCAGGAAATCACGTTCAGAACGGGATTTCCTGCTGGGCCATGGCGACCGGGCGGGATGACGTCACTGACGTCATGGACGTCGGGACGTCAGAGGGAATCCCGATCCACCCCTCAGCGCTGCCTGCCACTGATTGGGGGTCTGAAGGGGGGGGGCGACGCGGCGCTGCGGGTAGCAGCGAATCGGCGGCGAGCGGCGGCGATCAGAATATGCACGCAGCTAGCAAAGTGCTAGCTGCGTGCAGTAAAGAAAAAAAAAATTAAAATCAGCCCAGCGGGGCCGGAGAAATCCTTTTGCGCAGGTTACCCCGAGCTGATCTCGGGATAACTGGCAAGAAGGTTAAGGGCCTGGAACCCACTAAAGCATTTTGTTTGTTTTTTTGATCATTTAGGGATTGCTTTCAATCGCTAGCGATTTCCCTAAACGCTCTGCCAATATAAATGGACGAGAAAGATTCCCCTAGAGCGATTGCGATTAGGCAAATCGCAATAGCAGGACATGCAGCGTTTTGGGAGCATTTTTCATTCTAATGTATTGTATAGGAGCAGGGAAATCGCTCCCAAAATTGCTAGAGATTGCGATATCGCTTTGCGCTTTGTAGTGGGTCCCAGGCCTCATACATATCTAAAATTGACTATTTTTCATTTCATCAAAGAATGGAATTCAATCTTTGGAAGGTTGTATGTTCGATCTGCTTTAGCTGCGACAGTTCTAAGGGAGAACTACCGTATTTTTCGGAATATAAGACGCACTTTTTCTCCCCCAAAAGTGGGGAGAAAAAGTCAGTGCGTCTTATATTCCAAATGTTAACAATTTAGCACTGGCATATTGGCCTCAGCCAGGCAGTATGTGCGGCCATTTGTCCCCCTCTTATACGCAGCCCTGGAGTTATAAGAGCCACCAGTCAGATGCGGGTCAGTGCAGAGCGGCAGGTATGGCAGCATACTGTGGCCGCGATCGGTATGGATGTCGGGGAGGTGGCCGGAGATCAGCCTGCTTGGCTCTAAGTAAGAGGCATGCTATTCATGCAGAGCGCAGCGGAAGGCGTTATTACCGATCCGGGATCCAGCCGACGAGTCCTCCATCTGCTTCTCTATCTTCAATACCGGCTCGCGGTGACCCCCGTCCTGTTACTTCCTGGTCTGACGCTCTCTCACTGCGTGACCTCGGCGGCTCACGTGTGTCAGGGTTACGCAGTGAGAGAGCGTCAGACCAGGAAGTAACAGGACGGGGGTCAGCGCGAGCCGGTATTGAAGATAGAGAAGCAGATGGAGGACTCGTCGGCTGGATCCCGGATCGGTAATAACGCCTTCCGCTGCGCTCTGCATGAATAGCATGCCTCTTACTTAGTGCCAAGCAGGCTGATCTCCGGCCGCCTCCCCGACATCCATACCGATCGCGGCCACAGTATGCTGCCATACCTGCCGCTCTGCACTGACCCGCATCTGACTGGTGGCTCTTATAACTCCAGGGCTGCGTATAAGAGGGGGACAAATGGCCGCACATACTGCCTGGCTGAGGCCCACTGGCTGCCTAAAGGGGTCTCTTTGGCTACCAACAGGGGGTCAAAAAAAACGGAAAAGCATAATGAATGTGGTTAATGGAGCTGCTGGGGGTGGCAGGGGGTTAGTGTAGCTTGTAAGGTAGCAGGCATTAGTGTAGCTTAGATAGAGATCTTGGGAAGGGGGCAATGTCCACAAGACGCTCCTGGAACTTGGACGCACCTAGGTAAACTGTATTTTTTATTTTCCCCGATTTTTATCCTCTAAACCTAGGTGCGTCTTATATTCCGGAGCGTCTTATATTCCGAAAAATACGGTATTTAATTATTTCTCAAATCTGTGCCATTTCGTTGTTTAAAAGTTTGCAGTAGCCAGTTAACAAATCAAACAAATACTATTGTAAAATGCATGACACATTGAAAAGCTTGACACTTTGGTGAACATACCCAATTATCTTTTTTAAACAACCACAGTACATTAGCTTCACAAATACATGCCTACTGGCAAACAAGAGAGAAGACACTAATGACAATATCCTTACTGAATCTAGATATCTCTAATGTATTCCTATTTCTGCAATGGCTGAGCTATTTTTAACCTCAGATCAATGAAGCTTTTCTGCTGCTGAATACATTCTTGCCAGTTCCACAAGTGTGTCAGGTGTGAAGCTGCCATTAAATATTAATTTTGAGGTAGTCAAAGAAGCTTTAATCTCTGTCACTCCTGAGACACAAATGGAAAATCCATGAATTTTCTCTGATTAGGAGCATAACATGGTTGTAATAGATGTGGAAGATAATGGGGGATGTAAATTGGAATTTTTAGTGATAATTCTTTATAGGGGAAGAATTTTAAAGCTGTTTTATTTGGAAATAGTAAACTGCTGGCTGTCTACAATAAGTACTTAGAAGATGAAATTGCCTGTTCAGACTAAGCAATGGCTAATCAATTTGTTCTGTAAATACTTTTCTCTATTGCTTTTGCGTTGATTTTAATTGTATACTGCTACAGTTGCAAATTCAGTCTCCCTTTTGCACAAGGTTGGATGAAACCAATTGAAGTCTAAGCAGCTGACATCATTAATCCATGATTACCTATCTACATTCGCAGATGAGAATTCTATTTCCTGGAAAGTAATTAATTATTTATTTGAAAATTAATTGGTATTAATTGTTTATTTAAGACAGATCTAAAATGACATAGGCAAAATCAAACTAACAGTAGACTGTGTTATTTGCAGTCTTATTTACAGTACATTGCTCATAGCTATTCAAATGATCCCTTGTCCATCATAGTGGATTCTTGGATAACAAAAAGGGTCATAGAAGGCAAGCAGTGCTAGCTTGTCTGATACCATATGTGTGCGCCATGTGCATAAGCCAAAATATGTCATTAGAAGATCTCTTTCAGGGAGGACCACCTTAAAGGGATTCTGTAGGGGCTTCCTCTGGATAAAAAACACCACTTACCTGGAGCTTCTATCAGCCCCCTGTAGCAGTAATGTCCCATGCCGTCCTCCTCCAATCCGCCGTTCCCCGCCGCCGGCCCCGGTCTAGCGCAACACGCAGTCCAACTGCGGGTTCGCAGCCATGCTCGCTCCCGCCCACGTCATGCCCACGTCATCAGAAGCTTACTGCACAGGCGGAGTACAAGAAACCTTCGTACTGCGCCTGCGCAGTAAGCTTCCGATGACACAAACGGCAGCGCGCATTATTCGGCTATGACAGACGAATAATGCCTGGTGCCAGCGGAGGGGAACGGGTGAGGAGGACGGCGTGGGACATTACTGCTACAGGGGGCTGAGAGAAGCCCCAGGTATAGGTATAATTGTTAAACTTTTCTAATTATACCTTCTCTAGTATATTATTTTATTTTTTCATATTCTAATAAATTCTTATTTTTTCTGTTTTTATGCATTGCAGCATATAAAAAATCCCATAATGGAGGACACAAAAGAACGGAATGACGCTCAAAGGTATTCTATGAGTAATATTAAAAAAAAAAAAAAAAAGGAGGGTCAGTGGCTTAATGGATACTAATTAGTATTCTTCTCAGCCCTTCTAGACCTAAGACTTCAGATGGACGACAGTCTCAAAGAACATCAGGAAATTATTATTCACGTTCGTCATATCACTCTACTAGAAAAAGTCGTTCAAAATCTTGTCATGCAACTCCACAAAATTATTACAGGTCAAGATCAAGATCAAAAAGGCGCTCGCCCACTCCTCCAAGAAGACAATCCCCGCCAAGACCACATTCGTCTGACGGCTGGATGTGTGACAGAAGGGAGCGATTCTGATGAAAATCGTATGTGAGAGATGTCTGGAAGAAAACACTACTAATACTTCAGAAGACTCTTCTAGAGTTCTTCAGTTTATCAGACAGGCTGTAAGGGAAGAAATAGCGTCTCAGGTATCGGCCAATACTTCCGTACCCACTACTGCGGTTTATCAAGATCTGTCTACTTCTCATACTGCTGTGGCGCCTGAAGCAGTTATCCCAATGGATGCACAGCTTTCAGAGGACTCTAATTCAGATTCAGAAGAACCAATTTCTTTTCAATTTGCATTAGTTGAACCATTAATTAAAGCGATTAAAGAATCATTACAATGGACTGATCCAGAGGAGGAATCTTCTGACGTTGGAAAGTATTATCTGCAATTAACTAAAGTTGGTCCTACATTTCCTCTCTTGAAATAAATTAAAGGGATTATGGATGAAGAGTGGAAAAAAGTGGAAGGAAAAGCATCTTTTACTAACAGATGGGCAAAACTATATCCTTTAAGAGACTCTGACGCACATTCTTTACAATCTGCTCCAGCAGTGGATGCATCTGTGTCGAACCTAGCAAAGTATGTAACTACCTTTGGAGGACTCTGTCACGTTCAAGGATCCTCTGGATCGCAAAATGGAAAGTGAATTGAGGAAAACGTACTTATTCGCTGGTGTTGCTTGCAAAACATCTATTGCACTTACTTCCTTGTCCCGTGCCATGAAAATATGGACGAATAATATAGAAGAAGCCGTTAGATCAGGAGCTGATATTGAACAAATCGTTTCAGCCTTAGAAGATTTTAAAAAATTGCTTCTGACTTCGTAGGAGAGGCAGCTATAGACGGAGTCCAAGCTTCTTCAAGAGCAATGTTATCTACTGTGACCACTAGAAAAGCTCTTTGGCTGCGACTATGGAACGCTGACGCAACCTCAAAACAAACATGGGTAAAAATTCCCTACAATAGGAAGGCTCTTTTTGGAGAGAAGCTGGATTCAGCGATTTCAAGAAAGACAGGAGGAAAGTCGGGTGATATCCCTCAAGACAGAAAGATGAGAAAGCAACATTTTTCACAAAAGCCTCAATTTCAAAAGTATGGAATATCTGGTCATACAAACCTGGAAAAGAGTATCAAAGGAGATGGCAAGGTGCTCAATTGTCTTTAACAAAGACGGCAAAGTCTTCCTCGACGAGGCGTCAGGCTCAGGGGAAATCTTTTTGAGGCCTTGTCCGCCCACACTCTACCGGTTGGTGCCTAAGGAGGTTACGTTTCTTGCTCGAGTGTGGGTGGCCACAAAAGCACGGCCACAAATGGGAGTTCAAAACAGTTCCTAGGAACATCTTTCTCCCCACACGTCTTCCATCCTCAAAAGAAAAGAGGTCATGTCTAGTTCAATATATAAGACAATTAGTGCTACAGAAAGCAGTCCGAGAGGTTCCGGCCTCACAAAAAGGCAAGGGATTTTACTCTCCTCTCTTTTTAGTTGCAAAGAAGACCGGAGATTGGAGACCTGTAATAGACTTAAAAAAGTTGAACAAGCACATTTATTTACCAAAATTCAAAATGGAATCTCTACAATCGATAATACTGTCAATCCAACCCAACGATTTTATGGTCTCCAAAGATCTAAAAGATGCCTATTTTCACATTCCAAGCCATCCCCGATTTCAGCAATATCTAAGGTTAATACTTCAAGATCTACACCTGCAGTTTATAGTTCTCCCGTTCGGTCTTTCCACGTCTCCGAGGACCTTTTCCAAGGTACTACAAGCACCTATTGCCCTTCTCAGACAGGACGGGATCCAGATCTTTCATTATCTGAATGACATATTGATTGTGTCACGGTCCCGGAAACAACTTCTAACAGACACGGAGACTGCCTTAGCCCTTCTACAGGAATTGGGCTGGATAATCAATGTTCAGAAGAGTCAGCTAACACCTACCAGAACCATGACTTATCTTGGAGAATTCTTCGACACAATCAAAAATACAGTGTCGCTGCCTGTGCCTGCTAAAAAAATCCCAACGATACTCCAATGGGTTCAGAAAGTCCTTTCAGCCACTTAACTTTCAGCCAGACAGTGTCTTCAACTCCTTGGAACCCTGGCTGCAACAATTCCAATGATTCGTTGGGCACATGGGCATATGAGGGGGTTTCAACTTCCTTTTCTTCTTCAGTGGGACAAAAAGGTCATGAACGAGTCGATAAAGATTCTGCCACTAATGAAAGATTCCCTTCTTTGGTGGACACAGGTGGAACATCTGCAGAGAGGATTCTCTCTTCTACCGTTACCATAAGTAGATGTGATTACAGACGCCAGTCTTTTCGGGTGGGGAGCATGGTGTCAAGATCAAGCAGTTCAAGCACACTGGCCCTATCAACCTGTTATGAAAAATTCAAACTTCTTAGAGTTGAGAGCAGCCTGGAAGCATTCTCTCACTATCTCTGAGGGAAACCGGTGTGCATAAGGACGGACAATTCAACCACAGTAGCTTATATTCAGAACCAAGGTGGAACACACAGTCAAATCTTTTCTCAGGAAGCAGCTCTACTGTTGTCTTGGGCGGAGAAAAATCTCCTACATCTCAAAGCGGTTCACATTCCAGGTCGTCTGAATACGAAAGCAGATTTTCTGTCGAGAAACATTATAGACAACAACGAGTGGTCACTCAACCAGGAATCATTTCAACGAATCACTCAAATTTTTGGAGTTCCACAAATAGACCTCTTCGCCTCGACTTGCAACAACAAACTTCCTAATTTTTTCTCCCGTTTTCCTTCTCTTGCTGTGGATGCATTGTCCCAACCATGGCCTCCTGTTCTACTATATGCTTTTCCTCCGGTGCCTCTAATCTTTCGCTTCCTGCGCAAGACAATGTTGGAGAAGGCAACAGTGCTGGCAGTCTTGCCTTACTGGCCAAACAGACTCTGGTTTCCTCTTCTATTACAGTTAGCCCAGTTTCAACCACTGTTTCTCAAGAGCTCTCTGACCTTACTAATCCAAGGGGAATTTCTCCATCTGGCTCCAGACAAGCTTCATCTAGCAGCATGGATGTTGAAGGGCAGAGGTTTGCAAACCTAGGCTGTTCATGGGCCGTGGTGGACACTTTGTTAAAAGCTAGGAAACCCTCTACGAACATTGTTTAAAAGAAAGTATGGGAAAAGTTCGTGGATTATGCTTCAAAATATAACTTTCTTTATCAGCTTCAGTATCTAATGTTTTGGAGTTTCTCCAGGCTGGTTTGGAGATGGGTCTAAGCTACAATACCTTGAAGGTACAAGTAACAGCACTTTCCTCTCTCTCAGGGGAAAAGTGGGCATTGAATCCTGTAGTTAAACAGTTTTTGAAGGCCACATTAAGTTAAAACCACCTAAAAGAAATTTTTACCCAAAGTGGGATTTGCCAATTGTGCTGGACTATTTAAGTTCTGCTCCTTTCTGTCCACTGGAGAACTGCTCCTTGACTAATCTAACATACAAGTTAGCTTTTCTTCTAGCAATTACATTCGCAAGAAGAGTTTTGGAGATTCATGCTTTGGGTTCCTCTGATCCCTACATTGTGTTTTACTACGACAGAGTAGTCTTAAGACCAGTCCTAGAGTTCTTACCGAAAGTTGTCACTGTTTTTCACCTAGACAATGAATGGACTCTTCCAGCTTTCTTTGATAAAGAAAATCCTTCTACTCCTCATCTACTAGACATAGTCTCCTTCAGGGGCAAATCCAGGATTTTCAAGGGGGGGATTCCTGATAGGTCTCTTTTGGCAAGCCGCGCACTACCGCACATGCGTTTGCCCACAAAATCCACATGATGCACAGCATTTCTCCACAAAATACACACAATGCGCAGTGTTTCCCTACAAAATACACATGATGCAGTAGTGTTTCGCAGTGGCAGTGATTAAGTAGCCAGATAACCCCCCTTTATTATGGATAACAAAATTACCCAACCAATCTTTAGTATAGGTGACCAGATGACCCCCATTTATCACACAGGTAGCCAGATGAGCCCCCCCCCCCCAGTTAGGATAAGTAACCACACGATCCCAATTTATAGTATATAGCCAGATGACGCCCCGTTCAGTACATTCCCCCTTGTATTTCACCAGATCCCCCTTGTATATATAGCCAGTGTATATAGTCAGATCCCCTGTATATATAGCCAGAGATCCCCCCCCTGTATATAGCCATATACCCACTGTATGTAGCCAGATGCCTCCCCCTGCATATAGCCAGTGTATATAGCCAGATCCCCCTGCATATAGCCAGTGTATATAGCCAGATCCCCCTGCATATAGCCAGTGTATATAGCCAGATCCCCTGCATATAGCCAGATCCCCCTGCATATAGCCAGTGTATATAGCCAGATCCCCCTGCATATAGCCAGTGTATATAGCCAGATCCCCCTGCATATAGCCAGTGTGTATAGCCAGATCCACCTGCATATAGCCAGTGTATATAGCCAGATCCCCCTGCATAAAGCCAGTGTATATAGCCAGATCCCCCTGCATACAGCCAGTGTATATAGCCAGATCCACCTGCATATAGCCAGTGTATTTAGCCAGATCCCCCTGCATATAGCCAGTGTGTATAGCCAGATCCCCCTGAATATAGCCAGTGTATATAGCCAGATCCCCCTGCATATAGCCAGTGTGTATAGCCAGATCCCCCTGAATATAGCCAGTGTATATAGCCAGATCCCCCTGCATATAGCCAGTGTATATAGCCAGATCCCCCTGAATATAGCCAGTGTATATAGTCAGATCCCCCTGAATATAGCATGTGTATATAGCCAGATCCCCCTGCATACAGCCAGTGTATATAGCCAGATCCCCCTGCATATAGCCAGTGTGTATAGCCAGATCCCCCTGCATATAGCCAGTGTATATAGTCAGATCCCCCTGCATATAGCCAGTGTATATAGTCAGATCCCCCTGCATATAGCCAGTGTGTATAGCCAGATCCCCCTGAATATAGCCAGTGTATATAGCCAGATCCCCCTGCATATAACCAGTGTATATAGTCAGATACCCCTGAATATAGCCAGTGTATATAGCCAGATCCCCCTGCATACAGCCAGTGTATATAGCCAGATCCACCTGCATATAGCCAGTGTATATAGCCAGATCCACCTGCATATAGCCCCTGTGTATAGCCCGATCCCCCTGCATATAGCCAGTGTATATAGTCAGATCCACCTGCATATAGCCAGTGTATATAGTCAGATCCCCCTGCATATAGCCAGTGTGTATATCCAGATCCCCCTGCATATAGCCAGTGTATATAGTCATATCCCCCTGCATATAGCCAGTGTATATAGTCAGATCCCCCTGCATATAGCCAGTGTGTATAGCCAGATCCCCCTGAATATAGCCAGTGTATATAGCCAGATCCACCTGCATATAGCCAGTGTATATAGCCAGATCCCCCTGCATATAGCCAGTGTATATAGCCAGATCCCCCTGCATATAGCCAGTGTATATAGCCAGATCCACCTGCATATAGCCAGTGTATATAGCCAGATCCCCCTGCAAATTGCCAGTGTGTATAGCCAGATCCCCCTGAATATAGCCAGTGTATATAGCCAGATCCCCCTGCATATAGCCAGTGTATATAGCCAGATCCACCTGCATATAGCCAGTGTATATAGCCAGATCCCCCTGCATATAGCCAGTGTGTATAGCCAGATCCCCCTGAATATAGCCAGTGTATATAGCCAGATCCCCCTGCATATAGCCAGTGTGTATAGCCAGATCCCCCTGAATATAGCCAGTGTATATAGCCAGATCCACCTGCATATAGCCAGTGTATATAGCCAGATCCCCCTGCATATAGCCAGTGTGTATAGCCAGATCCCCCTGAATATAGCCAGTGTATATAGCCAGATCCCCCTGCATATAGCCAGTGTGTATAGCCAGATCCCCTGAATATAGCCAGTGTATATAGCCAGATCCCCCTGCATATAGCCAGTGTATATAGCCAGATCCCCCTGCATATAGCCAGTGTATATAGCCAGATCCCCCTGCATACAGCCAGTGTATATAGCCAGATCCCCCTGCATATAGCCAGTGTGTATAGCCAGATCCCCCTGCACATAGCCAGTGTATATAGTTAGATCCCCCTGCATATAGCCAGTGTGTATAGCCAGATCCCCCTGAATATAGCCAGTGTATATAGCCAGATCCCCCTGCATATAACCAGTGTATATAGTCAGATCCCCCTGAATATAGCCAGTGTGTATAGCCAGATCCCCCTGAATATAGCCAATGTATATAGTCTGATCCTCCTGAATATAGCCAGTGTATATAGCCAGATCCCCCTGCATACAGCCAGTGTATATAGCCAGATCCCCCTGCATATAGCCAGTGTGTATAGCCAGATCCCCCTGCATATAGCCAGTGTATATAGTCAGATCCCCCTGCATATAGCCAGTGTATATAGCCAGATCCCCCTGCATATAGCCAGTGTATATAGCCAGATCCCCCTGAATATAGCCAGTGTATATAGTCTGATCCTCCTGAATATAGCCAGTGTATATAGCCAGATCCCCCTGCATACAGCCAGTGTATATAGCCAGATCCCCCTGCATATAGCCAGTGTGTATAGCCAGATCCCCCTGCATATAGCCAGTGTATATAGTCAGATCCCCCTGCATATAGCCAGTGTGTATAGCCAGATCCCCCTGCATATAGCCAGTGTATATAGTCATATCCCCCTGCATATAGCCAGTGTATATAGACAGATCCCCCTGCATATAGCCAGTGTGTATAGCCAGATCCCCTGAATATAGCCAGTGTATATAGCCAGATACCCCTGCATATAGCCAGTGTATATAGCCAGATCCCCCTGCATATAGCCAGTGTATATAGCCAGATCCACCTGCATATAGCCAGTGTATATAGCCAGATCCCCCTGCATATAGCCAGTGTATATAGTCTGATCCTCCTGAATATAGCCAGTGTATATAGCCAGATCCCCCTGCATACAGCCAGTGTATATAGCCAGATCCCCCTGCATATAGCCAGTGTGTATAGCCAGATCCCCCTGAATATAGCCAGTGTATATAGCCAGATCCCCCTGCATATAGCCAGTGTGTATAGCCAGATCCCCCTGAATATAGCCAGTGTATATAGCCAGATCCCCCTGCATATAACCAGTGTATATAGTCATATCCCCCTGAATATAGCCAGTGTGTATAGCCAGATCCCCCTGCATATAGCCAGTGTATATAGCCAGATCCACCTGCATATAGTCAGTGTATATAGCCATATCCCCCTGCATATAGCTATAGCCAGATCCCCCTGAATATAGCCAGTGTATATAGCCAGATCCCCCTGCATATAGCCAGTGTGTATAGCCAGATCCCCCTGAATATAGCCAATGTATATAGCCATATCCCCCTGCATATAGCCAGTGTATATAGCCAGATCCCCCTGCATATAGCCAGTGTATATAGCCAGATCCCCCTGAATATAGCCAGTGTATATAGTCTGATCCTCCTGAATATAGCCAGTGTATATAGCCAGATCCCCCTGCATACAGCCAGTGTATATAGCCAGATGCCCCTGCATATAGCCAGTGTGTATAGTCAGATCCCCGTGCATATAGCCAGTGTGTATAGCCAGATCCCCCTGAATATAGCCAGTGTATATAGCCAGATCCCCCTGCATATAGCCAGTGTATATAGTCAGATCCCCCTGAATATAGCCAGTGTATATAGCCAGATCCCCCTGCATATAGCCAGTGTATATAGCCAGATCCCCCTGCATATAGCCAGTGTATATAGTCAGATCCCCCTGCATATAGCCAGTGTGTATAGCCAGATCCCCCTGAATATAGCCAGAGTATATAGCCAAATCCCCCAGCATATAGCCAGTGTATATAGTCAGATCCCCCTGAATATAGCCAGTGTATATAGCCAGATCCCCCTGCATATAGCCATTGTGTATAGCCAGATCCCCCTGCATATAGCCAGTGTATATAGTCAGATCCCCCTGCATACAGCCAGTGTATATAGTCAGATCCCCCCTGTATATATAGCCAGTTGAACCCCCCTCTCTCCCTCTCACATATGGTGGATCATGGAATGGCTGGCTGGCTGGCTTCCAAATATCCCCCCCTCCCCGCCCTGCCTCTCAGTGAGCCCTGGCTGCACTTGCCTTATCAAGACTCCAGCTCATCCGCATACTCTGATGTCCAATGGCCTTCAGGGGGGGGAGCGTGGCTGCTGCGGCTGGATGACGTGGTGACGTCACGTTAGAGCCAGGATGAAAGGTAACCAACTAGCCATGGAGACCTGGGACGCCATCACCCCCGCCTAGGAAGGTAATGTATCTCTGCGCTGCCCCCCTAGTACCCCCGCTCTCATACCACCAGTCAGAGAGACCCTCCCCCAGGGGCGTAACTAGAAATCACAGGGTCCCCCTGCGAAAATGAGGATGGGGCCCTCCCCATAGGCACCAAATAATCGTAATGGGGCAGCATTTCAATATAAAATAATCCTAATGCAGCAATGTTTCACTAGAAAATAATCCTCATGCAGCAATGTTTCACTAGAAAATAATCCTAATGCAGCAATGTTTCACTAGAAAATAATCCTAATGCAGCAATGTTTCACCAGAAATGAATCGTAAATTGGGCAGCATTTCACCAGAAATGAATCGTAAAATGGGCAGCATTTCACCAGAAATGAATCGTAAATAGGGCAGCATTTCACCATAAAATGATCGTAAAGTGGGCAGCATTTCACCATAAAATACTCGTAAAGTGGGCAGCATTTCACTATAAAATAATCATAAAGTGGGCAGCATTTCACTAGAAATTAATCATAAATTGAGCAGCATTTACCTATAAAATAATCGTAAAGTGGGCAGAATTTCACCATAAAATAATTGTAAAGTGGGCAGCAGTCACCAGAAAAAAATCGTAATGTGGGCAGGAGTCATCAGAAAATAATCGTAATGTGGGCAGCAGCCATCAGAAAATAATCGTAATGTGGGCAGCAGCCAGCAGTCATCAGAAAATAATCGTAATGTGGGCAGGAGTCACCAGAAAATAATCGTAAAGTGGGCAGCAGTCACCAGAAAATCACAATGTGGGCAGCAGGCACCAGAAAATACACATGATGCAGTAGTGTTTCGCAGTGGCAGTGATTAAGTAGCCAGATAACCCCCCTTTATTATGGATAACAAAATTACCCCACCAATCTTTAGTATAGGTGACCAGATGACCCCCATTTATCACACAGGTAGCCAGATGAGCCCCCCCCCCCCCCCAGTTAGGATAAGTAACCACATGATCCCAATTTATAGTATATAGCCAGATGACGCCCCGTTCAGTACATTCCCCCTTATATTTCACCAGATCCCCCTTGTATATATAGCCAGTGTATATAGTCAGATCCCCTGTATATATAGCCAGAGATCCCCCCCCTGTATATAGCCATATACCCACTGTATGTAGCCAGATGCCTCCCCCTGCATATAGCCAGTGTATATAGCCAGATCCCCCTGCATATAGCCAGTGTATATAGCCAGATCCCCCTGCATATAGCCAGTGTATATAGCCAGATCCCCTGCATATAGCCAGATCCCCCTGCATATAGCCAGTGTATATAGCCAGATCCCCCTGCATATAGCCAGTGTATATAGCCAGATCCCCCTGCATACAGCCAGTGTATATAGCCAGATCCCCCTGCATATAGCCAGTGTGTATAGCCAGATCCACCTGCATATAGCCAGTGTATATAGCCAGATCCCCCTGCATAAAGCCAGTGTATATAGCCAGATCCCCCTGCATACAGCCAGTGTATATAGCCAGATCCACCTGCATATAGCCAGTGTATTTAGCCAGATCCCCCTGCATATAGCCAGTGTGTATAGCCAGATCCCCCTGAATATAGCCAGTGTATATAGCCAGATCCCCCTGCATATAGCCAGTGTGTATAGCCAGATCCCCCTGAATATAGCCAGTGTATATAGCCAGATCCCCCTGCATATAGCCAGTGTATATAGCCAGATCCCCCTGAATATAGCCAGTGTATATAGTCAGATCCCCCTGAATATAGCATGTGTATATAGCCAGATCCCCCTGCATACAGCCAGTGTATATAGCCAGATCCCCCTGCATATAGCCAGTGTGTATAGCCAGATCCCCCTGCATATAGCCAGTGTATATAGTCAGATCCCCCTGCATATAGCCAGTGTATATAGTCAGATCCCCCTGCATATAGCCAGTGTGTATAGCCAGATCCCCCTGAATATAGCCAGTGTATATAGCCAGATCCCCCTGCATATAACCAGTGTATATAGTCAGATACCCCTGAATATAGCCAGTGTATATAGCCAGATCCCCCTGCATACAGCCAGTGTATATAGCCAGATCCACCTGCATATAGCCAGTGTATATAGCCAGATCCACCTGCATATAGCCCGTGTGTATAGCCCGATCCCCCTGCATATAGCCAGTGTATATAGTCAGATCCACCTGCATATAGCCAGTGTATATAGTCAGATCCCCCTGCATATAGCCAGTGTGTATATCCAGATCCCCCTGCATATAGCCAGTGTATATAGTCATATCCCCCTGCATATAGCCAGTGTATATAGTCAGATCCCCCTGCATATAGCCAGTGTGTATAGCCAGATCCCCCTGAATATAGCCAGTGTATATAGCCAGATCCACCTGCATATAGCCAGTGTATATAGCCAGATCCCCCTGCATATAGCCAGTGTATATAGCCAGATCCCCCTGCATATAGCCAGTGTATATAGCCAGATCCACCTGCATATAGCCAGTGTATATAGCCAGATCCCCCTGCATATTGCCAGTGTGTATAGCCAGATCCCCCTGAATATAGCCAGTGTATATAGCCAGATCCCCCTGCATATAGCCAGTGTATATAGCCAGATCCACCGGCATATAGCCAGTGTATATAGCCAGATCCCCCTGCATATAGCCAGTGTGTATAGCCAGATCCCCCTGAATATAGCCAGTGTATATAGCCAGATCCCCCTGCATATAGCCAGTGTGTATAGCCAGATCCCCCTGAATATAGCCAGTGTATATAGCCAGATCCACCTGCATATAGCCAGTGTATATAGCCAGATCCCCCTGCATATAGCCAGTGTGTATAGCCAGATCCCCCTGAATATAGCCAGTGTATATAGTCATATCCCCCTGCATATAGCCAGTGTATATAGACAGATCCCCCTGCATATAGCCAGTGTGTATAGCCAGATCCCCTGAATATAGCCAGTGTATATAGCCAGATACCCCTGCATATAGCCAGTGTATATAGCCAGATCCCCCTGCATATAGCCAGTGTATATAGCCAGATCCACCTGCATATAGCCAGTGTATATAGCCAGATCCCCCTGCATATAGCCAGTGTATATAGTCTGATCCTCCTGAATATAGCCAGTGTATATAGCCAGATCCCCCTGCATACAGCCAGTGTATATAGCCAGATCCCCCTGCATATAGCCAGTGTGTATAGCCAGATCCCCCTGAATATAGCCAGTGTATATAGCCAGATCCCCCTGCATATAGCCAGTGTGTATAGCCAGATCCCCCTGAATATAGCCAGTGTATATAGCCAGATCCCCCTGCATATAACCAGTGTATATAGTCATATCCCCCTGAATATAGCCAGTGTGTATAGCCAGATCCCCCTGAATATAGCCAGTGTATACAGTCTGATCCTCCTGAATATAGCCAGTGTATATAGACAGATCCCCCTGCATACAGCCAGTGTATATAGCCAGATCCCCCTGCATATAGCCAGTGTGTATAGCCAGATCCCCCTGCATATAGCCAGTGTATATAGTCAGATCCCCCTGCATATAGCCATTGTATATAGCCAGATCCCCTGCATATAGCCAGTGTATATAGCCAGATCCCCCTGAATATAGCCAGTGTATATAGTCTGATCCTCCTGAATATAGCCAGTGTATATAGCCAGATCCCCCTGCATACAGCCAGTGTATATAGCCAGATCCCCCTGCATATAGCCAGTGTATATAGTCAGATCCCCCTGCATATAGCCAGTGTGTATAGCCAGATCCCCCTGCATATAGCCAGTGTATATAGTCATATCCCCCTGCATATAGCCAGTGTATATAGTCAGATCCCCCTGCATATAGCCAGTGTGTATAGCCAGATCCCCTGAATATAGCCAGTGTATATAGCCTGATCCACCTGCATATAGCCAGTGTATATAGCCAGATCCCCCTGCATATAGCCAGTGTATATAGCCAGATCCCCCTGCATATAGCCAGTGTATATAGCCAGATCCACCTGCATATAGCCAGTGTATATAGCCAGATCCCCCTGCATATAGCCAGTGTGTATAGCCAGATCCCCCTGAATATAGCCAGTGTATATAGCCAGATCCCCCTGCATACAGCCAGTGTATATAGCCAGATCCACCTGCATATAGTCAGTGTATATAGCCATATCCCCCTGCATATAGCTATAGCCAGATCCCCCTGAATATAGCCAGTGTATATAGCCAGATCCCCCTGCATATAGCCAGTGTGTATAGCCAGATCCCCCTGAATATAGCCAATGTATATAGCCATATCCCCCTGCATATAGCCAGTGTATATAGCCAGATCCCCCTGCATATAGCCAGTGTATATAGCCAGATCCCCCTGAATATAGCCAGTGTATATAGTCTGATCCTCCTGAATATAGCCAGTGTATATAGCCAGATCCCCCTGCATACAGCCAGTGTATATAGCCAGATGCCCCTGCATATAGCCAGTGTGTATAGTCAGATCCCCGTGCATATAGCCAGTGTGTATAGCCAGATCCCCCTGAATATAGCCAGTGTATATAGCCAGATCCCCCTGCATATAGCCAGTGTATATAGTCAGATCCCCCTGAATATAGCCAGTGTATATAGCCAGATCCCCCTGCATATAGCCAGTGTATATAGCCAGATCCCCCTGCATATAGCCAGTGTATATAGCCAGATCCCCCTGCATATAGCCAGTGTATATAGCCAGATCCCCCTGAATATAGCCAGTGTATATAGTCTGATCCTCCTGAATATAGCCAGTGTATATAGCCAGATCCCCCTGCATACAGCCAGTGTATATAGCCAGATGCCCCTGCATATAGCCAGTGTGTATAGTCAGATCCCCGTGCATATAGCCAGTGTGTATAGCCAGATCCCCCTGAATATAGCCAGTGTATATAGCCAGATCCCCCTGCATATAACCAGTGTATATAGTCAGATCCCCCTGAATATAGCCAGTGTATATAGCCAGATCCCCCTGCATATAGCCAGTGTATATAGCCAGATCCCCCTGCATATAGCCAGTGTATATAGCCAGATCCCCCTGCATATAGCCAGTGTATATAGTCAGATCCCCCTGCATATAGCCAGTGTGTATAGCCAGATCCCCCTGAATATAGCCAGAGTATATAGCCAAATCCCCCAGCATATAGCCAGTGTATATAGTCAGATCCCCCTGAATATAGCCAGTGTATATAGCCAGATCCCCCTGCATATAGCCATTGTGTATAGCCAGATCCCCCTGCATATAGCCAGTGTATATAGTCAGATCCCCCTGCATACAGCCAGTGTATATAGTCAGATCCCCCCTGTATATATAGCCAGATGAACCCCCCTCTCTCCCTCTCACATATGGTGGATCATGGAATGGCTGGCTGGCTGGCTTCCAAATATCCCCCCCTCCCCGCCCTGCCTCTCAGTGAGCCCTGGCTGCACTTGCCTTATCCAGACTCCAGCTCATCCGCATACTCTGATGTCCAATGGCCTTCAGGGGGGGGAGCGTGGCTGCTGCGGCTGGATGACGTGGTGACGTCACGTTAGAGCCAGGATGAAAGGTAACCAACTAGCCATGGAGACCTGGGACGCCATCACCCCCGCCTAGGAAGGTAATGTATCTCTGCGCTGCCCCCCTAGTACCCCCGCTCTCATACCGCCAGTCAGAGAGACCCTCCCCCAGGGGCGTAACTAGAAATCACAGGGTCCCCCTGCGAAAATGAGGATGGGGCCCTCCCCATAGGCACCAAATAATCGTAATGGGGCAGCATTTCACTATAAAATAATCCTAATGCAGCAATGTTTCACTAGAAAATAATCCTCATGCAGCAATGTTTCACTAGAAAATAATCCTAATGCAGCAATGTTTCACTAGAAAATAATCCTAATGCAGCAATGTTTCACCAGAAATGAATCGTAAATTGGGCAGCATTTCACCAGAAATGAATCGTAAAATGGGCAGCATTTCACCAGAAATGAATCGTAAATAGGGCAGCATTTCACCATAAAATGATCGTAAAGTGGGCAGCATTTCACCATAAAATACTCGTAAAGTGGGCAGCATTTCACTATAAAATAATCATAAAGTGGGCAGCATTTCACTAGAAATTAATCATAAATTGAGCAGCATTTACCTATAAAATAATCGTAAAGTGGGCAGAATTTCACCATAAAATAATTGTAAAGTGGGCAGCAGTCACCAGAAAAAAATCGTAATGTGGGCAGGCGTCATCAGAAAATAATCGTAATGTGGGCAGCAGCCATCAGAAAATAATCGTAATGTGGGCAGCAGCCAGCAGTCATCAGAAAATAATCGTAATGTGGGCAGGAGTCACCAGAAAATAATCGTAAAGTGGGCAGCAGTCACCAGAAAATCACAATGTGGGCAGCAGGCACCAGAAAATCGCAATGTGGGCTGCAGGCACCAGAAAATCGCAATGTGGGCAGCAGTTATCAGAAAATCGCAATGTGGGCAGCAGACACTAGAAAATCGTAATGTGGGCAGCAGACACCTGTAAATCACAATGTGGGCAGCAGTGACCAGAAAATCGTAATAACAATAACAATATTATTTATATAGCGCTTTTCTCCCTGGGGACTCAAAGCGCTGTGACCCTGCATTATGCAGTCTCAAAGGCTAGGGAAAAGAGGTGAGTTTTTAGCCTTTTTTTAAAGCTGTCCAGAGAGGAAGCCTCTCGTACTGATTGTGGAAGGGAGTTCCATAGAGTAGGGGCTGCGTAGGAAAAGGCCCGAGCACCAAATGTTAAGTGTATCCTGGGAATAATCAGCTTCATCTTGTTGGCAGAGCGGAGGGTGCGTGGAGGGGCATAAAGTTCCAATAGATCCGCTATGTATTTGGGTCCCATGTGGTGTAGAGCCTTGAATGTCAGCAGGCAGATCTTAAAATTGATTCTCCATTTTACTGGCAACCAGTGAAGAGTTTGCAGTACTGGAGTGATGTGTGAGCTGCGGGGGGCATTGCCTAGGAGTCTGGCTGCAGCATTCTGTACTAGCTGTAAGGGGCGCAGAACCTTTTTTGTAGATCCGATGAACAGGGCGTTGCTGTAGTCTAGTCGGGAGGATACAAATGCATGAACCAGGGCAGGTAGGTCTTCAGCTGGGATAAGGTGTTTGATTTTCGCTATATTTCTTAGATGGAAGAAGGAAGACTTGACGACAGCTGATATCTGCTGTTTGAGTTTTAGATTTCCATCCAGGATCACCCCAAGGTTTTGCACAAGTTTTTATACTGTACAGTATCTCCCCCAATTGCTAGTTTGAGGTGGTGAGCGTTTTGAACTTTATCCATCATGTGCGGACCACCTACCACCAACACCTCTGTTTTGTCAGAGTTCAGCCTCAGCCAGCTGGTTTTCATCCAATTTTGTAAATCCACTAGACACGCATTTATGGATGCTGATGGGTCTTGGGTGCCAGGCTTGAAGGACAGATACAGTTGTGTGTCATCTGCATAACAATGGTATCCTAGGCCATAGTTCTGGATTATTTTGCCCAGTGGGAGCATGTAGACTGCAAAGAGTAATGGTGATAGTACAGAACCCTGTGAAACTCCATAGGGAAGTGGCACTGGATTAGAGTAGTGTGTGCCCAGACATACTTGCTGTGTCCTGCCAGATAGGAAGGTCTGAAACCAGCTAAAAACAGTACCCCTTAGGCCACAGTAATTCTTCAGTCACTGGATTAGTATTTCATGATCCACAGTATCAAATGCTGCAGACAAGTCAAGAAGAATCAAAATTGAGCAATCACCCTTGTCCCTTGCAGTAAGTAGATCATTCATTACTCGGACTAATGCCGTTTCAGTGCTGTGCCTTTTCCTGAATCCTGACTGAAAAGTATCAAAGATGTTGTTATCTGTAAGCCTGGCTTCCAGCTGGTTGGCGACTACTTTCTCGATAACTTTTGATAGGAATGGTAAGTTCGCCACAGGTCTGTAGTTGGTTACAGAATCAGGATCTAGTGATGGTTTCTTCAAGAGGGGTTTTATGATTGCTTTCTTTAGTTCTTCTGGGAAAAGTCCACTTTGCAAGGAGCACTGAGTGATTTTGTGAAGTGCTGGCCTGATCAGCTCTGAGCACTGCATTAAGGATCCGGTTGGGCCAGGATCCAGGTCGCAGGTAGTGGGGCGGAGACTTTGAATGAGAATTCCAAAATCTTCTTCACTCAGAGTGTCAAAGACTTGCCATGGTGGTACGGTAGTAGGCAGTTGCAAAGTCCAGTGGTCAATTGATGTTGGTGTAATGCTGGCACGGATGGTAGACACCTTGTTTGTGAAGAAGGCAGAAAATTCTTCACACCTTTCCCTGGAGAATGTGGTGGGGGCTTTTAGGCAGGAAGGATTGCAGAGTGATTCCACTGTGTGGAAGAGATGACCAGCTCTGTTGCTGGCTGTAGATATTTTGTGCGAGATAAAGTCTGATTTTTTCTTGGTTATTGCTTGTTGGTATTGTCTGAGGTGTTGAATTAGGCTAGATTTGTGCTCCTCAGACCCTGATTTACGCCATTGTCTTTCAAGTCTGCGCCCTTTCTTTTTTAGATCCATGATGGTTTTGTCAAACCAATTAGCTTTCTGCTTTTTGGTTGCTGATTTGGTGCCCCATGGGGCAATTCTGTCAAGTGTTTCATATATTGTGTTGTTGTACTGGGTTACTAGAGTGTTTGGGCCCATTTGACTGTGAAGCAGATTTGTAAAATCCAGGTTGGCAGTTATCCTCTCCGATGTTAATTTATTCAGGGGACGGATTTTGATTGTTTCTTTAGGGAGCTGCTTGATAGGGTGATGTTCAATAGTAAACTGTACTATGTGATGGTCTGACCACACCACTGGGGTTACTGTTATGTTACTAAATGTCCATTCCAAGGTGGAACAGTAAGTCTAGCATATGCCCTCCTCTGTGGGTAGCAGATTTTACAACTTGTGTGAAGCCTAGTCCACCCATGAGATTTATTAGTTCATTTGCATTTTGTGATTGAGTGTTATCAGCCCAGACGTTGAAGTCACCAAGGATGATCCATCTCGGATAAGACAGAGTTAGCATTGCCAGAAGTTCTGAGAATTCCTGTAGGAATGGGTCAGCATCTCCGGGGGGACGATAAACCGCTAAAATTTTGAAGCCTTTACCAGCTGAGATCTGGGCACCTATACATTCAAAAGCCAACATTCAGAGCTGCAGAGTTGTTTTGCCACAAATTGCTACACCCCCTCCTCTGCGGTCTCGTCTTCCCTCAATAATGTGGGAAGCAGACACCTGAAAATCGCAATGTGGGCAGCAGTCATCAGAAAATCGTAATATGGGCAGCAGACACCTGAAAATCACAATGTGGGCAGCAGTGATCAGAAAATCGTAATGTGGGCAGCAGACACCTTAATATCACAATGTGGGCAGCAGTTACCAGAAAATCGCAATGTGGGCAGCAGGCACCAGAAAATCGCAATGTGGGCAGCAGTGACCAGAAAATTGTAATGTGGGCAGCAGACACCTGAAAATCGTAATGTGAGCAGCAGACACCTGAAAATCGTAATGTGGGCAGCAGACACCTGAAAATCGCAATGTGGGCAGCAGTGACCAGAAAATCGTAATGTGGGCAGCAGACACCTGAAAATCGTAATGTGGGCAGCAGTGACTAGAAAATCGTAATGTGGGCAGCAGACACCTGAAAATCGCAATGTGGGCAGCAGTGACCAGAAAATTGTAATGTGGGCAGCAGACACCTGAAAATCGTAATGTGGGCAGCAGAAACCAGAAAATCGTAATGTGGGCAGCAGACACCAGAAAATTGCAATGTGGGCAGCAGTGACTAGAAAATCGTAATGTGGGCAGCAGACACCTGAAAATCATAATGTGGGCAGCAGACACCTGAAAATCGCAATGTGGGCAGCAGTGACCAGAAAATCGTAATGTGGGCAGCAGACACCAGAAAATCGTAATGTGGGCATCAGACACCAGAAAATCGTAATGTGGGCAGCAGACACCTGAAAATCGCAATGTGGGGAGCAGTGACCAGAAAATCGTAATGTGGGCAGCAGACACCTGAAAATCGTAATGTGGGCAGCAAACACCAGAAAATCGTAATGTGGGCAGCAGACACCAGAAAATCGCAATGTGGGGAGCAGTGACCAGAAAATCGTAATGTGGGCAGCAGACACCTGAAAATCGTAATGTGGGCAGCAGACACCTGAAAATTGCAATGTGGGCAGCAGACACCTGAAAATTGCAATGTGGGCAGCAGTGACCAGAAAATGGTAATGTGGGCAGCAGTGACCAGAAAATGGTAATGTGGGCAGCAGACACCTGAAAATCGTAATGTGGGCAGCAGACACCTGAAAATCGTAATGTGGGCAGCAGACACCTTAAAATCACAATGTGGGCAGCAGTTACCAGAAAATCGCAATGTGGGCAGCAGGCACCAGAAAATCGCAATGTGGGCAGCAGACACCTGAAAATCACAATGTGGGCAGCAGTGACCAGAAAATCGTAATGTGGGCAGCAGACACCTGAAAATCACAATGTGTGCAGCAGACACCAGAAAATCGCAATGTGGGCAGCAGACACCAGAAAATCGCAATGTGGGCAGCAGTTACCAGAAAATCGCAATGTGGGCAGCAGGCACCAGAAAATCGCAATGTGGGCAGCAGTGACTAGAAAATCATAATGTGGGCAGCAGACACCTGAAAATCGCAATGTGGGCAGCAGACACCTGAAAATCGCAATGTGGGCAGCAGTGACCAGAAAATCGTAATGTGAGCAGCAGACACCTGAAAATCGTAATGTGGGCAGCAGACACCTGAAAATCGCAATGTGGGCAGCAGTGACCAGAAAATCGCAATGTGGGCAGCAGACACCTGAAAATCGTAATGTGGGCAGCAGTGACTAGAAAATCGTAATGTGGGCAGCAGACACCTGAAAATCGCAATGTGGGCAGCAGTGACCAGAAAATTGTAATGTGGGCAGCAGACACCTGAAAATCGTAATGTGGGCAGCAGAAACCAGAAAATCGTAATGTGGGCAGCAGACACCAGAAAATTGCAATGTGGGCAGCAGTGACTAGAAAATCGTAATGTGGGCAGCAGACACCTGAAAATCATAATGTGGGCAGCAGACACCTGAAAATCGCAATGTGGGCAGCAGTGACCAGAAAATCGTAATGTGGGCAGCAGACACCAGAAAATCGTAATGTGGGCATCAGACACCAGAAAATCGTATTGTGGGCAGCAGACACCTGAAAATCGCAATGTGGGGAGCAGTGACCAGAAAATCGTAATGTGGGCAGCAGACACCTGAAAATCGTAATGTGGGCAGCAAACACCAGAAAATCGTAATGTGGGCAGCAGACACCAGAAAATCGCAATGTGGGCAGCAGTGACCAGAAAATCGTAATGTGGGCAGCAGACACCTGAAAATCGTAATGTGGGCAGCAGACACCTGAAAATTGCAATGTGGGCAGCAGACACCTGAAAATTGCAATGTGGGCAGCAGTGACCAGAAAATGGTAATGTGGGCAGCAGTGACCAGAAAATGGTAATGTGGGCAGCAGACACCTGAAAATCGTAATGTGGGCAGCAGACACCTGAAAATCGTAATGTGGGCAGCAGACACCTTAAAATCACAATGTGGGCAGCAGTTACCAGAAAATCGCAATGTGGGCAGCAGGCACCAGAAAATCGCAATGTGGGCAGCAGACACCTGAAAATCACAATGTGGGCAGCAGTGACCAGAAAATCGTAATGTGGGCAGCAGACACCTGAAAATCACAATGTGTGCAGCAGACACCAGAAAATCGCAATGTGGGCAGCAGACACCAGAAAATCGCAATGTGGGCAGCAGTTACCAGAAAATCGCAATGTGGGCAGCAGGCACCAGAAAATCGCAATGTGGGCAGCAGTGACTAGAAAATCATAATGTGGGCAGCAGACACCTGAAAATCGCAATGTGGGCAGCAGACACCTGAAAATCGCAATGTGGGCAGCAGTGACCAGAAAATCGTAATGTGAGCAGCAGACACCTGAAAATCGTAATGTGGGCAGCAGACACCTGAAAATCGCAATGTGGGCAGCAGTGACCAGAAAATCGTAATGTGGGCAGCAGACACCTGAAAATCGTAATGTGGGCAGCAGTGACTAGAAAATCGTAATGTGGGCAGCAGACACCTGAAAATCGCAATGTGGGCAGCAGTGACCAGAAAATTGTAATGTGGGCAGCAGACACCTGAAAATCGTAATGTGGGCAGCAGAAACCAGAAAATCGTAATGTGGGCAGCAGACACCAGAAAATTGCAATGTGGGCAGCAGTGACTAGAAAATCGTAATGTGGGCAGCAGACACCTGAAAATCATAATGTGGGCAGCAGACACCTGAAAATCGCAATGTGGGCAGCAGTGACCAGAAAATCGTAATGTGGGCAGCAGACACCAGAAAATCGTAATGTGGGCATCAGACACCAGAAAATCGTAATGTGGGCAGCAGACACCTGAAAATCGCAATGTGGGGAGCAGTGACCAGAAAATCGTAATGTGGGCAGCAGACACCTGAAAATCGTAATGTGGGCAGCAAACACCAGAAAATCGTAATGTGGGCAGCAGACACCAGAAAATCGCAATGTGGGCAGCAGTGACCAGAAAATCGTAATGTGGGCAGCAGACACCTGAAAATCGTAATGTGGGCAGCAGACACCTGAAAATCGTAATGTGGGCAGCAGACACCTGAAAATCATAATGTGGGCAGCAGACACCTGAAAATCATAATGTGGGCAGCAGACACCTGAAAATCACAATGTAGGCAGCAGACACTAGAAAAAAAAATGCACCTGTGAAAAAAAACCAATTCACTTACCTGACAGAAGTCTTCTCCTCTCCTGGCATCTGGCGTGCAGCTCCCCGACGATCCTCCTGCAGCACATCTCCCGCGCTGACAGGCAGAGTGCAGGGCTACGGCAAGATGGCTCCCGAAGCCCTGTACTGGAGACACAAATAGTCTCCAGAGCAGGGCTTCGGCAGCCATCTTTCCGTAGCCCTGCTCTGCCTCCGGGAGACTGCGGGGAAGAAGTTATACACCTGGCTGGGGGGTCCCGCAAACGGGAGGGCGACAGCGCTCCCCCCCCACATGGCTGGCGGGCCCCGGGCAGCGGCGCACACACATGAGCAGGCGGCAGCTGCACTATAACATTCAGTGGCTGCCGCTGCTCAGATTCCGGAGGCACTTCCGGTCTAGGTGCGAGGGGGTGGTTCCAGACACCCGGAACACCCCCTTCCATGCGCCAGTGTCCTTACTGCAACAATATTTACAATTATCTCAGCTGTTTAGACGTTCTCAATGTTTAGTGCTTGTCCCTGTTGGGTACAGAAAAGGGAAAGAGGCTACTACAAGAACAATTGATACATGGATTCAAAAGACTATATGTAATACCTATAGATCTAAAGGACTTACTCCTCCTCACCATATTGCGGCCCATTTGACCAGGGGCATAGCATCTTCCTGGGCTTCATGGCAGCATACGAACACACCCAGTTGGGAGGACGATAGTTACAAGAATAGTGGTCAATGCTTACTCAAAGATCTTATAGTTATGATGTCCAATAGGGTTAAGGGGCGGGGCCATAACCCATATATGCTGGCATGGAATTGCACCAGGAAAGGAAAATTTCCTTTAGGTAAGTATCTTAAATTTTCCAATATATATATATATATATATATATATATATATATATATATATATATATATATATATATATATATATATATATATATACACTAGCCGACCCGCGGCGTAGCATACGCCGCATAAAGGGGTATAGGGCAGGAGGGGGTATTGGGCACAGCATTGGGGAGGGGGGTCGGACCCCCCTCAACTGGGTCCCCCATGTGTGCTCCCCCTCCAGCTTAAGCTCAGCAGGAAGCCCCCCCCCCCCTCACCTGGGTCCCCCATGTGCACTCCCCCTCCAGCTTAAGCTCAGCAGGATCCCCCCCCCCCTCACCTGGGTCCACCATGTGCGCTCCCCCTCCTGCTTAAGCACAGTAGCAGCCCCCACTATTAGTAAGAGGCAGTGGGCGGGGATGCCTCACCTCTTCCGTGTTCCAGCGTGCGTTCCACTGTTGTCACTTCCTGCAATGCTGCCCACTGTATTGGTGTAATTTGCCTTTTTAAAAAATAAGGAAATCTGCAATAATTCAGCTATAAGTGAACATTTGTAGTTACCCACAATGCACTGCTACTAAATATGCCAATTATTCCTTTTCACCCTTAGTAACCCAAGCTAGCATCCAGAACCACTGGTGTATAGCAAGCCTATAGCTTTAAATTTTACACAGCCACATCAAACTCACATGTGATAACCTGTTTCAGACTATTAGTCCTCATCTGTACATGGCAAATATCGGTATGGCTTTATGTGATAGGGCTTGGACCAGTACAACAGAGTAACCAAGCAGCTCAGGGTGACCCAAATCACTCGGAATGTATAGGGGGATAAAAGGGACCAAAAAGACCTTCTACTAAAAAAATCAAAGCTTGGTGTAATTTGGCTTCTTAAAACAGAAGAAAATCTGCAATAATTCAGCTATAAGTGAACATTTGTGGTTACCCACAATGCACCGCTACAAAATATGCAAATTATTCCTTTTCATCCTTGGTAAGTCAAGCAAGCCTATGGGCCTGATTCACAAAGCGGTGCAAACTGTTTAGCACGGGTGTGTGCTAAACAGTTAGCACGTGAAGTGCCGTTTGCAGTCTTTTGCGCGCGCAAAGTGCCACGATTTGCGCGATCACTGTCTTTTGTGCACACAATTTGCCACAAATCACAGCATTTGTGCGCGCAAAAGTCCACATATGTCACTTCACGTGCTAAACAGTTTGCACTGCTTTGTGAATCAGGCCCTATAGCTTTAAATTTTACACAGTCATATCAAACCCACATGTGACAGCCTATTTCAGACTTTTGGTCCTCATCAGTACATAGCAGGGATTGATATGGCTGTATGAGATAGGGCTTGGACCAGTATAACAGAGTAACCAAGCAGCTCAGGGTGACCCAAACTACTAAGAATGTATAGGAGGATAAAAGAGACCAAAAAGCCCTCCAACTAAAAAAAAGCAAAGCTTGGTGTAATTTTCCTTCTTAAAACAGAAGCAAATCTGCAATAATTCAGCTATAAGTGAACATTTGTGGTTACCCACAATGCACTGCTACTGAATATGCAAATTATCCCTCTTTGCCCTTGGGTTGATATGACACTACTTCTTCTTCTTCCTGCTTGGACCAGCCCCTTCTTCTTGCTTGGACCAGCCCTGGGGGCAGGGCACTACTTCTTCTTCTTGCTTGAAGGTTGAGGCACTTACTCTATTATATATATATATATATATATATATATATATATATATATATATATATATATATATATATATATATTTCTTTATATAACAGTGTTTTCAAATTAGGTACACTGACCTTATAAGTATATATGTACATAAAAAAAATCTGTCTTTACATTTTACATGTCTAGCCCGTATTTATTCTATATGATAGATATTACTTACTGTGCTTCATCGTACTACATTCTACATTGTACAATTTAAAATCATATTGAACAAAATCTTTCAAAGCTAGTTTATGTGTTTGCATTTGCTGAAGCTCACACTACTAAAAATTGCAGGTCAGAAGACCTGCTCTTTCATATAAGAGTCTACCTTTGTTCTGAATGTATCACACAAAGGTCCATAGAAAATCAGAATCTGAGGACTCAACAAAAGAGAGACACAGCTGAAGTCAAGGGCACAGGCACACGTTCAAAGAATGGAAATATCGGAGGCCTACATAAGAGGAGCTAAATAAAAATGAAATCCACACAGCACAGTACAGAACAGACATCAATTATGTTTACATCATTAAAAGCAGTCAAATGTCAAAGCCGCAGATTATTAAACTAAAAATGGTCTTTTATAAATGTTCAATGACATGCCTTCAATTACATTGGGGCCATGTTATCATCTGTGCTGGAACTGCAATGCTGAACTCTTAAATTTTTTTTTACCCTGATCTTTTACTCTGCATTCAGCACCACAGCCTCTGCTAAATGCAGTAAATGTGCAGTACCATTAGTGCTACCACGCTGAAATATAGCCCAGGAAAATCACACCTCTCCAAAATAACTTATTATATTACTTTAAATATAATATACCTTACCAATCTTGTTAGTTACCCTTTGGGTTAATGAAATCCCAATATTAAATCAGTTTCTTACTTTTTTTTTCTCAAACAAACTCACACAAAGCAGCTAAGCAATTATTTAATCAATCAATTTATTTATTTGCAGCTGCATTTTTAAAAGGCTCATTATAGAAAAGCAGAGACTAATTAAACCAGCGCATAATTCCAATTATCCACAAGCTGCTGTCTAAGCTCCCATAACATAAAACCTGGCAGGAATCTATGATGAAAGAAAGTCTCTTTTAAATGCTCGCCTGATCCATACTCCTTTGTTAACAGTGGATCCACATGGGGAAAACAGTGCAGGGAAATGTATTTATGAATACACAAAAGAGGAGCAATGCTACAATATTTGAGCAAAACTTGTTGTAAATAGGGGCCAGAGTACACCAACCAAAGTTAAAATATACCACACTGTTTATAGTCACACGACATAGTGTTCATTCCACAGTGCTGTTGCATTCATGCCACAGTTGTGGTGCATTTGTGGTTTTCTGAATGCAGAAGTAACACTGAAGTTAAAAATGAAAGTCAGATATTTACCTATGGAGAGGGAAGGCGCTGGATCCTATTGAGCCTTCCCTGTTTTCTCTTGGTTCTTCATTCAAGCATTGTGACCCTTGTTACAGCAATTCGACCAACCGGTCGAATACACCTCTGTGAGCCTCTTGAAGGCTTCGGAAGTACTCGTGTCCCAGAGTGCTCCCGAAGACCCCGCTATTACCATCAAGAAAGCTGATATATGTGTTACGGCCAGAACCCGAAGTCTGAAGTGACGTCATTGCTCACTTCCGCATGTGAAGTGTATGGGTCAGGGCGGGTAGTGTGCGCGCTGCTCTGCTTCTCTCCACCGATGTGGTCGCCCTGATCTGAGGTCTGCAAATAGCGCAGGCTGCCCCTCCCCCCCCCCCCAGCCATGCGAAGCGCACAGCAAATCCCTCCAGCCAGAAAAGTACCCTCCCCCCATGCAAAGCACCCAGCAAAACTACCCCAGCCATGCAAAGTGCCCAGCAAAGCCCCCCAGCCATGCAAAGCACCCAGAAAATCATCCCCCCCCCCAGCCATGTAAAGTGCCCAGCAAATCCCCCCCACCCAGCCATACAAAGCACCCAGCAAATCCCCCCCCCCCCCCAGCCATGCAAAGTGCTCTGCAAACCCTCCCCCAGCCATGCAAAGCACCCAGCAAAGCCCCCCCCCCCCCATCCAGTCATGCATAGTGCCAAGCAAAGCACCCCCAAGCCATGCATCCCCCCTCATCTGTGACTAATCAGCACTGTAATTTGATCTCTCCCCTGTGTCACCTGACTGCCACGGGAGAGCATCTCATTTTAAAGGACAGGATGTTAACAAATAGATTGATAGGAGAATGGGAGTTTATGGATAATGGAAGGGAGATGATTTTGCATTTTGGCATGAGTTTAAATTAATTTGGTGACATATTTATTTTTAACCTCCTTGCCGGTTTTCCCGACCTGAGCTCGGGGTAGAAAAAAGAAGCTATTAGCGGTGATCCCGAGCTCAGGTCGGGGTATGCATTGCAGAGCCTTACCTGCAGTTGTGGAGTCCCGCGCGCGATCTCGCTGCGCAGCGGGACTCCAGCCTCTCTCCCCGGCAGTGTGGGGTCTTTCCCTGGCCGCCGGGATCCCCCATGTCCCCGCTATTCTTCCGGGGACCCGGCAGCCAGTTGGAGCAGCGCAGCCGTGGTGGTGGCAGCAGAGCGGTGGTGGCAGCGTGACGTCATCGGGGGCGGGGCTAATATTGAAAACGGACTTCTCTATATTAGAGAAATATAGAGAAGTTCGTTTATATGTATATTAGCGCCATCTTGTGGACAAAGAGAAAACTGCAGCACAGGAGCCCAGGAAGGTACATTTTTTTTTTTATTTTGCTGCAGATCTCACTGCCAGAATGATTTTTTTCAGGTTTTAGGGTCTGAAAGAGTGAAAAAAAAATTGCACCGCTTTTAGACCCTAAAATCTGGAAAGAATCAGACCGCCAAGGAGGTTAATAGCTACAGCTATGTCAACGCTAATAAAATGGTAATATAATATGTTACGGCCAAAACGGGAATAGAACTGGCCGATTTGACTTCAGCCAAAGTCTAAAATGCTGGGAATTTCTGACTTTGGCCGACTGACTTTGGCTGTTTGTAGAACTGGCCGGCCAATGTCAGAAATTCCCAGCATTTTGGACTTTGGCCGACGTCTAATTGGCCAGTTCTAGAAACAGCTGGCCAATTATAGAATTGGCCGATTTCTGGTTTTGGCCGTAACATATGCAACAAAAAAAATATCAGCGCTAACGTATAGCAATGAATCACCACAGCCGAGAGAGAACAATGTCCAGCGTTCCAAATAGTATATGCGTAAATCACTGCAGGTGAAAATAGAGGCAATTCAATCATTTCCACTGTTAACTGAAGTATCCACAACTAACTGTGCAATCTGACACCAACCAGTGTTTCATGATCAGTGTTTCGTGATAACCTTTTGTAGGTAAGAAACAATTTTAACCGGTTCAGCGCCGCAGTGCCGAAAATCTCACGCATCCGAGCAACGTTCACCTCCCATTCATTCGCCTATAACTTTATTGCTACTTATCACAATGAATTGATCTATATCTTGTTTTTTCCGCCACTAATTAGGCTTTCTTTGGGTACTACATTTTGCTAAGAATTATTTTTTTCTAAATCCATTCTAACAGGACGATTAAGAAAGAAATGAAAAAAATTCATTATTTCTCAGTTTTTGGCCATTATAGTTTGAAATTAATATAAGCTACCGTAATTAAAACCCATGTATTTTATTTGCCCATCTGTCCCATTAATTACACCATTTAAACAATGTCCCTATCACAATTTATGGTGCCGATATTTAATTTAGAAATAAAGGTGCATTTTTTCAATTTGCATCCATCACTATTTATAAGCTTATAATTTTAAATAATATAATAACATACTCTCTTGACATGTATATTTAAAAAGTTTAGACCCTTGGGTAACTATTTATGTTGTTTTTTTTTTTTTTAATTGTATTTTTTTATTTATTTTTTTTAATAAAAAATATATGGGGGTAATTTTTGGTGTGGGAGGGAAACTGCTTATTTTACATGTAAAATAAGCAAATTTTTTAATTAAAAATGTATGTGGGTGCAGTTTACTATTTGGCCACAAGATGGCCACAGTGAGAAAAGTCCTGGATGCGAACAATCTCGCATCCAGGAACCAAAATTCAGAGGAGTTGTTTCCTGGGGGCAGAAATACCACGCTCTCTGGACAGAAAACGTCGGTATTTCTGCGGGGAAGTTAGATCGGTGAATGGGAATTATATTCCCATTCACTGATCGGGGGGCTAGCGGCGGGTGCACGCGTGGGCGCGCGCCCGATCGCGCGCACCACGCATTGAAAGCAGCAGTGCCTTTCTGGACGAGAAAGCTCGTCCAGAAAGGCCGAACTGGTTAAGCAACACATTTTGAAGTTTTGGCTGATGATTGCAGAGGAACCCCAGCCTTCCTTCATTAGCAAAGAGCCACCTAGGTTTATCTACCATAAGGGTAGGTCCCTGAGGGACCATTTAGTGAGAGCTGATGTAGGATGTACCAACTTCATATTTTTCTGCTGTAAATATATTGCTTTTTTAAAAATACAAATTTCTATAAAAATTCAAACTGAGTGCTTTGAGATTATTTCAAGAGAAACCATAATGTATAACTTTAACTGCTGAAGAGGGAAGGAACTCCACTTTACCCAATATTTTTGATCGCAACGCTGTAAAAGTTATACCTTTTACTGAGTTAGTGATCTTACAGAGGTAGATACCGCAAGGTATTCCAACAACGCTCTGCCTCTGAGGAGCTGGGGGTTTTCCAGCCAAAGTACTGGACACTCATGCGTAATGCCTGCAGGCTTATGCAGCCGTTTGAGGAGGTGACAAACCTGGTGAGTCGTAGTGAAGGTGCCATCAGCGACCTGATCCCCATACGCTTTCTTCCTTGAGCTTGGAGCGTGCGTAGAGTGGTGGATCAAGCTATAGAGGAGTGTAAACAGGAAGAGGGGGAAGAGTTGTTTGAACCATCACCAGAACCAGATGTGTCATCAACACCTGCAGCATCACAGAGAAGGGGGGAGGAGGAGTTGTCTGGGGAAGAGGAGTCAGAAGAGGAAGTGGCTTTGAGGAGGAGGCGCAAGAACAACCGCAGCAGGCATCGCAGAGGGCTTGTGCTGATCACCTTTCCCATGGTATTGTGCGTGGCTGGGAGGAGGAGGAGAACTTACCGGATATCACAAAGGAAGCGCAAGAGGAGATAACTAGTTCAGGGCCGCCATCAGAAATTTTGGGGCCCCTCACACAACATCAAGCCTGGGCCCCCCTACAGACTGCTGTGCACGCCCAGTACAGTGCCCCAGTATAGCCAGTATAGTGCCCCAGTATAGCCAGTACAGTGCCCCAGTATAGCCAGTACAGTGCCCCAGTATAGTGCCCCAGTATAGCCAGTACAGTGCCCCAGTATAGCCAGTATAGTGCCCCAGTATAGCCAGTATAGTGCCCCAGTATAGCCAGTATAGTGCCCCAGTATAGCCAGTACAGTGCCCCAGTATAGCCAGTACAGTGCCCCAGTATAGTGCCCCAGTATAGCCAGTACAGTGCCCCAGTATAGCCAGTACAGTGCCCCAGTATAGCCAGTATAGTGCCCCAGTATAGCCAGTATAGTGCCCCAGAATAGCCAGTATAGTGCCCCTGTATAGCCAGTATAGTGCCCCAGTATAGCTAGTATAGTGCCCAGTATAGCTAGTATAGTGCCCAGTATAGCTAGTATAGTGCCCCAGTATAGCCAGTATAGTGCCCCAGTATAGCCAGTATAGTGCCCCAGTATAGCCAGTATAGAGCCCCAGTATAGCCAGTATAGTGCCCCAGTATAGCCAGTATAGTGCCCCAGTATAGTGCCTCAGTATAGCCAGTATAGTGCCCCAGTATAGCTAGTATAGTTGCCCACAGTATTGTGCCCCAGTATAGCCAGTATAGTGCCCCAGTATAGCCAGTATAGTGCCCTAGTATAGTTAGTATAGTGCCCCAGTATAGCTAGTATAGTGCCCCAGTATAGTGCCCCAGTATAGCCAGTATAGTGCCCCAGTATAGCTAGTATAGTTGCCCCCAGTATTGTGCCCCAGTATAGCTAGTATAGTGCCCCAGTATAGCTAGTATAGTGCCCCAGTATAGCCAGTACAGTGCCCCAGTATAGCCAGTATAGCGCGCCAGTATAGTGCCCCAGTATAGCTAGTATAGTGCCCCAGTATAGCCAGTATAGTTCCCCAGTATGGGTAGGTGGTGCCCCCCGCTCGTCCCCGCCGCTGTTGTTACCTTAACAGCGGCCGCTCTCCCCTCTCCGTCTCCTGTACTTTCCAGCAGCATCTCCCGGCTACTGTGTGTGATGCGGCAGGAAGCAGGGCAGCGGCTTCCTGTAACGGCGATGTGTATCGCCGCTACTATGGGAACCGAGCCATGCTTCCTGCCGCATCATCACACACAGCAGCCGGGAGATGCTGCTGGAATAATAAGTACACACGCCGGAGAGGGGAGAGCGGCCGCTGCTAAGGTATTAACAGCGGCGGCCGCTGGGGGAGGGGGGGCCGGAAGAGACCAGTCAGCAGATTAAGTTGTACCCCCCTGATGGCGGGCCTGGTCGGCATTCAACTTTGTGCAGATGAGGGCTTTCATGCTGTCCAGCCTGTTGAGGGACAGCCGTATAAAAAAAACTCAAGGGGAATGACCTGTACTGGTGGCAACGCTACTAGAACCTCAGTATAAGCACAAAGAGGCAGAGATGTTACCACCAGGGTTGCTCGTAAACTACGCCAGTGCGAATCTACGCTTTGTAGAACGCAACTACGCATCGTAGTTCATAGATGAAGTTTAAAAACATCGCATACGTATTGCCACGTAGTCGTAGTACTGCCATTTGACGTATGTATTGCGAAGTCAACTCCGCGTGCGGTAACTGCGTATATAGGGATCATTGCGCATGCACAGAAATATTATTGCCCTTCTATACGTATACAATTCCGCATTGGAAGGTGGAATGTACGCATATATTAGTTCACCCATGTACATATTTGGAGGATTATTGCGGAAATTTTTCCGCATAAGGGCATAGGCGTCCGCATCCACTACGCAAAGCTTCCGTATTTTAATGCGTAGTCTACGGAATGCAAACATAGCGAAGTTTCTGATTTCGAAACCGTAGTTTGCAAAGCGTAATTGCGTAGAACTACGCGTAGTTCCAGCGTAGAGAAGTTGGCTGACTACGACCCTCCCTAGTTACCACATAAATGCAAGGCTGAAAGGATGCAGCATTTGCATCACAATTTGGTAAGTATGTTTTACAGTGCATTTAAGGGTGATGTCACAGCACAATGGAAAAAAAGGTGCCAGTAATCCTCCTCCTCCCATGTCCATGCAGGCAAGGACAGGACGCTCTAGCGATCAGATGGTGATGTTGGACATGCGTACTTTCCTTAGTCCAACGCATCGCCTCAGCCCTTCCAGATCCACTGTCCACAAACGCCTCGACCGGCAGGTAGCCGACTACCTGTCCTTAACCTCTTGCCAACCGTGTCACGCCGATGGACGTGGCCGCGGCGGGAGCCCCAGGACCGTCTAACGCCGATTGGCGTAAAGTACTGGGGCTCTGTTTTGCAGGAGATCACGCGCAGGCTGCGCGTGCATCTCCTGTTTGGGGGGCGGAGACTGTTAGACGGCGTGATTGCCGTCTATTTACATGGTGCAGCGCTGCGATCAGCAGCAGCGCTGCACTGGGGACAGCCGTGTGACATGGCTATCCCCCTGGGGGACAAGAGAGCGATTGGCTCTCATAGGCAGAAGCCTATGACAGCCGATCGCCATAATTGGCTGGCTGTGGGGAGGGAGGGAGGGAGGGTAAAGCCAACAATAATATTTATTACAAAAAAAATAAACATGGGGGAGCGATCAGACCCCACAAACAGAGAGCTCTGTTGGTGGGGAGAAAAGGGGGGGGGGGTCACTTGTGTGCTGTGTTGTGTGGCCCTGCAGCTTAGCCTTAAAGCTGCAGTGGCCTATCTATATATATAATAGAGTAAGTGCCTCAACCTTCAAGCAAGAAGAAGAAGTAGTGCCCTGCCCCCAGGGCTGGTCCAAGCAAGAAGAAGGGGCTGGTCCAAGCAGGAAGAAGAAGAAGTAGTGTCATATCAACCCAAGGGCAAAGAGGGATAATTTGCATATTCAGTAGCAGTGCATTGTGGGTAACCACAAATGTTCACTTATAGCTGAATTATGGCAGATTTGCTTCTGTTTTAAGAAGGAAAATTACACCAAGCTTTGCTTTTTTTAGTTGGAGGGCTTTTTGGTCTCTTTTATCCTCCTATACATTCTTAGTAGTTTGGGTCACCCTGAGCTGCTTGGTTACTCTGTTGTACTGGTCCAAGCCCTATCTCATACAGCCATATCAATCCCTGCTATGCACTGATGAGGACCAAAAGTCTGAAATAGGCTGTCACATGTGGGTTTGATATGACTGTGTAAAATTTAAAGCTATAGGGCCTGATTCACAAAGCAGTGCAAACTGTTTAGCACGTGAAGTGACATATGTGGACTTTTGCGCGCACAAATGCTGTGATTTGTGGCAAATTGTGTGCACAAAAGACAGTGATCGCGCAAATCGTGGCACTTTGCGCGCGCAAAAGACCGCAAACGGCACTTCACGTGCTATCTGTTTAGCACACACCCGTGCTAAACAGTTTGCACCGCTTTGTGAATCAGGCCCATAGGCTTGCTTGACTTACCAAGGATGAAAAGGAATAATTTGCATATTTTGTAGCGGTGCATTGTGGGTAACCACAAATGTTCACTTATAGCTGAATTATTGCAGATTTTCTTCTGTTTTAAGAAGCCAAATTACACCAAGCTTTGATTTTTTTAGTAGAAGGTCTTTTTGGTCCCTTTTATCCCCCTATACATTCCGAGTGATTTGGGTCACCCTGAGCTGCTTGGTTAATCTGTTGTACTGGTCCAAGCCCTATCACATAAAGCCATACCAATATTTGCCATGTACAGATGAGGACTAAAAGTCTGAAACAGGTTGTCACATGTGAGTTTAATGTGGCTGTGTAAAATTTAAAGCTACTGCTACTGTGCTTAAGCAGGAGGGGGAGCGCACATGGTGGACCCAGGTGAGGGGGGGGGATCCTGCTGAGCTTAAGCTGGAGGGGGAGTGCACATGGGGGACCCAGTTGAGGGGGGTCCGACCCCCCTCCCCAATGCTGTGCCCAATACCCCCTCCTGCCCTATACCCCTTTATGCGGCGTATGCTACGCCGCGGGTCGGCTAGTTTTATTAAAAATGGCCTGGTCACTAGGGGGGTTTAGCACTGCAGTCCTCAAGAGGTTAAGTGCGGATATAGACACTCTAAGCAGTGATGAACCCCTGGACTATTGAGTGTGCAGGCTTGACCTGTGGCCAGAGATGTCACACATTGCCATCGAACTTCTGGCTTGCCCCGCCTCAAGCCTCCTGTCAGAAAGGATCTTCAGCGCAGCAGGAGGCATCGTCAATGAGAAGAGAAGTTGCCTAGGTCACAAAAGTGTTCAACACCTCACCTTTATTAAAATGAATGAGGCATGGATCCCGGAGGGCTACTGCCTGCCCAAAGATTAAGTCAGTTCCTACACAGCATCTCTGCCTACATGCCGCTGCTGCCTGCCCAAAGACTTAGTTAGTCCCCACACTGCATCTCTGCCTGCAGGCCGCTTGACTGCCTTCTCCAACAGGGTCCAGGACTCCAGGTGGATTTCTGGATTTTCAAGGCCGCTACTAGCAGCGGCCGCTAACAAAAAGAATAATAATTTTTCTGATGCATGCACATGCCTCATTTTTCTGGCTGCACTGTGGCTGCAACAACAAAACAAAAGGCATGTACATGTACATGTGTCAATTCCCTTTTGTGATGGTTACCTTGCATATCACAATGAAGTAATGACCTATATGAGTGTGTTGGTGGGCACACCCAAGATAATAAGGTCGTTGCTTCATTGTGGACAGACCAAATTCGATCAGCTGGACAGTCACTGTTGTTCTATCATTGAGCTACCTCAGCCCGGCAATATGGGCTTGAAAACCGCCATCACCTGCACTCTCACCAACGTGCGCACCAGCGCGGCCATCACTACACAAACAGCTGTTTGCGGTGCATTACACAGTGAGTTTGGTCTGTTAGTGTGAAGCAGTACACTACTTACACTGCCTGATCCATGTATAGACACGCAAGATGTTTTCAAGCACTTTATGCCTTCAATTTAGGAATGCAGTGTGATTTCTGCCCTTTAGGGATTATACCCCTGCTCTGCGTCAAATACATCATTTTCCCAAGGACTTTCGGTGTGTATCCCACCCCGCCATGCCCCCTTCCAGGTTTAGACCCCTTGAAACATATTTTCCATCCCTTTTGTGGCCAGAAACAGTGTTTGTAGTTTTTCACGTTCGCGTACCCATTGAAGTCTATTGTGGTTCGGCAAGTTTGGCGGTCCTCTGACTTTTGCGGAATTTCGCATCCGCGGTCTGCGGACCTAAAATCTGAGGTTTGAGCTATCTCTAGTGCTTGGCTATATCATAGCTGAGCATGGACTACAGTGCCAAGTGCCAGTGCCCCAAATTAAGAACACCCAATGCTGCCAAGTCACAAACATTTATTGGTTCTATGGCCATGACCAAATGCTGCCAAATTGCTGATGTCCAAAGTAACTGATTCCTGGGAAGGGCCTTGTCTATACTTTATTTGTTAAACTGAGAGAGAAGGAAAAGAAAGGCACACAACTGTTTATGATAGTGTTGGTTATATTAGAAAGTCTGAATGTCTGATTCACAGAACTGGCTTGACACACTTATTATTGGAGTACAAAACATTCAGTTTTACACCTACAGATGTCTTAGCCTTTAGACAGGCAAAAAGGGTTCTGGAAATTTGGGTGCACCATGCGCCCCCATAGGCTGTAATGTGAGTTACGGCTATGGTGACACTTAGACAGCGCAGCGTAATTCAGCTGGCTGGAGAGGAAATAATAATTAACACCGCTGGGACTTTTGCAGGAGCAGGGTGAGCCATTTTTTGACTTTGCCCTGTGCCCAGATTTCCTAGCGCCTTAATTACATGAACGCGTCTTAGCTGCCTGTGTGGAGTTCAGCTGGAAAAATAAAATCTGTGGTCAAGAGGTGTCCAGCTGTACTGGAATACATGCTGCTTTAAATAAATATTCAACAATGTGACCTTGCTAAGTGTAACCTTCGAGGAACTGATCACTTAGTGTTTATTTACCTTTATGAAATTAAAACAGTTAAACAGTTCAATAAATCCCAGAAACATATAACCAACTATTAACCACTTAAGCCTAATGGGACGAATATATTTTTCCAGTGTAGTTGTGGAGACTGCACCACCAGTTTGTTACTAAATGAGGCACATTTGATATAATTTTAATCAGAATCAGAAATATTTTTATTCGCCAAGCACAATGGAGTTGTGCCCGGAATTGGGTCTGGCACATACAAATACGAATGCTCCGAGAAGGGATAGGAAGTGAAGATAACAGAACAAGCGTAAGCAGTGAAGATAACAGAAACAAGCGTACGTAGGAGTATAAGTTAAATTAAGAGCAGGAGAGCAAAATACAGTTTAAGATAACAGGATATAGTTCCTCCTCACATAGTCCATCAGTAAGACAGGGGTGCAAGTTTAAAAATTAAGTACAACAGTCCGGTATCCGACACGGTGGTTTGCTCGGTAGAGCATGCAATCCGATGGCGTCGGTTTTAGAGGGAGGGGTGTGAAGTTGAGAGGGTGGGTGCCAGAGGTGGAATGGCTGGAAGGGAGTTCAGGAGGCTGACAGCAGAGGGAAAAAAGGAGTTCCTATGCCTCGTAGTTCTAGTGGCGATAGCTCAAAACCTGTGGCCCAGAGGAAGCTGACTGAAAAAGCGTTGACCAGGGTGGGTGGGGTCGCCAGCAATCCTCAGTGCTTTGGAGTGAAGATTTTAACTGTGAAGAGTTGTAGAATACATGGATGTATGTCTTTTTTCAACCAAAATAACTATGTAACTATGTAACATTTTGGTGTGTCTTAAAGAGACTCTGAAGCGAGAATAAATCTCGCTTCAGAGCTCATAGTTAGAAGGGGCATGTGTGCCCCTGCTAAACCGCCGCTATAGCGCGGCTTAACGGGGGTCCCGTCACCCCCAAAGCGACCACTGCAACACTTGGTCGCAGATTTGGCCGTGATTTATGGCTTCCTGGAGGCAGGGCTAACGTCTGCAGCCCTGCCTCCAGTCGCGTCTGTCAGCGGCGCATCGCCGCCTCTCCCCCGCCCCTCTCAGTGAAGGAAGACTGAGAGGGGTGGGAAGAGGCGGAGATACGCGTCTGACAGACGCGCGTGGGGCAGGGCTGTGACGGTTAGCCCTGCCCCAACCAGGAAGCGCTCCCCCGCTGTACGGAGCGGATTTGGGGGGTCAGGGACCCCCGTTAAGCCGCGGGATAGCGGCGTTTTAGCAAGGGCACACGTGCCCCTGCTATCTATGAGGTCTGAAGCGAGATTTATTCTCGCTTCAGACTCTTTTTGAAGCTTAAAGGTAATGATAAAAATCCCGCTGCACCAGATGGTAGGGCAAAGTGAAAAAATCTTTATTTCGTTAATCCATGTCAAATGTTACAGATAAAAGCTCACGCGTATCGGAGCAAAAGATGGCTCCTTAATCATAGCTTGCAAATACATATATTGCACAGGTTATATAGTATACAAAACCACACCCATATGGGTGCTCATCTTGGTCTTAAAGTTACAGACATCACAAATTAAAATGGTGTGAACCAATACATTGTACATAAAACTACATATAAAAACACATGCAAATCCACATCACACTGTCGCAAATCAATCATTGTGGAAGATTAATGATGATATATATGTTCATATGTATACGGCAGCCAGATATATATTGATGAGGAGAAGAACAAAAAACAAGCAGGTCTAAAATTCAAAGCAGAAATCAGCAAACCCAGAAAAAATGCATTCTAAGCAAGGGGATGAGAACACGCAACAAAGGGGTATACCCTGAAAGTTACTTGTTGTAAAATGTATTGAGGTCCATCCTGGAGTTGAGTCCTACAGGGGAACGTGTTCCCAGTTTCCAAATCCAGAATGCCTCTTTTTTCAAAAGCTTATTGTATAGGTCTCCTCCCCTTGCAGAATGCACCACTCTCTCTATACCCTGAAATTGAAACCCCGACATATCACCAGAATGATCAAAATAAACGTGTTTAGAAACACTGGAAGCGCTAGTGATATATGCAGCATTCCTAAGACATCTACCTGCCCCATTATAATGTTCTGAGATTCTTTGACGAAGGGGACGGGTAGTACAACCCACATATTGTGTCTCGCACTTTACACATGTTACTAAGTAAACAACATTGCAAGTTTGGCAATTAATATATTGTCTCATATCATGGCTACTATGGCGGGAAAGGGAGACCACTTGGCGTGTCTGGTTATGAACTCTACAATACCTACAGGTGTTGTACCCACATCTGTAGGAACCTTTATGTGTCAGCCATGTGGGCTGGGGCCTATCAGTACTCTGAAATAGGCTGGGGGATAGACTCGTGCCTAATGTGGGTGCGCGGCGTGAAGAAAAAGCGCAGCCATCTGATAGAACGGCATGAAGTTTTGGATCGGAGTGTAGGACAGGCAAATATTTTTTAATAATGTTGATAATCTGGTTGTATTTCAGACTATATGAGGTGACAAAGTGTACACCTCTACCATGTTGTCTGTCCTTCCGACTCGGCCCAGAAACAAGTAAGTCAGTCCTTGTCTTCTGTAATATCCGATTCCTCACTGTCCGAATATGATCCTCCCGGTACCCCCTATCAAGAAGTCTGGTTTGTACCATATCTAGTTCTTGTTGTATTTTAGTTGGATCAGAACAGTTCCTGACTGCTCTAATCATTTCCCCATATGGAATAGATTTCAGTGTATGTTTAGGATGACAGCTCGTTGCAAGAAGCAACGAGTTGCCTGCACATTGTTTCCTAAAAGTTCTAGTTTGTATCCTCCGTGATGTGTCATGGCTATACACAGTGAGATCCAAATAATTAATTTCAGTGGCACTATGAGCCATCGTGAAGGATAAATTGAAATCATTATCATTACAATATGTCAGGAATCTAATTAACTCTTGCTCAGGGCCCCTCCACACAAGCAGCAGATCATCTATATATCTAGCATACATCCTACACCCCTGAGAGTCGTGTGCTGGACATTCCTGGAGGAGATCTGTGACAGTGCGAAGTTGCGGAGAGGAGTGCGGACATAGGATGGAAGCCAGGTTCCTGCGAAGTCGGGGCGCACCCTCCCTAGTTGAGAACAGGGGGGCAAGGACGTGATGGCACACTAACAGCTTCGAGCAGTAGATCGGCTACAACAAAATGGCCGCTGCCATCACACACCACGCCAGCAGAGGATCCGGTGAGTCAGCTTCACAGCGGTAATGACGTCACCTCCTCCAGCCAGAAAGCACAGACGCAATTGGCGTCCACTGCCTCCTCTCTTTCTACGCTGCCTCTATCACCATTAGGGGAGAATATTTTGAGGCCACAACAGCAGGAGCGGACAGATGTCCTCCACCAACAGACCAGCACACAGGGAGTGACACTGTTTGCCGCAGCCATGGATCTGAAGCAACGCTTAATCAAAGAAACTGATCCAGTCTCTGGCAATGTGAGTAGCGACCCCCAACATAATGCATGTATTAAAGGGAACCTACAGGACTGGGCAAAAACGGGGGCTATCCCCAAAGCCTCTCATGTCCGGGAGCTTATTAAAGGGTTTGCTGCAGCCAATGAAGAGCTTAATAGAAGCGTTAATGGCTCCATGAACTCTGTTTCGCAAGACCCACCTCCAGTTTTTGTTCCATCTAACACACCTGCCGCAATGTCCTGCAATAACATTTCCCAATCTTCACGGCAGAGTGTTCCAATTGACACATGTCTTTCAGACTCTGTTTCTGCTGTGAATAACAATGATTCTGCTAACTTGGTATCAGGGGAACCTGAGTCTGATTTTGCATTAGACATTCTGGGAGAACTTTTGATGTATCCTGACAAGATTGACAAATACATGTCAGTGTTTTCTAAACAACCAGGAATGTATAATATTGACCCTGCCATGAACTTACAATCTTCATTTTCAGGTTTGGAGTGTCTGTTAAATAAGGAGATACGTTTATGGTGGGACATTACCACTTTAAAACACTATGTGGCTGAAGGTATGATCCCCAGAGGTTTACGTATTAAGAAAATTCCCACAACCATCTATTCAAATCAGTTCATAATCGAATGGAACCAGGTATTGACCGATTGCTCCATTTGTCTTATGAAACTGATTATTTCATATGAGGAAAGGAAATTGGCAGACATCAAGGTTCAAATATCAGAAACTAGAAGAGAACTCAATCAGTTCTCTTCTTTTGAACATTTTGATGATTTAACTAACAAAATGAAGGTGAATATCTCTAAACTCGAAAATATTATTATGAATACAAAACGTGTTTAATTTCTTAGAGACTCAGGGGATTATAAGAACGATGTGGTGTATGAATGGGGCAGGTAGGAAACTGTGCACAGGTCACCGAAACCTATTCTTCGCAAACCAAGATACCATAAGAGGGTGAGCTTCAGCTCTGTGGATAGTGCTGGTTCAGCCTCTGATTCTCCAGATATTAGAGAGGAAAGAGCCCAGTCCGTCTTCTCTGGTACCCCCAAACGGCAGGGGGGGGGACCAGCGTGGACGAGCTATCCAGGAAGGCCCTCCGGAACAGCTGACATACTATCAACGACCAGGGAGGGGCAACCGCAGGAACAAAAGGAGAGGAGGAGAGGAACAAGGAGGGCAGGCCGCAAGAAGCGGAAAATAAAGGATCTTTCAGCTACCCATAATGTTATCAATTTGTCAAGCATTGAACTCTCTCCGGCCCAGATTTCCTTACTTTCCAAGGGCTTGTCCTATGCACCATCACATCATTTTGACATCTTCAGCACTATGCTGGATGTTAACAAATTTGTTCGAAATTTGATGGTGAGGAAACACTTCTTGGAGAGTGAGGACTTAAATGCTGAGAGTTGTGGGTTTGGGGTGGCGGCGGGGCCTTTACCTTTTTCTGCCCCGGAGATTGGGCAGATTCCTCCTTTCCAGGAGGTCTCTAACATCCTCGTGTTGGAACATCTGTCCAGCATGGACCCGGGCCCCCGTCGCCACCTCCAACCCCTCTTTCTATCCTATTCAAGCACGAACACCTACTGTAGATACCTTTCAAGATTTAGTGGAAAGAGAGCTGATGAGGGTGAGGAAAATCAAGAGAGCAGTTTCGGACTTGACACAACAAGAGCGGGAGGCACTGCAGTCCCTCCAGGACAATAAAACGATAGTCATTCGTAATGCAGATAAAGGAGGGGCTGTAGTGGTTCTGGACTCGGTGGCATATAAAGAGGAGGCGTTACGCCAGTTAAATGATGCCACTACTTATGAGGTTTTGCCCGGTGACCCCACTTGTCGATTCAAGATTAAACTTCAACAACTCTTGAATTTAGGGGTTTCACTGGGAATTTTTAGTGCTAAAGAGAGAGACTACTTATTGGTGGAGGCGCCCGTCATGCCCATTTTCCATCACTTACCTAAGATCCATAAACCAGACGTTCCCCCCAAGGGCTGCCCCATAGTGGCAGGCATTGGTTCCTTGGGGGAGCGTCTGGGACAGTGGGTGGACGGGTGCCTCCAACCATTGGTGCGTCGCCTCCCGGGCTTCCTACGTGATACAACACATTTGCTGTCAAGCTTGGAAAACATACATTGGGAGGTGTCCTTTAGGTGGGTCACTATGGATGTGACCTCCCTATACTCCTCTATCCCTCACCAATTAGCTCTTAAGGCCCTGGATTTCCACATTAAAAAGTATGGGTCATTCTCTTCTATCACCAGTGACTTCCTCCTCCTGGCAGTAGATTATCTTCTTAGCCATAATTATTTTATGTTTGATGGGGTGTATTATCTCCAAAGATGCGGAGCTTCTATGGGAGCCAAATTCTCCCCATCCCTAGCTAATTTGTATATGGGATGGTGGGAGGAGCTCCGCATCTTTGGAGAGTCCAACCCCCATTCTGATTCATTGTTTTGGTATGCTAGATATATAGATGATCTGCTGCTTGTGTGGAGGGGCCCTGAGCAAGAGTTAATTAGATTCCTGACATATTGTAATGATAATGATTTCAATTTATCCTTCACGATGGCTCATAGTGACACTGAAATTAATTATTTGGATCTCACTTTGTATAGCCATGACACATCACGGAGGATACAAACTAGAACTTTTAGGAAACAATGTGCAGGCAACTCGTTGCTTCTTGCAACGAGCTGTCATCCTAAACATACACTGAAATCTATTCCATATGGGGAAATGATTAGAGCAGTCAGGAACTGTTCTGATCCAACTAAAATACAACAAGAACTAGATATGGTACAAACCAGACTTCTTGATAGGGGGTACCGGGAGGATCATATTCGGACAGTGAGGAATCGGATATTACAGAAGACAAGGACTGACTTACTTGTTTCTGGGCCGAGTCGGAAGGACAGACAACATGGTAGAGGTGTACACTTTGTCACCTCATATAGTCTGGAATACAACCAGATTATCAACATTATTAAAAAATATTTGCCTGTCCTACACTCCGATCCAAAACTTCATGCCGTTCTATCAGATGGCTGCGCTTTTTCTTCACGCCGCGCACCCACATTAGGCACGAGTCTATCCCCCAGCCTATTTCAGAGTACTGATAGGCCCCAGCCCACATGGCTGACACATAAAGGTTCCTACAGATGTGGGTACAACACCTGTAGGTATTGTAGAGTTCATAACCAGACACGCCAAGTGGTCTCCCTTTCCCGCCATAGTAGCCATGATATGAGACAATATATTAATTGCCAAACTTGCAATGTTGTTTACTTAGTAACATGTGTAAAGTGCGAGACACAATATGTGGGTTGTACTACCCGTCCCCTTCGTCAAAGAATCTCAGAACATTATAATGGGGCAGGTAGATGTCTTAGGAATGCTGCATATATCACTAGCGCTTCCAGTGTTTCTAAACACGTTTATTTTGATCATTCTGGTGATATGTCGGGGTTTCAATTTCAGGGTATAGAGAGAGTGGTGCATTCTGCAAGGGGAGGAGACCTATACAATAAGCTTTTGAAAAAAGAGGCATTCTGGATTTGGAAACTGGGAACACGTTCCCCTGTAGGACTCAACTCCAGGATGGACCTCAATACATTTTACAACAAGTAACTTTCAGGGTATACCCCTTTGTTGCGTGTTCTCATCCCCTTGCTTAGAATGCATTTTTTCTGGGTTTGCTGATTTCTGCTTTGAATTTTAGACCTGCTTGTTTTTTGTTCTTCTCCTCATCAATATATATCTGGCCGCCGTATACATATGAACATATATATCATCATTAATCTTCCACAATGATTGATTTGCGACAGTGTGATGTGGATTTGCATGTGTTTTTATATGTAGTTTTATGTACAATGTATTGGTTCACACCATTTTAATTTGTGATGTCTGTAACTTTAAGACCAAGATGAGCACCCATATGGGTGTGGTTTTGTATACTATATAACCTGTGCAATATATGTATTTGCAAGCTATGATTAAGGAGCCATCTTTTGCTCCGATACGCGTGAGCTTTTATCTGTAACATTTGACATGGATTAACGAAATAAAGATTTTTTCACTTTGCCCTACCATCTGGTGCAGCTGGATTTTTATCATTACCTTTGGACTTCTGGCTTTGGAACTCCCAGCTCCCTTTTGGACGATTGTGTGAGTGTAGCGGTCTCCCTCTTCTATGTTCTCTTTAAAGCTTGTATGCACGTCACATAAAAAATAGGTAGGGACAAACTCAATACAACATAAAAAAGTCATTTTCAAAATTATGATCAAACTTGGGAAAGTCTTAGCAAAACTACAAGAGACATATGTGGTAACATTTTAACCCTGATAAGTTGTAGAATAGAGTTTATAGAGTTTTAGTGTTGAGGGCCATGTCTTGTGAATTCTTTTTAGTCACAAACTGAATGAAAAGCAATTACATTTTTGTATATGTACCAAAATAAAATACTTGTAAAATGAAAACAAAGTGACAGAATTGTAACGTTCGGTGAAGCACAGAGAGGATCTGATTACCGGTGATCTGCAGTATCACAGGGAATGCAGATATATACCAGATTATAAGTGATCTGCAGTATCACCGATAATCCAATATACTAGCTAACCTCTGTTCACCTAAGTAGAGTGTAGTGTTTGGTGTAACAGTAACACTTTGAGGACAAGGCCTCAGCGCAGTCAGGAGTACTGCACGGATTCCTTCCGCAGACCTGAGCTCTCCAAGACGGGAGGAGTCAGGCTGACAGTAGGAAGGGTAGTCTGAAAGTAACCCTCAAGAGGAAGGGTCACTAACAGTGCGAGGAACCGCCTCTAACAGCAAGGTCGGTTCTCGAGGTCGGACAAGCCAGGTCGTACACACACAGACAGATAAAGTACAAGATCAGGAGGCAAAGGCGGAGTCAAAGTACAGGCGGGGTTCGGCAACGGAGTATCAGATAGATCGAGGTACAAAATCAGGAGGCAGAAACAGAGTCTAGAAACGAGCCGGGGTTCGGCGACAGAGTATCAGAAATATCGAAGTACAAGATCAGAGCTCAGGAGATTGGTCAGGCAGGCAATAGGTCATAACAGATAATCACAATCAAACTAGTACTTTAGCTATCAACAGAATCTAGCTAAGTGTAGGATTACAGCTCCAGCTGGTCCCGGCACACTTGCGGATCTGACTACGGATCTGGGTGCTCCCACATAAGTGAACGCAACGCCAGACAAGGAGCAAGTGAACAGTCAGCAGTATATATACACGGAGGCCTCTCCAGCACCTCCCTAAACGCTGGGCCAATCAGGAGGGGAGCCAGGGTCAGCTGACCAACCTGGTCAGCTGACTCATCCCCGGCTGGCATATGTTCTGCCTCAATGCGCGCGCGCGCGTCATTCTAGATCCAGAGGGACTACGAGTCCCAGCCACAGCAGCCCCGCTCTGCGGAGCAGCGGGGGTATGTGCACTAACCGCCGCGTCCAACGCGGCGGTTTCTGCGCTCTCATTGGGCCCCTGCACGGAGACAGCCGCCTCGTGCTGAGAGGAGGCGGCTGCCTCTCCGTGCACAGCAACACTGCGCGCGGAAAGAGCCGCCTGCCGCTGGCTCCTGGCGGCGGCTCTTCCGCGTTTATTTACAGTACCCCCCCCCCCTGAGGAGTGGACTCCGGACAGCTCCTTCTGGGCTTTTCTGGATGTAAAGCATGAAACTCCCTCACCAACTCATCCGCATGCATACGGTTCCCCGGTACCCATTGTCTCTCCTCAATACCATACCCTTTCCAATGTACGAGATATTGTACTGAGTTTTGTACCATGCGTGAATCTAAAAATTTTTCTACCTCGTACTCAGGTTGGTCATCTACCACCACAGGAGGAGGAGGAGTGGGACCCACATGGACTGCTGGCTTAAGCAGGGATACGTGGAAGGACCTTACCCCACGCATGTTAGTGGGAAGATCAACGGAATACGTAACGTTGTTGATCCTCTTGGCCACTGAAAATGGACCCACAAACCTGGGGCCCAGTTTGGCAGATGGCTGCTTCAGGGTCAAGTGACGTGTGGACACCCAGACTAGATCCCCTGGCTGAAACTTCCATTCCACGGACCGTTTCTTATCTGCTTGACCCTTCTGACTCTGAAACGCCTTCTGCAAATTCCCCTTAACAATTCCCCAATTGTCCCTGAGTGACCTCTGCCAGTCCTCTAGTGCTGGAAATGGAGACGAGACAACTGGAAAAGGGGAGAATTTGGGTGACCTCCCTGTCACAATCTGGAATGGAGAAAACCCAGATGAGGAATTCTTCAAATTATTTTGGGCGAATTCCGCGAAGGGCAGAAATTTCACCCAGTCACTCTGTGCCTCCGCAACGTAACATCTTAGGAATTGCTCCAAAGACTGGTTAATACGTTCTGTCTGTCCATTAGTCTGTGGGTGGTAGCCTGACGAGAAAGACAATTTCATGCCCATTTGGTGGCAAAATGCGCTCCAGAATCCAGACACAAATTGGACTCGCCTATCAGATACAATGTCTTCCGGAACGCCATGCAGCCGGAAGACGTGAATGATAAACAATTCGGCCAGTTCTTGAGCCGAGGGGAGTCCTTTCAGGGGCACAAAATGGGCCATTTTGCTAAACCGGTCGACTACCACCCAAATAACAGACATGCCCTCAGACCTGGGCAATTCCCCCACAAAATCCATGGACAAGTGGGTCCATGGCTCACTCGGGGTGGGCAAAGGCTGCAACCTTCCTACAGGTGCCAGTCGGGAGGGTTTACTCTTGGCACATATCACACACTCCCTGACATACTCCTTGCAATCAGTTGCCAACGAAGGCCACCAAGCACACCTGGCAATCAGATCCTGCGTTCTGGCAGCTCCAGGGTGACCAGCATTCTTATGGGCGTGAAAGAGTTGCAGGACTTGTAAACGATATGGCAGAGGAATAAACATTACCCCTTCGGGTTTCCCCTCAGGAACATCCTGCTGGAAGGGACCCAAAATCTCTGTCCAATCCTCCCAAGTCTCTGTGGCGGCTAACACTAATTTCTGCGGGATGATGGATTCAGGAGCGAGGGGCTGTGCTGTCTCTGGTTCAAAACACCTGGAGAGGGCATCTGCCTTGACGTTTTTGCTGCCTGGAGTGTACGTGATTATAAACCTGAACCTCGTAAAAAATAAGGACCGCCGGGCCTGACGGGGACTTCGCCTCTTAGCCCCCTCGATGTATTCCAAGTTCTTGTGGTCGGTGTAAACTGTGATCGGGTGTTCTGCCCCCTCTAACCAGTGGCGCCACTCCTCAAATGCCAATTTAATAGCCAGAAGTTCCCGGTTGCCTATATCATATTTTTTTTCTGCAGGTGAAAAGCTGCGGGAAAAGTAAGCACACGGGTGTAATCTGCCCTGCAACCCGGATCGTTGAGACAGCACCACCCCTACCCCAACTTCCGAGGCATCAACCTCCACGATAAAGGGGAAGGACGTGTCCACATGTCTCAAAATTGGTGCTGAGCAAAATAATTTCTTCAAATGAGCAAATGCCGCCACGGCTTCAGGAGACCAGTGATTGGTATCCGCCCCTTTTTTCGTAGGACTGGTAAGGGGGGCAACTAACGTGGAATACCCCTTAATGAACCTCCTGTAATAGTTCACGAACCCTAAAAATCTCTGTAGGGCCTTCAACCCCACTGGCTGCACCCACTCCAGCACGGCTGTGACCTTGGCAGGATCCATGGAGAGGCCCGAGGTGGAAATTACGTAACCTAGGAACGTGACTGTGGTCACTTCAAAAATACACTTTTCCACCTTAGCGTAGAGCATATTTTGTCTTATTTTGTTCAGGACAAATTTCACGTGAACTCTGTGCTCGGAGAGGCTATTGGAGTAGATTAGTATATCATCGAGGTATACCAGTACGAACCTACCCAATACCTCCCGGAATACCTCATTGATTAGTTCCTGGAAGATGGCTGGTGCATTACACAACCCGAAGGGCATCACTAAATACTCGTAATGCCCGTCGGGTGTGTTAAAGGCCGTCTTCCATTCATCGCCCCTTCTAATGCGGATTAGGTTGTACGCCCCCCTCAGATCCAACTTAGAAAAGATCTTTGCAGTTGTGACCTGCGTGAATAAATCGTCTATCAATGGCAACGGATAGCGATTTTTCACCGTGATTTTATTAAGACCCCGGTAATCGATACAAGGTCGAAGACCCCCGTCTTTCTTCTTAACGAAGCAGGCGACCGGGAGGGCCGAATGAACCCCTTGGCCAAGTTGTCAGGAATGTATTCCTGCATAGCTATCTTCTCGGGACCAGACAAGTTATACAGGTGACCCCTAGGGGGCATACAACCAGCACGGAGATCAATGGGGCAATCGAACGGGCGATGAGGAGGTAATTGATCAGCAGCCTTGGGGCAAAACACATCAGAATACTCGGAATAGACCTCGGGAACACCCTCCACGTAAATCTTGGTCTGACCCAATGTCACCTTCCCTAAACACTGTTGGTGACAATGATCGGACCATCTGGTTACCTGACCCGTAGCCCAATCTATTTGTGGAGAGTGGAGTTGTAACCATGGCATGCCTAGGATGATAGTGGAGGTCGACATGTGTAACACAAAAAACTGTAGTTGTTTCCCATGCAGTACCCCTATCATGACCTTCACCTGCGGGGTCTGTGACAGGGGACGATTCCGTTGCAGAGGGGAATCGTCTACTGCCGTGACCTGAATGGGGGGACTTACTGGAGTGAGAGGAATACCCAACTCCTGAGCAAATTCAACGTTCATAAAATTAGCCGCTGAGCCAGAGTCAATAAAAGCCTCAGTGGTTACAGACTTAGTATCCCATGTAATCGTACAGGGGAGAAGTAACTTCTTCTCTTTTTGGGGTGAGAATGATGTGCCTAGGGTGTCACCCCCCACTACTCCTAGGCAGACCCGTTTCCCGGCTTGTTAGGACAGTCTCGCACTCTATGCCCTGTTTCTGCACAATACAGGCACAATTGTTCTGATATTCTCCGCCTTCGCTCCACCTGGGTCAGTTTTGATCGCCCAATTTGCATTGGCTCGGGTGGGGGCAAGGCCGGAGGAGGTGAGACAGGCGTAGATGCCGTTACTAAAGACGCAGCAGAAGGTGCCGCATACGAAGTCACCCTGCCCCTAGTCTGCCTCTGATGGCGTAGTCGACGATCGACTCGGATGGCCGATGTTATGGCCTCATCGACTGTCTTGGGCTCGACTAAGGTTAACATCAAGTCAGAGACCTCTTCCGACAACCCAGACAGGAAATAATCCATCAGAGCGAAATTGTCAAACCTGGCGGTAACAGACCACCTACGAAATTCTGCCGCGTAATCCTCGACCGACCCTCTGCCTTGCCGCAAAAGTTTAAGCTTCCGCTCATAGGTTGCCGCAAGGTCAGGGTCGTCGTATATCACGGCCATAGCCTTAACAAATTCCTCTACCGAGGTCAGAGCTGTGTCTGTGGGAGGCAGATTATATGCCCAGGACTGGGAATCACCAGTTAATAATGTTTTAATGAAAATGACCCGTTGGTCTCAGTCCCCGAGGATCGGGGTCTTAACTCGAAGTATGATAACACTCTACTCTTGAAATTCCGGAAGTCAGACTTGTGGCCGGAAAATGTGTCTGGTACAGGCATACGTATGTCATCACTAGGAGGGGATCGCACTGAATCAACTGACGTCTGGAGGGTTCGCACAGAGCCTGCAAGGGAATCAATTAAAGCTTTGTGCTGGCCCAGTGCTTGATGAATGCTATCCACCGAAGTGGCAAGCACAGTTAGAGGGTCAGTGCGTGCGTCCATCTGTATTATTGGTCTGGCGTTCTGTAACGTTCGGTGAAGCACAGAGAGAATCTGATTACCGGTGATCTGCAGTATCACAGGGAATGCAGATATATACCAGATTATAAGTGATCTGCAGTATCACCGATAATCCAATATACTAGCTAACCTCTGTTCACCTAAGTAGAGTGTAGTGTTTGGTGTAACAGTAACACTTTGAGGACAAGGCCTCAGCGCAGTCAGGAGTACTGCACGGATTCCTTCCGCAGACCTGAGCTCTCCAAGACGGGAGGAGTCAGGCTGACAGTAGGAAGGGTAGTCTGAAAGTAACCCTCAAGAGGAAGGGTCACTAACAGTGCGAGGAACCGCCTCTAACAGCAAGGTCGGTTCTCGAGGTCGGACAAGCCAGGTCGTACACACACAGACAGATAAAGTACAAGATCAGGAGGCAAAGGCGGAGTCAAAGTACAGGCGGGGTTCGGCAACGGAGTATCAGATAGATCGAGGTACAAAATCAGGAGGCAGAAACAGAGTCTAGAAGCGAGCCGGGGTTCGGCGACAGAGTATCAGAAATATCGAAGTACAAGATCAGAGCTCAGGAGATTGGTCAGGCAGGCAATAGGTCATAACAGATAATCACAATCAAACTAGTACTTTAGCTATCAACAGAATCTAGCTAAATGTAGGATTACAGCTCCAGCTGGTCCCGGCACACTTGCGGATCTGACTACGGATCTGGGTGCTCCCACATAAGTGAACGCAACGCCAGACAAGGAGCAAGTGAACAGTCAGCAGTATATATACACGGAGGCCTCTCCAGCACCTCCCTAAACGCTGGGCCAATCAGGAGGGGAGCCAGGGTCAGCTGACCAACCTGGTCAGCTGACTCATCCCCGGCTGGCATATGTTCTGCCTCAATGCGCGCGCGCGCGTCATTCTAGATCCAGAGGGACTACGAGTCCCAGCCACAGCAGCCCCGCTCTGCGGAGCAGCGGGGGTATGTGCACTAACCGCCGCGTCCAACGCGGCGGTTTCTGCGCTCTCATTGGGCCCCTGCACGGAGACAGCCGCATCGTGCTGAGAGGAGGCGGCTGCCTCTCCGTGCACAGCAACACTGCGCGCGGAAAGAGCCGCCTGCCGCTGGCTCCTGGCGGCGGCTCTTCGGCGTTTATTTACAAGAATATAAGAGAAAAAAAACATGCATTGTTGCTTTAGGAACTTGTATGCCATGAGGCAATATTACTATTATTTTTGCAAATAAGGTCTCATAATCATTGATAGTATACAATGAGAAATCAAAAAACACAAAACTGAAAAAAGACACCTTTATTTCCAAATACAATATTGTCACCATGCATTGTGCTAGGAACATAATATAAATGTTGTAATAACCAGGATGGATAAGCAAATACAATTTGTGGGTTTATAATTATCCATTATATTGGATGTAAATGAAGAAATAGTGTGTTTTTCTATTTTTTACCTTAATTTCTCTTTAAAATGCATAGAAAATAAGGTAATTACTAAACAAAATTTTCACACACTAAATGCCTAATTTGTCCTGAAAAAAAAAACATTTGTTGTTATGATATTCTTGTATTGAGTGAATTGGAATGTCAGGCTAACATTTTGAGTTTTTTTTTGTTTTTGTTTTTTTGCAGCCATGGAAAACTCAGGGTTTATATGAGGATTATACTTGTCATAGCTCTCTCAGACTGTTATGGCAAACCATATGTTTGCACATGATACTCCTTCAAACGTAACACCTTGGTCAAACTTCAAAGAAATTGATGAAGAAGTCACATCAAGCATCCTCCTTCACCTCCGCCTAACTACCTGTGACCTGGATCCTGGCCCAACACAGATCATGTTGAACTGCCCCGACCTGTATTCCTCAAAATTGTTAACTGTTCCTTACAATCAGGGATATTTCCTGCTTTACTGAAGGAAGCAATCATCAGGCCTCTCCTCAAAAAACCCTTTCTGGCCCCAGATGCAATGACCAGCTACAGACCTGTCTGTAATCTTCCCTTTCTGGGTAAGCTAATAGAAAAAGTTGTATACCTCCAGCTAGAAGCCAAAATCCTACAAAACAACAGTTATGACCCATACCAGTCTGGCTTCAGGAAACACCACAGCACTGAAACTGCCCTCATCCAAATATGCAACCACCTGCTCATGGCAGGAGACAGAGGAGAGTGCTCCATCCTCATACTGCTAGACCTTTTTGCTGCCTTTGATACAGTTGACTATGACATCTTGATAAACAGGCTACAGGAATACTGCAGCATTGATGGCATAGTTCTACAGTGGTTCCAATCCTTCTTGAGTGGCAGAACCCAAAAAGTGTCTATGGGGCCCTTCCTGTCCACCCCTGTACCACTTAAGTATGTGGTGCGCCAGGGCTCAATCCTCTCTCCCCTGCTTTTCACGATTTACATGTCACCGCTTGGAAAACTAATCCAAAAACATGGCCTGACATACCACTGCTATGCGGAACTACAGCAATGGATGAATGACAACTGGCTGAAACTAAATGCAGACAAAACTGAAGTCCTTCTGATCGGAGGGCAGCACATGACAACAAAACAACTTAACTTGCAGTCTTCACCACTGGGAATAGGAGGCACGGATCTACGCAGCTCTGATCATGTGCGTAGCCTTGGAGTTCTAATTGATGGGCATTTAAACTTCAGAACTCACATCTCTGCTGTGGCTAAATTATCCTATTTTCACCTTAAGAACATCAAAAAATTCAAGCACCTCATCCCCCAGAAGATCTACCAACTGTAGTTCATGCCTTCATTACCTCCCGACTGGACTACTGCAATGCTCTCTACACTGGCCTTCCAAAAAAGGACTTGTACCACCTACAGCTGATACAGAATACTGCTGCCAGACTGCTAACCAACCAACCCCGTCACTGCCACATAACGCCAGTCCTGCACTCCCTTCACTGGCTACCTATAGAATGGAGGGTCCTATTCAAGATCTGCCCACTGACATTTAAATCATTGAATAATCTGGGCCATGGACACACTAAAGAAATGTTGCAGCTGCGTAGCAATCTCCGCATTCTCAGATCCACAGGTTCTAATAATCTAGTCATACCCAGAGTCCATGTAACAAACGCTGGAGAGGCAGCCGCGGTGAACAGCGCTACCACCGCAGCTGCCTCCAGCTCCCTGTCTAGCAGTGTATCCGTGCCTCAGGCATCTAGCACGCCGAGGACGGGTCTTTCAGTTGCACATAGGGTTGCCCTGTCGCGTGCGCGCGCGCACAGACAGGACCTTTATGCGGGGAGGAGGCGCGTCAGCTGACCGGCTGGTCGGCTGACGTCAGAGGAGACGCTCGCCGCTCCTCATTGGTTGATGGCACGGAGCGTGCCAGAGGGGTCTCCTCTGCTTCATAAGCCTTGCTGTATCACTCTCAACTTGTCTGCTGTTGCGAATACTTGGTGTTAGCGCTCAGACCCTTAGATAGTTCCGGTGTGCTTTGATCCAGGAGGAAACCGGGGATTTCACACAAGATAGGAATTGTTTGATAGCCTTAAAGATTATACATTACTGTGTTATTATTTGTGCATGACTCTGGCTCGTTCTGACTACTCTTCTGCTCAGTGATTCTGTACCTCTGCCCATCTGACCTTGCTGCCGACTCTGCCTGTTTATTTCTTCCTGTCTCTGCCTTCCGATTTTGTACTGCATCTGTCTGTCTGTTGCCAAACCCGATCTGTCTGACCACTCTACTCTCACCAGAGGGCCCTTGACTCTGGTGAGGGGCGCTGTACTGTTAGTACCCACCAGCTCCTCTGGTGAGGTATTGCTAAACCTATCAATACTACTGTTGCACCAATCACTCATTGCCATTTGTTGTCACATCAGCTTCTGATATACCGGTATTATAGGTGATTCTGCAGATCACCATATAATCAGGTATATATCTGCATTATAGGTGATACTGCAGATCACCTAATAATCAGAATTCCGTTCTTTGCTGACACAAATCGTTACAGTCCACTTGCAAACTTTTGGTCCCAGAGCCTTCTGTCATGCTGCCCCTACGTTTTGGAACTCCTTACCTCAACAGATCAGGACAGCTCCATCCCTGGACGTGTTTAAATGCAAACTGAAAACCCACCTGTTCAGTTTGGCATTTGCAGAAATATAACTTTTGCTGTGTGAATACTTCACCCTACTACCAGTTACTGAATCTGAGAGAGCCTAAGCTCTTTGAGTCCTTTGGGAGAAAAGCGCTATAGAAATGTTATTGTATTGTATTGTAAATGTCTCACTTGTATTCATTAACTGAATGACCACTTCCACTGAAGGGAACTGGTAAATCACCTGTAGGCATGTTTTGTAATTGAGGTTATTGCTTCCTAAGGACACATAATTGAAATAAGTTTCCAATGTGGTCCCTGTTGGTTTAGCTGTATTCGTTTCTTGGCAGGTTCCTTTACAAAGGCAATACAGATATTTTACACTGTGCTCAATGTGCTTATACAATATATGAACTGAATACAAATTGCTGCTTCTTAGTTTCCTCTGTACAGTTAAGAAAATGATATACACTATAACAAGGCTGAAAAGAACATGTTACTATGAAGTGTCTAAGTTCTTCACACACAATAAATTGATCTTAAACTGGACTTAGTCCAAGTGAAAGAATCCATAAATATTCTATTTTAAATACAATGAGGTCAGTGTCTTTTTACAACATGGGTGGTTGTGAGAGGTTATGTATATCAGTGGCAATTCAAACGTGTTTTTTACTGCTGCAATTTACTCTTTTTTTTTCTTCAAAAGAAACCAGGTGTCTGATCTGAGTATGTGTGATATGCTCAGTACTGTTAAAACAGCATTCGGCTCCAGATGCTACTCCAGCAACGCGTCATCCTCCCAGCTATTCCTTCAGTGGACTTTCTTTTCCTGCAGCAGTATCCATCCTTAAAAGCCTGCAGGCTGCCCCTGCAATATCCACTGACTGTACTCCTCCATCCTGCAACCCTGCTTTCCCCAGCTGCTCCAATACTTCACCTAATTTCCCCCAGTGAGTGCATAGCTTGTGGAAAGTGAATATAAAGATTCTTTGCCATTCTAGCAATACCACCCATTAACTATAAAAAAAACAGAAGATATGATAGTGTCTAAGTGATGATGAATTCCAAAGGTTGTAGTGGCAGAAGTGTAACTGCATTACTACCCACCAACATGGTCCATCTTTCTCCTAACCTTTTAAATCTAAAGCCAAAAAATAAACTTCTATCCAAATACACATAAATCTCCTAGCCTTTCCATCATGCTCTGCCTTTCTTAAATAAAACCTGTAACATTTGTTAAAATAAAAATTAGATACTTACCTCGAGAGGGGAAACCCTGTGGTTCCTAATGAGGCTTACCCCATCCCTCTCCATCCCTCCGATCCAGCGCTGGCAGCCCCTCCCCCCAAAACAATAACAATTATATGCGCTGCTGCACGCAATGTACAGTGGCTGCTTCCCTCCTTGGGATCTAGCAGAGATGGCTGAGTGTGATCAGATCAATGCTACTGCACAGACAGGTGCAGGGGCGTAGCAATAGGGGGTGCAGAGGTTGCGACCGCATCGGGGCCCTTGGGCCAGAGGGGCCCCGAGAGGCCTTCCTTCAACTGCAGTATTAGCTCTCTATTGGTCCTGTGCTCATAATAATCACTTCTATAGATACTTTGAATAGTGGCAATCATTAACTAGCTGTTCCCCTTCCCCTTCTTGCACCTCTGACACTGTAGTTGCCATTGGCAGGTTTTGGTGCGCCGTATCAATTGTTATGTATAAAGTGCTTGGGGGGCCCCATTGTAAAACTTGCATCGGGGCCCTCAGCTCCTTAGCTACGCCACTGGACAGGTGGCTGTGCCTGTTCAGTAGAGCAAGCCCAATCAAGCTGATACTGTATGAGGCTCCTGACGAGCACCAACAAGCGGATCTTCAGGGGTCTCATCACTGGATCCCCTCTGCTGAGGAGGACGGGGGAAGCCTCTTTAGAATCCAGAGACTTTGTCCTCCCAAGTACCACCTAGGAGCACTTCTTTTTTCTTCCCCTTCAGGTACTCTTTAAACCACAGCTTGCCAACCTGTGCCTAAGTTAAACTGCAGAAAAGCCACAGAATCCAGGCCTATCTCCTTAAAGCTAATGGGAACCGTTTTTTTTTTTTTTTTTAAAGTCAGATACTCACCTAAGGAGAGGGAAGCTCTGGGTCCCATAGAGCACTCCCTCTCCTCTCCCGGTGACCGCTGCTGTCCTGGCTCCCCCGTTGCGGTATTCGACCGTTTCGGCCCTCTATGACTTGTTCGTGTGTGCGCCGCCTGTTATCGGGAGGACTCGGTTCCCGAAGACTTCCGAAGTCCCCTCGGCGTGGGACAAGAACGAAGGAGCCAGCGCAGCACAGGAGCCATCGGGAGAGGAGAGGGATGGCTCATTAGAACCGAGCCTTCCCTCTCCTTAGGTGAGTATCTGCCTTTTTTTTTTTTTTTTTAAACCTGGGTTACATTAGCTTTAAAGTAAACCTGAGATTAACATAATGGGTATATTTATACATACCTAGGGCTTCCTCCAGCCCCATGATGTCCGTGAGGTCCCTCTTCATCCTCTCCAGCTGCTCCATTCACTTACAATCCTCCACGGTAATCGGGCTGGAAGTGTGCTTTTGCCCCCCCCCCGTCATGCTCCCACAGCCAGGAGCGTTCTCCACCTGGGCAGTAGTACTGCACAGAAGCAGAACAGTCCCAGGTACGGGAGCACGGTGGGGGCACGCAGATAGCCAAGCCACGCATGTGCAGAAGTGTACAACTGGCCAGGTTACAGGAATGTATGCAAGTGAATGAAGCAGCGGGAGAGGATGGCGAGGGATCTCATGGACCTCATGGGGCTGGAGGAAGCCCCAGGTAAGTATAAATATACACATTATGTTAAAACTTTAAGTGAGACTACTTAAAGAGGAACGCCAGTGAAAATAATTTAATAAAAAAAAGTGCTTCATTTTTACAATAATTATGTATAAATGATTTAGTCAGTGTTTGCTCATTGTAAAATCTTTCCTCTCCCAGATTCATATTCTGACATGTATTACATGGTGACATTGTTACTGTGGGCAAGTTATGTAGCTGTTTCTAGCTGCTCTGGCTGTTACAGACAGCTTTAAACAGCCATTTCCTGTCTGTGAACATTGTTACATTGTGGCAGTTTGCCCAGAGTACCGCGGTATTCAGAGCCTCTTGTGGGAGGGGTTTCAGCACAAAATTAGTCACACAGCGCCCCCTGATGGTCTGTTTGTGAAAATCATTCTATTTCTCATGTAAAAGGGGGTATCAGCTACTGATTGGGATAAAGTTCAATTCTTGGTTGGAGTTTCTCTTTAAATGCGAGTGCTGTGATTACAGCACAGGAGATTCGGGCGCAGCTGGCCCCACTATAGGCCGTAATAGGAATTATGGCTATGGAGGCGCACAGTCAGTAACTTCGGCACCGTCAGAAGACGGAGCTGAAGTTGCTTCTAAAACACTGTAATTCACCTTCCAGCAATAGCTGGAAGCCGAATTACATTATTCCCCACTATCCATGTGGACCTAGAGGGGGAATAATATTTAATGCTGCCGGGAACTTGTGCAGCAGCAGGATAAGCCATACCAGCTGTATACCGCGCCCAAGTCTCCCGGCGACCAATTCATATGTATGCACTTAAATGGTATACGAGGTGAAAAAAACAATATTAGATTTACTTACCTGAGGCTTCGTCCAGCCCTTAGAAGCCCATGTGTCCTTCGCTGCAGCTCTGCCAGTGTCTTGGGGTCAGGCGCGGACTGGCCTGGGGGGATGGGGGGCAATCTCCCCCCAGGCTACCCCTGCCTCTGTGTTTTGGGCCGCTGGATGCTTAGCAATAGAGGAGGGGGGCCGACTTCTTTCCTACTTGCCGCTCTAAGGGCTCCCCTCCTGTGTCGGGTCCCCGTCAGTGGAGGCTGCGGAGGTCAATCTTGCCAGCACCTGGCTGATTTTGATCACCGGAGGATCAGCAGAGCAGCCAGCATCACCATTACTACAGGCTCTGCTGCTGCTCGGCATCATTCTACTTCCTGCAGTATGTTGCGCCCGCCCCCTGTCTTATCCGGCCAGCGGCAATTTCAAGTGTGTGTCAGAGAGATCCTGCCCTACTTCACCATGGGGACTGTCACCCGGCCAGCAGTGAGTGAATCTGCAGCAGGTTGAGTAGCCTGATGGAACTGCTGTGCAGCTGGGATTGTCTCTGGAACACAGGAGATGAGGTAGGACAGCTTCCTCTGTGTAAACAGTTTAGCTTAAGTGCTAGCTGAACATTCTGATCTCTTATCTCTTGCAGCCTGTGTGCCTGTCTTCCTAGGTGTGCCTCCCTCCCCTCATCTCTTTACATAATGCACTGGCTTGTTTTGTCAGCATGTCCGGTAAACCAGCAGTCCTGGTGATATCTCTGCTGTTTCTATTCTTCCCCATGCTCCTCTACTTCTTAATCTCTACCTCCCCATCTTGTTTATATCCTCTGTTCTCTTTTCTACATTTCTCTCCCTCTTATCTCATTTTCATGTATCTGTCCCTCTCTCTCACTCTCTCCTGCAGCGCTTTGTCATGTCACAGACTGCTCTCAAAGGAGCTCACAATATAAACCTATCATAGCCATAGTCTAATGGCCTACCATATTATTATTTATAAATATAGCACTGTCATATTCAACAGCACTTTACAGAGTACATAGTCATGTCACTGACTGCTGTCGAAGGAGCTTACAATCTAATCCTGCCATAGTCTAATGTCCTACCATATTACTAGTATGTATTTATATAGCAATGACATCTTCTGCAGCACTTTACAGAGTACATAGTCATGTCACTGACTGTCCTCAGAGGAGCTCTTACTCTAATCCTGCCGTAGTCATAGTCTAATGTCCTACCATATTATTATTATCTATTTATATAGCACTGACCTCTTCTGCGACACTTTACAGAGTACAAAGGCATGTCAGCGACTGTCCTCGGAGGAGCTCACAATCTAATCCTGCCATAGTCATAGTCTAATGTCCTACCATATTATTATGTATTTATATAGCACTGTCATCTTCAGCAGCACTTTACAGAGTACATAGGTATGTCAGTGACTGTCCTCAGAGGAGCCCACAATCTAATCCTACCATAGTCATAGTCTAATGTACTACCTTATTATTATTATGTATTTATATTACACTGTCACCTCCTGCAGCACTTTACAGTGTACATAGTCTTTTCACTGACTGTCCTCAGCGGAGCTCACAATCTAATCCTGCTATAGTCAAAGTCTACTGTCCTACCAGATTATTATTATGTATTTATAAAGCACTGTCATCTTCAGCAGCACTTTACAGGGTACATAGTCACGTCACTGACTGCTCTCACATGAGCTCACAATCAAATCCTACTATAGTCATAGTCTGTTTTCACTATAGGCTTGTTTTGGGAGAAACCAACTAACTTACTAGTGTATTTTTGGGATGTCACAGTAATATGAAGTGTCCAGCTCAGACTTGTGGGAAGACATTTTCTCCTGGCTTCAAGATTCAAAGTGAGGACACCATAATATAAATTATGCCTATGCACTTAGGCAGCACGGTGGCTTAGTGGTTAGCACTCTTGCCTTGAAGCGCTGGGTCCCTGGTTTGAATCCCAGCCAAGTCAACAACTGCAAGGAGTTTGTACGTTCTCCCTGTGTCTGTGTGGGTTTCCTCTGAGTACTCTGGTTTCCTCCCATTTCCCAAAAACATACAGATGAATTAATTGGCATTCCCCTACATTGGCCCTAGACCATGATACATGCACTACATGATACATACATAGATACATAGATTGTAAGCTCCTCTGAGGGGCAGTTAGTGACAAGACAATATACTCTGTACATTACTGTGGAAGATGTTGGCACTATATAAATACATAATAATAATTGGTAAGAGGTTTCTGCAGCAGCGGGACATTGTGTTCATACGGAGTGCTAATAACAGAAAGGGCACCCTCGATATTTATTCATTTATGATGTGTTTACCACACTCTCCCCTCAGCCCGTATAATTGTAATTTCTTCCATCGTGGGGGGAAATCGTACAGATGGAGGATGATTTGGGAAGAGGAGGCAAGCTTTATATTGACAGGATAACATCACTCAGATGCTGCAGATCTGTCATCTGCACATCCATGATGTGAGTCTTGTTCCTCTGCATCCTAAAGGTGCTCTATTGGATGGAGATCTGCTGACTGTGGAGAACACACAACAATTATCATGTACAAGAACTCAGTGTAAGATGGTGTGAGCTTTGTGACATGGAATATTATCCTACTGCCTTTCTGCCATAACCCGTTCGGCAGTCACCCTGACCCCAAGCTTGGGTCACTAGGGTGGTAACTTATGTAATTGCATGTAATGGTGCTTTACACTATGGACCTGATTCATCAAGCTGCACTGCTTAGCAGTGCAGCTTAATGTGAAGGAGCGCCCGCTTTGCCTCCTTAGTGTGCCTTCCTTAGTTACGCACATTGCTTACATAGCAACGCATGTAACTTTAACTGCGGGTGGTCCAATGAAGTATCGTTACTGCGATTGCGGTTGCACTATGTTACTTTACATAGTTACCACTTTGTAAATTGGTAGACATAAACATAGTAGCTGCGGCGAGTGAAGTATTGTTGTAACGATACTTCACAGGACCGCCCACAGTTAAAGTTACAGCTTGATGAATGAGGCCCTATATACATTTTTGTACACAAGAAAGATTCGGGCTGGGGGTGCCGTGAAAGGGCCTCTAGGTTGTATTTTCCCCCCAGGCCGAAAGGTCCCAGTCCTCCCCTGTTTGGGGTCCACTCTGTATCGGCTGCCAACCCGGCTGGGTGATCGTCTTCCGCGCATGCGCATGGACATTGTTAGAATTTAAGTATTATATGCTTGAATTCGTAGGCCTCAGTTACTTTAACAGAGTTAGTTAAAAGACTTGATGTGCAGAATCACCCTTTAAGGAGAATTTCTCTTAGAGATAAATAAAGACAGTTCTGATTTTCAGTAGAACATTGTACTAGAACTCCCAAGGCTGTATCAGAGATATCCAGTGCAGAGGCCAGACCAGCTGGCGACGAACAACATAAACATGAGCCATTGTTATGAAAATATTCTCACAAGTACATTAAAACAATGGCCTCCTCAGAACAAGGTGACAGTTCCTTGCATGCGCAGTAAAGACAGTGCTTGTCATGATATCACTGGGTCTTATCAGCCAATAGCAGTCGATGAGGTATTGATCCGTCCCTGCTCAGATGATGTCACATTTAACTCTTTAGAGTTAGTATAAGAAGAGCTAACGAGCTCCCAGGGGGGGCTGCTACTTCTGACTTCTGGCTGATGACTTCCACTTTCTACTCTTTTTGTAATGTCTTGTCAGCTTATCTAACTGTATGCTGTATATAGGCCTAAGTGCAACGTAGTATAGATGTAACATAAGAGAAAGCCTGGTCTTTCCATTAAAATGGAATGGACCAAGAGCCTGTAACGCAAAGAGGACTTACTACAGACCAATTGCTTCGCCGTGGTGTAACGAACATGTAGAGATAAGATTGTATATCTGTTTACTGAATAAACTCCTGAAACTTTGAAGACGTCTAAGAAGTTCTATCTCCTATGCTGTTGCTGTGATGAGTAGAGATGGGCCGAACAGTTCGCCCGCGAACGGTTCCAGGCGAACTTTGGGTAGTTCGCGTTCGCCGGTGAAGGCAAACTTTTGCGGAAGTTCGGTTCACCCCCATAATGCTCCATTAGGGTCAACTTTGACCCTCTACATCACAGTCAGCAGGCACATTGTCCCCAATCAGACTACACTCACTCCTGGAGCCCCACCCCCCCTTATAAAAGGCAAGGTTCTCCGGCCGTTTTACTCACTCGTCTGCCTACAGTAATTACTGAAGGGACAGCTGCTAACAGACTCTGCTAGGGAAAGCTTAGTTAGGCTTTTGTAGGCTTGTTAACTTGCTCCTGGCTGATTGTTATTCCTTAAATAGCACCCCACAACAGCTTTCTGGAGGAGGATCTTGTCTTCCAGGGATTTGTAGGATGTCAAAAGCACGCTCACATACACTGGCCAGGAATCAAACCCAGGTCAACTGCTGGAAGTGTGCTGGGCCCATAACCCAGAGGTTGATGGATCGAAACCATCCTCTGCTAGGCATGATTTCATTTTTGCACCTCGCTTTATCGCATGGGCAAAACAGTTTCCATAGCCCTGTAAGAGAAAGTGTAATAAGGACCCTGCCGTAACATAGATATTACGATAGCTAAGACTACTCCTGGGCCTTTCTTGTAGTTGAAGAGATGAGTGAACTGTGACACCACACTTAAAAACAAAACAAAACAAAAAAACAGCAAACAGAGAAGCTTCCGCATATTGGAGCATTGGATTTGGTAAAGTCTTAAGCCAATGTGTGGTAAGACACAAGTAAGCTTTAGGTTAGCAGGAATGGTTGCATGGCCACCTAGCTTTTCATCCTTAACAGGCCAGCTAGGCTGGCTTCAGCCTGTAGTGTTGGTGGTATAGTGGTGAGCTGGGTTCGATTCCTGGCCAATGTATGTGAGCGTGCTTTTGACATCCTACAAATCCCTGGAAGATAAGATCCTCCTCTGGAGGAGGAGAGGAGGTATTACACTTCCTGACAGATGTATAAACATGCAAGATGTTGTAAAGCAGTTTAGGTCTGCAATTCAACATTCAATGTGATTTCTGACCTTAAAACAGTGGTTTGTGTCAAAACTAGGTTTTTTTATTGAGACTTTTGACATGTATCCCACTCAACCATGTCTCTGTCCAGGTATTAGACCGCTTGAAACATCTTTTCCATCATTTTTCTAGCCAGCATAATTTTTTCTAAATTTCCAAGTTCGCCTCTCCATTGAAGTCTATTGCGGTTCGCGAAAGTTCACTCGAACCGAACTTTCGCGGTAGGTTCGCGAACCTAAAATCGGAGGTTCGGCCCATCTCTAGTGATGAGAGTCGAGTTATCACACTTCCTGTGATATGGTGCCGAACGACGGTGTAGTGTTGTTGCCCATAGCAACCAACAAAGATTTATTACAGACGTGACACACACAGTTTGCTCGTATGGCTGGGAGCATTCTGCCCAGGCACAGTACTTTTATGTCTGTGCAGAATGCTGTCGGCCACGGGCGCACGACTGCAAGCAACGCGTCCACGCACTCGTGTATGCACAGAAGCCAGTTTAAAATTAGTTCGGACCTAAAACTACACCACATCAGGCTTAAGCAGCCACAAGTGCGGCATAATTTTAACTATCAGCAGTCCAAAACCAGTTTAGCAGAGTGTTATTTAAGCAGAGGATTTTTAGCACAAGACACACACACACCCTATATACAAACATCTTACAGACTGGCTGTAATCCACCTTGTAAATGTTAATTCACTAAAGGGATATGTGAGGGAGCAGGCTGGTGTTGTACTTTATACTGGTTGAAATCGATGGACGTATGTCTTTTTTCAACCAAAATAACTATGTAACTATGTAACTATGTAAAGAACCTGTCCTTACTGAGGCTTTGTGATAAGGTCTCAATCCAGTCTTGAATGGTGCACAACAGCAAAATGGGAGCTTGCCAACGTCTTGCCCACAGCTCTTATTAGTAATGTGACTCTTGTTTACTTTTATTTACTTATGTTTACTTTTTACAAGCCATGTTTTGCTTTCCTAACACTTCTTCTGGCTGATTTAATTATGTATTTATTAAAAAGCTCCTTTTTCACTATAGTGCCCCTTTAAGGACTGGAGTGAGAACGTATCATAAAACCTTATTAAGGACAGGTTCTTTAGTGAATTGACATTTACAATGTGGATTGATGTTTTGAGATAAGTTTTCACTTGCCTTATTATAACTAGCATGATGTTAGTGTATTGTGGCCATAGCCTGTAAACGACTGCGATCTTGACAGAACTGTCTGATTGTATGAACCTTCTATGACCTCTAGTAAAAATAAGATCCTGTTCAGAAGCAGAGATCCTTTATTTTTCGGAACATAAGACACTTTTTCTTCCCCAAAACTGGGGGAAAAAGTGGTACTTCCGATATTCCAAAGATACAGTAACTAGTGGTGCAGAGTATGCAGTAAGCACCTACCACATCCAGCGCTGCGCTTCTCTCCCCTTCGGTCCAGTCCTTTTCATGTAGATATGCTCCTCTTCTCCGCTTCTTGCAGCAGCAATTTATTGGTAGCCTGCGGCTGCTGTCTTAAGACAGCAGAGTTCCATGCATCTGTCAGGAGCAGTTTTCATTGGTTACTGACTGCCACTACTTTTCCAGGATGTCTAGTCCAGCACAGCATAAGTTTATACTGGAGAATGTTTCCATTGTGCTCAGGGCCACCTTTAAGGCATCACAGAGGGGACTGCTGTATGGGGCCCGAGTGAATCTGGGGCCCAGTAAACAGTGCCACACATTGGCTGCCCATTAATGTGATGAGAGGTGCCAGGATACTCAAGCCAGACACTGTCGCCTCTGCTCCCGGTCCCTCCGCAACTGCGGTCACAACAATGCAAGCATGCTAACATCAGCAGCAAATTGGAGCACTGTCATTGCTAAGGGCTGCTAGAATTGGTGACCCTGAGGCCCCCAGAGACAGATGGCCAAAAACATTCTGGTCATTGGTTTCTGGCCGCCACTACTATTCCAGGATGTCCATTCCAGCACTGCATAAGTTTGTAGTGGAGAATGTTTCCCATGAGCTCAGGGCCGCCTTTAAGGTATCACAGAGGGGACTGCTGTACGGGGCCCGAGTGAACCTGGGGCCCAGTAAACAGTGCCACACATGGAGTGTCCATTAATGTGATTAGAGGTACCGGGATGCTCATCCAGTAGTTACCTTAGTCAATAAGTGATTAACGTGAACCTAAAACAAATAAAAGAAAAGGATGTTTACTTACCTGGGGCACCTTCCAGCCCCCTGTAGTCCATCAACTTCTTCAATACCCTTCAGGTCCGATCCGTTGTGCTCCTGTGAAGTCTGTACAATCCAGCTGGGATGCCGGGCACTGCACATGCACTGTTTTGGGTCACACACACACCTCTTCTATCGTGCTCCCGTAGCTGGGAGTGTTCTGTGCAAGTACAGTTACAGTTTTAATGAACTGAGCATAAGCAAAATGCTCCCAGACATGGGAGTGCATGAAAAGCAGACACATGGATGTTAGTTTGTTCAAGCCTTCAAAGATTATGATTTGCCATGTGGGGGTGGGAGGGAAATGAGGGGGGGGCAGTAGGTTTGTCCAGTATGGAGCCCAAAAAGTATCAATGGCAGCCCTGCATGCACTTGATCACTTTTTGGGTGACTGGGTCCATTTCACTATGGACTCATGCAGTAACCGCTTTGGACAGGGCCGCTACCTGTCCTTCACCTGCCACTGGGTTGCTGTTGTGGATGGTGGCACAGCAACTGGCACAGCAGCAGCACCAGCACAGCTGGGTCAGGGGAAAGCCTGATGCTGTCTCCTCTGCTCCCGGGCACACCCTGCAAGCATGCTTACATCAGCAGCAAATTGGAGCACTGCCACTGTCAAGGACTCTAGAATTGGTGACCCTGAGACCCCAGAGACAGACATCCAAAAACATTCTGGTCACCCTCTGGGAGCAGGTGCAGTGGTGGCTGAGCCCCAGAGGCCTCCATGCACGGCATGTTGTTTGTGACAATGGTGCCAACCTGCTTGCCACCCTCCGCGATGGAGATCTGAGCCATGTGCCCTGTCTTGCACAGTTGCTAAATTTCATCATGCAGAGGTTCTTGCGGACCTATACAGGGATGAATGCTGTGCTGCAAAGCTTGCCCATTGCCCCCACGTTGCAGTCCAGCCTGCAGAAGTGCCAGGGACTGCCACCCCACAGGCTCATGGCTGACTGTCCAATTTTGGAGTGATTGTGCCAGCACAGGAGGGCCATGTCTCAGTACCTCCTGGAGCAAAACATGACATGACAATTAAGTAGCCAGGTGCCTTACAATGAACAAAATAAATAGCCAGGTGCATCAAAATAAAATAATTTAGTAGCCAAATGGGCCCTATATACATAAATTAAGTAGCCATGTTCCCCAGAACACAGAATTAAATAGCCATGTGCCGATATATATCAGTATGCTGGGTGCTTTGCTGCGTGATACTGATAGCAATGCAGGATGGCCTTAGAGTATGCAGGGCCTGAGGCAAGTGTCATATGAAGGGCCTAGAGCCTGAGTATAGTTGCCCCAGTATAGGTAGCCAGCTATAAGTGTCCCCAGCATAGGTAGTTAGATATAGGTGTCCTCAGTATAGGTAGCCAGGTAGGTGTCCCCAGTTTAGGTAGCCAGGTCTATAGGTATCCCCAGTTTAGTTAGACAGGTCTATAGGTGTCCTCAGTATAGGTAGCCAGGTTGATAGGTGTCCCCAGTTTAGTTAGCCACATCTATAGGTGTCCCCAGTTTACAAATAGCCTGGTGTATAGGTGTCCCCAGTATAGGTAGCCAGGTCTATACGTGTCCCCAGTTTAGTTAGCCAGATCTATAGGTGTCCCCAGTGTACTTAGCCAGGTCTATAGGTGTCCCTGGTATAGGTAGCCAGGTCTATAGGTGTCCCCGGTTTAGTTAGCCAGGTCTATAGGTGCCCCCAGTTTAGTTAGCCAGGTTTATAGGTGTCCCCCGTTTAGTCAGGTCTATAGGTGTCCCCAGTTTAGCCAGGTCTATAGGTGTTCCCAGTTTAGCCAGGTCTATAGGTGTACCCAGTTTAGCCAGGTCTATAGGTGCCCCCGGTTTAGTCAGGTCTATAGGTGTCCCCGGTTTAGCCAGGTCTATAGGTGTCCCCAGTTTAGCCTGGTCTATAGGTGTCCCCAGACTAGGTAGCCTGGAAGGAGGAGCAGTGGCAGGCACAGAGCAGCGGGCAGGGGGGCAGTCTCCCACCCCCTCCCTCACATGGGGGCCCCCCTTCACAGCTCATGGAGACAGAGCTGGGCACTGAAGAGACATCATCGCTGGAATCCACGGAGCTGGGTGAGTGAGCCGTGGCCTCCACCCGCTAATACTACTTGGAGGAGCACCTATGCTTGGCTACCTACACCTGACTTCCTAAGCTGGGGACACCTATGCTTGACTACTTATGGCACCCTACATACTTATACTGCAGGCACCTACACAATTATACTGCACACACCTACATACCTATACTGCGGGCACCTACATACCTATACTGAGGGCATCTACATACATATACTAAGGGCATCTACATACCTATACTGTGGGCAACTAAGGGCCCCTACATACCTATACTGCAGGCACCTACATACCTAAAGTGAGGGCACCGACACACCTATGCTGAGGGCACCTAGACCTGACTTCCTTTACTGGGCGCACCTATACTTGGCTAACTAACTACTTATACTGAGCCTGAGGGCTTTTTTTTCGGGGGGGGGGGGCACATTGTGTCTAAAAATGCACAGTGCAAATGTTTGGCGCCGTGCGAACATTCCAAATCGGGGGGGGGGGGGGGGAGGTTGATGTGTCACGGAGATCTGAGTGTTTGGCATGATGTGTTATGACTTCAAAAAGGGTGGGAACCACTGCTCTATGCAGTGTTCAAGTATTTTTTGCTTTCCTAGGATCTTAATTCACATTTACCACTTCATAAATGCAGAGCACGTTGGTGAGACAGGACCTATCTTTAGTAAACTCATGTTGATTAACTGAAATTAGATTATTCTGTGCTATAACATTTTGTATAATGTCCCTTATTCTTCAAACAATTTACAAACAACTGATGTTATGCTTACAGATCTATAGCTTCTTGGTGTTTATTTTTAATCCAGGTTCTGATGTGAAATTTATCGGTTCTGATGGAAAATAGTATGCTTTAACAGGGCATGCTAGCATGAGCCACAGCTCCCACAGGTGCAAGCCAGCCCTCGTCATCAGCTGTCTTGTTCTCAAATAAGATTCTGTGCTGTTATTTCTCAGGGACAAACAGCTGCAAAAGTAGCCAAAATGATGGTTAATTATTTGCATTGTATATGTGTGTGTCTTGAAGTTGTAGACTGTGTTGATTATTACAATACTTTTGAAGCACAGAGTGAAAAACACACAGAAAAAATATTGAAAAATTAAAAAAAGCTACCATCTGCTGACAGACATAAGGCCTTAGCTGGGTAGGAAATGAAGTTATGTATGCAATACCAAGGAATGCAGAAATCTTGTTTAATATTGATCTCTTCCTCACAGCTGCAAACTTTGTGCTGCTCAGTGCTATACAAAGAAATGGAAACCTCACTTGGGTACTTCTGCTGCACATGGATATACACACAATACATTTCCCCCCCAGCAATCCTACTGGGATCAGGTGAGGTGAGCATATAATGGATAAACCAGTTTAAATTGTTTAAAAATGCTATAGTTGTAATACTTTTTTTTATTAGAATTTACTTTTATTGAATAGTGTAGAAGAGGAACTTTACTGAAAGATAGTAGGTAGGGGAAAATAATCAACACATTACAAAAGTGATAAGTTAAAATATTGAAGAGAAATCCAGAAATGATTGATACTCAGTGTGTAATTCATTAATGCTGTTTGAGCCACTGTGAGCCTATAGGACAGCACAAACTGCTCTTATTTATAAACACACCCACTAACAATGTAATAGGCTAAAAGCCAGCATCTCCAGTGGCGATCAGAGGCCTCTCCTTCATTGCTCCCCTAGTACCAGCTTCTGCTGATGACACAATGAGGGGACACACTGGGGGAGCAAAGGAGGATACAGGGGGACAGAAGGGGACAAACAGGTGGAGCAAAGGAGGGCACAGGGGGGCGGAAGGGGACACATAGGTGGTGCAAAATAGGACACAGGAAGACAGAAGTGGACACATGAAGGAGCAAAGGAGGACGCAGGTAGACAGAAACAGGCACATGGGGAGAAAAGGAGAACACAGGGGGACAGAAGGGGGCACACAGGGAGAGCAAAGGAGGACATAGGAGACAGAAGGGGACACATGGGGACAAAAAGGGACATGGGAGGACACATAGGGGACACAGGAGGAGACATGGGGACACGGCAGGACACAATAATTGGGGGAGAACATCTATAAGATGCTTCTGGACCATGGACACACAAGGTTTAGTATATTTGTTTCCTGCTTTTTGCCCCCGGAGTGTTTGATATGCCGAAAAATATGGTGTAAATAAATAAATATTGAAGTGACCCAGTAACCCTACTGCAGATTATAGCACACCTTTTATTGTGCCAGTCTCCACAATATTCCAACAATTGTTTCGGGGGCCGCGCAGGATCCCCCTTTATCAAGGCACATGCCTCTCAATAAAACTTGTTGCATAGTCTCAAGAAACACTGCCAGATATTTATTCGTGGCTAATGGGGGCATTTTTATAGATTTCAGATTTCTTTCTGAGATGGGTAGGGTGGAGATAATCTGAATGGGGACTGTCAATTGGTATCTCTCACATCTCCATGCCACCATCACTCCCATCCGTCAAGCAGGGGGAACTCACTCCACCTCCGTTACACAGCTCCACCAAATATCTGAGGCCTTCCTGATCATCATCATCTAATGTATAATTTAGACTAATTACATCATCATCAAGTTCTTCATTAGAATTCTTCTGATGCCATAATCTAAAAGTATTTTACATAGTAACCTATTTAGATCTTTTTACATTTCAAATGGGTCACCTCCTATAACTGGGAAAAATGAAAGAGTCTTACTAGGCAACAATATGGTGGTCGCTCTGACAGAACATGGAAAGATTTATAACTGGTTTTATCTACCCCTATTCTCTTGTCCTTCCACCTGTCTCTTTTGCTGCCTGTGATTACCCCCAGATTGGGTTGTGATTGCCTTTCCCCCCATCTGTGTAAATCCTGGTCATTTTCCTCCAACCCCCCCCCCCCCCCCCTTTCTGCATCCTCTACTGTATCTCTCCATTTCTCTTCCAAAACATTTAGTGGAACTAACTCTTGGGGCAACCTCTTCCAAAAAAGTGACCAATTTTCTAGAACTGGCCCCTCATAGTGCGCATGTGCAGAGCACTCCTGGCCAATCAGTTATGAGGCGAGTGGGGACAGTTGTGGGCATGAGAACTGCTTCCTATACATGCCTGCTTTCCCCCTATCCTGACAATCTTCTTTGCCTTTTATATCCTTTAAACAGTTCCAGTGACAAATATCTCTCTTCTCTTTTTTTTTTTTTTTTTTTTTTACATATTATCTTTTTTTTAAAGTTTTCCAACTCAATAATTTGGCAGAAAAACCAAAGTACAGAAAATATGATAAGAGAATAGGAGGAGGAGATTCATACATATAGAAAACTATCAGAAGGATCAAAAACAGTCCATCAGAAAAAAAGAAGGCCCAGGTGATATCAAGCACGGTCATAAATCCCTCAGCGAAAAGCAAAACCTAACAAGTGTTTAAAGGTCCGTATATTTACTTAGTCTAAGCTGATTACGTAATTGGCCTATAGTCCTGTTCAATTTTCCATATGTCCCATAAATGCCAAACCTTATCAAAAAGGTCCATCCTGTCGTTTAGCCTAGCCATCATTTCCTTCAACTGCTTTACGTCAAGAATTTTCTCATCTAACATGTCTCTTGTTGGAGGAGATTGAGAACGCCACATGCTGCAATAGAACTTTTAGCAGCATTAAGTTGATAGCCACAAGCTTATTAGTTTTACGTGATAAGTTTGGGACTGGGTAACCTAGAAGTAAAGTAAGTGGTTTACGTTCCACCGGTGTTCCCAAAATTTCACTTAATAATTGGGCGACTGATTTCCAAAAAGGTATGATACGTAAGCAATCCCAGAAAATATGCATCAAAGTACCAGTGGCGTTCTGGCATCTCTAACAACAAGCTGAGACATTAGGGTCCCATATGTTGATAATGGCTGGGGTCCTATACCACAAAAGCATAAGCTTGTAATGATTTTCTATGTAGGCTATCTGGTAGATCATAGAGATCAAACGAGGTCGATTATGGCCTTGTGCGCATAAAATGTCAAAAGGCGTAGATTTCTCAAAAAGCATAGATCCATTAAGGGCCAGCGCATAAAGTCTAATCTGTAGATAATTTTATACCAATAGGGGAGACAGGTCGAATTTAAATTTAGCAAGTTCTACTAACAGCAATTTTCTGGTTGTGGGATCAATAAGGTGGCGAAGCTGGAAGACATCCTGCTTGACCCATGCATCTACATAAAAAGAGGTGGCACTATTAATTAGATCTGGATTAAATAACACATTCATCAATGAGGAGGTTTTGGAGTTTAAGGGAAGTGTACACCTACAGTATGACCAGATGTGTTTAGTGAATTGAATAGTCTGTAACAGAAGAGTATTAGGTGGATTATGATGGAGAGGCCAGAGAAGAGAGTAAGGGTGAGACGAAGCTAACCTTTGCTTCTCGATCTCCATCCATTTGGAGTATGTGGAACGATGGGTCCATAAAACAACATGTTTTAAATGCGTGGCTAGATAATATTTAACAAAGTCAGTGACCCCGAGTCCTCCTTGCTCCCTTCTAGTTAACATAACTGAATTAGGAATTCTACGAAATTTGGAGGCCCATATATATTTTAACACATCCCTCTGCAAGGATCTCAATGCAGATAACGGTACTCTAACTGGTAAGGTTTCAAAGAGGTATAAAATCTTTGGGAGGATTGTCATTGAAATGCTATGTATCCTACCAAAAACAGAAAGTTTTAGGGGGGACTATTTAGTCAGCAGATGTTTCAATTCTAATATAAGAGGAGGAAAATTAGCAGACTATAAGGTATCTATGTAGGAGTAAGGTGGACACCTAGATATTTCAAAAAAGTATTACACCATTTATATTAAAAGGAGTTTGAAGTGTTGAAAGCACACATGTGGGTATATTTATAGGTAAAGCCTCAGTCTTGGACGTATTTACTTTATAGCCCGATAGATCACCAAACTCTCTAAGAAGACGGTGTAGGTTAGGTAATGTAGTATGAAGATCAGTGAGAGTGAGCAGTATGTCGTCTGCAAATAACGACAGCTTGTAATGTTTATTCCCCAGACGAATTCCAGTTATGTCTGGCGATTCCATGATTGCCGAGGCCAAGGGTTCTAACCATAGAACAAAAAGCAAGGATGATAACGGACACCCTTGCCTAGTTCTGTTGTTAATAGGAAAAACATCAGAAGTAGCATGAGGGAGTTTCACCTCGATGGACGGAAAGAAGTACAAGGATGAGAGTTCTTTGATATAAGAACCGTGAAAGCCCATGTGGGCAAACATATATGGCCAGCTTAAGCGATCAAATGCCTTTTCTGAATCAAGGCTAAGCAAAAGGGATGGAGTTTTAGAGAATCTGAGGGAGTCTATAAGAGAGATGGTGCGTCTTGTGTTATCTCCCGTCTGTCTGTGGTATACAAAACCAACCTGATCCTTATTAATAAGGTCAGGTAATAAATCAGCCAACCGGGTAGCAAGAATTTTAGTAAATAATTTGTAATCTGAATTAAGGAGAGCTATACGCCTATAGCTTCCACAATTTGTCTCATCTTTACCTGGCTTCAGAATCACAAACAGGTGGGAGTGTCCAAATCTTAGAGAAATATCTTCTCATAATAGAATATTATTAAATAAACAAAGTAAGTAGGGGGTTAGGATATCTTGATATGTTTTTTGTTTTTTTTTTTAAATATCAGCCTGTCTACTTAACAAAAATGTTGACTTTTTGTGTTATTTTCCTTGCTCTTGTTTACTTGATACTAGTCACACTCTAGTCTCTTTGAGTTCTATAAACCTTTAGTTTCTTAGGTGCAATCAGCATTGCAGTTATTGTTTGACCTTGTGCTTGCTACCAGCATTACCTTTTCTCCTAAGTGATACCAATCAGTGATTTAATAAGGAAATGAACTGTAGGATTGTGTGTTACTATCCACCAAGAATATGCCTGTGGCGATAGAGTAGTATATGTCCACACTTTCCATCCAAGGTAATACCCTATTCTCCCTGTCTTGATGACAAGTGTTTATTTCCAGATGCTTTCTTACACATATACTTTTATTTGATGGTGATGATAACTAGACTAGGTGTTTTCTTTTAACATTCTTTGAAAAGTAGTGGTTCCTTCCACAAGCTGTTTCTATAGAAAATGTGTTTGTGCCTCTTTCTAATCTTGTTATAATATATGTGTAGGGATGAGCTTCCTAAATTATGCTTTCTGCAGTCCATTTATATTTTTAATGAGTCTGTGAGTTTGTAGATAACATTTTCTTCTGCCCATTGTTTCACTGGTTTCAGTGACATTTCGGTTGCAGTGGCACAGTATTTTAAGCAATAGTGTGATAACACCGCTCTTCACATTCAAACTATCTAGTAGCTGGACACAGGTTCAGCCTGGCCAACAGAATACATCAGTTAAGAGAATCCACTCCACTGGAAAGCTAAATGTCCAATCTTTATTACATGGCAAATCCAGACACAGGCATTTTAGCTCATATGTATCAGAGTACAGCTCACACCTTAGTCATAGCACATGCGCAGAACACTCCTGGGTATGCCGTCACGAGTGGTGCATGCTCAAGCATGTGCAGGAGCCACCGACCATTATGGAAGGATCAGCTCTTTAATAGATCACAGTGGACCTGCAGCGAGGGAACACAAAGACTTCTAGTGGCTGGAAGTAGCCCCGGGTCAGTAAAGATGAATGTGTGTACTTCACCTTGTATATCCTTTATGCGGTATTTAATGTGGTATTTTAAGGAATCATGTATTAATTAATTCAGTATGTGATGGATTATTGCAGTGCATGGAGAATGGAAGCCAAATGTAACACAGACAATATAAAAACAAGGAACACCAAGAGCCCCAATAGTGTAATATGTACTGGTAAATGGTTACTACATAGAGTAAATATTAATACTCACAAACCAGGGTTACCATTAGGCAACCACTGTAAAGGCAGGTGGGGAGATTTTCCTGACCCCACTCAGGAATAAGAAGTCGCTCTCTGTAGATGAGAAAAAGGGGGTTCAACCCTCCACCCAGGGTGGACTCAATATTATGCAGGAGAACAGAGGCACCAAGAGGATAAAAGGAAGCTAAATGAGCTTAAATACCAAACTCTTGGTATATAGAGGAGGCAGTGGTGGACTCACCTCCTCCAAGCAGACACACAACGACCGTAGTAAAGACAGTCAATATATTTTATTTATGAACTTCAAATATGCAACGCGTTTCGCAGGTTTGATCCCACTTCGTCAGGCAATAACAACGGAGCAATAGCTGTAAACAGAGATAATTGGCTCATAACCCATGTGTAGTCATACAGTCATTAATTATATAAAAAAAAATAAAATATATACAAAAACTTAAAATTAAAAATAAATATCAAACAATAGAGGTGAAATAGGTATTAAAAAGTGGAGGTGATTGGGATAAAGACAGTGGAAAAGGTAATTGTGAGCAGTGATGAGCAATACTGTTAATATTCTTCTCGCATAAATTCTTGCAAAAATAATGTTTGATTACATTTTCGAGCAAACATTTTTGGGGAAAAAAAATCCTGTTATCTTGCCCGGTTTTCACGTACATTGCACATTTCCACAAAAAAAATATACTGATCTTTTAGGCTAGAATAAAAATTATTGTTTTAGACGATTTGCGCTAAAACATAGTTTTATAGGTTTTCACAATAAAATATTGCTCTCGTACATTTTTGCGCTAAAAGCAAAGAATGTAAAAATTTAAGATATACCTCGAATCGAAAACCGAATTCTTAATGCAAAAATTCACAAGCAATGATAAAATGAAGGTATCATAAGGAAAGGAAAGCTGGGACTTACCATATGTGGTCAGTAGAAGAGCCAGGCACCTCTGTGAGGGCTCACTTCCAGGAGTGCCCATTTATACTACTTTGGGGGTTGATTGACCAATCACAGTGCTTGGTAAATGTGCTGAGTCATTCTGCACACGTGCAGATGCAACTGGCAGTTGCTGGTACCATTTTGCAATAGGGCAAGAGTAAGGGCAAGTTCATTTTAGTGATGCAGTGCCATCTAGTGGTGGATTGTGATATATACATACAGGTGATTACTTGTGCCTGTCATCTCCAGTATGTTGGCAGAACAACTCAAGAAGCCCGAAGCCGAATCGGCCAACACAAAAGGCACATTCTTAATAAATTTCCCATGCACAGTGTTTCACGCCACTTTCACTTCATGCACCACACCAAACCCGACACTTTTTTCATCACGTTAATAGACACCATTAATGAATCAGAACCAGCTGCACTTGAGAAACTCAAAAAAATAGAAATGTACTGGATCCAGATTCTTAGGACACTCGCTCCAGAAGGATTAAACGAGGACCTAGGAAAAATCTATTAATTTTCTAAGCAATATATTCATACTGGTCCGTTAACACTTTTATCTAGTCCTCTCTTTTAAGTTTGTTTTTTTTCGTCAATAAAGTTTTTATTGAGCAAATATCAGAAATTACAACTGTAGCATAAACAGGTAACAGCGATGAAAGTTACAATGACAATGAAAATTACAGTGAAAGGACAAGCTAATAAAGAGTCTTCAGTGTGGGTAATGTCCATTGGAGTTCACATAACCTTTGAGGTATCCAACGACAATTCCTCTTCTATACAAGACTCTGGTGACATCAGTCGACCATTGCCGTCACCAAAGGTAAAAGTTATGTATCTTGTCATCTTGTAGGTTGCAAGAAGTAAATAATCTAAAACCATACCTAAATATAATAGTAAGGGGCCACTAGGACCTGCATACAAGACATAGACATAAACATATAAAGTACCCATAAACATAGGTCTAACTCAGACTACAACTACCTAACTAGAGTGTGTAAACTTTTGTGTGGTAGCATATCGGTCACATGTTCTATCATATCATAAGGGTGGAGGGGAGTAGTTGGGAGGAGATCATTATTCAGGGCCTATATTTCCATCTGAAGGAGACCTGGGGATTCTACGTATGTTACCATAGTACAGGGATAGAGTAATTTTCTCTAGTGATACCAAGCCTGCCTCTGATCCTATACTCCATGTGGAGAATGAGTTTAGTATTGTTTAGGAGGTGTGTTAGGGAGAGGTCATCTACTGATTTCCAATTTGAGAGAATCAGATGTTGGGCACTGAAAATAAGATGACTGATGATGTTTCTATGTTTATCAGGCAATTCACCCACGCCCACAAAGAGTAAGGCCAATTTAGGAGTACGTTTAAAACTGGTCCACAAAGTGCGTCTAATTAATGATTCCACATTGGTCCACAGGCAGGAGACTATAGGGCATTCCCATAGCATGTGTATATATGTGCCTAAGCCAGTCTTGCATTTCCAGCATAGATTGGAGGTGTTACGTGAGAAAGCGGCTATTTGTCTGGGAGTCATATGCCACCTAAACAGGATTTTCCTCGAGGTTTCCCAGAGTGTGTTGCATTTAGAGAGGGACATCGTGATTTTGTTGGCAAGATGGAGTTGTTCTGTAGTTATGCAGCAATTCTTTTTTAAGTTTTTAATTTTTAATTTCTGATGTTATGATTTTACAGTTTTATATTTCTATTTTTACTGTAAATTATGAACAATCAATACATTGCCACAAAACTGTGATAACCTATGGATGGATAGACAACAATATGGTTATTTATATCATGATGCCACAACATCAAGTGACACAGATGTGACAATCTTTCCTTGTATTCTATAGCATGCTCTTCTTATATGTTTTTATATATTTTTTATAGTATGTGTTATTTGTATTCTTTGATCATCTTCTTATTCTACATGTATCACATCATTTTAACCTATCTTGCATGTACTTAATTGATCTGTCCAGGTAATATGTAATACTAATAACATTCACTCCATGAGAATTTCTGCTCCACTAAGGTAATGACAATACAACCTTTTCCATTCCGGCCCGTGATATAGTAGTAATAAACCATCCTCATAGGGTCCTTAGTTTTTAAGCCTTTTTATTTGTTTTTACAGTATTCCGTTATTTGCCTCTACATCTGTGAAACGCTTATGTGATGTTATGTACTAACAACTGGATCAAGATGCTTATTTCAATCTAATGACTTTGGCAATACCATTTGCTCCCATTAGATGGTAGCAGATGGCATGAAATGTTGTTATTTGTTACGCTCTGCTATGCATTTTTTCATACAATCACCTATATGTATATATCCCAATCCACCACTAGATGGCACTGCATCACTAAAATGAACTTGCCCTTACTCTTGCCCTATTCCAAAATGGCACCAGCAACTGCTAGTTGCATCTGCACATGTGCAGAATGACTCAGCACATTTACCAAGCACTGTGATTGGTCAATAACCCCCAAAGTAGTATAAATGAGTACTCCTGGAAGTGAGCCCTCACAGAGGTGCCTGGCTCTCCTATTGACCACATATGGTAAGTCCCAGCTTTCCTTTCCTTATGATACCTTCATTTTTTTCATTGCTTGTGAATTTTTGCAATGAGAATTCGGTTTTCGATTCGAGGTATATCTTAGATTTTTACATTCTTTGCTTTTAATGTAAAAATGTACGAGGTCAATATTTTACTGTGAAAACCTATAAAACTATGTTTTAGCGCAAATCGTCTAAAACAATAATTTTTATTCTAGCCCGAAAGATCAGTATATTTTTTTTGTGGAAATTTGCAATGTACACAAAAACCGGGCAAGATAACCGGATTTTTTTTCACAAACATGTTTGCTCGAATATTGAATTAAACATTATTTTTGCAAGAATTTATGCAAAAAGAATATTAACAGTTTTGCTCACCACTGCTCACAATTACCTTTTCCACTGTCTTTATCCCAATCACCCCCACTTTTTAATACCTATTCCACCTCTAATGTTTGATATTTATTTATAGTTATAAGTTTTTATATATATTTTATTTTTTTATATTATTAATGACTGTACACATGGTTATGAGCCAATTATCTGTGTTTACAGCTACTGCTCCAATGTTATTGCCTGATGAAGAGGGATCAAACCTGCGAAACGCGTTGCATATTTGGAGTTCATAAATAAAATATATTGACTGTCTTTACTACGGTCGTTGTGTGTCTGCTTGGAGGAGGTGAGTCCACCACTGCCTCCTCTATATACCAAGAATTTGGTTTTTAACTACTTTGGCCTCCTGGATGTACTAGCTACGCCCAGGAGGCCATGTGCGTGTCCGTGCGCTCCCGCGGCTGATCGCGCGCATGCAGGCGCACTCCCGGCCGCAGTTCGTTAGCCAGGCAATCAGTGAATCGGGCTATGGTGCCCGATCACTGATTCCTCTCCCCCGCTGAAAAAGCGACAGCTTCTCTCGGAAGCTTCGCTTGTTCTGGCTGTAACGTACCCCATGCGTCGCTCTAAGCGTGTGTTACGCTTAGAGTGACGTCATGTAAACAAACTCATGACCTCCATCTTGTGGCCAAAAAGTAAAACTACAACTAAAAGTGAAAAAAATAAAACTCAAGACACATTTATATTATAAAACTATGGTTTACATCCCACCCTCCCAAAAATACCCAAATAAAATGTTTAATACAAAAACTAAACAAAAACATTACAATAAAAAACAACAACATGTAAATATTTACCTAAGGGTCTAAACTTTTTAACCACTTCACCACTGAGGGGTTTTACCCCCTGACCACCAGAGCAATTTTCACCTTTCAGCGCTCCTTCCATTCATTCGTCTATAACTTTATTATTACTTATCCCAATGAAATGAACTATATCTTGTTTTTTTCGCCACCAATTAGGCTTTCTTTAGGTAGGACATTATGCCAAGAATTATTTTATTCTAAATGTGTTTTAATGGGGAAATAGGAAAAAATGTGGGAAAAAATTATTATTTTTCAGTTTTCGGCCATTATAGTTTTTAAATAAAGCATGCTACTGTAATTAAAACCCATGAAATGTATTAACCCATTTGTCCCGGTTATAAAACCATTTAAATTATGCCCCTATCACAATGTTTGGCGACAATATTTTATTTGGAAATAAAGGTGCATTTTTTTCAGTTTTGCATCCATCCCTAATTACAAGCCCGCAGTTTATAAAGTAACAGTGTTATACCCTCTTGACATATATATTTAAAAAGTTCAGTCCCTAAGCTAACTATTTATGTTTTTTTTTTATTGTATTTTTTTTTTTAATTACAAAAAAAAAAAAAAAATTGGGGAGTGTGGGAGGTAATGAGTTAATTTATTGTGTAAATGTAATGTTTGAATATGTAAAATGCTTTTAGGGTGTAGTTTACTATTTGGCCACAAGATGGCCACAGAGTGTTTGTTTACATGCGACCTGTAAGCGTCCGGAAGGACGCTTACAGGAAGCAGTAGGAGGCTGGGAGACTCACAATGATCTCGCTGTTTCTGAAAGAAGCAGCAGATCATTGCGGGGGCTAGATCAACGAACGGGAATGGATTTTCCTGTTCATTGATCTCCGGTCAAGCGGGCGGCGGCGTGCACGAGCGGCGGGTGCGCGCGCACGAGCGGCGGGAGCGCGGACAGCGGCGGTAGCGCGGAAGGTACGGATTTCTCCGTCCCTGGTTTTTTAGGGGGGGAAAAAGGGGCGGAGAAATTCGTACCGCTGGGGGTAAAGTGGTTAAATATCAATGTAAAGATGAAATATTTCTGTTTTTTTTTTTATTTTAAACTTGTAAATAGTGATAGATGCAAAATGGAAAAAATGCACCTTTATTTCCAAATAAAATATTGTCGCCATACATTGTGATAGGGACATAATTTTAACGGTGTAATAACCGGGACATATGGGCAAATACAATACGTGAGTTTTAATTATAGAGGCATGTATTATTTTAACACTATAATGGCTGAAAACTGAGAAATAATGAATTTTTTCAGTTTTTTTCTTATTCTTCCTGTCAAAATGCATTTACAGTAAAGTGGCTCTTGGCAAAATGTACCCCCCAAAGAATGTATAATTGGTGGCGGAAAAACAAGATATAGATCAGTTCATTCGATAAGTAGTGATAAAGTTATAGGCTAATGAATGGGAGGTGAAAATTGCTCAGATGCATAAAGTGAAAACGACTGAAGGCTGAAGTGGTTAAGCTCAGTTAGCTTCCTTTTATCCTTTTGGTGCCTCTGTTCTCCTTCATAACAGACAATATAATTTTATTAGACTGACAAGTAAAGTGCAAGTCTAAGCTGTATAAAATAATCAAAAAATGTATATTAGCTCAAAACCATTAGAGTCTTATTAACATTTTTTTTTTAAACTTTAAATTTTTATTAAAAGTTTTCAACATTACAGAAAATACAGATTTTAACCACTTGAGGACCTAGGGCTTTCTACCCCTTAAGGACCGGCCACTTTTTTTCCATTCAGACCACTGCAGCTTTCACGGTTTATTGCTCGCTCATACAACCTACCACCTAAATGAATTTTGGCTCCTTTTCTTGTCACTAATAAAGCTTTCTTTTGATGCTATTTGATTGCTCCTGCGATTTTTACTTTTTATTATATTCATCAAAAAAGACATGAATTTTGGCAAAAAAATGATTTTTTTAACTTTCTGTGCTGACATTTTTCAAATAAAGTAAAATTTATGTATACATGCAGCGCGAAAAATGTGGACAAACATGTTTTTGATAAAAAAAAACCCCATTCAGTGTATATTTATTGGTTTGGGTAAAAGTTATAGCGTTTACAAACTATGGTGCCAAAAGTGAATTTTCCCATTTTCAAGCATCTCTGACTTTTCTGACCCCCTGTCATGTTTCATGAGGGGCTAGAATTCCAGGATAGTATAAATACCCCCCAAATGACCCCATTTTGGAAAGAAGACATCCCAAAGTATTCACTGAGAGGCATAGTGAGTTCATAGAAGATATTATTTTTTGTCACAAGTAAGCGGAAAATGACACTTTGTGAGAAAAAAAAAAAAAAAAAAAAGTTTCCATTTCTTCTAACTTGCGACAAAAAAAAATGAAATCTGCCACGGACTCACCGTGCCCCTCTCTGAATACCTTGAAGGGTCTACTTTCCAAAATGGGATCATTTGTGGGGTGTGTTTACTGTCCTGACATTTTGGGGGGTGCTAAATTGTAAGCACCCCTGTAAAGCCTAAAGGTGCTCATTGGACTTTGGACCCCTTAGCGCAGTTAGGCTGCAAAAAAGTGCCACACATGTGGTATTGCCGTACTCAGGAGAAGTAGTATAATGTGTTTTGGGGTGTATTTTTACACATACCCATGCTGGGTGGGAGAAATATCTCTGTAAATGACAATTTGTTAATTTTTTTTACACACAATTGTCCATTTACAGAGATATTTCTCCCACTCAGCATGGGTATGTGTAAAAATACACCGCAAAACACATTATACTACTTCTCCTGAGTACGGCGATACCACATGTGTGGCACTTTTTTGCACCCTAACTGCGCTAAAGGGCCCAAAGTCCAATGAGTACCTTTAGGATTTCACAGGTCATTTTGAGAAATTTCGTTTCAAGACTACTCCTCACGGTTTAGGGCCCCTAAAATGCCAGGGCAGTATAGGAACCCCACAAATGACCCCATTTTAGAAAGAAGACACCCCAAGGTATTCCGTTAGTAGTATGGCGAGTTCATAGAAGATTTTATTTTTTGTCACAAGTTAGCGGAAAATGACACTTTGTGAAAAAACACAATTAAAATCAATTTCCGCTAACTTTTGACAAAAAATAAAATCTTCTATGAACTCACCATACTCCTAACGGAATACCTTGGGGTGTCTTCTTTCTAAAATGGGGTCATTTGTGGGGTTCCTATACTGCCCTGGCATTTTAGGGGCCCTAAACCGTGAGGAGTAGTCTTGAAACTAAATTTCTCAAAATGACCTGTGAAATCCTAAAGGTACTCATTGGACTTTGGGCCCTTTAGCGCAGTTAGGGTGCAAAAAAGTGCCACACATGTGGTATCTCCATACTCGGGAGAAGTAGTACAATGTGTTTTGGGGTGTATTTTTACACATACCCATGCTGGGTGGGAGAAATACCTCTGTAAATGGACAATTGTGTGTAAAAAAATCAAAAGATTGTCATTTACAGAGGTATTTCTCCCACCCAGCATGGGTATGTGTAAATATACACCCCAAAACACATTGTACTACTTCTCCCGAGTACGGCGATACCACATGTGTGGCACTTTTTTGCACCCTAACTGCACTAAGGGGCCCAAAGTCCAATGAGTACCTTTAGGATTTCACAGGTCATTTTTGTTTCAAGACTACTCCTCACGGTTTAGGGCCCCTAAAATGCCAGGGCAGTATAGGAACCCCACTAATGACCCCATTTTAGAAAGAAGACACCCCAAGGTATTCCGTTAGGAGTATGGTGAGTTCATAGACGTTTTTATTTTTTTGTCACAAGTTAGCGGAAATTGATTTTAATAGTTTTTTTTCACAAAGTGTCATTTTCCGCTAACTTGTGACAAAAAATAAAATCTTCTATGAACTCACCATACTCCGTACGGAATACCTTTGGGTGTCTTCTTTCTAGAATGGGGTCATTTGTGGGGTTCCTATACTGCCCTGGCATTTTAGGGGCCCTAAACCGTGAGGAGTAGTCTTGAAACCAAATGTCGCAAAATGACCTGTGAAATCCTAAATTGGACTTTGGGCCCCTTAGCGTACTTAGGGTGTAAAAAAGTGCCACACATGTGGTACCGCTGTACTCAGGAGAAGTAGTATAATGCGTTTTGGGGTGTATTTTTACACATACCCATGCTAAGTGGGAGAAATATCTCTGTAAATGACAATTGTTTGATTTTTTTTACACACAATTGTCCATTTACATAGAAATTTCTCCCACCCAGCATGGGTATGTGTAAAAATACACCCCAAAACACATTATACTACTTTTCCTGAGTACGGCGGTACCACATGTGTGACACTTTTTTGCAGCCTAGGTGCGCTAAGGGGCCCAACGTCCTATTCACAGGTCATTTTGAAGCATTTGTTTTCTAGACTACTCCTCGCGGTTTAGGGCCCCTAAAATGCCAGGGCAGTATAGGAACCCCACAAGTGACCCCATTTTAGAAAGAAGACACCCCAAGGTATTCCGTTAGGTGTATGGCGAGTTCATAGAAGATTTTATTTTTTGTCACAAGTTAGTGAAAAATGACACTTTGTGAAAAAAAACCAATAAAAATTAATTTCCGCTAACTTTTGACAAAAAATTAAATCTTCTATGAACTCGTCATACACCTAACATAATACCTTGGGGTGTCTTTTTTTTCTAAAATGGGGTCACTTGTGGGGTTCCTATACCGCCCTGGCATTTTACAGGCCCAAAACCGTGAGTAGTCTGGAAACCAAATGTCTCAAAATGACTGTTCAGGGGTATAAGCATCTGCAAATTTTGATGACAGGTGGTCTATGAGGGGGCGAATTTTGTGGAACCGGTCATAAGCAGGGTGGCCTTTTAGATGACAGGTTGTATTGGGCCTGATCTGATGGATAGGAGTGCTAGGGGGGTGACAGGAGGTGATTGATGGGTGTCTCAGGGGGTGGTTAGAGGGGAAAATAGATGCAATCCATGCACTGGGGAGGTGATCGGAAGAGGGTCTGAGGGTTTGGCCGAGTGATCAGGAGCCCACACGGGGCAAATTGGGGCCTGATCTGATGGGTAGGTGTGCTAGGGGGTGACAGGAGGTGATTGATGGGTGTCTCAAGGTGTGATTAGAGGGGGGAATGGATGCAAGCAATGCACTGGCGAGGTGATCAGGGCTGGGGTCTGAGGGCATTCTGAGGGTGTGGGCGGGTGATTGAGTGCCCTAGGGGCAGATAGGGGTCTAATCTGATAGGTAGCAGTGACAGGGGGTGATTGATGGGTAATTAGTGGGTGTTTAGGGTAGAGAATAGATGGAAACACTGCGCTTGGGTGGTGATCTGATGTCGGATCTGCGGGCGATCTATTGGTGTGGGTGGGTGATCAGTTTGCCCGCAAGGGGCAGGTTAGGGGCTGATTGATGGGTGGCAGTGACAGCGGGTGATTGATGGGTGGCAGTGACAGGGGGTGATTGATGGGTGGCAGTGACAGGGGGTGATTGATGGGTGATTGATAGGTGATTGACAGGTAATCAGTGGGTTATTACAGGGGAGAACAGATGTAAATATTGCACTGGCGAATTGATAAGGGGGGTCTGAGGGCAATCTGAGCGTGTAGGCGGTCGATTGGGTGCCCGCAAGGGGCAGATTAGGGTCTGATCTGATAGGTAACAGTGACAGGTGGTGATAGGGAGTGATTGATGGGTGATTGATGGGTAATTAGTGGGTGTTTAGAGGAGAGAATAGATGGAAACACTGCGCTTGGGTGGTGATCTGATGTCGGATCTGCGGGCGATCTATTGGTGTGGGTGGGTGATCAGATTGCCCGCAAGGGGCAGGTTAGGGGCTGATTGTTGGGTGGCAGTGACAGGGGGTGATTGATGGGTGATAGGTGATTGGCAGGTGATTGACAGGTGATCAGTGGGTTATTACAGGGAAGGACAGATGTAATTAATGCACTGGCGAATTGATAAGGGGGGGGGGGGGTCTGAGGGCAATCTGAGCGTGTGGGCGGGTGATTGGGTGCCCGCAAGGGGCAGATTAGGGTCTGATCTGATAGGTAACAGTGACAGGTGGTGATAGGGGGTGATTGATGGGTAATTAGTGGGTGTTTAGAGAAGATAACAGATGTAAACGATACATTTGGGAGGTAATCTGACGGCGGGTTTGCAGGCGATCTAATGGTGTGGGTGGGTGATCAGATTGCCCGCAAGGGGCAGGTTAGGGGCTGATTGATGGGTGGCAGTGACAGGGGGTGATTGATGGGTGATAGGTGATTGGCAGGTGATTGACAGGTGATTAGTGGGTTATTACAGGGAAGAACAGATGTAATTAATGCACTGGTGAATTGATAAGGGGGGGTCAGAGGGCAATCTGAGCGTGTGGGCGGGTGATTGGGTGCCCGCAAGGGGCAGATTAGGGTCTGATCTGATAGGTAAAAGTGACAAGTGGTGATAGGGGGTGATTGATGGGTGATTGATGGGTAATTAGTGGGTGTTTAGAGGAGAGAATAGATGTAAACAATGGATTTGGGAGGTGATCTGATGTCGGATCTGTGGGCGATCTATTGGTGTGGGTGGGTGATCAGATTGCCCGCAAGGGGCAGGTTAGGGGCTGATTGATGGGTGGCAGTGACAGGGGGTGATTGACGGGTGATTGATGGGTGATTGACGGGTGATTGACAGGTGATTGACAGGTGATTGACAGGTGATCAGGGGGATAGATGCATACAGTAAACAGGGGGGGGTGGTCTGGGGGGGGGGTCTGGGGAGAATCTGAGGGGTGGGGGGTGATCAGGAGGGGGCAGGGAGCAGGGGGGGGGATAAAAAAAAAATAGCGTTGACAGATAGTGACAGGGAGTGATTGATGGGTGATTAGGGGGGTGATTGGGTGCAAACAGGGGTCTGGGGGGTGGGCAGGGGGGGGGGTCTGATGGGTGCTGTGGGCGATCTGGGGCAGGGGGGGGAGAAATCAGTGTGCTTGGGTGCAGACTAGGGTGGCTGCAGCCTGCCCTGGTGGTCCCTCGGACACTGGGACCACCAGGGCAGGAGGCAGCCTGTATAATACACTTTGTAAACATTACAAAGTGTATTATACACTTTGTATGCGGCGATCGCGGGGTTAACATCCCGCCGGCGCTTCCGTATAGCCGGCGGGATGTTGCGGCGAGCGAGCGGTGACAGGCGCCGGCGGAGGATCGCGTCACGGATGACGCGATCGCTCCGCCCATGCCCTTAAATGGACCGCCGCCTCTGTGGGTGAGGCCGTCCTGCAGGGCTCCACTTCCCCGCCGCCCCTGTGTAGTGGGCGGTCGGGAAGTGGTTAATATATGCATTTGTAGTACTGTGGTGCTTTACATACACAAATATGATAACAGATATGATAACAGAAGTGCTCATGCGTATATGATCAGATCATATACAGGACGCTGAGTAAAAAGAAATAAAATAAGTGCAAAAATTAAGCTATAAAAGCTAAGACCTATGTGTCACCTCCTTCCATGTTTCAGGTTCTTAAGGAGGGTGACCTAGAAAAATAAAGAGCAGACAAACCATGTCTTTATATGCTGAACATCCTATAGGGTTTAAGATATTAGTTGGGTAAGTATGTATACCGACTTTAGCTCAAATTTGGTAGCGTCAGTGGTGTAGAAGAGTATTTGTAAGACACAAAAGGCCTGGTACTATGTCTCTATTTGGGGGAGAGAGAAGGAAAGGGTAATCCTGCGTAGTGCTGTATGGGCTGATTGTTGATGGTCTATCTCGTGTAGGCGTTGCTTGAAAGCATCCAGGGGTTTATTCTGTAGGGGGGATGGGTGGCCAATGTATTGGGTTAGTATAGTGGGTAGCAGGTAAGTTGGTTATGGGTTTAAGTTTGGATTTCATAGTTAAGTTAAATTCTACATTTTGTTGAAATCGGGTTATCGATGGGGGTGAATCCAGACCCCAGCAAGATGCAATTAAGGATCTTGCAGTAGTTAGTATTTGGGAGATCACTGGGCAAGTATGGGTGGGAAGTCTGTTTAGGCCTATGTGCAATAAAGCTAATTGGGGATGGAGCTTGAAATGTTGTTTAGTTATTGATCGAATTGTTTTTGAAATATATTCCCAAAAGTGCTGGATCGCCGGACACTCCCAGAATATGTGTACCAGAGTACCAGTTTGGGAGCACTTCCTCCAGCATAGATCAGATGTGGAGGTGGAGAAAAGGGCTGGTTTTCTAGGAGTGTATTACCATTTGAGTAGGATCTTGTGGTATAATTCCCAATGGGCCATACATTTGGAGTATTTACAGATATCTGCAGAAGCTTTAATTAAGTGGTGTGGGTGTATTTGTGTGGATAGATCATTTGACCAAGTTAGGCAGTATCTATTTAGCTGTTTGTTAGAGTCAGCTGTTATGGCATTGTACCATGTACGAATGCCACCGGGTTTGGGGGGGGGGGGTGGAATTAAGATGTTAGAGTAGTGAACGGGGGATCTTGGGAAGAGAGATATTATGGTGGCGAATAGCATGACATAATCTATAGTAGGAAAATAGCTGGTTTGGGGGTAGGTTGTAGGATTTCTGTAGAGTTTGGAAGGAGTGGGGTTGGCCTTGATGCAATAGATCATTGAGGTGATAAATACCTCTTTCATGCCAAACTTTTATGTTAATGTCGGGTAAAATAGAGAGCAGGGCCTCTATTGGGGTAATTAGCGTAGTGGTGTCCTTGTGTTGATGAAGAATGGGAATTATTTGGGACCAAGCTAGTATAGTTGCTTGTATTGTAGGGTAGTCTGTCTTAGGTGGAGGAAGTTTTAACAAAACTTGACAAAGTGTGTTCTTTGTACCTAGCTCTAGAAAACTATTATCTAAGAATAGCCAAGTTTTATTCTGTGTGCAGGACCACCAGGCTGTTGAGACATCTAGGATGGAAGCCCAATAATAAAGTTGTAGGTTTGGGAGACCAACCCCCCCCCCCCTCCCCCCCCGTGTTGTTTTGGAATGGTTAGGGTCGCGTGGGATATCCTATGTTTCTTATTGTTCCAGATAAAAGCTGAAACGATGGATTGAAGTTTGGAGAGATAGGATTTTGGCAGTGGTATATTTAATGTGCGAAATAAATACAACATTTTTGGTAAAACTTGCATTTTGTATGCTGATACTCTTCCCAACCAAGATATCTCGAAAGTAGCTATGTGTTGTAGTTCTGTAGTTACTTGTTTGAGAAGAGGTAAATAGTTTAGAGCAAAGATTTCTTCAGAGCTAGCAGGTAGGTTTATTCCTAAGTAGGGAATGGATTTAGTGGCCCATTAAAAGGGGAAATGGAGTGAGAGCTCCATTTTGATTTTCTCTGTGATATGAAGGCCTAGGAGAAGGGATTTACTTTCGTTGAGCTTGTAGTAGGAAATATTAGAGAAGTTTTGAATTGTTTTCCAGGTTGCTGAGAGGGAGGATACGGGGTTGGTTAAAATAATTATTATATCATCCGCAAAAAGTCTGATCTTTTGCGATAGACCATTTATATTCTTATTAACAATTTTAACACTGAGTAACTTCTGCGCCGTCAGAAGACGGAGCAGAAGTTGCATTTTAAAACACTATAATTTGGCCTCCCACAATAGCTGGAAGCCAAATTACATTTTCCCTCTATCCACATGGACCTAGAGGGGGAATAGTAATGTCGCCGGGACTTGTGCAGCAGCAGGATAAGCCATGTACCAGCTGTAAGTATTACATATGTACACGCTAATTTACCTCACAAGATGGTAATTTTAGTTTTCAATGTAGTAACTGCCTTTGTGAAATGACATTTCACACAATGCTTGATAACATTAAGTGTCTTGTGCTTTAAGACATGCCGCAATGCTTTATGAATTGAGGCCATTGGGTTCCGAAAAAAAAACAACAACAGAAAGCCTGTATTTATATTCTTTCATCAAAACCTTGTTAAAAATACCCTACCTACCCCAATAATCACACCAATTTTGCATATGAAATAATGCATCAATGGTCGTATTTTCTTCTGAAGATCATCTGGGTATTATTGTAACACATTTAGCTCTTATACTTGGGTTCCATAGGTAATATCTGCTATAATCATTTCGACATAGTTTGTTCAGTTGAAAAAAGACATTCGTTCATCAAGTTCATCCAGAAAGGAAAAAAAAACACATTCCTGAACTTAATATCTCAGTTCATCCAGTGGAAGGCAAAAAAGCTTACAAGGCCTGCACCAATTAGCTTTAAAGGGGGAAAATTGTTTCCCCACTCTAGATGGCAGACAGATAAGTCCCTGGATCACCTCTCTCAGGAATTACATAGTAATTGTAGCCATGGATGCCCTTCAATACAAGGAAAGCATACAAGCCCTCTTCTGTTCCTGTAAATAAGCTGTAGGTTGTTTAAAAACCTTGTTAACATTAATAGTTATATAATGTACAATAGTTTTTTTCATTTATCCAAGAAAATGTATATTATTTACACAATACATTTGTAAATGTTATGGAAACTATACTGTATATTTAATAAATAAACAGTGGTTCCTAAATGCTCCTAATATATTGAGTACTACCTCCACACTTAAAGATGATAATCCCTGATAAGTCATGAGTGTGTTAATAAATAGACAAATCAAATGTTTGTTTAAATTGTATGTTTATTGAAAATGTCCTCAGAAATTTGACAAAGTGTGGTTTCATTGGTCAGAATAAACTGCCTCTCATGATTTAGCTGCTGATGATTATTGCCTAACAAATTATAGACCAAGATGACGTCCACGTAGGTCGCCTCGGTCACATGGCTCCTGCACTCTAGGCAACAAACGCAAACTACAGAGAGTCATAATGGATGCGGAGAAGATCATCGGATCTCCCCTTCCACCTCTTGATCTCCTCTAGGATGAGGAAGAGGGCTACCATGATTTCCCATGACCCCTCTCACCCAGGCAGCTACTACTTCAAGCTCCTCCCGCTGGGCCGTCGCTACAGGACTATACCATCCAAAACCACCAGGCGGAGGAACACCTTCTTCCCCCAAGCTGTTCGGCTACTGAACTCCAACCTCCCCCTGTCTGGCCCGCACACCAGCGTGCTCCAGCCGAGTCAGTCAACCGGTGTCCGCCGATGCCTGCCTTGACTGATTGACTGATACCTAAAATGGACTCGGGCCATTACCTGCACCTTATTACCAGTTACTAGGACTGTATTTGCACAGCAGTGAAATGGCCGATACGAGATACAAACTGATTATTGCATTTCTATTGTACGTGTTGTGCGTCTGTCTCACACTCTGTCTATGCCATGTGTATGTCTGTCTCACACTCTGTCTATGCCATGTGCACCACAAATAATTCCGATTGCAGCTCTTGCTGTACTTGGCGAAATAAAGTGATTCTGATTCTGATTCTGATATGCATATTCAGGCATATAAGACTACTTTTTAACCCAGAAAAATCTTCTCAAAAGTCGAGAGTCATTTTATATGTCAGGGGTCGTCTTATAGGGCGGGTGCTGAAACTTCCGAGCCCGACTGGAGAATCTGCGGTTGCCAAATATGGTGGGGGAGCTCAAAAATGTCAGCTATCGCCATGGTGACCATATGAATGCAGCAAGGGCGGTTGTACAAGTATGGCAGAAGAAAATCCTCTCACCGGGATTCCTGGAAAGAAGTGACTTAACGCGGTTCCGATGATGAGGTGAGGGGGCACCTCACTGGGAAGGTGTAAGTAGAGGGTGGAGCAAGCTGCAGGCATCTGGGACACCCGGGATATGGAAAAAAGAGAGAGAGTGGCGCTGTGCCCAGAAAAACATGAATCTTTCACTCCTCTGGCCCGCCCTTGTATCAAATTACTGTACCTCCTCTGCCTCTCAGATCTCACTCCTGAGGACTGCAGTGAAGCGGCACAGGCATGCATGTTTGAGATCTGAGAGGCAGAGAAGGAGGTAATAGTATACAAGGGCGGGACAGACAGGTGAAAGAGGCATGTTTGCGCTACCACTCTGATAGTCTTGGAGACAGGGATAGCTGACCTATCCAAGCAGGCTTTGTATACAACATCCAGCCAATCCCCGGTAAGGTACAATGCTTGCTGTGATTGGTTGGTTGTTGTATACTGGGTACCACATACAGTACAGAACCAGTATCTGTACCTGTTTATACAGTACTAGTAGACCCAAGCCCGTTTGAAAACGGGCTCTAGGGTCTGTTTCTCGCTGCCGCATGTTACTGCACGCTTGCGCACCCGCCGCGCACGCACACCCACAGCACACCCGCTAACATGCCCGCCCGACTCCCTGGCCCCGTCTTCCTGTCTCTGTGAGGCTGGGTCCGTGCTGCACACATGCGCAGTAGCAAAAAGGACGGACCAGCTACACAGAGACAGCACATGCAGGAACACAGGAATTTTATTATAGAGGATAGCACCAGTGCATACAGTACAGTGTACAAATGTCCAAGAGTCAAGAGGGGTAGTCTTATAGGGCGAGTATATCCTAAAATGTATATTTTAATGGTAAAGTTGGGGGTCGTCTTATACGCCCAGTCGTCTTATACGCCAAAATATACAGTAATTAATGTTAGGGGTGGATCCCTATACTCCTGTTTTGCTCATATATTCTAGGATTGCACAATGCACAGTAGGGTTGGTGGGGGGATGGTGAGGGGATGGTTACTGCACGCGTGCACACCCGCCGCGCACGCACACCTGCAGCACACCCGCTAACATGCCCGCCCGACTCCCTGGCCCCGTCTTCCTGTCTCTGTGAGGCTGGGTCCGTGCTGCGCACATGCGCAGTAGCAAAAAGGACGGACCAGCTACACAGAGACAGCACATGCAGGAACACAGGAATTTTATTATAGAGGATAGCACCAGTGCATACAGTACAGTGTACAAATGTCCAAGAGTCAAGAGGGGTAGTCTTATAGGGCGAGTATATCCTAAAATGTATATTTTAATGGTAAAGTTGGGGTTCGTCTTATACGCCCAGTCGTCTTATACGCCAAAATATACAGTAATTAATGTTAGGGGTGGATCCCTATACTCCTGTTTTGCTCATATATTCCAGGATTGCACAATGCACAGTAGAGTTGATGGGGGAATGGTTTGGGGGGAGGTTGTTGCGGGTTGGGAACGGGTTGCTGTATGTTTATTATAAAATCTTCAATAAAAAAATCTGTTAAAAAATAGATATTTAAAATATTTGGAAAATCCGTGAGTTTCAAGTGACAGAAGACAGCTAAGAAACTTGTATGCATAGTTAAACTACTTAATGAGGCATTTTAAAATTAACTAAACGACATACAAGGGTAATGACATATTAGTGAAAAGGTCAGATTTCAGAATAGCTTGTGTTCTTGTGTCACACTGTCAACATTTCCTTTCTGTTAAAAGTTTGACTAATACTGGCAAAAACCCAAACACAGAGATTTCTGTGACAAGCATTTAATGTCCTTTGAAAGTTTACTATTTATAATCGTTATACTTTGTCTACACAATAACATTACCACAGCTATATAAAATTGGAAAAGCAAATGTTAAGTAAGAGTTACACAATCAAAATAAATTTGCAGACGTCTAATTAGAGTTCTCCCAAAGTGGGAAAAACAACATACCATTCCAGGAAAGCTACTAATGGCCCCTAGTCCTGTTTTATTTTTCAAGAGTTTTCTCCCATTACAAAACTAGGACATCTTTGAAAGATAAGAGGGTAGCGAACCTGTCATTTAAAGCTGCTCTATTTACCTTGCCATTGTATATATTACAAGAACAAATGGGAAGTGGTGTGTATCATGGGAAATGTGGCTGGAAGATTTTCACTTACGTCACAGTGGTTCCAGATGAGATGAGAAACTGGAGGATGATGGCCTCGCTACTCATTTGCGCACTATTTAAGCAGCTGAACTGAGCAGCTGGCATTCTTTAAAGGACAACCGGGGTGACATGTGAGGAGATAGAATATGTATGTATAGTGCCAAGCACACAAATAACTGGGCTGTGTTCCTTTTTTTTCTTTCTCTGCCTGAAAGAGTTAAACATCAGGTATGCAAGTGACAGTTTCTATCCGGGTCCGACTGGGTCAGACTATAGCATAACCCTCACTGATAAGTAATTACAGCCATAAAATAATTTCCTGTCAGTAAATGACTTCCTAGAGCAGAAAAGAGATAAAAACGGTCAATAATTCATAGATTTGAGCTCTGGCATACTTCAATGAAGGTGTCATTGAGCAGAGACAATGCAGCAGTGAAAACTTAAAAACTAGATATAAAATATAAAATGAAATTGTGGGATATCTAAAAAAAAAGTCATTTTTAGGAGAAGGAGGATAAATGTTTTTCTCATCAGTTTATTTTCACCTCGGATGTCCTTTAAGTGTTTTTGAAAATAAAGAAAACCTTGAGAATCCCCTATAAGGAAATTAACTAGTCCAAAACCTGTCTTAGGCACCCTTGTGCACGTCACAATAAAAATGGGCATGGCCTTGCACCAGACCATGGATGTGGTCATGGGTGGAGCCAAATTTACAATAACTTAGCAGCCGTCTAAGTAGGTCTGCCCAGCACATAAATAGGAAGTGTCTCTTAAACATAACTAGGCAGAGTTACCTGGCTTGCATAGTGTGCTGGTTGGCCTGGCTTCTGTACTGTGCTGGCTGGGCTGGCATGCTGCTGGGTGGGCTGGCTGGCCTGATCCTGGCCTGGCTGGCCTGATCCTAGGTTGGCTGGCAGTCTCCCCATCTTCCACAGTAGTCTCTAGTAGCCTACTGTAGTAGTCTCCGCACCCTGCACAGTATTCCCTGGTCATCTAGGGGTGCCCACAACCCCAATAGTATTCCCTGGCTGTCTAGTGAACCACTGTGCCCCTGGCCATCTAATGAACACCCAATAGTATTTCCTGGCCATTTGTACCCTATCCTTACCCCAGTGGTAATTATTCCCCGGCTGGCTACTGGTTCCTCCCCCTCCCCACCATAGCATTTCCTAACCTTCTAGTAGACCCCCTCCTGTGCTCCCATGGACCCCCTTTGATGCACCACAATTCCCAGCATTTCCCCTAGAGGAATGACAGCTGCCAGCATGCCCCCATAGAGGAGCCCACAGTGTCAAGGACAGCAACTTCAGCAACTTAATAACTGTGTCCCCTGAAGTTGTACCAAGGGGCTACAGTGAGAAAGGGGCAGGAGCTCTAACAGGACCACCAGAATAATGATTGAGCGCATGACTGCAGCGGTGAAGCAATACTTTCATAAGTACTGGTTAAAGGACCTCAGACATAGGCCCAAATCAGAAAGGGATGAAGGTTCAGTAACCGGGCACACTCTCAGACAGGCAGGTTTCAGCAGGAATGTGGGTTCTCAGATGGGCACAGGTTTGGCAATGGAGTGGGTAGTCAGACAAACGTGGGTCGGTAACACAGAAGAAAGTTGTACATAGCCAAGGTCAATAACAGCGCGGGTAGGCAGATGAGCCAGGATCAGGAACATGAAACAAGGAATTAGGTAGAATATTCACATCACAGGAGCACACACTCACAACAACTGCAATACTACAGCATTGGAGAGTGGTACTATCCAGACTTAAAGTGCCACGGCCCTACGTGAGCAGTTAACCAGGCGGGCACATGCCACAACATTATTATTATTATTTATTAGATTTATATAGCGCCAACATATTACGCAGCACTGTACAATAAATAGGATTACAGACCATGATAACAGGGGTGACAGAACAATACAGGTAACAGACCATAGATACACCAATACAGGTAATAGCAATAAGATACACAACACATTACAGATAGGAGTACAATGCCAGATCATAAACTGGAATGGTAGTGGTAAAAAATTACCAGTTCCAAATTCTGGGTACAGTGCACACAGTTAAGTATGATACACAAGGGGAGAGGGCCCTGTCAAAGGCTTACAATCTAGAGGGAGGGGTTGGTGACACAAAAGGAGGGGGTGCATCAAGAAGTTATGGGCAGAAAGGATTAGGGTAGTGTTGAGTTGATGTAGGCCTCCTTGAAGAAGTGAGTTTTGAGTGCTTTTTTGAAGGTGTTGAAGGTGGGAGCGAGCCTAATGGGCAGTGGGAGAGAGTTCCACAGCATAGGGGCAGCTCTAGTGAAGTCCTGCAGTCTGGCATGGGAGTGCGAGATGCGTGGGGTGGTTAAGAGGAGGTCGTTGGAGGAGCGAAGTGGGCGGCCAGGTGTATATCTGCTGACCAGGTCAGAGATGTAGGTTGGGCAGGATTTGTGTATGGATTTGTATGCCAAACATAGGATCTTGAAGCTGATTCTGAAGTGAATTGGAAGCCAATGAAGGGATTTGCGTAGGGGAGTCGTGGAGACAGCGGTGGGAGGAGTAGATGAGTCTGGCTGCTGCGTACATGATGGATTTTAGGGGGGCGATGCGGTTTTGAGAAAGGCCTGACAAGAGGGAGTTGCAGTAGTCCAGGCGGGAGATGATGAGGGCTTGGACAAGGAGTTTGGTAGTGTCTGGGGTCAGGAAAGGCCGGATCTTGGAGATGTTGCGTAAGTGGAAATAGCAGGCTCTAGCTACGGTTTGGATGTGGGAGGTGAAGGAGAGGGCCGAGTCCAGGGTGCTTGTGTGGTTGGATGAATGATTGTGCCAATGACAGTGACATAGAGGTCAGTGGGGGGTGAAGCAGCACGAGGCGGGAAGATTAGGAGTTCAGTCTTATCCAGGTTTAATTTGAGGAACCTGGCAGACATCCAGGATGAAACAGCTGAGAGACCAGAGGATACCTTCTCCATGGTGGTGGTGGAGAGGTCAGTGGTATGGAGGTAAATCTGGGAATCATCTGCATATAGGTGATAGTTGAAACCCAGAGAGGAGAGGAGTTTTCCAATGGAGGCGGTGTAAATGGAAAACAGCAGGGGACCAAGAACAGAGCCTTGGGGGACCCCAACTGAAAGTGGGAAGGAGGTTGAGGAGGAAACATTGAATGAGGTCTTGAAGGAGCGATTTGAGAGGTAGGAGGAAAACCATGCTAGGGCAAGGTCTTTGATACCCACAGATTGCAGGGACTGGAGAAGCAGGGAGTGATCAACAGTGTTGAATGCTGATGAGAGGTCTAGGTGGAGAAGGATAGTGTATTTTCCTTCGGCCTTGGCGAGCGTGAGGTCATTGACGACTTTGGTGAGAGCAGTCTCGGTGGAGTGGCCTGGCCGAAATCCTGATTGTAGGGGGTCAAACAGGGAGTTGGAGTCAAGGTAATTGGTCATGCGTTGGTGGACTAGACGCTCCAGGAGTTTAGATGCAAAAGGGAGTAAGGAGATGGGGCGGTAGCTGGATGTAAGTGAGGCATCTAAAGAGGGTTTTTTAAGTAGGGGAAGTACAGTGGCCTGTTTGAAGTCTGAGGGGAAGGTACCCGTGGAGAGGGAGAGGTTAAACAGAGTGGTGGGGACAGGAGCCAGAACAGGGAAGTGAGGACGGAGGCAATTGGATGGCACAGGGTCTAGGGGGCTGGAGGTGGCAGGAGAAGTGGCTAGGAGACGGCTGACTTCGTCCTCTGTGATAGGAGTAAAGGCAGTGAGTGGTGGGTGGGGTGGGGAATAGGTATTGGTGGGAGATGAAGAGGTGGTGGAGTGGAGGCATGAGATTTCCAGTCGGATGCTGGCTATTTTGTCGGTAAAGTGGATGGACAGATCAGTGGCTGAGAGGGCGGAGGTGGGGGGAGGAGTGGTGGGGTTAAGGAGGGACTTGAAGGTGGCGAAGAGGCCCCGAGGGTTGGAGGCTTGGGATCCGATCAAGGCAGCAAACTATTTTTGTTTAGCATCAGTTAATGCGGAGTAGAACAGCTGCAGGTTGGCCTTATATGCCAAGAAGTCGGAGTTGCGGTGGGATTTCCTCCATTTACGTTCATAGGTGCGTGTCTGTTTTTGAAGGTTGCGAGTGTGTGCATTGTGCCAGGGCTGGGGGTTGATGGGACGGCTGGGGCGGAATGTGGGGGGTGCAGAAATGTCTAGGGCTGCTGAAAGGGCCTGGTTGTATTTGGCCACGGCTTGGTTTGGGCAGGTAACGTTTGGGAGGGTGGATGTGAGGGAGTGGAGGGGGTTGGCTAGTGCAATTAGGTCTAGGTTATGCAAATCTCTCTGCCAACGACCTGAAGGTGGTGGAGGGTGGGGGGAGCATGATGGGGAGATGGAGAAAGTGAGAAGGTGATGGTCGGAGAGGGGGAAGGGTGTGATGTCCAGGTTGGGGAGGGTGGCGGATTTTGAGAGAATCAGGTCGAGAGTGTGGCCAGCGCGGTGGGTGGGGGAATTGGTGTGTTGGGAGAGGCCAAGGGAAGTAGTGAGGGAGAGCAGTTGAGAGGCTTCAGGGGAGTAAGGACTATCCATGGGGATGTTGAAGTCCCCAAGTATGATTGTGGGGAGGTCAGAGGAGAGGATGTGTGGGAGCCAAGAGGCCAGGTTGTCCAGGAATTGTTTAATGGAGGTGGATAGGGGGCGGTAAAGGACTGCGATGACTGCTGGAAGGGGATGTGTCTCAAAGGATGTAAAGTTTAAGGAAGGGGGTGGCATGAGGACACGGAAAGTGCAGGACGGGGAGAGGAGCAGACCCACCCCTCCCCCAGACCTGTTTTCTGGTCTGGGGGTGTGACTGAGGTGAAGCCCCCCATAGGAGAGGGCCGCTGCTGCAGCAGAGTCAGAGGGGGTGAGCCATGTCTCTGTGAGGGCAAGGAGGGTGAGGGAGCTGGAGAGGAAAAGGTCATGGATTTCAGTGAGTTTATTACATACTGATCTAGCATTCCAGAGGGCGCAGGAGAAAGGGGTGGTGTGCTTGTGAGAGGTCTGGATGGGAATGAGGGAGGAGGGGGAGTGAGTGTGGGTGCGGGAAGGAAATGTGAGGGGGGTGGAGACATGTTTAGAGTGGGGTGAGCATGGAGTCAGTGATGGAGTGGTATGGGAGTTGCGTGGGGTTGGAGGGCAGAATGGGAGGCTAGAGTTACATAAGGTGACCTTAGTGAGGATTAGGTGGTGAAGGAGCAGGTGGAGGAAGAGCATATTGTGATATGTAGATAGTGGAGGAAGGGGAGGAAGAGGTGTGCAGAAAGGTGGAGGAGTCATGGAGTTTGAGAGTAGGGAGAGATGGTTTGTGTAGGCCGAGATGTTTGGCAGTGTTTAAAGTTGTAAATAATGCAAATACCTTAGTGACTGCTGAATGCTGCTGTATTGCTGGTGAATTCTGGTAAACAACAACATGCACAGGACCCTGAAATTATACATAACAGACCTCTTCATGCACACTCACACACAAAAGATCACGTCAATGCCATGCGGCACAAACACTTACAACGCATTATACAATGCCCGTGTGTACAAACTGCCAGACATTCCTGTGAGGGTCTCAACTACAGATTTGGATTAATTCTCCAGTGGCTGGTACAGGTGTTTCGGTATGTAGGTTAGGTAGGAAGTTTGGATAAAATCCATAATTAAGAATTATAATTATAATTATCGTATATGCTCGAATACAAGTCAACCTCGTGTATATATGTCGACTCCAATATTCAACCCTCTTAACTGGCACATCAGTTGTCCTCTCAGCTATAACTAACAGCAACTGATACATAACTGACAGCAACTGATACAGTGGCTTGCAAAAGTATTCGGCCCCCTTAAAGTTTTCCACATTTTGTCACATTACTGCCACAAACATGAATCAATTTTATTGGAATTTCACATGAAAGACCAATACAAAGTGGTGTACACGAGAGAAGTGGAACAAAAATCATACATGATTCCAAACATTTTTTACAAATAAATAACTGCAAAGTGGGGTGTGCATAATTATTCAGCCCCCTGAGTTAATACTTTGTAGAAGAACCTTTTGCTGCAATTACAGCTGCCAGTCTTTTAGGGTATGTCTCTACAAGCTTTGCACATCTAGAGACTGAAATCCTTGCCCATTCTTCTTTGTAAAACATCTTCAGCTCAGTCAGACTAGATGGACAGAGTTTGTGAACAGCAGTTTTCAGATCTTGCCACAGATTCTCGATTGGATTTAGATCTGGACTTTGGCTGGGTCATTCTAACACATGGATATGTTTTGTTTTAAACCATTCCATTGTTGCCCTGGCTTTATGTTTAGGGTCGTTGTCCTGCTGGAAGGTGAACCTCCACCCCAGTCTCAAGTCTTTTGCAGACTCCAAGAGGTTTTCTTCCAAGATTGCCCTTTATTTGGCACTGTCCATCTTCCCATCAACTCTGACCAGCTTCCCTGTCCCTGCTGAAGAGAAGCACCCCCAGAGCATGATGCTGCCACCACCATATTTGACAGTGGGGATGGTGTGTTCAGAGTGATGTGCAGTGTTAGTTTTCCTCCACACATAGCGTTTTGCATTTTGGCCAAAAAAGTTCCATTTTGATCTCATCTGACTAGAGCGCCTTCTTCCACATGTTTGCTGTGTCCCCCACATGGCTTGTGACAAACTGCAAACGGGACTTCTTATGCTTTTCTGTTAACAATGGCTTTCTTCTTGCCACTCTTCCATAAAGGCCAACTTTGTGCAGTGCACGACTAATACTGTAGTTGTCCTATGGACAGATTCCCCCACCTGAGCTGTAGATCTCTGCAGCTCGTCCAGAGTCACCATGGGCCTCTTGATTGCATTTCTGATCAGCGCTCCCCTTGTTCGGCATGTGAGTTTAGGTGGACAGCCTTGTCTTGGAAGGAGTATGGCACAACTGTAAACCTACCATTTCTGAGTGACCGCTTGAACAGTGCTCCGTGGGATGTTCAAGGCTTGGGAAATCTTTTTGTAGCCTAAGCCTGCTTTAATTTTCTCAATAACTTTCTGGTGTGTTCTTTGGACTTCATGGTGTTGTTGCTCCCAATATTCAGACAACCACTGAGGCCGTCACAGAGCAGCTGTATTTGTACTGACATTAGATTACACACAGGTGCACTCTATTTAGTCATTAGCACTCATCAGGCAATGTCTATGGGCAACTGACTGCACTCAGACTAAAGGGGGCTGAATACTTACGCACACCCCACTTTGCAGTTTTTATTTGTAAAAAATGTTTGGAATAATGTATGATTTTCGATCCACTTCTCATGTGTACCCTACTTTGTATTGGTCTTTCATGTGAAAATTCCAATAAAATTGATTCATGTTTGTGGCAGTAATGTGACAAAATGTGGAAAACGTCAAGGGGGCCGAATACTTTTACAAGCCACTGTATATTTCAGTTTTGACAAAATGTTGTCAGAACTGGAAGGGATCATTGCCAGAAGAAAATGGTGAGCTTCTGAGAGGAACTGATGGCAAGGTAGCTATGTAGTGCTCATTTAAATTTACCTCATGTGTTTATTTAAAATAATTTTTCTCAGTTCAGGTTCCCTTTAAACACCTCACCACCAGATGCCAGATCCTGTGACAGATTTATGAATGTACAGTAAATCAAGAGTGAATTAAGATTTTACAATGGGCTAACACTGACTAAATACATGAAAAATGAATAGTGTAAAAACCAAGCTATTTAATTAAATTAAATTATCCCTTTAAAGGGACCCTGAGCAGACACCATGGGTATGCATATACGCATACCCACATCTATTTAGAAAAGAGGAGACACTCACTGGCCCCTTATGCCTCAACGTATCCATTTTCTACAAAAAAGGTGGTAATATATTGGAATGTTATCCTTATTCCTGTTAATGTGTACACAGTTCCTCCACACACTAAAATACTGCCCCATACAGCCCTCTAATTCAGGCTGGGTGTTGGCAATTATGAGTAAGGTTGTGTCCATTTCTACACACAAAGAAGAGAAAGAGATACGCAGCCGCCTGGCATCATTAAAAAAAACACTTCTCTTTAATCACTTCCGGACCACACTGATTGAAATCTATGCCCTGTTTGGCACCTACCTTTTATCTCTGCCAGGGAGTAGATTTCAATCATCCCTGCCCAATTTCAATCATTTATCCCAGTGAAATCGGCTCCTGACCAGTTCAGGGAGCTCTGCGGTCATAGTGACGGCAGAGCAAAGGGGCTACAGCAACGAGAGAGCGGCATGAATGGCGGTAGCAGTTGGCCCATATAGTGTGACATCGGAAAGCCCCATTTTTTCAGGTACAGATACAGATACAGGTTGTCCGTGTCACCAATCATGTAGAGCGGAGTCAAAACCACTCATCCAGCAGCAAATATGGTCAGAAGTACTAGTGTAGAGTAGAGATGGCCCGTCGAACAGTTCTAGGCGAACTTCCGTGGTTCACAATCGCGGCGAACCGGGAACTTTTCCGTAAGTTCGGTTCGCCCCCATAGTGCACCATTGGGGTCAACTTTTACCCTCTACATCACAGTCAGCAGGCACATTGTAGCCAATCAGGCTACACTCCCTCCTGGAGCCACCCCCCCCTTATAAAAGGCAGGCCCCGCCGGCCATTATACTCACTTGTGTGCCTGCAGTAAATAGATAAGGGACAGCTGCTGCAGTGCAGACTCTCTCATAGGGAAAGATTAGTAAGGCTCTTGTAGGCTTGTTAGCTTGCTCCTTGCTGATTCTTATTGCTAAAATAGCACCCCACAACAGCTCTTTTGAGAGCTAATCTTGTTCTTGTGATGAATTTTTTTTTTCTGTGTGTCCCACTGACACTTGTGTTGCATAGACAGCATTGATAATCCATACTGTGTGTGTGCCGCTGCCAGACCCAGCACATTCAGTGACTACCTGTGTGTGTGACAGGTGCACATTGTAATACCCAGTACTGCATATACCTACTACCTAATCAAATTAGTCGCGCCACTGATCCAAGCACATCTGATTCAGACCTGAAAGATAAATATAAACAAGTGGGTCTCCTCATAGCGAGTATTGCCTCACAACAGTACACCCCAGTGCTTAACACACACTGTGTGAGGGAAAACGCTATCACCAGAGGGCAGGGGATCACACACCCCCCTCTCACTCCCTGCTCACCGGATGGCTTCTTTCAAGTTTGCACATCAAAATATCAAACATTAAATCCGGCTGCGTCTAGAGAACCAAGGACAATTCATAGCGTAAAACCATTTAATAAGGCTCCCAGGCCCCTAGTTAAAAATCTGCGTACATAAAACACTCTTGTGTATTTGCATATCACAAACCCGTCCGCCGGCACCGGTCACCTCTCACATGCCCAGGCCGCGTCTAGTTCCGTGTTCAGTTTGCGTGCGTACTCCAAGCTCCGCCCAGATCGTGAGGACTGAGCGCAACATCACGGTGAAATTATACCTACTACCTGTTTTTCACAATGCACCCACCTACCTACATGAGCGCACGCAGTGTGATATACCACTCCGTGCATACCTATTAACTGCACCTGTGTGACTGACTGCACATTGTATTAGTCAAGTCAGTGCATACCTTTCACTTCATCCCCCAATATGGACAAAACAAAAGGCAGATGCAGGCCACCCGGCAGGTCTGTTCAACGTCGCGCTGTCGTCATTTCGTGTGGCCCGCGACCAAAGTACAGTGTTCAGAAGAAGGCACGTGCCATCAACCCCCAATATTGTCAGGACGTAGTTGACTATTTAACACAGAACACCTCATCTTTCTCAGCTTCCGCATGGAAGCGTGACATATCTTCCTCCTCCTGCTCTGATTCTGGCACCCCACTTAACAATCAGTCGGCTGCCACCACCAAAGTGCCATCACCCTAGGGCTCAGCGGTGTGGACATTTTTTTTGTGTGTCTGCCTCAGATGAGAGCAATGCCATCTGTACTCTTGAGAAAATTGAGCCGTGGAAAGACCAAGACCCGCATAGGGACAACTACCTTACGAAGGCCCATGATTACAAAGCACAAACTGCAATAGGATGACCACCTGAGGTAAAGCAGCGCACAAAAGCAAATCCACACACCGCAGTGGAAGATATGCAATTATTTCTCAAAATTATTGCTCAAAAAAGGCGATACCCAAACTGTACCGTGATGTTGAAAGGCAAGTGGTGTAATCTCTGGCACACAGCGTTGGGTCAAGGGACCATCTGACCACGTGGTCTGCAAAGCACGGTCAGGCCTGCCCGAAGACTAAGTCAGTCCCCACACACAGCAACTCTGCCTGCAGGCTGCTTGACTGCCTTCTCCGCCACCACCAACAGGGTCCAGGACTCCAGGCGGATTCCTGAATTTTTAAGGCCGCTGCTCGCGGTGTCCGCTATACTAATTTTTCTGGTGCGTGTACATGCCTGCCTAATTTTTATGGCTGCACTGCGGGTGCAACAACAAAACAAAAGGCATGTACATGTGCCAATTCCCCTTCATGATCATTGCCTTGCTTCGGTGAAGGGGCTTGCGTATCACAATGAAGCAATGACCGCCGGCTATATGAGTGTCTCGGGGGGGGGGGGGGGGGGGAGGAGGGGGGGGGGCACACCCAAGATAATAAGGTCATTGCTTCATTGTGGACAGACCAAATTCGATCAGCTGGACAATCACCTCAGCCTGGCGACCATATGAGTTTGAAAACCGCTATCGCCTGCACTCTCGCCATGGTGCGCACCAGTCCAGCACCGCCGTCACAACACAAACAGCTGTTTGCGGTGCGTTACACAGTGAGTTTGGTGTGTCAGTGTGAAGCAGTACTCTAATTACACTCCCTGATTGATGTATACACATGCAGGATGTTTTAAAGCACTTTAGGCCTGCAATTTAGCATTCAATGTGATTTCTGCCCTTAAAACGCTGATTTGCGTCAAATCCAGATTTTTCCCCGGGACTTTTGGCATCTGTCCCACTCATCCATGCAAAAACTCAGATGTTAGACCCCTTGAAACATCTTTTCCATCACTTTTGTGGTCAGCATAAATTTTTCTAGTTTTCCAAGTTCGCCTTCCCATTGAAGTCTATTGCGGTTACTTTTCACCTTTTATTTGTTTGGAGGGGCTGTGACTGTGTACATACAATATACATTGTAACATTTTAACAATTCTAAATTATGCTTTTTTTATTTTTTTATTTTGTTTGATTATTTACATTTGATGAGCTGCAAAAAAAACCAAAACAAAACTAAAATACATGGTCTTCCTCAATCAGCGTTCTTTGTCTACTTGCAAATGAACATAATGAACAAGCTCTGACTCCAACCCATTTCATTTCAGAGACAAAGGGCCCTATGCAAGATGATTTGAGGTGTATGCAATTGTCAGAATTCTAGTGGTTTATGTATGCAGGAAAAGCTGTCACATGTGTATGTTTTAAGTTTTAATGTTCTATACAAAATGTCATTGTAAACTGTAAAGTTAGAGTACTTTTTTAAAATATTGCTCTGAGACATCTCAGCATATTCCAGGCTGTGAAGCTTATAAGATTATTCTAGTTACAAGAAGCTAAAACATTTTTTGTTTATGTTAAAAGCATCTTTCAAATATCAAGGTTATAGAAAAGCATACTGTGTGAAGACTGAAAAGAAGAAATTTAAAATTCACTTTACTGCAGCAATCATATATGTGTATTTGCTCAGTTATGATACATAAATATTAATAATCAATACAGCCCTTCTAAAAAAAGAAATAATTGTTGTTAAACCCTATAAATACATATAATATAATTTATTACTTTGAATTACAGTTAAAAGCTGGATTCTGCTAGTAACAATATTGAGACACATATTAGCAAGAATATAATGCTATGTTTTGACTATGATTGTCCTTTGGAATGTCAATAGAGCTTTACAAGGTTTTTTCTATTGTCCCGTATTTAGGACAAATATGCCACCTGGCGGCTTTATAGTCTTATAATTAATATTATTAATACTGCTTGTTATTTACATGATGAAATGATGACATCTGCCGGAGGAAAGGCAAATACAGTATACAGAACATGATTTTATATTATTAAGTTTTAATATGCAATTATATCTTATATGATTAATTGTTTAAGAATAATTATATAATAAGCTTTATATTTAAATAAGTATATTAAAAGCCCTGTATGTTTCAATAAGCCTTACATTGCTGAAGACTCTTTACAGTGTTACAGTGTCAACCTGACCAATCTTATGTCTGGGAAACAGACACATTCCAAACTAATTAGCAGAAGGACACATTATCAGAAATGCGTCATGAATGACATTGTTTAATGTTTGAAAGTCCCAATGTCTGGGGCAAATAAGTCAACCAGCAGACAAGATGGCTGGTGACGTCTTTTTTCAATTAACTGCGTCAAATATGACTCGATATCAAATGTCGGAATGTATAAACATTCCAAATGACGTTAATTCTCACAAGATAGGCAATTAAGGTGTTTATAAACAAATCTGTTATGGTTATTTTAAATGTCAACTATTTACAGTATTCAAAACAAAGATAGCTTTTGACACATGGACGTTTCAGCCAATCAGAACCTGGGATTTAAGGAAAGTCCAGATTAGGCAGCCATATTGCATTCAATCACTATAAAAGTAGGAGCTGAAAGCTCATAGTTTGCACTAGCCTACCAATCTCCTGAGAAGACACACGAGGCAGAAGCTACTTTCCCACACTTGGTTCTAGATGCTGAAGAGATGACAGAGAAGGGGTAATATGCTTAATATTCTGGTGATTTACTTTATTCATTTTTTAGCATTAAGTTCTTTTAAAATGTTAGCAAGAACTTTTTTTAGAAGCTATTTTTTATGCTATTTCTTTAAAAAGATTACTACAAGTTTTACACAGCTACTAGATACAGCTATTGATACAAATGAGACTACTTTTGATCCTATTCTACATAACACAACTGTTATATTCTTTTTTGAATGTACTTAGAAGATTGATGATCGCTTGGCTCTAAAGCCTTGATGAGATGGAATACTGTTAGAAGGAAACACTACTTGGAACTGTTCATATTTTGTATATGTGCTGTATGATAAGCAAATACAATTTTTTATATAAAATCAATTACTGAGTGCTCGGATTCATTTCAATGTATACCGTCAATCTATAATTACTGTTATAGAGGGTTCAGACCCCGCTATGCCGGATTTATATGATAGCAACCCTTTAAAGGCTGGTCCTTTACTGAGTTAGCAACCATGAAAAAGGCAAGAACCGCTCAGGTTTTTAACACAATAAACTGTGTTAAGCAGAATTATGTGTGTAATGTTTTACAGAATGATGAGTAGATCAGAATGCAATGCATTCCTCTATACTAACCCTGTGTAAAAGACTTTACGCACATAATTCTGCTTAACTCAGTTTCTTTGTATACATTCCCGCGAGAGGAGAATAAACTGTCATATGACTGCTGACATCTCCCCTCACTGATCAGAAGCCATGGTGATTGTAGTGATCACTGAAAGCAGCAGAGGTAGAAGGGGAAAAAGAGTACCGGGACTCACCTTCCTGACATTCCCCCTGCAATCGTCGCTCCCCACCGCTCTGCTCGGAATCCCTGCTCACTCTGCCTCTAATGTCGGGTCCCGTCTTGATGACATCATCACACCCGGAACTTAGTGGCAGGACGAGCAGGTATGCTGGGCAAAGTTGAGGGGGGTAGAGCTGCTCATCGCTGGAGCTTGGGAGGTGAGTAATGCCTGCTGGCTATACAGAGGACACCTATCTATACTGGGGACACCTATGCCTACCTATCTATACTGGGGATATTGCTGCCTGGCTCTCTAAACATGTCCCACCAACACACACCAACACACACACCAACACACACACACACACACACACACACACGTGAAAATGCTCCTGTCCTTAAGCGGGGTTAGGCTGCCGTTCCCAAGAGGTTAAATGTGTTACAATGTAAAGTTTTTCCTAATTCCTAAACATAAGCTCTCACCTTACATAAACCCCTTCCTGTTGGCTAACCTTATCCTGCTGCTTAGCACAACATGCTCTCTGATGTCTAACTTTAACCTAAAAAAACAAAAGCGGCAACTGTAACCTACCTTTACCCTATGCCTTAATACTAGAACTCCTAAAATAAAACCTTACTCCAACCTCTCTTCCTAATCAACATTCACATTCTGTCATCCTCATTGTCAGATGTATGATTTGTTCCATAGAACTTGGCTATTGTACAGTCAAGTGCCAGCTATCAGCTACAGTGCATCAATTGGACACCAGCAGCCCACATTTGATGGTCTTTAGACAAAAGTCAGTACTCAGCTTTATTATAGCTAAACACCAAAGCCTAGGCCACAAAGCTTTAAAGCAAACCGTAACTGAAGATAAGAGTCAAAATAAACACACATGACATACTTACCTCCAGTGTAGGTCTACTCATCAATCTCTTTCTCCCCTCCTGCATCCTGTTTGTACACTGTAATCAATGGAAATCTCCATCCTCCATTTTGCAAATGGCCATTACCCCATAACAGCTTCCTGGTCAGCACACTGTTAAACTGTAATATCGCCCGCTTGATCGATAGGGAAACATAGACATTATCTTGCTCATCAGTTGTCCTTTCAGTTATATCTGACAGCAGCTAATACATAACTGACAGATACTGCTATTTTAGTTTTAACAAAATATTGTCAGAACTGGAAGGAATTGTTGTTGGAAGAATATGGTGAGCTTCTGAGAGCAACTGACAGCGAGGTAAGTATGTAATATTCATTTGCAGGTACATCATGTATTTATTTTAAATAATTTTACTCAGTTCAGGTTCACTTTAAGTGTGCCTTGGCTCTCTGGTGGTACAAAATAACTGGTATGCAAATAACCTGCTTCACAGTAACACATTTTTGCTGCAATGTATCTTTTCCTACAGGCAGCTAAATTTAGTCCTACTGGTGCTAACGAGTGCTCTTGTAAGAAGGGAGTTGAGAAACAGCACATATCTCAATTTGTTCTAAAGTTTTCAGTTCAGGGAACTACCTCAGTTCTGTATACAATTTATTGTTTGCTCTATCTGCTTATGCCTATTTTAAATATTTTAGCTGTGTTATACAACTAACAAGGACGATGGCTCCTTGTGATAGCCTATGTTCAATAACCCTGTGCTTGTCTTGTGTGCATCAATTCCTTTTAATCTGTCAATATTTTGCTGCAGATCTAAGTTTCAATGGTACCCTGTACCATACATTCACAGAGATGCAGATGAAGAAGCTTGGAAAGCTATTTCCAATAGAAGAGTAAAAAAAAGTATCCCTTAACATATACACAAACCTGTGATAATCATAACATTATGGATGTGCTACTAACATTATAGTACAAGATACCACTGGACACCTTCAGAGATCTTGTGGAATTCATGCCTCAGTGAGAGCTGTTTTGATGGGGAACCTACACATTATTAGATGGGTGGTTTTAGAGATTTGCTGATCAGTCTATAGATATCAGACTTTAAATGTAATAGGCAATTAGAAGTCTAGCATTATATGTGTCACCTACTGCCTTTAGCTTATATGCAATCGTAAGTAAGACAATGATAGTTTGAAAAAAAAAGATATCACCATCTACAGTAACTAATCCTAATTTGCTTTTAATAAATATTATATTTTTTTTTTTACCTGAAACTGATTTAGGCCTCCTTGAGCTAAAGAAAAGCATCAACCAAATATTTTTTTTCTAGAATAAACCCTGCTTTATACTCTGAAAGTACACACAGCAGATTAAAGCAAAGTGCAGAATTAATCACGGACAGCTGTCTAGAATAAGACTTGCACATCTAATAAAGGAGCCACAGGCAATTTTCCGAGTGATATCTTCTGCTCTTTATTGCCAACTAACACAGGTGGCTGCAATTAATACTTTTTCTACTACAATGAACCATTTGATCTGATATTAGCTGTTTATAATCATTAATTCTTTGGAGGTCAGTGAGAAGGTTATTCATAAGTAATTGATAATGCTTGAGAATACAGATAGATGGACAGGCAGACTGTATATGCTAAGAGAAAGAGACAAGAGTTGAAATAACCTTATATTTTTAAATGGGCAAATGCATGTCCCAAGCTATATAAACCAGTTTTGAAGCAGAGCTCCTTGGTACAATCTGCAAGCATATATTTAGCTGTATATTTGTCTAAAGTCAAACTCTCACTGTACTTTCATGCAGATTCAAAACTTCTTGCTTTTACTTTTTGATAGATTAAACAACCATTGAATGTTTTAAAAATCTATCAAACACTAGGGCATTCTTAATTAATATTTGACCAAAATTCCTTATGGGCATTGGCTGGAAATGTACAGAACCTTACACCACTGCACTGCACTGCTTTGCCAGAACAATACAATATCAACACTGCAACATCAATTCCGAGTAGAAGACTGTGGCATTCTGGGAAGAGTTACCATCTACCAACTTCTAATCTCTAAGTGAATGTGACTTTTCCTGAGACTCAAAAACCTCAGGGGAGCCAGATCCCTTCCATAAGTCCCAGAATTGAGGAATTTCCTCCCAGTTATTGCACCATACAGGGAGTGGTGTACTACACCACCACAAACATATCAGTGTTATTTTATAAGGCTGAAACTTGACAAGCGTTATCACATCAGTTTTCACTAAAGTTAAAAGACTACCAGAGTTTAATAAAACCATAACCGAATTACCATTCATAGACAATTATAGACAATTTGTAATTCATTTTTTTAACTGGCACAGGTGGATATGCAAGGTTGGCATAAATGACTGATGACTGTTCCTTTAAGAAACATCACATTGCATGGGCTCATCAATATAGCAGCAGTTTATGGACACATGGCCCATTTTATGGCAATGAAAACATTTCTATTTTTCATGGTTAACGCTCCTAAGAAGAGCACACCTTCCTGGCTGGGATTGCCATCCTCCAGGCCTTGCACCTAAAAATTCTTTTAGAGTCTTCCAGACTGGAAGACTCTAAAAGACTCTAATAGGAAGAGGTGAGTGATCCCCGCCCGTTGCCTCTTACAGCTGCAGCCAGCCAGCCAGCCACGCAACTTTTTAAAGCTGGAGGGGAGCGGAGGACGGGGGACCCAGGCGAGGGAGGGGGGGTCGGACCTCCCCGCCGCTAGGCCCAATACACCCTTCCTGCCCGCTATCCCCTCCAGCTCCGGCGGCCCCTCACACCCACGGCTTGGGGGGGGGGGTTTGCTTAAAGCTTGCCTCAGGCGGCAAAAAGTCTAGGGCCGGGCCTGCTAGCAGCAGCGATACATTTTAAAAAGATGTCAAATCTGTCAAAAAATCCAATTCAAGCTCTTTTTTGTCATTGTGTAACACAACTACCATAAATTACTTTTGATGACAGCTCCACGGTGCTTATAAGGAACATAGTGATAGTAACAAAGATAGAAATAGAGGAATTATACAAGTATGTCAGGTATTCCAAATATTTCAACAATTTATACACAGTGTTAATTATTTCAGGGAGGATTCAGAGTTTATCAAGTTTATGGCCAAAGGGAAAAACTTGGTTTTCAGTCGTCTGTTTTTCGGTATGCGGATTGATCTAAAATGTTTACCTGGGAGCAGGAAGGTAATGGCCGCTTAACCTAACCTCCGCTCAGACCACGGGGCAATTTTTTAGGCTATCACTGGTCTTTGCATCTTTTCCCCCCTAAACTTGCCAGGATCAGCTGTGTGAACCCCTGGGGGTTACTTTGATAGCAATGGCAAACAGCAACAAGCCTAAATCAAGCCAGAGACGAGGCAAATCCTCCGGCTCGGACAAGACACGCAGTCCCCAGCAGCCGCCTATAATGGACTTCATGGCTGATGCAGGCCTGGAAGAGTATGGTTCTGACGAAAGCAGGGACCATTCTGATGCCGAGCAACCTCCTCCCCGCTCCAATCAAGATTTATTACTGAAAGTCCAGGAGGTTGTTCGCAGAGAAATTACAGCCGCCACCAAGCAGCTTAGCAGTGACATCCTACGGGAGATGAGACTACTCTCACAGCGCACAGCAGGACTCGAGAGCCGCATGGACAATGCCACCACTCTGCTTTAAGGGTATGAAGAAGATATCTACAAACTTCAAAATGAAGTAGATCACTTGAAAATGCAGGCAGAAGACAGCGATAATCGCTTCAAGAGGTGTCTTTGTATTAGGGGTATCCCTGAAACAGTGATTGACCTACCGGGCACTGTGACAGCCTTACTTAAAGAGCTGGTTCCTGACATCCCGGTTGAGCACTTGTAGCTCGAACGAGTACATAGAGCTCTCATCCGGCGCCCAGAAAATGGGCCTCCACGTGATATCATCATGAAATTTCTCTATTACAAAACAAAAGAAGCTGTCCTAGCAGCCTCACGGGCTACGTCTCAACTTACTTTTCAAGAACATACCTACCAGGTCTACGGAGACCTCTCCCAGGCAACGCTCCTGCGAAGGAAGGAAATGAAACCCTATCTTCAAGTTCTTCAGGATCGGCAGGTTAAATATCATTGGGGGTTCCCCTTTGCCCTCATCTTCTCTATCGATAATCGTCAGTTCTCTGCCTCATCTATTCGGGAACTCCAGGATCACTTTCAAGCGCTGAAACTACCATCACCAGCCCTACCTTCTCCTCCTCCGAAACCTGCTTCTCCTCCACCCTCCCAACGAAGTAATCATAGCGGCTCCCTACTTCTCTCCAACAGTCCTAAAGAACAGAGGCAAAGAAAAAGATCTGTCGCACTCCGAGAGCTTTAATCTCAAGTCTTCCACTCGGCTACCTGATCAGATAAGTACACCTTTGCTTTTGGGCCATTTCCCGGGAGGTTATTCCCCTGGCTGAAGATGGTTAGCCGTATTATAGGGCTTTCCCCGGCTCTATATTATGTTATACTAGCAGCCCATATAGTTTCTGTTGACTGTTTATGCATTTTTTACTTTCATTAGTGTTCAACTTTTACTCGTTATAATTGATGCGATCTTCCTGCCCTTAAGCTGGCAGTTAGCCTTTCCGCTCTTTTTCAGTAACTCTCCGCCCTGAGGCACTTGGAAATCCCGCCCAGAATGGCGCTGCCCTCATGATGGTCCGGCTCGCCGCTTACTATTCTTGTTTCACGGTTGCACTGACTAGGCTGCGCTCCAGCCCTGATACCCTTCTGTTATGTGAAGATACTTAAGACACAGGACCTCACTTCATCATTGGAGCCTATTTTTCAACACTGCTTTTACCCCTGTGTTGGCTCTGGTCTGCTTTCCGTAGAACTAACTTTCGATTTGCAGAACTGTTTCTAGCAGTATTTTCGCGCTCTTCCTATGTTGCCCATGTACCCCAGGTTTATATAAATGTTATCATCTGCATAGTTTGTTTTACTGAGTTCTATTCATGATTGTTTTCTATGTTAAAACCGTGGATTTCTGGCTTCCTTCGCATACCCAGTTTCCCAAATGAATAATTTGTGTATGTTAAGGTTTTTTATAATTGCCACTACAGTGTTTTCTTTTTATTTAGTTAACTTATGAATGTTGCAGGGATGCTCAGCGAATTTTCCTCCTATCATATACTATTATATGACATAGTTCCATACTTAATCCTCTTCCATATTCCATCTGTTTATCTCTACCCCATCCTACCTACCGTTTTCCTTCTCGTTCCCTCCCTTCCGGCCTGTTCTTATAATTTTCAATAATCCTTGATATTTAGCCCTTCAGGGCTACTGCCGTAAATATGTTTTCAGATAATTCGCTGGGCATCCTGCTATCTTGGGACTCCACTAGAGGGCACCAGAGCGCTAGATATAGCTCTCCGTATTCGCTATGCACACGGCCCAGCTCCTGTTTCGTCAATCGGGAATACATCTCACTCGCAAAGGGTGTATATATAAATGTTATCATTTATATAGCTTGCTCATTGCTGCAATTTGTTTATAGATGTCTCTTGTATTGACATATTGATATATTGATGGCCCCTCCACCAGCCTAGTTCCTTTTATGAGATATGGATAAAGGTTATACCTTGTTATGCTCTCCCCCCTACAGTGATCCCTTAATAACATATGCATGGTACAGGTATGCTCGGCGAATTTTCCTCCCCTCATAAATTGCCAGAGCGCATATACCTCTGCTAAATTCTCCTCCACATCCCTTCCCTTTTCCCTGCCTCATCCCACCTACCCTCTCCCCTCCCCTCTCCTCCCCTCCAGCCCATGTTTATAATTCCCAATATTTTTCAAATTTCTCACCCTTTTGATTGCTACAAAAGCATTTTTCATGGTAATTCGCTGACCATCTTGCTATCTCCAGACTCCATTAGTGAGTTCCACCATACTAGGCACATGGCTTGCCTGTTTACTTTAGAATAGCTTTTCTGTTCTTTTCAGGCATATAGCTCAACTAAGGCCGAGACAACCAGAAGCAAACCTCACACATAATGGTCTTACTCTTATACCCCTGAGCAGGTCACAGGATATACCTCAAAATGTATATGTTAAGTTACTATTCAGTATTTATGTATGCCTTTAAATTGTTATTGGATGATTCACCTAAGCTTATTTTATAGAATAGCTTACTTTTACTGTTGTGTCACATGTTCCCCTCTTTCGCAGTCCAGATACTGTACTTCAACTGAACCTCTCAACTGTTCATATAATAGGTTTTATATGTCTACTTTTTGAAAGCAACTTGCTATAGAAAGGCTTGGGTTTTTTTTTTTATTTTTTTTTTATTTCTCCCTCACCCTTATACCCTACCTCTTCCCCTCTGCCTTTCCCCTCCCTTCCCTCCCTATATTGCCTATATCCCGGTCTCTTTCATTAGAGACCCCGTTACTGGGCCCCTTCTCCCTCCTTCCTGTCCTCTCCTTCTCATTGCTGAATTTTACTTTGACAAATATACTCAGACCCTTTTTATGCCCACAATTATGCCACGATTGCCCAGTGCTTTTTTCATGCCTCTCCCTTATTCCCTTATGGGGTTTTTGATCCTAACAGGGAATATAACACCTGGTCACCATTGGGTGTCTACGTATTTTTTTAAGGGTAGCTCTGTTTTGAGTTCTATACCCTATGCAGCTCTTCTCTTGCTGCCAACCTTATTTCCTCTCTTCTCCCCCCTGCTCTTCATCTTCTTCTTTCTGCTCCTTGGGAGGAGGAGTGCCTCTCAGCTGTCCACTTTTAAACCACCATGACTTCTTTAATTAAGTTTGCATCTATTAATACCCAAGGCCTCAACTCTCCCCTTAAAAGAACCAAAGCGTTCCAACACTTTAAGAGACTTTATGTTGACGTTATATGTATGCAAGAATCCCACTTCATTGCTAATAAAGAGCCTACATTTTTCCATAAAGATTACAGACAAGTATATTTTGCAAGTGCTCAAATTAAAAAAAGGGGGATCCTAATAGCCTTTAGAAATTCTACTAACTTCACTCTTTCCAAGTCTATTGCAGACCCTGAAGGTAGATATATCTTATTAATAGATAAAATTCAGGACGAGCCTATCTCAATAACATCTTACTATGCCCCCAACGACAAACAAGCGCCATTTATATCCCATATCCTTCAAGTCCTCAGGCAACCTCATTCCAGGCACGACACAAAAACAAACCGCTACCATTAAATCAGCATTCCAATCTCTCGACTTAATCGACATTTGGAGAGAATTAGACCCTCTTAAGAAAGGCTTCACCTTTTATTCCAACCCTCATTCATCCTCTTCTCAAATTGATCACTGTTAGGTCTCCTCCTCAACACTACCCTTAGTTAAGCAGTTATCCATCCCACCCCATGGTCGGATCACAACATGAATATTGTAACCCTTTCATCTCTGATCCAACTCCCCTCTAAAATTCGTTGGGTAATTAATCAGTACCTATTAACCAACGAAGACACGATTCAACTAATTAAAGCCAAACTGTCTGAGTATTTCAAACTGAATATCTCCGATGAAGGAATCTCTGATCTCACCATATGGGAAGCTCATAAGGTGGTAATTAGAGGAATTTTAATTCAACTGACTTCTAAACACAAAAAAAGAAAAGCAACAATTACTCCGAAAATTAGAATTGGCTTACCAGGAAAAGCATACTAACTTCCAAAATAACTCTACTCCTGAAAACAAAAATGATCTATTAAGTGCGGAAACTGCTCTTAACTTAAGCTTAACTGACTCTGCAGAAAGGCAACTTTCAAATACCAAATTTAAATTCTACCTCAAAGGAAATAAACCAGACACACTCTTGGCCAGATGTCTCCGACAAACTGATCCTTCCCATAAACCTATCACCCTATAGAAGGGACCGAACCTAACCTCCTCTAATCCAAACACTATAGTTGAAATCTTTTGCCAAAATTTAGAAAAATTGTATAACTCCCCTGACCTCTCCTCCCCCAATCAGCTGTCTAACCTCCTGTCAGATATACCGTTTCCTGACCTTCCTGCTGGTTATAGGGAACTAATGGACCGGGAAATCTCATTGGCTGAGGTCCAACTGGCAATCAAGCAACTTAAAATGAATAAGCAACCTGGGCCAGATGGCTTTAAAGATTTATACTATAAGAAACTGAGTGATGTCCTTGCCCCTAAACTAGTTAGCGCCTTTAACAGCATCCTCAAGGGTGCCAAGTTCCATTCTGACTCTATCACCGCCTCCATCAGTATGCTCCCGAAACCTAATACAAACAACCTACTTTGGTCCAATTATAGACCAATTTCACTTTTAAATATAGATGATAAGCTCCTGGCTAAAATCCTTACTACTCGCCTCAATACTGAAATCTCCTCCCTCATACACAATGACCAAGTAGGATTTATGCCGCATCAGCAGGCAGGCGATAATGTGAGACGCCTCCTCCAAATCATCCATCATGCCCGTACTTCCCAAATACCTTCCATGCTGCTTTCCCTAGATATTACGAAAGCATTTGATTCAGTATCCTAGAAATATCTAATCACAATACTGAAAAAATGGTGTTTTGGAGACCACTTTATCACATGGATAAAAGCCTTATACTATGCCCCCTTAGCTTTCATAAACGACAATAGTTTCCACTCCCCCTCCTTTAAAATCACAAGAGGTACTCGCCAAGGCTGTCTCCTATCTCCCCTTTTATTCGCCCTTGCAATAGAGCCCCTGGCCATTCAAATTAGAAATTCACCAGAAATTAATGGCATTCCACTTGGGAAAAAGGTAGTCAAGGTCAATCTCTTTGCAGATGACCTTGTTCTCTGTATCTCTTGCCCCACAAATTCACTCCTTGCCCTTATCAAGCTTTTAGCAACCTTTGGAACTGTTTCATGCCCACAGGTAAATCCCGATAATTGCAAAGCACTGAATATCTCACTACCACACAGACTCATGCAAGCCCTTCAAGATGCCTTTGAATTCCAGTGGGAACAACACAAACTCCCGTATTTAGGCATTTACCTTACAAACTCATATGAAACTTTATTTCATCACAACTACCCTGCATTGGCTAAAGAATTGCTCCAACTTCTAGAATGTTGGAAGAGATACTCTATTTACTGGCTGGGTAGAATAACGGCAATAACAAATGACATTTCTCCCCAAACTTCTCTATGCCTTCCGCATGCTGCCTATCCCATTGCCGCCCTCTTTTCTAAATGACATTCAAAGCAAGCTCAATCACTTTATTTGGGGCTCCAAAAAAAACAAGGTTTCGTAGCCTTTACTTATACTGATTAAGGTCTGATGGAGGTCTTGGAGTGCCTAATCTTAAATATTACTACAAGGCAGCGCAAATCTCCCCATTAACCCTCTGGCAGCTTGACACTAACAGACCCTCATGGGTTGATATTGAGGAGTTTCTTACAAACCCAATCAAACCCTCCAATCTCCTTTGGATCGCTCCTGTTGACAGAAGTAAAATCACTAACCCTATAATTAAACATTCTCTTTTGGTTTGGGATAGTTGCAAATATTCTGGGAACCTTCTATCCCCCCCCCCCCATAGACCGCTGGCTTCCTTTATGGGCAACCCCTCTTTCCCTGCGGCTTTGGAGTCCCCTGTCAGCTTTCACTAGTGGCTTAACTCTCATCTCACTAAAGTTTTTGATTTATCTACCGACACTGGAATGAAGTCCTTAGCCTCCCTGCGTGAACACAAACAGCTCCCCTCCACCGAAACCTTTCGCAATCTACAGATTTCACACTTTGTTAAAACCCACCTTTCCTATACAGAATCCCCACTAACTAGAACCCCATTTGAACATATTTGTGCTTTGGGTCCGTTCTCCCCTGGTACCATCTCAACTATATACAAGACATTGTCCCACGAACAATCTAAACACAAACCAAAGTATATTACTGACTGGGAGAAAGATCTAGGTATCTCAATAGATCCTGAAGATCTTTCAGATATCTGGGCTAGCATCCCCAAGATCTCTATTAATGCTGACTTAGTTGAAGTTAACTATAAGCTACTCTTTAGGTGGTACATGGTTACCTCTCGTCTGGCTAAATTCAATACCGATATATCCCCAAATTGCTTCAGGGGTTGTACTTCTCCTGGCACCCATGATCATGTCTGGTGGAAATGCACTAAAGTTCGCGGACTCTGGCTGAGAGTGTGTACTTGGGCCTCTTTCTTAGTTAATCAATCTATACCTAAGAACCCTATCCACACTTTACTAGGCCTCCCCTATCCTAATCTCACCAAATCACAAAACAAACTAGTTAATTAAACCCTATCCACACTTTACTAGGCCTCCCCTATCCTAATCTCACCAAATCACAAAACAAACTAGTTAATTATATTTTCACCGCTACCAAGCTGACGATTGCTGCTGCATGGAATTTTAGAATTCTTTCCTTTGATCTAGTAAAAAGCAGATTATGTCGCATCCTTTTTTTTGAAAAATTGCACGCTAGGCTAGAAGACAACCTGGCTAAATGTAATAAAATATGGTCCCCGTTTATAAAGTACCTTTTGGGCGCTGAATATCGCACCAGGGTTAGTAATCTTTAATTCTCACGTGTAGTCTAAGCCTCTACAGCTTCAGTTGGTCTTGACACTGTTGGCTCTCCTCGTCCCATACTTTACCTCTTCCGCTATACTTTTTCCTTTTCTTTTTTCTCCTCTACTCTCTCTACCTGTCCTATTCCTTCTATACATTTTTTTATTTGCAAGCACCGGTTAATCATAAAAACCCTACCTCCATATGCTCATAAGGCGGATTATACCCACAACCTATTCCTGCCTCCTCTGGGAGACAGGTTATACTAGCTTTTTTTCTATATTTAAACGAAATAGGCTCTTGCCCAGCCAAAATTTTGGTCTAGTGAATGGGTGAGAGTTATTTTGTGGTAATTATATCTACAACAGCTACCTTCTCTATGAAGTTACACTGTGTAATGGATAGCGGAGATGCCGCCGCGTGGACAAGCGGCATGGCGGCTATCTCCGCGTCCAAGCCGGCAGCTTTTGCCGCGCAGCAACATGCTGCCGGGTCGCCTGGTCCTTCTGATGCACATAGATGGGGAGCTACGCGCGCGCCAGGCGACAGGACCTTTATGCAGGCAGAAGGGGAGTCAGCTGATCATGCTGATCAGCTGACTCCAGTTAGGTTCCAGATTGGCTGAGTGGCTGGGGCAGCGCTGCAGAGGATATAGGACTTGCCTGTTAGTTGCATGTTGTCTGCCATTGCGAATGCTTACATGTGAGCACCCAGACCTCAGTCAGAACTTACAGTGTAAGCAAACAAAAGAAAGCAGGAAAGCTGGCACTGCTGCAAGTGTTCAATTTATTGTAGCGTGGATAAAGTGCAAATAGGCAACATCTTGCAAAAATGACATGGATAAAACACATACCCTTGTGAGAGGAGGCGTGGATGGTGGTGGGTGCTGGACACAGGATGCCTGACGGCCATTGGCAGCCTCCGTAGAAGCGCTACTTAGCGCGAAATGGCCGTCAGGCATCCTGTGCCCAGCACCCACCACCATCCACGCCTCCTCTCACAAGGGTATGTGTTTTATCCATGTCATTCTTGCAAGATGTTGCCTATTTGCACTTTATCCACGCTACAATAAATTGAACACTTGCAGCAGTGCCAGCTTTCCTGCTTTCTTTTGTTTGCTTGCAACTTGATGCTTTTGCTTGAGCACGCTGAAGAGGTTCTAGAGAAGGAGTGTGTTCGTACAAATCCTCCTGTGCAGTCTGCCTGTCTTTTAAGTTGAGTTGTGCATGTCATACCGCTGTAGTGCCAACCATTTGCCCTTCTTTTGTTTTAGATCTTACAGTGTGTTCACACTTAGCCAGATTCTGTTAATAGCCTCTATTGTATTGTTTATGTACTAGACTAGTTCCCAGGTGTTGAGACCAAGGATCTCGCACCTAAGACTAGGAGATTGCTGTATTGCTACTGTCATCTACTAGAATATTTCCCAGGTGTTGAGACCAAGGACCTCACACCTAAGACTAGGATATTGCTGTATTGCTACTGTCATCTACTAGACTAGTTCTCAGGTGTTGAGACCAAGGACCTCACACCTAAGACTAGGAGATTGTTGTATTGCTACTGTCATCTACTAGACTAGTTCCCAGGTGTTGAGACCAAGGACCTCACACCTAAGACTAGGATTGTGTATACTGTGTATACTGTTACCCATTATGATCTCTGACTTTCCTGACCACTCCCCTGCTTACTGATTTGGTACCTTTGCCTATCTGTCTACCTGTTGCCTACCTTGCCTGTACCCGGTTACCGAATCAGCCTTCTGTCTCTGTACTTTGTCTACTCGTGTGTTGCCGACCTGGCCTGTCTGACCTTTCTGGCTGTCACTCATCCCTTGAGTGATCAGCCTTACTGTACTACTCCTGACACTAACTCTCTAGGTGTCAATTAACTGCAAGGGCTACCTGCTCCTCAGGAAGACCTTCTTGCAGTTCAGTCAGGGGGCTCTATTCTATAGGAGTCCACTGGCTGCAGTACAGTCTGATTCCCAGTCCATCAGGGAATCCTTGGCTGCAGTACAGTCTGATTCCCAATCAATCAGGGAATCCTTGGCTGCAGTACAGTCTGTCTCTCCTCCGCTTGAGGAGGTCAGCTACAGCTGTCAGTGGCCACCTGCACCTCAGGGGTCCACTGGCTGCAGTAGAGTCTTTATCTCCCGGTCCTCGGGAGATAACCTTTCCTTACTGTTGCACCAAACACTTTACCACATTAGGTGTCCTGTGTCAAGCTATACTGGTATTATTGGTGATTCTGCAGATCACACATAATCGGGTATAGCGTCTGTATTATTGGTGATACTGCAGATCACCAATAATCAGAAATACTCTGTGTGCTGACACCAATCGTTACACACTGGTTATGTTTTGGGTTATTTCTGACTACCTGTTATATTAATTATACCTGATCATAATATTTTTGTACTATGGATAATCCTTGTTATTATTACCTCCTTTATAATTTTTATTATTGTCTAGCTTTGTGCATAACAATAATTTCTGCTGTCTTTTGTTGATGTTACTCGATGTTTATGTAGTTTCTGTTTGCTTCTTGTTCTATAAAACCCAATACAAACGATTGAAACAAAAAAAATGTTTACCTGATGGAAGGAGCTCAAACAAGGTGTTTCTAGGGTGAGTGTTGTCCTTGATAATGTTTTTGGCCCTTCTCAAACAGCAAGCCTTATACAACAGTTCCATTGATGGTAGGTCAGATAATGGCTTCTGCTGTTTTAACAACTCACTGCAGTGCTTCTCTAGCCGCCTTGGTGCAGCTGTTGTACCAGGCAGAGGGGGATCATGGCAGAGGGGGATCATGACAGAGGGGGATCAATGGCAACATTTTCCTCCCAAAATACATATTTTTCACAAAGGCATCTGCTAGCCCTACACCTACTTCCATATATTCTAAAAATCAGTCACTGTTCTGAACTTGCACATATTCCAGTCAATTCAAGAATGTAAAACAAAACCTTTAGGATTTAAGGGATTTACTTACCTTGGACTTCTTTCAGCCTCTTCCAGCCACTCTTCTGGGGTCCCCTCTATAGAGGCCGCCGAACTGTGCATGTGCGGGTACGTTCTGTGCAGGTGCAGTGCAAAAAATTCCGCTTCAGGTGGCAGTCAGATAATTCCTTGATCAACTCTGCCCGGAACTTCCTAATAATTAGAATAATTATAATAGTAATTATAGTTAGGATGTCCTTTAATGCAAGAAACATATCCCAGTTTATCCAGGGGACGGTAAAAACTCTTACAAGGCTTGGCCTTTCAAAACTTCTCCAGATGTGGCCCCGCAAATGATTTGTACAGATGGAGTGGTATACTAGCATCTTCTGATTATATTTCCCATTTTATGAATCCCAGAATTGTATTTGTTTTAGCTGCTGCTGATTGGCATTGGATACAGTTGTCTAACTTGTTATCAAACATTATGCCCAAGTCCTTCTCCAAGTGTGATGTTTACAGCTGAATGCTATTTAACGTATATGGTGTTCTACCATTGGTACAGCCAACGCCAGGGCCGGATTTACAGCTCAGAAGCCTATAGGCACATAATCTCTGGCGCCTAAGGAGGCGGTGAGTATTCTTATGCACTCCCACTTGTCTCTCTGCAGTGGGAGCTGGAAGTATGGAGGAAGGGAGAAAAGGGGACACTTGCGGCCAGTGAGCCAACTTTCACATAGTGCCCCGTCTGTAGGCACGTGCCTACAATAAATATATGTAAATCCGGTCTTGGCCAAGGCGCTTTGCCTTACATTTATCTACATTAAATTTCAGCCCATATGGCCATGCTGTTAAGATCCTGTTGTAATATGTCACTACCCTGCTTAGTGTTCATAGTTCTGCATACATTTGTATAATATGGAAATACATCTAACAGATCAATAATAGAACAATCCATCTAATAGATCATTTATAAATACATTTAAAAGGATTGAACCTAGTTCTGAGCCAACTGTTGACAGTTTCTCATTTAGAATTTGACCCATTTACCACCACTCTTTGCCTTCTATCCCTTAAAGGACATCTGAAGTGAGAAGAATATGGATGCTGCCATAGTTGTTTCCTTTTAAAGAGAATCTGTATTGTTAAAATCGCACAAAAGTAAACATACCAGTGCGTTAGGGGACATCTCCTATTACCCTCTGTCACAATTTCACTGCTCCCCGCCGCATTAAAAGTGGTTAAAAACAGTTTTAAAAAGTTTGTTTATAAACAAACAAAATGGCCACCAAAACAGGAAGTTGGTTGATGTACAGTATGTCCACACATAGAAAATACATCCATACACAAGCAGGCTGTATACACCCTTCCTTTTGAATCTCAAGCGATCATTTGTGTGTTTCTTTCCTCCTGCAGTTCTCATGCACTGAAGTTTCAGGCTGCTCGTTTCTTCCTTTCAAACAGCTTTGCCCTTGTCTAATTCCTCAGTATGTGAAAGCCCAGCCAGCTCAGAGGATGATTTATCCAGCTTGTAAAAGATAAGAGAGAAGAGAGAAGCTGCCCTAATCTAAATAATACACAGGCAGTGTGCATAGAGGGGCCTGGAAGGGGGAGTTCATAGCAGAACCACAACACTGAAGAACTTGGCAGCCTTCCAGACACAGGCCGACAAGTCTGACAGGAGAAAGATACATTGATTTATTACAGAGACTGAGATAGCAGAAAGTGCTGCAGTAAGCCAGAACACATTAGAATAGCTTTTGGAACTTTGGAAATTTTTGTTACGGAGTCTCTTTAAACAATACCAGTTACTCGACAGTCCTTCTAATCTATTTGGCTGCAGTAGTGGCTGAATTACACCAGAAACAAGCATGCAACTAATCTTGTCAGATCTGACAATAATTTCAGGAAACAATTTCAGGAAAATAAAGTTACATTAAAACCAAGCACACCATTGTTTTTCTTGTGAAATTCCCAATAAGTTTGATGTGTCACATGACCCTCTTCCTATTGAAAAAACAAAAGTTGGATTAAAAATGGCAGACTTTAAAATGGCCGCCATGGTCCCCACCCATCTTGAAAAATGTTACCCCTCACATATAGTAACTTACCACAAACAGGAAGTTAATATCACCAACCATTCCTATTTTATTAAGGTGTATCCATATAAATGGCCAACCCTGTATGTTGATTTTATTTAAGCATGCCTTCACACCTTCCTGAGCTAGGCAATGTATGCTGAATGAGGTATGACTAGGAATAACCCAATACTAAGATATTTCCTAAACCCTAATCGCTCTCTAAGCTCCTCCAACACTCTGGCCCATATGCAATTAACTTTTTTCACCTGAGTTTTCTCCTAGGAGAACATTTTTAGTTTCTATTTAAAATAATTTTATGACACTTATCAACTGAAAAAGTACCGAAAAGTAGGTGAAAAGGTACTACCATAATTATTTTTAGTATTTTCTTGCTTGCTGGTGTCTTAAAAGGCATTTTATTGTCAAGTTTAAAAATATCACTCAGGAGAAAACTCAGGAGAAAAAGTGAATTGCATATGGGCCTTATGTCAGCCCATTACTTCTCACATGGAAGGCTCCAGGATTTCATCAGAGCAGCCCCCACTTTCAACTTGTTCAAGCAGGCCCTAAAGTCCAATCTGTTCCCCCTTGATTATCCTTTTAGACTTTAAGCCTGTTTGGCAGGGTCCTCTTCCCACCGTGTTTACTTCTAGCACTGAACTCCTTAGCCCCATCCACTCTACTCCTGGGCCCATATGAAATTAACTTTTTCTCCTCAGTTTTCTCCTAGGTGATATTTTTAAACTTGTCAATATCATGCATTTTAAACTGCCAACATGCAAATAAATACTCAGAGTAATTTCTACAGTACTTGTTCGCCTACTTTTTGGTACTTTTTCAAGTGCAAAATGACAGGAATTTATTTTAAATGAAAAATTATCACCTAGGAGAAAACTCAAGAGAAAAAGTTAATTGCATATGGCCCTGGTTGGACTGCGCCCCATATGCAATTACGGTAACTTTTTCTCCTGATTTTTTTTCCTAGGAGATAATTTTTCATCTTCTCTTTAAAATGACTCTCCAGCACTTTGCAATTGAAAAAGTATCAAAAAGTGGGTGAAAATGCAATGTCAAAAATATTTTCAGTATTTTCCTGCTTGCTGATGGTTTAAAAGGTATTTTATTGGCAAGGTTTAAAAACATAATTTAGGATAAGACATAGGAGAAAAAGTGAATTGCATATGGGCCAGTGTCTCTACCTTCTCTGCTTCACTCTTACATTGTATATATGTCACCTGTATGTTGACCCTCTGGACCATATGCAATTCGAGGAGATAAGAAGCTGAAAACATGCGAGCTTCTTATCTCCTCACATCGCTCAGGATTTACCGGCAAATTCAATTGCCAGTTTCACCTGAGCGATGTCCTTGCGTAAAGGAGCATAACTCAGGCGAATACTAGGTATTCGCTGAGCGATGCTCCTGTGTGGCCAGCGATGTGGAGCGAGGCATTTGTGCCGTGGAGCTGTCCTTCAGCACCACAACACTGCTGTCTCGCTCCCGGGAAGATGCGTGCGCATCGTCGCAAGAGCCAGCGCATCGTTGCATGGCTCATACCCGCCGCCCGTTGCCTTCTGCCGCTCGTCGCTACCGCGGGACCTTCAGAAGATACATACCTCCATCGTTCCGGCTCGCCACATGTCCCACGCCGCTCCTCCGCTCATCTCTGTGACTGTGAGTATTCTTGGAGCTGGCAAAGCATCTTTGAGTCTCCCGCCGGGGCTCCCCATTCCTCCAGTAGGTGGCCCAATGAGAATCATCCTGATTCTAATTGGACCAATGAGAATCAGGATGATTCTCATTGGGCCACCTAGTGGACGAATGGGGAGCCCCGGCAGGATACTCAAAGATGCTTTGCCGGCTCCAAGAATACTCACAGAGACAGAAATGAGCGGAGGAGTGGCGTGGGACATGCGGCGAGACGGGAACGATGGAGGTATGTTTTTTGTTACATTTTAAATAGGTAAGGAGTCAAAGCTGACTCCTTTACCAATTTAAATCACTGGCATCTGGGGTTTCCTTAGTAAAGGAGGCTCCCAGATGCCAAAATCAGCCCGCTGAAAGCAGCGATAGGTCTTTTCGCCTGCTCAGAGCAGGTGAAAAGTTAGCACCTATGTTTGCCGGGAAGCATCGCTTCCCGGGGGGTGCAAAATGCAATTGCATAGGGGGAAAGGAACTTGCTGGGCGATTATATCGCCCAAGCGAGTTCTTTTCCGCCCTGGGGGGTGTTAAATGCAATTGCATTAGGCGACCTTGCTGACGCCTAATTTAAGAACTCGCTAGCACTTAGCGCTGGCGAGTTTGGTAATTGCATAGGGCCCCCTGTCTTTTATGTAATATGTGACCTATCTCTGTACCATTGTACAGTATTATATTGTAATGCTTCCCCTATTTATTCTACAGCTCTGCAAAATATGTTCGAGCTTTATAAACAAGGACAAAAATAATAATATTAACATGTTCATCATATGTACATACAGTATATGTTTTTGATAGATAGATAGACTGCATTGGGAGCCACCAGGAGCACAAAGGAAGGGGGATGCAGGAGCAATGTGCAATGTGTTGTTTTATGACATGCAAAGATGCGTGGGTGAGACTGATTTCTACTGTAATCTTGTCTGCTATTCAGGCATACAGAGTAGTAGAACAGGTTAAAAAGTGATGTATGCATTTTTATCTCACCTTTTTCAGAAATAGGCTCAACTGTTATGGAACAACATAGATATTAAGGTTCTGTAAAATCTCAGAATTATACACATTTTCTTTACACTATTGTCCTGCATACAGGAGAAAAGAAACCTGGTCTGTAAACTCGCTTAATACCATAAAAATCATTTTCTAATGTAAAACACTTTTTATTCTTTTATTTTCGTCAGAAAATGTCTCATCTTTATTGAAAAGACATGAAATTACTGTAAACTGCTGGAGGCTCTTTAGTTAACACTAATTACAATTAGTGTCATAACTAACAAACTAACAGATCTCGCCCCAAGCAGCTGTTTTGTTGCATATTGTAGCTATGCAGCCCCATCTGCTGGGAATGTACATAAGCTCAGAAAAGCTTTGCTCATCAGGGCTGTCTCTGTTGTTAGGCTTGTAAAATATGCTCTCAGTCAAGTTTAAACAATGTAATAGACAATTACTTTAGTATAAACAAAGTAAAAGCAGAAACAGATGTTTGTTTCAGTTTACAACACACTGAAATGGATGTTATTTATTTAAATCAATCAGCAGCATGTGATGAACTGTAAAATTCGAACAATTTTAGACTACCAGTTTTCAACTACTTTACTTCCCCTCTAAGAACAATCATTTTAATATTGAGGATCGACAAGCCTTGACTAATTTAGAAACACTTCTTGCTGAAGGGTCTGGTACATTGACCAGCAGCCCCTCACTGAGTTCAGCTGAAGCTAATGGAACAAGCTTGAATAAGAGGTCCAATTACATGTCCCTTCTATTGTCAAACAAAATGTTAAAGTGTTCCTTCAAATACTGGAAATGGGTCTAAAAATATAATTGCACCCCTAAGTAATGGATCATTTGACTTTGGTACAGAGAATAACTTTAGATGAATTAAAAAGAAAAAAAGAAAAGAATAGACAAGGAAAGGGGGGGAAAACGTAAGACATCCTTGTAAAGTACAGGAACAAGAACAATGGCAAAAATGAAATTATAGGATCCATAAAGTGGACCTGAACTCACAACTTCCTGTCTGCTCTAAAAGATAAGCAACAGCACAATAACCATTAAAGAAAATCAATCTTTGTTACAGTTGGTACAAATCCTGCAATAAATCAGCAGTTTGTCTACTGCCTGCTGGGAGTACATAAGCTCAGAAAAGCTTTGCTCATCAGGGCTGTCTCTGTTGTTAGGCTTGTAAAATATGCTCTCAGTCAAGTTTAAACAATGTAATAGACAATTACTTTAGTATAAACAAAGTAAAAGCAGAAACAGATGTTTGTTTCAGTTTACAACACACTGAAATGGATGTTATTTATTTAAATCAATCAGCAGCATGTGATGAACTGTAAAATTCGAACAATTTTAGACTACCAGTTTTCAACTACTTTACTTCCCCTCTAAGAACAATCATTTTAATATTGAGGATCGACAAGCCTTGACTAATTTAGAAACACTTCTTGCTGAAGGGTCTGGTACATTGACCAGCAGCCCCTCACTGAGTTCAGCTGAAGCTAATGGAACAAGCTTGAATAAGAGGTCCAATTACATGTCCCTTCTATTGTCAAACAAAATGTTAAAGTGTTCCTTCAAATACTGGAAATGGGTCTAAAAATATAATTGCACCCCTAAGTAATGGATCATTTGACTTTGGTACAGAGAATAACTTTAGATGAATTAAAAAGAAAAAAAGAAAAGAATAGACAAGGAAAGGGGGGGAAAACGTAAGACATCCTTGTAAAGTACAGGAACAAGAACAATGGCAAAAATGAAATTATAGGATCCATAAAGTGGACCTGAACTCACAACTTCCTGTCTGCTCTAAAAGATAAGCAACAGCACAATAACCATTAAAGAAAATCAATCTTTGTTACAGTTGGTACAAATCCTGCAATAAATCAGCAGTTTGTCTACTGCCTGCTTTCATGAAAACAGACATAGGGTTAACACCCTGTGTCTACCAATTAGCTCTTTGCCGAGGTAGCCATCGGACTCATCTGAGGAATCTGTGCTTAGTCACAGATCAGGGTGAATTAGAAAGGCTAAACTCTCTAATACCATACAAGGTGCATTTCTACATGTTTTCCTTCTGTCTTCTACAAGAGTTCAGGTCCACTTTAAATTAATTGTTAGATCAAAAATTACATAAGAAATATATTAAGGCTGGTGAAAGATTGTTTTTATTACAATTTTTATAGCAATGTCATCTTTTGTGGCACTAGATAGGGAACGAAATAGGTAAAAGTCTAATTTATAGTAAGTTGTTCAGTTGAAACCAAGAACTGAATAACATTACTGAACCTGGTGGCCCCCAGGTGTTAAAGTAGTTCGCCACCCACTACAAGTGATGACCCATAATCCTTTGCAGAGTGTTCTGGTGCAGACCCGTTGTCACTTAGACTTCACACTCTGGTAGATGGAAAGGTTAAAAAGAGCGTAAGGCGTGACCTGTTGAAATGGACAGCCGATAAAATAGTGGGCAATAGTGGCTGCCCACTGTGCAGTGTTAGGCATTGAGAGGGTTAAGGTTAGGCACCACCAGGGGGGTCTTAGGGTTAAGCACCACCAGGAGGTTTTAGATTTAGGCATTACCGGGGGGGGGGGTCTTAGGTATAGGCACCGGGGGGAGGGGGGTCTTAGGGTTAGGCACCAGTAGAGGGATGTCTCTGTGTGAGAGTAGGGATAGGTTTGGTCATAGTAAAATATTAGTAAATATTACCAATATTTTACTAAATTATTTAAATACAGTAGTAGAATATTTCCTGCATCTTTTTCAATGCCCTTTGTTAAATGTATGCGCAGACATGTGATACAAGTGCTGGGAATCAGCAGAGCTTTTACAGAATGGCCCCTATTAAATTAACTTTTTTTTTAAAAGTGATATTTTCATACGTTGTTAAGAAAAAACTTTAAGCCACCAGCAAGCAATGACACACTAAAAGGAATGCTGTAAGGGGGGGTGGGGGAAAAAGAGTTGAACTTACCTGGGGCTTCTAGTGGTCCGCCGCAGACATCCTGTACCCACGCAGCCAGTCACCGATGCTCTGGTCCCTGCTGCCGGTTAAGCAGGTGAGCTTCAACACCCTGTTACTGCCCGCTCACGACTTGCGGGAGGGGGGGGGAGAGGAATCCAATTGCATGTTGGCAGGCCAGATGTCCAGTGTATGCAGGGGCAAGATATGGTTCATGCGGCATAGGGGTTTGCCCATCGCTGTTTTAGCCCATCACATTGTTAGGGGATGTGGTTATAGATTATGGCAGGTGGTACTGTCTGTATTTTTTCATGTCTGCCAGTAGTAAAGATGATTACGTGCAGGCTGATTGTTAATCAAACAGAGAGCATAATTTACAAAGCTTTTTCACCTGTTTTCCTCAGTTTTCACCTTATCTATGTTACATTTTTAAGCTTCCAAAGAGCAAAAATATAATATAATTAATCACTTAAAGAGGATATTATGCTAGGTGCTATGTGGACCGATACACAATATCAGCTGGTTGCAGTACGGTGAGCTAGGCAGAATCGGAGTTGGTAACAGCCTAGGCGGAATCGGAGTCGGTAACAGGCTAAGGTCATACACGTTAGATCAGATGGCTGCAGTACAGAGGACTAGGCAGAATCGGAGTTGGTAATAGGCTAAGGTCATACACGTTAGATCAGATGGCTGCAGTACAAAGGGCTAGGCAGAGAGTGGTCAGTAAAGCTAAGGTCGTATCTAAGTCAGTCTGGCAGTCGCATTGAAATACAATAATGAAAGTCGCATTGAAATACAATATAATTATCACAGAGTGATTGAGTGCCCAGCAAAACCAGCGTACTAATTGCAATCACGGGCAGTGAGCAACTGAATGAACAGAGCTTACATACAGGTGGAAAGGATCACAGACCAGCCCACAAAAGGAACTGGCCAATCAGCAAAGGTTCCAGCAGAAAAGTGTCAGCTGACCAGTGTGTCTCGTACATGCTGAGTCACAGCCGCAGGGGTGCTGGGGATGCCGCTGCAGAAAACGGAAGAGGAAGCTGCCTGCAGCAGCCCAGTGCTGCCTGAGCCCTCGCTGGAACCATTAGCAGGTAGGAGCGTTACAGAGGAACTGTCACGAAAATCTTAAAATTTAAAACACATACAAATAAGAAGTACATTTCTTCATGAGTAAAATGAGACATACATTACTTCTCTCCTATGTTGCTGTCACTTACAGTAGGTAGTAGAAATTTGACAGAACCGACAGATTTTGGGCTAGTCCATCTCTTCACTCCACCTAGTGACCAGGCTATTTTTTACATATTAGCATATTAGACCACTGCAGCTTTAAGGGCTCGCTGCAGAGCCATACAACTCAGCATACAAGTGATCCCCCCCCTCCTTTTCTTCCCACCAACAGAGCTTTCTGTTGGTGGGCTCTGATGGTGCTGCAGTGATTTTTTTTTATAAATTTTGCCTTTTTTTATATTTTATTTACTACCTTCCCTCCCTCCTCCCATCAGCCAATCTCAGCGATTGGCCGTCAGAGACATCAGCCTATGAGAGCCAATCGCTTTCTGAGCCACCCAGGGGGACAGCCGAGTGTCACAGCTATCCCCAGTACAGCGCTGCTTTAGATTGCAGCTCTGTATTATGTAAATAGATGGCAGTTTCGCCATCTAACAGTTTCCTAGCGGCGATCCCCGCTGAGAGACTGATGCGGAGATGTGCGTGCATCAGCTCGTGCGATCTCGTGCAAAACACGCCCTCATGATTGCACACCAGTTAGCGTTAGGCGGTCCTGGGGCTGCCGCCGCGTCCACACCAATTGCCGTGGAGTGGTCTTTAGGTAGTTAAGGTAAGAAAAGTAATATTTAAATGAAGTTAATCAGTAACAACTTACTTCCAATGAGTTTTTTGCTTGTAAATGTGCTGAAAGGTTATTTTTATTAATTATGTGATAATTAAGTAATATATGAGAAGTTTTTGTGAATAGAGCCCAATATGAACAAATTACATGGCAAATATCAATCATTTTTTTACTTTTCACTTTGCAGTGTATTGATTTATTTTTCCCCTTTTTGCCAAAGTTCCTCTTTAAAGAGATCCAGAGACTAATAAAACAATATATTTATACATACCTGGGGCTTCCTCCAGCCCTATCAGCCTGGATCGCTCCCACGCCGCCTTTCTCTGCTGCCTCTATCCGCCGGTACCGGGTCCCGTCATTTCGGCCAGTCAGGGCCAGTCGACGCCAGCGCAGTGCACTCCCTCTGTACTGCACAGGCGGATGCATAAAGCAGGCACCAGCGAGCTAGAGGGAGTCCTTGTGTTGCGTACAATTGGTCGCGTCCGGCGGAAGTGATGGGACCCAGTACCGGGGATAGAGGCAGCGGAGGACGGCGGCGTGGGAGCGATCCAATGCGGATGGGGCTGGAAAAAGCCCCAGGTATGTATAAAATCTTTTTCCATTTTTCATCCTCATTCGTCTCTGGTTCCCTTTAAGATTAGGGCTCATATGCAATTAACTTCTTCTTCTTAGTTTTCTCTTGATATTTTCACAACTTGTCAATAAAATGCCTTTTAAACCCCCAGCAAGCAAGGAAACACTCAAAATATTTTTGGCAGTGTTTTTTCAACTACTTTTGGTACTTTTTTTTTGTTTGCAGAGTGCTGAAAAGTTATTTTATGGTGAAGATTAAAAAAAAATCTCCTAAGAGATAACTCAGGAGAAAAAGTGAATTGCATATGGGCTTGGTTGGGTGCAAGAGTTTAACAATGTAATGAAGGCTAGAGTTGGGCATAAGGAAGGGGATTTAGCATTACGGAGATTGGTTAGGGTTAGATGATAGATGGGGAGATGCACTGAACAACTAAAAATATCACCGAAAGTAGCAGACTGTAGATAATCACCTTTGAACAATAGTCTGATGATTACATACAGTACACTTTGGATGAAAAAAAACATCTATCCTAAAGACATCTATCCATTAAGTTCCAAAGATGAAAAAAAAAGAATAAATTAGGTACATTTCTGTCCTACACCCTCACATGTTGCAGTTGAATCATACTCCATAATGACATGTACCCCTATCCCAATACAAGTTGTAAAGTGACCTTGAAGTAAGCTTTAAAAAAAGTTACTCACCTATTTAGAGGAAAGGCTTTGGATCCCATAGAACCTTCCCGTCCTCTCTCCCTCTCCTCATTCCCCACCAATGAAATCATTCCTATAAATCTCTGGCCCTCCTCTAGCAGTGTTCAGGAAGTACTAATGTCTCTGAGTTCTTCCAAAGATGAGGGGATCGTTTAGCACATGCGCGAGCACAGGCTCACGCATGAACTGTGTTGAGTGCTCCCAAAGCCTTCTGAGGGCTCAAACCCACTAGCAAACTTTTCTAAGTACTAGTACTAGTGATTTTAAAAAGCTGTTGCTAATGCAAGCAATCGCTCAAGTGGGATCACACCAATAGCATTACATTAGCAAGAACTTTTCAAACACAAAGCACTCAAAATAGCGATCCCAGTGGGTTACAGGCCTGAGGAGCCTCCAAGGTACCAAGTGTAAACTGCTTAGTGTGGAGGCTTTCCGGTCTTTTTTAGTCCCCTATACTTTCCTTGTGGCTTTGGGTCACCCCAAGCTGCTTGGTTACTGTGAAATGTAAACTGGGGGTAGCCGGGGAGCAAAGGGATGGAAAAAGGACAGGGAAGGCTCTATGGGAACCTAAATAGGTGAGTATCAAACTTTTTAAAAAAAAAAAGCTTGCTTCACATTTGCTTTAAATATAAATGCTGAGAATATAAAAGCACTTTATAAAAACTATTTCTGTCATAAAACTGGAGAGCACATTAATTGGACAGCCGTTGGCCTACTTTAAGTATAAGTAAGTCTTAGTACTGAAACTGATAGAATGAAATGTATATTTTATTACACGTAAAGATTGTTTGCTGTCACCTTTTGTAAGCTTACTATCCCAACACCCACATTCTAGGGTAACGTTTTCAATTAATTCAAAGACATGCACAAAAGAGTTTTATAAATAAAGAGCTGTAAAAAGGTTTTTTGTGTGCAGATGAACTTTTGACAATATGGGATAATAACCCACTGTTAATGGATGTCACCTTAATGTTCCTTATTTGGTTGACATAATGAACAAATGGGATGTGATCCTTTATGTGCAGAGAAAGAGAGTCAGAAATCTTGGGTACCTGGCATACACTAAATGACATTCACAATATAAAGAGAAAGATAATGCATTTGGAGGAAACAGATTTCACAAAATGAAAAGCTGCTGAACTTTCCAATTTAATGCTAGCCTAGTTCATTCACATGGAAAAGACAAACTGTTAAACAGTTATAACTGAACCCTGCTACACAGAAAAAGTGTCCTGTCAAACCGGATATTTGACTCATGCAGATCATATCACATGAGCTAAGCAGCAGAACAGATAAAAATGATTGTGGTCACTCATCAACTGGGTGCTACATTTCCCAATGCGGTTTGTCATTTCACTGGAAATATGGTTATTGTCCTGCTTACCAATAAGCTAACCATGGTTGCACGTTAACAAGTATATCAATAAGTGTTTTAATGAACACCACTGAAACATATTGAAAGACTTAGGTAATATGTACTGGAATAGACAAACTAAGATCTTAAAGGGAACCTAAAGTGAACTGAAAAAAAAAGAGCTTCACTTACCTGGGGCTTCTACCAGCCCCCTGTAACCGCCCTGTGCCTGCACAGTCACAGAACGATCTTCCAGTTCCCCACAGTGACTACATTTTGATTTCAGCAATAGAGCCAGTCACCGGCCATCTTGATCACACTCCCGCCTCCGGGAGTGTCCTGCGCATGGGCGGTATGAGATTTTTTTGATTTTCTTGTACTGCGCATGTGCAGGACTCTCCTGGCGGCGGGAGCTTGATTGAGGACACGCATGGCCAGGCACGCACAGGTGCAGTCAGGGGCGTAGCAATAGGGGTTGCAGAGATAGTGACCGCATCGGGCCCTTGGGCCAGAGGGGCCCTGAAGTGCCCTCCCTCAACTACAGTATTAGCTCTCTATTGGTCCTGTGCTCATAATAATCACTTCTATAGATACTTTGAATAGTGGTAATCGTTAACAAACTGTTTCCCATCCCCTTCTTGCACCTCTCACACTGTAGTTGTCTCAATGAGGAGGACTATGTAAAAGAAGCTAATCGACAGCTTGGCAATGTGGTGACATACCAAAAGTTTGTAGGAGGAAGAGAAAGAGAAAGTTGAGTGGCACTCCCTATTGATAGAGCTAAAAGCGTGTGTAAATATGAAGGCAAAATTTCCTCAACGCATCATCCTGGTTACCTTTTTCTTGTTGCCGGGACGTGTGCTCTGCGGATGTGATATGAAGAAAGTGCAAATATATAATGTTGTCTCTGGAAGAAAAAGGAAGAAATCCGGGCACCTTCCGTCCAACTGCTGTTTATTGCAAATGAAATCAGACATCCATAGGTTACCACAACCATTAGTACCTCATGTTGGTGGTCTTAAGGGTGATGATCAGTGGAGGTGAGGGAGCCAGGGCACTGAGTGGATCCGGCGACGGCCGTTTCGCATCTATGCAGACGCTTGGTCACGCTGTGTACCACTGTAATGGGCGCACTGCAGACATCCGGCTTTACACGGAGAAAGGACCCCGCCTCTTCCGGGTGTCGCAGGCGTCACTGTGATTAGAGAAGGAGGACGAAGGGGGCGGGTGGGCGTGTATCTAAGGCTGAAACTACGGATCCCATAACACCGTGCGGATAAACTCCGCCTGGTAAGACAGTTTATGCAGCCGTCCTGCGCATTGGGGCTAAAGTCCACAGCGCCCGCGGTAAAATGAGCGGTGACACGCCCACCGAGTCAGTAAACTCCGTCAGCAGGCGTTTGGTGGCTATGGCAACACAAGTCATGGTCATATGTCCCAAGCTGCATATAGGAGAGATGCGGATTATCATCTCTTCTACCCGTCCCATAGGTCCAAAGTGCACACATTGGGGGGTATCATTCTAGCCCGCTCCGTGTGCAGTCTGTAATACAGTCCCATCTTTCCCAAACGTCCTCCCTAGTGTTAAAGTGACAAAGTGACAATCTAAAACTAGCAAGTTTGGGAGATGTAACTTCAATTCATATGGACATATGCATTACCACAACTATGGAACTATGAAGAGGATAAGTAACTACATTCACTTTTGGAGGTCAGGCACTTGTAAACCGCTAACAGCCATAGACCCTCTGGGCTCCCCCACTTAGGATACCACCATAAATCTCATTAAACGTTACGACAATTATTGTATCACACAGTCCCCAAAAATACATATACCAATAAATATTCATGTATCCCAACCCCCAGAATTCAAGGATCCAGCATACAGGCTAATTCAATTTTATCATTTAGGCCTCCTGGGCCCAATGCTCCAGTCTGTAATATAATACGTGTTTCCCTTCTAAGGAGTAGTTTGTCTCTGTCCCCTCCTCTAGTTGGGGCTTCCACCTTTTCCAACACCGCAAAAGTTAGGCCTTGACTAGACTTCCCATGTACCTCACGCATGTGCGTTACTAGCCTGGTACAGCTCTTCCCTGCTTTGATTGTACTAACATGTTCCCCTATCCGAGTCTTAATAGATCTTGTAGTCTGACCGATTCACAAAGACAGAATAACACGTAGACAACATACTCTGACTGGCATGTAAAAAAACCTCGTATTTTAAACTCTACGCCTCCCACTTGAATGCATCTGGAAGTGATCATTTTAGGGCAATATTTACAATGACCACATTTATAGTTCCCTACCGGGATATATCGGTCCAGCCATGATGTAGATCTGGGTGTTACAAACTAACTTCTAGTCAGCATATTGGCAAGGGTGGGCGCTCTCCTGAAAGCAACTCGTGGGGGCCCCCCCACTTTTTGGGATAGATCAGGGTCTTGTTGGATTATCTCCCAATGTTTATAAATTAATTCCCTAATTCTCATAGCCATAGGGGTATAGTCGAAGGTAAATACCATCCTTTCCCTTGCGTTTTGCTCCTTTTCCTTATTTCTCCCTATCAGGAGTGAACCTCTCTCTGTTTTCTGAGCCTTGCATCTAGCCTTCATCAGTAATTGTATGTCATATCCTCTTTTTCTGAACCTATTTGTAAGGTCCTTTGCTTGGTCATCAAAAGTCTCCTGCAAACAATTATTCCTTCTAAGGTGTAAGTATTGGCCATATGGAATCGCCTCCACCACATGTCTGGGGTGGAAGCTCTCAGCATGAAGGACAGAGTTGGTCGCAGTCGGCTTCCGATAACCCTCACTGACCAATCTATTATTCTCTACCTTGAGTCTAAGGTCCAGAAAGACCACCTCCTCACCAACCATTTCTGAAGTGAATTGCATGTTAATGGTATTGGTATTCAGATACTTTAGAAATTTAAAAAATTTGGTATCCGAGCCGGACCACACCACCAGGACATCGTCCACGTACCTGGACCATCGTCTGATGTGCTCCCGGAACGGATTTTTGTCCGAGTGCACCGCAGACTCCTCCCATGCCCCCAAAAAGAGGTTAGCAAAGGAGCACGCCACTGCGGTCCCCATCGCTGTCCCCGCGACCTGCTGATACCAAACATAAACGCATTGTGTTCAAGTATGAATTGGAGGCACTGACAAACATAATCAATATAGTCATCTTCTTTATTTGTGCGTTGCAGATACCGTCTGACGGCCTGCACCCCCAGGTCTTGGGGAATCCTGCTGTACAGACTGACCACATCTATAGTGGCCAGTCTGTCACCCGGGACCCAAGTGGCGCGCTTCACCACTTGCAACACCTCAAGGGTGTCCCTCAGGTAGGAGGGCACTCCTCTCAAAAGGGGGCGCAGGAGATGGTCCAGGTACCTGGACAGTCTCTCAGTGAGAGACCCACAGCCGGAGACTATGGGACGCCCCGGCGGTGCGTCCATGGACTTATGCAACTTCGGAATATGATACCAAACTGGTCTCCTGGGAAAAGCCGGATAGAGATCCCCAGCCAATTTCTTAGGGAGGAACCCCCCTTCCACCCCCCTACGAAGGAGGGTCTGTAGCCAGATCCACTCAGTGCCCTGGCTCCCTCACCTTCACCGATCATCACCCTTAAGACTACCAACATGAGGTACTAATGGTTGTGGTAACCTATGGATGTCTGATTTCATTTGCAATAAACAGCAGTTGGACGGAAGGTGCCCGGATTTCTTCCTTTTTCTTCCAGAGACGACATACCAAAAGTTGCCCGAAGATCCCTTCCCTCTGATAAAGCATAAAGTCAATGACCTATTGGATGAAGCATTTTATACCGGGGTAATAGACCAAAAGGAATGGGAGTATTTAAAAGTAGAGGAATATAGAGAACCGACCATATATTTCATCCCCAAAATTCATAAACAAATATATCCCCTCCGGGACGCCCAATAGTATCGGGTAATGGAGGACCCACTGAACGTTTGGGACAATATGTGGATATCAGACTTAAGCCCATTGTCATGTCACTCCCTTCCTTTGTCTTGGATACTGGTGATGTGCTGCGTGTGTTGGCTGACTTCATGGTCCCAAGTAGGTCCCTCCAGGTGAGTATTGATGTGGAATCACTGTATACATCCATTCCTCACCAGGAGGGATTGAAGGCCCTGGAGTTTTACTCATATGAACACTATTCCTGTGCATATGCTCATAATGCCTTTGTTGTTGAGACTATTCATTTAATTTTGGGGAACAACTCATTCTCATTTGTGGGTCAATATTACAGACAGATACAGGGTACCTCTATGGGTGCGGCTTGCGCCCCTATGTACGCATGTCTCCACTTGGGTGCGACAGATAGTATATCAGGTTCCTGACTATCCGGATGGGGTCGCACTATGGGTCCGATATATTGATGATGTACTGTTGGTGTGGAGGAAAAGAGTTGATGACCTTAAACGATTTGTAAACTGCATAAGCAGCTCCGAGAGAAATATTACGCTGACCTATAATTTCAGTAGCGAAAGCTGGATCTGGATCTTTCTGGATCTGCTGCTTACGATGGATGGAGACGAAATTAAAACGTCATCATATCGCAAACCGACAGTTGGCATCCCATATGGGCAATTCATCCGTTTGCGCAGAAATTGCTCCTCGGATGACAGTTTCAGGAAAGAATCACGAGAAATGTACGATCACTTCCGAGAACGAGGCTACTCACATACTGAGGAGGGCCCTAAAGAATGCATGGAACAGAAATAGGGATGAACTCTCTAGGAGAAGGAGAGGATTAGAAATGATAGAGAGGAAAAGGATACACAGAAATTAAATAATAAAATTAGATTGATTACCACATATGGGGGTCATTGGGAAAAATTGCACCAGGTACTAGATCGTCACTGGCATATACTTACGGAATCCACACAAATCTAAAAGACATGTTGGTTAATAGTGAGTATAAAAGGAGCCCTGCCCCAAGTACATGGTTAAATAAGACCATGGATAATGTATAGGTGTAGTGGTTGCAAGGCATGTCCCTATGTACATAAGACCCAAACCTTTTGGGACAGTGGGGGAAGTGTTGAATATAGGATAGAATCTTTTACTAAAGGTGAGACAGAGAATACCGTTTATATGATTATTGATTACCTGCCCCTGTGGTCTTATGTACATAGGGATGACCGAAAGGGCCTTGAAGGCGAGGATCCTGGAACATCTGGGCAATATTGTTAATAAAAACATGAATACTACCCTTGGTAAATACTATGCACAATACCATGGTTCTAGATTGCAGATACCAGTTTTAAGGGAATCTATAAGCTGAATATATTGAAACGGTGGGGGGAAACAAATGAGTTGCTGTGTAAAGAAAGTATGTGGATCTTTTGATTACAGACACTTCATCCCTATGGTTTAAACGGTTGAACTCGATGTACGTATGTCTTTTTTCAACCAAAATAACTATGTAACTATGTATATAACTGAGTTATTTATTATGAGAGAACATTAGAGATGGCCCGAAAGGTTCGCCAGCAAACCGATTCTAGCGAACTTTGGTGGCTGAACTGCGAACTATATGCGAGTTCGACCCACCCCCTATACTACATCATTAGGCTCAACTTTGACCCTCTACATCACAGTCAGCAGACATATGGTAGCCAATCAGGCTAAACTCCCTCCTGGAGCCCCCCCCCCCCTATAAAAGGCAGGCAGCGTCAGCCATTTCCCTCACTCGTGTGGCTGCAGTAATTAGAGAAGGGAGACCTTGCTGCAGAGAGACATGAGGAAAGCTTAGTTAGGCTCTTGTTAGGCTTGTTAGCTTGCTCCTTGCTGATACTTATTCCTAAAAAGAGCTAATGTTGTTCTTGTGATCTAATTTTTTTTGTGTGTGTGTCCCACAGACACTTGCATAAACAGCCCTGTCAGTCAGTCGCAGCTGGCCCTTGGCCCGTTGGTAATTCCTACTGTGCCACTGCCAGGCCCAGCACATTCAGTGACTACCTGTTCACGGTACCTGTGTGTGTGACAGCTGCACATTTGTAATACCAATCCCTGCATACCTGTTCAGTGCACCTACCTACGTGACCAAAGCAGTGTTATATTACATACCAGTCACTGCACCTGTTCACGGTACCTGTGTGTGTGACAGCTGCACATTTGTAATGCCAATCCCTGCATGCCTATTCAGTGCACCTACCTACGTGACCGCACGCAGTGTTATATACCAGTCACTGCATCTGTTCACGGTACCTGTGTGTGTGACAGCTGCACATTTGTAATACCACTCCGGACCGGAATCGAACCCTGATTCCCCGGCCATTACCCATGGTCACCATGGTACTGAGAAAGTAATATGGAAACGTGTTTATCAGTCACACAGTTGAATGAATGGCAGACTTGCCCTCCATAACAGATTCTCGTTAAAGGTACTGAACAGGCAGCAGAAAAAGTAATTTAAAAAAATAGATGTAAGCTTTAACAATGGTAGAGAAAGAACTATCAAAAGTTAATAAGGCAGTCAGACATTGCCTGATATCACTGAGGAAGAGCAATCTCGCGATGGTGCGCACCAGTCCAGCATGGCCGGCACTACACAAACAGCTGTTTGTGGTGCGTTACACAGTGAGTTTGGTCTGTCAGTGTGAAGCAGTACACTAATTACACTACCTGATTGATGTATACACATGCAAGATGTTTTAAAGCACTGATCTCCAATTTAGCAATAAAATGTGATTTCTGCCCTTAAAACGCTGCTGTGTGTCAAATCAGGATTTTTACCTGGGACTTTTGGCGTGTATCCCACTCCGCCATGCCCCCCTCCAGGTGTTAGACCCCTTGAGACATCATTTCCATCACTTTTGTGGCCAGCATAAATGTTTCTAGTTTTCAAAGTTCGCCTCCCCACTGACGTCTATTGCATTTCGCAAAAGTTCACGAGAACCGAACTTTTGTGGAAGTTCGCGTTCGAGGTTCGCAAACCTAAAATCGGAGGTTCGAGCCATCTCTAGAGAACATGCCAAACGAAATATAATATTAGCCAGCGATAGTGTTCATGTGTTGTGAATGAATGGCGTTGTGAGGAATATATTACATTTGATGCCAAAGTACAGTGTCTTGAATGTCCCCTGCACCCTTAAAAATGCCCCAAGTAATACAAGCTGTTGCTATGAACTTGCATCATAGAGGTGAAGCATACATGGCCGCTTCACTGAAAATTGTTACTGACCTGTGTGCATTGCCCTGGACTATGCTGCTGAACGGAGGACTCCTGTTTAATGAAGCAATAGAAATGAATATATGGTCTGTTTTGTGAGTTATGGAACTCTAATCCAAATGCGGATAAATTGAAAAACAATCTTTTGCTGATCTGCTAAGTAGCACCTCTGAGATGAATGTGATATGTATTAGAACTGCCTGTCTTCTGCGATACTTAGGAAGGTGGAGACTTGCTAACAGGGAGGCTGGACCTTAGCAATAAAGAAGGAAGCTAGGCACACCCAGCTCACATCCTGAAGAATCGCCCACAAGAAGGGCGGGAAACGCATCGATGGGCGGAGCTATGGCATCATGACTGCGGGAGCGCTAACGGGACGGCGTCCCACGTGGTAGCCCGACCAAGACACCACTTCCGGCCCGGAGCTGACAGCACACAACATGTGTATCATCCACGCACGGCTGCAGACTGCACATTGCTGACTATTATGACATCGGGTTGCTGATTGATAAGTGAAGCTGAGTCACCGCAACTGTAGTGGGTACCTACGGGAAGATTAACACAGCGAGAGTGGTGATATCATTCCTATGGAGATGAATAATATCGGTTTTCTTGTTTCCCCCTTGCTGCTGTCTTTCATTGCATGATTCTTCCATATGACTGTATTCATCACTATCATCATTATCGCTGCTGAGCAGGTTGGACTCTATACCCCCTATGGGGAGTCTATAGCTCACGATACAATCTCATTGCCTATGCAATATAGGAAGTGTGAATGGCTGGATCCATGTGTCAGTGTGCAAGGTTGGTGAGTGGAATGCCGACTTAGCATAGTTAGTTCTGGCTATAGCTTTGAGAACCGGAGAATGGTTCCCTGATGGCGCGGGCATTGGGCCGCTGCAGGGGGCTGGTAGAAGCCCCAGGTAAGTGAAACTCTTTTTTTTTTCAGTTCACTTTAGGTTCCCTTTATGTTAGAGCTATACTGAATAATGAAAGTATATATTATATTAATGACGCATTCATTTTTAAGGTAAGCAGTAAAAACAATATATATAAAAATTAATAAAGAGATAACTAATAAAACACATCTGACACAGCTATCAGAAGTAGGCTTACATGATTCTTAGTTACAAAGCTTTAAGACACATAGGGATATATTCAGAAAATGACAGTAATGTTATCATGTGCTTAAAGGGAACCTTAATCGAGATTACAAAAAAAATGTTTTACTTACCTTGGGCTTCCCCCAAGCCCCTGCAGCTGTCCTGTGCCCTCAGCTATCCTCCAGTCCCCTGCCGCGGGTTAGTTTCATTTTCGGCCGACTGAGAGTAGGTCCCTGTCTGCATGCATCTTTTTTCGCGTTCCCATCCTCAAGCGCCTCCTGAGCAGGCGCAGTACGAGTTTTCTCTTAGCCGAAGACAGGCACGGGCACTGGGCGGCTACAGGAGGCTTGGAGAAGCCCTAAATAAGTGAAACTTTTTTTTTTATCTCGGTTAAGGTTCCCTTTAAAACGCATGGCACTTTTACCAGTACTTAAGGCAGTTATGATGTGCTCCTTGAGCAAGTACCACAACTCCTAGGTATCAAGAGTTGTGTTATTTGCGAAATGCATGCTTGGTAGGTATTGGTGAAATTGCCGTGCGCAGTGGGCTCATGGTAATTTTACCAGTGTTTGCTGATTATGCCCCATGGTTTCTAATGTAAGTTTGTTAATAAATGTGTTGACTTACGACTAGTAATTGGCAAAATAATTTACATTTCTCTTTTATTTTGTGTTTTTAAGAGTCCTGTATTGCAACTGCTTATGTCTCAGGAAGCAGCAAATATGGGCACCTGTGGCCACCTGTTAATGTTGGTGCCGCCACAGACCTCAATGTTAACTGTGGTTATATCAGTGCCCAGTGTATAATTTGGGCACAGGAGGTGCTAGATACAGCTGAACTCATTATGGGCACTGGAAGCAAAGAGAATAATGGCACAGATAGCCAGGACCTGCGCTTCCATAGAGGCAAAAGGGACAATTGTCCCAGGGCCCCAGAGCCTGTAGGGGCCCCCAAGATGTGTGTACATCCCCCTCCAGCTATGTGCCCTATAAATGCATTCAGGGAATGAGGAAGAGAGGCGCTGTGAAGAGAAGTCCAGAGTGTAGAGCTTGGTGCTGCCTCCTGTGTCCTGCCTGGATTAGGTAAGACTCCAGTGTGTGTACACTCTGGATTTGTAAGGGAAAGATGGAGGGGAATAATTGGGTCCCTAACAATGCTTTTGGGGACATATGATGGACACCTAATAATTTTGTGTGGCTGGGAGTGTTGTGGGATGGGTTCTGGGAGTAGGCTCTGAGGCTGCTGAAAAGAAAGAAAGCAGGTAGTGGGAGAAAATTATTAAATCATATTCTGCTGTCCCCCTCATGCACCTTGCTTTACTCCCTCTTCCCCTAGCTCTGAAGTCATGCTAAACACTCTTCATATCTATAAGGTCAAAATTTCTGTGCATACTTCTACGACCTCACTTCATCTAAGCACAGCCACCACACATTTCGATAGTGATACTCAGTACTGTCTAAATAGTACTGTCTAAATAATGAACTGGTATATAAAAACAATGTTGATAAGGTACCTCCCCGTGGCGCTCCTGGATAGTGCTACATAGCATGAACTAATTCCCGCAGGGCAACCGCTTTGCAGTATTGGTTGTGTGTGTGAGCCTGCCCTGAGCCCCACAGCTCTGGGTGACCCATGCGTCACTCCTGTCCTATGTAGTGCCCCGAGTCGATGCGCAGTAGCAGAACACAATGGACGTTAAGGTAAGTGCCTGTTTTTAAATTTTTGGGAGGTGGGTGCGGATGCCCCCCCCCCCCCCGGCGCTGGCCATGCTTGGGGGGGGGGTCGTCTGCGTTGCCCAGCCTCCTCCTCCGGGGTGTCGCTGTGGTCCCTGGGCAGTGAGAGAGCCTGGGGCCCCGCAGCCCCCCTGGTCGTATGGGGGCATTGGGAAGCCTCCCCGTGGCGCTCCTGGATAGTGCTACATAGTATGAACTAAATCCCGCAGGGCAACCGCTTTGCGGTATTGGTTTTTTAACCTGCAAAGTTTGACATGCGAAAGCAATTTGCATTTTTGCATGAGCATGTCTCATGGTAAGCCATTTTAGCCAGATTTGCACAGCCAGACTTGTAAGGGTTAAGCTTGATGTTGAGCACGCATAAATTTTCTTGTAGTTAAGCTTTTTGCATTTCTGTCCTTTGGAGGCAGGTGGTGGATGGCTTGCTTCTGTAGTGGGCTGTCTGTGCCTGTCCTCCCCCCCCTTCTGGAGAGATGTGTGTGAGCCTGCCCTGAGCCCCACAGCTCGGGGTGACCCATGCGTCACTCCTGTCCTATGCAGTGCCCCGATTCGATGTGCAGTAGCAGAACGCAATGGACGTTAAGGTAAGTGCCTGTTTTTAAATTTTTGGGAGGTGGGTGCGGATGCCCCCCCCCGGTGCTGGCCACGCTTGGGGGGGGGTCGTCTGCGTTGCCCAGCCTCCTCCTCCGGGGTGTCGCTGTGGTCCCTGGGCAGTGAGAGAGCCTGAGGCCCCGCAGCCCCCCTGGTTGTATGGGGGCATTGGGAAGCCTCCCCGTGGCGCTCCTGGATAGTGCTACATAGCATGAACTAATTCCCGCAGGGCAACCGCTTTGCGGTATTGGTTTTTTACCCTGCAAAGTTTGACATGCGAAAGCAATTTGCATTTTTGCATGAGCATGTCTCATGATAAGCCATTTTAGCCAGATTTGCACAGCCAGACTTGTAAGGGTTAAGCTTGATGTTGAGCACGCATACATTTTCTTGTAGTTAAGCTTTTTGCATTTCTGTCCTTTGGAGGCAGGTGGTGGACGGCTTGCTCCTGTAGTGGGCTGTCTGTGCCTGTCCTCCCCCCCCCCCTTCTGGAGAGATGTGTGTGAGCCTGCCCTGAGCCCCACAGCTCGGGGTGACCCATGCGTCACTCCTGTCCTATGCAGTGCCCCGAGTCGATGTGCAGTAGCAAAACGCAATGGACGTTAAGGTAAGTGCCTGTTTTTAAATTTTTGGGAGGTGGGTGCGGATGGCCCCCCCCGGCGCTGGCCACGCTTGGGGGGGTCGTCTGCGTTGCCCAGCCTCCTCCTCCGGGGTGTCGCTGTGGTCCCTGGGCAGTGAGAGAGCCTGGGGCCCCGCAGCCCCCCTGGTTGTATGGGGGCATTGGGAAGTCTCCCCGTGGCGCTCCTGGATAGTGCTACATAGCATGAACTAATTCCCGCAGGGCAACCGCTTTGCGGTATTGGTTTTTTACCCTGCAAAGTTTGACATGCGAAAGCAATTTGCATTTTTGCATGAGCATGTCTCAGGATAAGCCATTTTAGCCAGATTTGCACAGCCAGACTTGTAAGGGACTTGTAAGGGTTAAGCTTGATGTTGAGCACGCATAAATTTTCTTGTAGTTAAGCTTTTTGCATTTCTGTCCTTTGGAGGCAGGTGGTGGACGGCTTGCTCCTGTAGTGGGCTGTCTGTGCCTGTCCTCCCCCCCCTTCCGGAGAGATGTGTGTGAGCCTGCCCTGAGCCCCACAACTCGGGGTGACCCATGCGTCACTCCTGTCCTATGCAGTGCCCCGAGTCGATGCGCAGTAGCAGAACGCAATGGACATTAAGGTAAGTGCCTGTTTTTAAATTTTTGGGAGGTGGGTGCGGATGGCCCCCCACGTCGCTGGCCACGCTTGGGGGGTCGTCTGCGTTGCCCAGCCTCCTCCTCCGGGGTGTCGCTGTGGTCCCTGGGCAGTGAGAGAGCCTGGGGCCCCGCAGCCCCCCTGGTTGTATGGGGGCATTGGGAAGCCTCCCCGTGGCGCTCCTGGATAGTGCTACATAGCATGAACTAATTCCCGCAGGGCAACCGCTTTGCGGTATTGGTTTTTTACCCTGCAAAGTTTGACATGCGAAAGCAATTTGCATTTTTGCATGAGCATGTCTCAAGATAAGCCATTTTAGCCAGATTTGCACAGCCAGACTTGTAAGGGTTAAGCTTGATGTTGAGCACGCATACATTTTCTTGTAGTTAAGCTTTTTGCATTTCTGTCCTTTGGAGGCAGGTGGTGGACGGCTTGCTCCTGTAGTGGGCTGTCTGTGCCTGTCCTCCCCCCCGCCTTCTGGAGAGATGTGTGTGAGCCTGCCCTGAGCCCCACAGCTCGGGGTGACCCATGCGTCACTCCTGTCCTATGCAGTGCCCCGAGTCGATGCGCAGTAGCAGAACGCAATGGACGTTAAGGTAAGTGCCTGTTTTTAAATTTTTGGGAGGTGGGTGTGGATGGCCCCCCCAGCACTGGCCACGCTTGGGGGGGTCGTCTGCGTTGCCCAGCCTCCTCCTCCGGGGTGTCGCTGTGGTCCCTGGGCAGTAAGAGAGCCTGGGGCCCCTGCAGTCCCCCTGGTTGTATGGGGGCATTGGGAAGCCTCCCCGTGGCGCTCCTGGATAGTGCTACATAGCATGAACTAATTCCCGCAGGGCAACCGCTTTGCGGTATTGGTTTTTTACCCTGCAAAGTTTGACATGCGAAAGCAATTTGCATTTTTGCATGAGCATGTCTCATGATAAGCCATTTTAGCCAGATTTGCACAGCCAGACTTGTAAGGGTTAAGCTTGATTTTGAGCACGCATACATTTTCTAGTAGTTAAGCTTTTTGCATTTCTGTCCTTTGGAGGCAGGTGGTGGACGGCTTGCTCCTGTAGTGGGCTGTCTGTGCCTGTCCTCCCTCCCCCCCTTCTGGAGAGATGTGTGTGAGCCTGCCCTGAGCCCCACAGCTCGGGGTGACCCATGCGTCACTCCTGTCCTATGCAGTGCCCCGATTCGATGCGCAGTAGCAGAACGCAATTGACGTTAAGGTAAGTGACTGTTTTTAAATTTTTGGGAGGTGGGTGCGGATGGACCCCCCCCGGCGCTGGCCACGCTTGGGGGGGTCGTCTGCGTTGCCCAGCCTCCTCCTCCGGGGTGTCGCTGTGGTCCCTGGGCAGTGAGAGAGCCTGGGGCCCCGCAGCCCCCCTGGTTGTATGGGGGCATTGGGAAGCCTCCCCGTGGCACTCCTGGACAGTGCTACATAGCATGAACTAATTCCCGCAGGGCAACCGCTTTGCGGTATTGGTTTTTTACCCTGCAAAGTTTGACATGCGAAAGCAATTTGCATTTCTGCATGAGCATGTCTCATGATAAGCCATTTTAGCCAGATTTGCACAGCCAGACTTGTAAGGGTTAAGCTTGATGTTGAGCACGCATACATTTTCTTGTAGTTAAGCTTTTTGCATTTCTGTCCTTTGGAGGCAGGTGGTGGACAGCTTGCTCCTGTAGTGCGCTGTCTGTGCCTGTCCTCCCCCCCCCCCCTTCTGGAGAGATGTGTGTGAGCCTGCCCTGAGCCCCACAGCTCGGGGTGACCCATGCGTCACTCCTGTCCTATGCAGTGCCCCGAGTCGATGCGCAGTAGCAGAACGCAATGGACGTTAAGGTAAGTGCCTGTTTTTAAATTTTTGGGAGGTGGGTGTGGATGACCCCCCCCCCCGGCGCTGGCCACGCTTGGGGGGGTCGTCTGCGTTGCCCAGCCTCCTCCTCCGGGGTGTCGCTGTGGTCCCTGGGCAGTGAGAGAGCCTGAGGCCCCGCAGTCCCCCTGGTTGTATGGGGACATTGGGAAGCCTCCCCGTGGCGCTCCTGGATAGTGCTACATAGCATGAACTAATTCTCGCAGGGCAACCGCTTTGCGGTATTGGTTTTTTACCCTGCAAAGTTTGACATGCGAAAGCAATTTGCATTTTTGCATGAGCATGTCTCATGGTAAGCCATTTTAGCCAGATTTGCACAGCCAGACTTGTAAGGGTTAAGCTTGATGTTGAACATGCATAAATTTTCTTGTAGTTAAGCTTTTTGCATTTCTGTCCTTTGGAGGCAGGTGGTGGACGGCTTGCTCCTGTAGTGGGCTATCTGTGCCTGTCCTCCCCCCCCCCTTCTGGAGAGATGTGTGTGAGCCTGCCCTGAGCCCCACAGCTCGGGGTGACCCATGCGTCACTCCTGTCCTATGCAGTGCCCCGAGTCGATGTGCAGTAGCAGAACGCATTGGACGTTAAGGTAAGTGCCTGTTTTTAAATTTTTGGGAGGTGGGTGCGGATGCCCCCCCCCCCGGCGCTGGCCACGCTTGGGGGGGTCGTCTGCATTGCCCAGCCTCCTCCTCCGGGGTGTCGCTGTGGTCCCTGGGCAGTGAGAGAGCCTGGGGTCCCACAGCCCCCCTGGTTGTATGGGGGCATTGGGAAGCCTCCCCGTGGCGCTCCTGGATAGTGCTACATAGCATGAACTAATTCCCGCAGGGCAACCGCTTTGCGGTATTGGTTTTTTACCCTGCAAAGTTTGACATGCGAAAGCAATTTGCATTTTTGCATGAGCATGTCTCAGGATAAGCCATTTTAGCCAGATTTGCACAGCCAGACTTGTAAGGGTTAAGCTTGATGTTGAGCACGCATACATTTTCTTGTAGTTAAAGAGAATAATTGGCACAGATAGCCAGGACCTGCGCTTCCATAGAGGCAAAAGGGATAATTGTCCCAGGGCCCCAGAGCCTGTAGGGGCCCCCAAGATGTGTGTACATTCTCCTCCAGCTATGTGCCCTATAAATGCATTCAGGGAATGAGGAAGAGAGGCGCTGTGAAGAGAAGTCCAGAGTGTAGAGCTTGGTGCTGCCTCCTGTGTCCTGCCTGGATTAGGGAAGACTCCAGTGTGTGTACACTCTGGATTTGTAAGGGAAAGATGGAGGGGAATAATCGGGTCCCTAACAATGCTTTTCGGGACATATGATGGACACCTAATAATTTTGTGTGGCTGGGAGTGTGGTGGGATGGGTTCTGTTAGTAGGCTCTGAGGCTGCTGAAAAGAAAGAAAGCAGGTAGTGGGAGAAAATTATTAAATCATATTCTGCTGTCCCCCTCATGCACCTTGCTTTACTCCCTCTTTCCCTAGCTCTGAAGTCATGCTAAACACTCTTCATATCTATAAGGTCAAAATTTCTGTGCATACTTCTACGACCTCACTTCATCTAAGCACAGCCACCACACATTTTGATAGTGATACTCAGTACTGTCTAAATAATGAACTGATATAAAAACAATGTTGATGAGGTACCTGCGCCACTAGGACTTGTCAGCAGCTGTGTGGATCAAAGTATATCTCAATACTCAGAATAAGAACAAATGTGATAATATACCCACAGCGCTATTGTATAAAAGTAATCTCAACTTTTATTGAATCAATATATAAACATATCATTATATTCTTTCTATCTCTAACCATTTGGCACCTCTCCCTCCCCAGATTTGTATAGGTAAATATTGAACTGATTTAATTGCATTAGAGATGCTGTCATATACTTTATGTTGAGAACTGATTGGACTGATTAAAGTTTAAACTCCAGTTAAAAAGAGAAGATGGGATCTTTATTGGTAACAGAGCAGGGAGTCAACACCTGTAGCACTGAGGACCTGTCACATATAAGACAGCCAAGGAAAAAGTGAGATAAATCAATTTAAAGATTTTGGAGGCAAACAGAAACACACACAGGCAGGACATGAAAAAGCATGAAGTTCCCACTCCAATCTTCTGTCTTACCCGTCATATTTTTGCACAGATGGGAGTACTCATGAAAATATCTGAGCATGGGAACACTCACTTTTGAGAGTATGCACAAATATACATGTGCAAGCAAAAACACGCTGTTGAAGTCGGTGAACATTTTCAAAAAAAGTTCTGATTTTTTTAAAAATGTGTACCTTGGGAAAATCCATCATATTTTTGTGAATGCAAATTTTATTGCAAAAATTACATAATTCATCCAAGCTCATATCCACCTGCAAGGGAATTGGTTTGATCTCTGTACCAACTGTATTAGAAGGGCATATACGTAAAAAAGCTGCTGCGGTCATTTGAGTGTTGACTAGAATATTGGTAAAATTATGTTCTACTATTGGGCAGTTGCTAATTCTAATAGTAGAATATCTGTAATTTCTATTTAATACACATGCCCTTATTCAAATAACTTTTCTCCTTAATTTCCTTCCAGAAGATATTTTTTTCATTATCTCTATAAAAAAAAACTTTTCTGCACAGAACAATTGAAAAAATACTAAAAAGTAGATAACACACGTGTTGAGTATATACAAAATACTGGAGGGTTTAAAATATTTTATTGGTAAGATGTGAAAATATCTACAGGGAGAAAAGCAAATTAAATATAAGCCATAAAATATAACTCTTCAATAAAGATGAATTCAGTTGTAGTGATGGTCATGTCTAGGAGAACACACAGTGAAGAATGTGATTTGTTTAATCAACTGATAGATTTGAAAATCTCTGATTTGCACATGACCATGACTAGCAAACCAGAGTTTCCACATTCTTCTGCATTAGTTCTCCTAGACGTGAATATCACCATTTAAGAGAATGAGGAAGGGGAGAGAGGTAAAGTTAGTTTAGGATTTATATTGTTGTAGGCTTACCAAGAACATGTAGTCTAAGGAGTCCACTTGGCCTTCACCAGAGCACCCTACTGGGAATGATGGACCGGTAACATTGGTGGCTACTAGATTCTTTATGTTTTTATTTTTATCTAAATAGCTTATTAAATACATTCAGGAAAAAGTTGTTATTCAAATAAGGTTTCCATAATTTACATGCAAAACAGATGAGATTTGACAAAGTATATTTCCTACCCATATGCAAGAAAATGCTGATATGATGAATGATATTATATTCTTTGATGCACAGAAAAAAATGATTTGATTCACTCCTAGGCTAAACGTAATAGCATAATGATTTCATGCAGTTTAATGGCAGTGAACCAGCAAAGGGCATTGTCTGTAGAAGATCCAAATCTGATTTTTTTTGTTTTATTTTGTTCCCTTAATTTCTTGCAGATGTCAATGATACAATAATACAGACTAATAAAGAAAAAAAAACACAATTTTAATGTTTTATAACCACATGGCTTTCAATTTGCATTTTGTATGATGTACCTCAGCTTTGTTATCATCATAATGATATTTACACAGTTTCAATCATTTAAACCAATGACAGAAATCAAGTTTTAGACTGCAGATGAAGGCACTTTTTATCTTACAGTGCCTTTTATAAACTATTCATAAACCACAACATTGTACATAAAAGCAGTATTAGAGCAATCTTGAATGGCTAGGTTCCCTTTTCTCAACCTGTTATTATTTATCGAAAATCACATGGTATCGTCTACACTGTCCCGATTGTCAAAAATACTTTTTCTCCAGTGCTGAAAATTTCATTTTTTGGTAGAAAATATTTTTTAAACATGGCAAAAAACGTAAAAACGTGGAGGATAATACAACATGTTAAAAATTTCAGTGAGTAGCAAAAAGAGTATTTTCACCATTTTCCTGCTACTATCATGAATCTATGTGTAAGGATAGGAGGATAAATATTATAAGAAACCATAATCAAAAACATTGGTGTCCAACTTTATTATATCAAAATTGTGATTTCTGGTAAAAACTTTGTCAAATGTCCATTTGGTTGAAATGGAATGTGATATTTTTGGAGCCCATTGTTATTGATTTGGCCAGACTTTGCAATTTGTTATAGACATGGATTATGTTTGTCTGGCATGACTGTGGTCTGGCTCCTATATCCTGCACTGCCCAGTAGGCTTTGACTATATTTTAAGGTAACTGTAACGATTGTGGAATTCTCTCCGTGATCAGCGCACAAGACATGCGCTGACACTGCAGAAATCCTCCACAAGCGTGTAATTTGAGGGAACCCAGCAAAAGGTGCAATGCACCTGTAGAGGGAAATTCCTGTCGGCAGATGGAGCTGTGGAGTGCAGAGGAACAGCTCCTCTGCCCTGCCACACACGCCAGACAGGAATTGCACGAAGGGAAGAAACGCAGGGCAAGATAGCCCTGAAAGAGAGAGATCAAAGTGACAGAGGGTATGTGTGTCCACCAAACTAGTCGCCACCCTGCGACGATGAACACACAACCATGAAGACAAAGTGAGAAGGCAATCGCCAGAGATGGCGATTGCTAACAGCGACACAAGACCGAATAAGCACAGATGAGGAATGTATGTATGTCCACCAATCTAGCCGCCAACCTGCGACGGTGGACACAGAACAAAAGAAACCAAGTGAGAACGCAATCGCAAGAGAAGTGATTGCGGAAGAGAATGAGCACAGGGACAGATTGTATGTGTGTGCACCAAACTAGTCGCCAACCCACGACGGTGCATACACAACAGCAGATATGAAGAAAGAACGCAATCGCGAGAGAGGCAATTGCCATGAGGCTACAGCAAGGCAGAGCATGAGAGTAGCAAAGGCACAGCATATAATACAATAAGGAGACAAGGAAAACAACAAACGCTAACTAAACGCGAACACCGCACTCATTCGCAACAGTGCACGCGTTTATGCGCGGTCTCCGCGTGATAAGCACAACAGAGACAAGCACACCTAACTAACCACCGACAGACAAACATGAAACAGAGGACGCGAGCGCTTGCTTAACGGTTACCTCACCGAGCCTCCAGCAAGCGTTCGTAGCAGACAAGACAGATACACGAAAACAGGAATAAGTGAGAGATAGGATCCACAGCACTAGCGCAGGAGGCTAGTGCGATCCAGGAAGACAGAACAGAAGTATCCACAGCACTAGCGCAAGGCGAGTGCGATCCAAGTAAAGAAAGAGAGATGGAGATCAGACGGATCCTGGCAAGACAGATCAGATGAGATAGCTGGTAGCAACCGCTGCTCCAGCTATACTCCAAGAACAACAGATCAGAACGACCTCCTGTTGACCACCGCTGGGACAGGACAATCGCAACAGACAAACAAAACAGATATGCAATCCTAACTGCACTAGGGAACCTGCCTAGTGCAGTCCCAGGAATTACTCTAAGCTAATCTTTAAACAAAGAGCAAGGCTGACACTTCAGGAGTGTTTCACAGGAACTAACCCTTATGACCAGCCCAGATCTGTGATATCACATGGTATATATACAGCAAGCCTACAAAGGATGTGGCTAGGCAATCTGCATGACAAACGTATGCAAATTCCTCAGCAGCAAGCTGCCAAACTGACAAAAGGTCTCTCTTCCAGAGACCTGCAGAATGCAGACCTGAACAGTGGTCAAAAAACTGCCTGCCTGCGCAGGCAGCCGAGCGGATCCTCACAGTAACACTGTGGTTGTATATATTCAAGTCTATGTTTATGCAATAGATTGCAGACATTTGCCATATTGTTTGGCTAATATCATGATACTATATACACTCAGGTCCATAAATATTGAGACATCAGCACAATTCTAACATTTTTGACTCTATGCACAAACAAAATGTGCTTTAACTGCAGACTGTCAGCTTTTATTTGAGGATATTTACCTCCAAATCAGGTGAACGGTGTAGGAATTACAACAGTTTGCATATGTGCCTCTCACTTGTTAAGGGAGTAAAAGTAAGAGGACAGAATAATAATCATAGTTTCACTTTTTTATACTTGATTGCAAATCTTTTGCAGTTAATTACAGCCTGAAGTCTGGAATGCATAGACATCACCAGACACTGGGTTTCATCCCCGGTGATGCTCTGCCAGGCCTCTACTGCAACTGTCTTCAGTTCCTGCTTGTTCTTGGGACATTTTCCCTTCAATTTTGTGTTCAGCAAGTGAAATGCACACTCGGATTCAGATCAGGTGATTGACTTGGCCATTGCATAACATTTCACTCCTTTCCTTTCAAAAACTCTTAGGTTGCTTTTACAGTATGCTTTGGGTCATTGTCCATCTGCACTGTGAAGCACCTTCCTGTGAGTTCTGAAGCATTTGGCTGAATTTGAGCAGATAATATTGTCCAAAACACTTCTGAATTCATCCTGCTGCTTTTGTCAGCAGTCACATCATCAATAAATATAAGAGAATCAGTTCCATTGGCAGCCATACATTCCCATGCCATGACACCACCACCACCATGCTTCACTGATGAGGTGGTATGCTTAGGATCATGAGCAGGTCCTTTCCTTCTCCATACCCTTATCTTCCCATCACTCTGGTAGAAGTTGATCTTGGTCTCATCTGCCCATAGGATGTTGTTCCAGAACTGTGAATGCTTTTTTAGATGTCATTGTGGCAAACTCTAATCTGGCCTTCCTATTTCTGAGGCTAACCAATGGTTTACATCTTGTGGTGACCCCTTTGTATTCACTCTGGTGAAGTCTTCTCTTGATTGTTGACTTGATTGTTGACACACATACACCTACCTCCTGGAGAGTGTTCTTGATCTAGCCAACTGTTGGGAAAAGTGTTTTCTTCACCAGGGAAATAATTATTTGGTTATCCACCACAATTGTTTTCCGTGTTCTTCCGGGTCTTTTGGTGTTGCTAAGCTCACCGGTGCATTCCTTCTTTTTAAGAATGCTCCAAACAGTTATTTTGGCCTCGCCTAATGTTTTGGGGGTTTTTTTGTTTGTTTTTTATTTCAGCCTAATGATGGCTTGCATCACTGATAGTGACAGCTCTTTGGATCTCATCTTGAGAGTTGACAGATTCCAAATGCAAATAGCACACTTGAAATGAACTCTGGACCTTTTATCTACTTATTATAATTGTGATAATGAGGAATAACACACACCTGACCATGGAACAGCTGAGAAGCCAATTGTCCCATTAAAATGCTGGATGTGTGCAGGAGGCGCCCAAAAAATATATTTTTATCAAGATAATAGAAATAAAAATTCTCACTCCAAAGGAATCCATAAAAAAGGTTTCCAAATTAATTATAAAAGATACAAAGGGCACAGTGACAACGCGTTTCTCGGCATAAGCCACTTCCTCAGGTCAAATACGTGCCTTGAAATAATACAAAATGAAACATGGCACTCAGGCTTAAAGAGACTCTGTAACATCAAAAACCTCCCCTGGGGGGTACTCACCTCTGGTGGGGGAAGCCTCCGGATCCTAATGAGGCTTCCCACGCCGTCCTCTGTCCCACGGGGGTCTTGCTGCAGCCCTCCGAACAGCCGGCGACAGACCCGACTGTAGATTCAATATTTACCTTTGCTGGCTCCAGTGAGGGTGCTGTGGCTGCTTTCGGCTCGGAAATAGACGGAAATACCCGATCTCTGTCGGGTCCGCTCTACTGCGCAGGCGCCGGAAACTTGCACCTGCGCAGTAGAGCAGACCCGACGGCGATCGGGTATTTCTGCCTACTTCGGAGCCGACAGCTGTCAAAGCGCCTGCGCAGGAGCCAGGAAGGTAAATATTGACGTCACCGCTGCACGGAGGGCTGCAGCGAGATCCCTGAGGGACGGAGGATGGCGTGGGAAGCCTCATTAGTGTTATAAACTGTTCTAATCACCTTGCTTCGACACCATCGTCTCACAGACTGTGAGATCACTTGACTCTCCACACCGCAAACAGGATATAGACTTTCTTAGGCTTCTTCAATGTCTACGTTATTTATTCAGGAAACAGGAATACAGATAGATACATACATCATATCCTAGCCATGCCAATCTTCATGTTGCATTACAAGCTCGTGATTAGACTCCCTGCTGGAGTCTATCAGGTACCTTCTTCCTAACTACGTTACACTAAACTACCTATGTACAGCATACATTATATCAGATTACAGAAAGGAAGAACATGCTTAGAAGTCGTCCCAGTCAGCCTTGCTAGCTAGTGCAGAAGGAAGAAGCAGAAGCAGAAGTGACCTCTCGTAGCTCCCTCAGCCTTTAATACTGACTAGGAAAGAGTTAAATATGACATCATCTTGCCACCCCCTAGACCAGATTATTGGTGGACCCACTCGTGGTGTCATCATACACACCTACTTGATTAATAATCAATGAGGCATTTGGCCTATATGCAGGACCGTGGATGTTTAGTAAACATGGCCAATGTTTTCTGTTCCTGTGGTTGAGGTCAGAGTAGTCCGATGGCCTTCTCTTAGGAACATGTTCTCAGTATCTGCGTGTATCCTCTGCTACACGCAGACCCTGAGATGCCTCTGCCTGCATCACAAAACCTCTATTTATTTTAAAGGCATACACTGCGGACAAGCCTTTTACATAAAACTCAGGCCAACTAACTGAGGCCTACTTAATTTATAACAATCCCCCCTAAAACGGCTTGACCCGCAGATCCCAGCGTCTGAACCTCCCAGTACCTGGTTTCTTTTCTTTTATGTTTCACTTCTCGATGTTCGTGCTCACACAACTTCTCTGCTCTCGGCGATTACCCCTTTAAGAGAGAGAGCAAGACCTCTTGGTCTTCCTGTAACCAGGCTCTCTGGGGAGGCCCTACTTCTAAGTCCCTCTATACCACATGCTCAGCATTTGCGTCACTTCCGTATCACTCACAAACTTGCATGACCACAGAAAAGTGAAACTCGTTTGGTTGTTACTCGAGGGAGCAGTGCCAGGTGCCTTCAAAAAGAACGCCTTTATACAATCAGCTCCATCACAGGTACTACTAAACCTATACCCGTAACCCTGTATATCCCTTAATTTGAAAATATCGGTTCAGGAGATTGTTTATGAGGCACCAATCTCTGGACCAGGTTAATTTGTTTTACGTAATTTTAACACGCAACCTCACCTGGATAATGATGCCTAAAGTTGTCATCCCCATCCAGACGACCAGTGGGTGTAGAAAGAACTTTGGAACCGCAGAGGCCCAGTCCGAGTGTCCCTGGAACATCACCGGAACCTTTGTCCACCAGGTCAGACTGGAACTCACCTGCTCATTTTTGTATTCTACCTCGTGAAGATCACCTGTATCATGGTGAAATCTTACCTCTAACTTAGTGTACTGTTTGTTTAACCTTTGTAACAAAATGTGGTCGTCTTGGATCAAAACCTGTTCCCCTTTGTCCCATGTCATGTTCTCTTTCAGGACGGGAACTACCCTTGAAACTTTGCACTTTAGAGTTCTCTTAACAATTTGAGAAACAACGTCATCCAACCTGGATGACTGGATCCATATGGGATCTCCGCTCCCACAATATGTTCCCCTTGGAAACTCCCCCTTATCGGAACAATTATGAGAATATACCTTGAATGTATCATTAGAACTTATGTTAAAAAACCAAACCTTTCCTTCCGCCAACGGAACTATCGGTTGGGCTTCAGGGTGGATCTTTTGAATGGTAGCCTCGCATTCTGCGTTATTGAGCCTGCAGGCTTCTTCACTAAATTTGACTTGCCCCGGCCAACGCAGGTACTTCTGCAAGAATTGCCCGCATGAGGACAACTCTACTTGCTTCACCTCCCCGTCTAGCACCAAAAAAGGTTGACCTCTCAGGTCCTGGTGTAAGACCCGGGTTGAGGTGGGAACTAAGGAAGTGGCGGTGCCTAAAGGAATGTTGCACCGTTTCCATTTGTTCACCCAAACATCTCGAAGCTGCCATGCAAAAGATCCTTCTCCAGAAAAATTAATATACCTCCCCTTGTCCAATCTCTCGCTGACAAAATATGTCCCCAGCTGTCCTGATTGGACCTCTTCCCCCCTTATGTCCTGAGGCACACTATGTACCTGAGGTCGGGACGATTGTACTCTCTGCAATCGTTCGATTAAGAGTACCTCTTCACTTACCCAACTATCATGAGGATAAGCTGTTGCATATGGACTGTGTAATATCGTCCCCTGTTGTGACCCGTGTGGTGTGAATGGGGTTCCCTGTGTGGGCTTTCCCTCCCCCGGGACCGCTCTCCCCACCCTCTTTGTCACCTGGAAATGTGGCTTGATCTCGATTTTTACTTCTTGTTTCGAGAACCACCCACCCTCGGCTTTCCAGCCTTTACGTGTGTAAAGTTGTTTCAGAGGCACTCTCTGTTGGTAGCTCCAGAGTGTGATGTTGTCCCCCGCGTCTCTCCGGCAGGAGAATTGACGCCTCCTACTCGTTCCTCTCCAATCTGGAACCATCTCACTCTGCATAACCAAGACAAGGTACCCCTGAATCACACACTCCACCTTTTGCACGTACCCATTGTACTGCAATGTACCTTTTAACAAACCTTTGGATCGGTGCGTCGATTCTGGGAGTGTGGTATTAAATAGCAGATTTACACTGCCATTCAATCCCCACTGCCCGCACACCTGACCCTTCAGACCTTTCACCCCCATTGTGCCATGAAATTTGTTTTCTCCTGGCACAAGTGCTCTTTCCCTCCATCCCTGCTTGGTCCATCTGTGCCAATCAGAGGGAGGTGTGAAAGGATCAGTACCTTTGTCACCCAACATTAACATGCTTGGGCCTTGCATTCTCATTAACCCCTTATTATACATGAGAATGTCCTCTCTTCGTTCTCCTAGGACGGAATGGCAACCTAGGATCACCATCAGCATGGTACTCTTCATTATAAAAGCACCACCTTGGGAAAGAAAAACATTAGCACTTTGCATTATGCTTTGCTCAGACAGTTTTGTTAGTCTCTTTCCGATCTCCGAAATCTCGTGTTTTAGTCTCTTTCCGATTTCAGGAATCTCGTGTTTTAGTCTCTTTCCGATTTCAGGAATCTCGTGTTCCTCCAAGCTTAGATTGGCATCTGGAACCTTTCGCTTATCCGACTGATATCTCCATCCTTGCTGCCAGCACTGCAGCTGTCTCCATTCCATATTGCCAAACACCTGAAATCGAAATACAAACAAATCAATTCTTATTAATGATTTGGGATTCGCCCTGCGGCTTGTACTCTTTACCCTTTAAAATGATCAATATATACCGTAATTGATCTCGTTGTTTTATGGTTCTCATGAACTCTGTTTACTCTTATTGGTAGATTGGAGTTAAACTTCACCCCCCTACCTCAGTACTATCCTCAGTACTTACCTGTTTAAAATATGCTCCCGCGGACTTCACCTTTGGAAGCTCGCTTCACCTTTGGAAGCTCTCACCCCATTGCAGCTCACTCCACATCCCCCCTCATCTGTCCATGCGCGGCCGTCGCATGCACAGATTACGGATGCCACACCTGATGCTGCTTTGCAGGTGAGCCTGCAATGCTCTTACTCATTATCGCTTTTACTTATCTAGAACTTCCTCGCGATACCAGCTCTGCTAGAAGTTCTGTGTGTTGTACCCTCTGATCAATGTTTGCCGTGCCACTACCTAGACTACCAAAAAAAACGGCTGCCTCCCTGTAGGAAGGAGCACTTTGCACTTAAACTACACAGGGTGCAGGGCTAAGCATACCAGCGTCGCATGCCTGTATGCAGATCCCTGAATACCCACATGGTAGGTAGTCACATGGCAAACAGCGTACTGATACACTGTCACTCTGTACATGGCAATTCTATCATCTGTATAATTGCCCCAAGAACTGCGGTCAGTTTTTGTTCTTTGTGTTACAATTGATAGGAGCTGGAAAAAACATATTTGACCAATCAGTGGACGAAAAAAAACGCACAAAAAAAACAGCCCCAGCCCAGCATAGACCACTCAGTCAAGCTCTGGCCCTGTCCACGACAAAAACCGGAAAAAAACGTTACCGCTCTGCAGAAGCGGCGACGGAAACCCGAATTGGTCAACTCCCTTTTTTCCAACTCCGGCACCCCCCTGATGCCCTGTCCCCCCCTATACTCTATTTGGAACTCATGCTGCACCACCCATTAAGGTGCCCCACTTACAGGAATAATCCCGTAAGCAACTCAGTACAGACACTTCCCTGACCTGCACTGCTACGTGTGTCCCTGCACCTAGCTGGGACACTTTTCCTATCCGTGCTCCTACTAATCATACAGTAATAGCTTGTTGCACGTATCCTGGCATTCCTTTCCACGGACTCAGGGAAAACCTCTGGGGAAATACTTTGAGACCCGAGACACACAGTAGCATGTCTCTGTATTTCTACCCCCCTCCCTTTCAGCTGCTCTGCCCGGAGCCGCGAGCACAGCCTGACGTGACGTGGATCACCCAGCCCCTCCTCCCCCCCTGCCATGACGTGTGGGGGCCATGACTCTCGGGGGCGGGCTCTCTCCACTGCCGCCATTTTGAGTCCTGGACTGCCAGCTAAGATGGCTGCTCCCATAGCAGCCTCTCGTTCCTATATCTTAGGAGATAAAACAAAATACAAACAGAACAAACATTTTATGCATAATTACAAAGCATCTATCCACAATGCAGAGTAAAAAAAAAATCATACATTCCTGGATGTCCGTAAAAACCTAAGGAGAAATCCTTGGGACGTGGAAAACTCCCTCTCTCCACAAATCACCTGCAGCTTATCTCAGCCATAACTCAGAACTACTACAGCACGCCGCATAACTCTAAACCACATTAACGGCTAGTACTGCTGAGACGAACAACAGACGAGCTGGCTGAACAACATAACAGATGCGGATATGTACAAGCATGTTAGCAACTCTGACTGGAAACGCACGGAGGAAAGACAAACAAAAACCTCACCCATTATCTCAGCTGTCACTATGCGAACTTACACAGCTACCCAGAGACAAGGGCTGTCCACCCAGCTCCCCGAAAAAAAAGAAAAAAGAAAAAAAACAGCTCACCGAGAAAAAACTTACTTCTAAGTTTTACAACTGTTCTCTCCTTCCCTCTCCTGTCTACTCGGCTACCTCTCTCCCCTGTCCACCACTAACTGCCGCGGGGGATCCCTCCCCCTTTATCTATCATCCTGCCCAGTCTCTGGACAGGGAGAGAAAAACAAAACAAAACTCAGAGAGAGAAAACAAAACATCTGCCACACAGGAACATCGAATCCTAAGAAACAATCAAAGCGCATAAACTCTGAAAACACATTCTGTATTTACAAGATGCGAAACCCGCAGCCTTCACGCTGCAATTAACACAAAACACAGAACACATTATCCTCCTCTCATACAATAAAGATAATGCAACATAACAACGTAAAACATACTTGCCTGAGCAGAGGACTTCTTAAGCCTGCGAATTCGACCAGCTTATGGCAACTTTTTCACGACACTGAGTGGATCTCTGGAACTCCTGAGCGTCATCTCTGTGTACCCACACTGGCTCAGCGGATCGACATCCAGCGGCAGCTGCCAGCCGGCCTCGGAGCGTTCCAGTCACCTGCGATCCGGTTTAGGCTATGACTGATGTGCACTTACAGTCAAAGTTTAACATCCACGAGTGTCGCCGCTGGTTCCCTCGAATTGCAGCCCGTGTGTGCTCGGCTCCCACACACTCACCCCAGCTTATCAGTATCAGCTTGATAAGCTTTACAGTCCATGTCCGTCTATTCCGCTTGTTTTGCTGTGGAATATCTTGAAACCACTTTCTTCGGCCCCGGCCCCGTCTGCCTGTATTGCTAGGCAGGGAAGGATTTCAGCACCACTGTTATAAACTGTTCTAATCACCTTGCTTCGACACCATCGTCTCACAGACTGTGAGATCACTTGACTCTCCACACCGCAAACAGGATATAGACTTTCTCAGGCTTCTTCAATGTTTACGTTATTTATTCAGGAAACAGGAATACAGATAGATACATACATCATATCCTAGCCATGCCAATCTTCATGTTGCATTACAAGCTCGTGATTAGACTCCCTGCTGGAGTCTATCAGGTACCTTCTTCCTAACTACGTTACACTAAACTACCTATGTACAGCATACATTATATCAGATTACAGAAAGGAAGAACATGCTTAGAAGTCGTCCCAGTCAGCCTTGCTAGCTAGTGCAGAAGGAAGAAGCAGAAGCAGAAGTGACCTCTCGTAGCTCCCTCAGCCTTTAATACTGACTAGGAAAGAGTTAAATATGACATCATCTTGCCACCCCCTAGACCAGATTATTGGTGGACCCACTCGTGGTGTCATCATACACATCTACTTGATTAATAATCAATGAGGCATTTGGCCTATATGCAGGACCGTGGATGTTTAGTAAACATGGCCAATGTTTTCTGTTCCTGTGGTTGAGGTCAGAGTAGTCCGATGGCCTTCTCTTAGGAACATGTTCTCAGTATCTGCGTGTATCCTCTGCTACACGCAGACCCTGAGATGCCTCTGCCTGCATCACAAAACCTCTATTTATTTTAAAGGCATACACTGCGGACAAGCCTTTTACATAAAAAATTTAGGCCAAGTAACTGAGGCCTACTTAATTTATAACAATTAGGATCCGGAGGCTTCCCCTGCCCGAGGTGAGTACCCCCAGGGGACGTATTGACATTAAAGTTCCTCTTTAAAGCCTACAACTTAACATGAAAACTAATTTCTCATAACATTATATTGTATGTACAGTAATTCATCTGTAGGGCGTGTATAGATCCAAAATTATTTGCAACATCATAGAAATTTTCTTAGAAAATTTTCCTGGGATAATGATAAGTATACACAGTAATTTTTAAGTCTATTATCTTATTGACCCATCTTCTATATATACTATGAAAAAATAGTAGTCAAGTAACCATTGCATCATATCAGGTACCAATACCAAATAGTCAAGTGACCATTGCATCATATCAGGTACCAATAGTACAGTCAATTGTATCATTCCTCAACATAAAATATGTATATAAAAACACTGTAAAAATGTATATAGACACTTAAAACACTGTAAAAATGTATATAAACACTGTAAATATTAGACTTTTACTGTAAATATTAGACAGAGCATCTAGTAAGAGAGGGCGGGGGTGTGAAACTTTCTATAATAAAATTATATATATAAATAGCAGAGAAGTATATCGTTCTCTTAAGCAAAATACTGCTGGACAATATAAGGGCTGGCGGTGTAGGAGCGGCATGGTGAGTGTATATATATGTATAAATACTAAGTTGCGCAAGTTCCCTCGTCAGTATATATCTGTGTTGCGCTAGGGGAAGGGGGGGAGAAAAGGGAGAGTGGGCTAAGTAGATGTAGTAAATCACTAACCGGTCCGCAGCGCAATCGATCTGAGGCGCCTGTTTGCATTTCGCGCCCACTAGAGTGTTATACAAGCCGGGTGGAAATGTAGGGGAGAGTGACGTCAGAGCGTCACGCCGGGAGGGCGGGGGCATATGGAGGAGGAGGACCATGAAATAGATGCATCCATACCTCTGTGCGTGGAGTGGGCATATTGACGTAGGCGCATAGTGTGTGCATGTCTCTAGGAAGGGCTGGTTGGCGGCAGCCATCTAAAGGATGTCCGGCTAATAGTGGCCATCTTGGGAGTGGCTGGTTTGCCCTAATGACGGGCTGTGGGGGAGCCAGTTGGCCGCGGCAATCTTAGGTGTGGCGAGCCCTAATAAAGGGCTGTAGTAGAGATGGTTGGTCGGCGGACATCTTAGATGTGGCAGAAGCCTAACTCAGCTGAAACCGAGAAATTGTCCTATTACTTTTTTTGCTCCCTTAACAAGTGAGAGGCACATATGCAAACTGTTGTAATTCCTCCACCATTCACCTGATTTGGATGTATGGTAAATATCCTCAAATTAAAGTTGACAGTCTGCAGTTAAAGCACATTGTGCTCGTTTCATTTAAAATCCATTGTGGTTGTGTATGGAGCCAAAAATGTTAGAATTGTGCCGATGTCCCAATATTTATGGACCTGACTGTATGTATGGACTGTATTTATGTGAATATTTTGATTAACCTATATACCAAAATGTATTGCAGGCATACTAAGCATCATTGTGCAACATCACAACACTATATTTATGCAACATTACAACATTACAACGCTATATTTATGGGTTTTGGATCATGAGTATTGTACAGTACATAGTTTGTACTACTGGTATTACTTACATGTAAATCCTCTCCTCCTTTTTGTCATCAGGTGCAGTGGTGCATTTGGTTTGAATAGTTGCCCTATATGTTTTGAAGTCCCACTGCTGCATTTTACACTGGTCTCCTCTTTTGGAGGTTTGTAGACAACCATTTACCTGCCCTAACTTTTTTTTCTCTCCTTTGTTCCATTATCTCTGATTACTGTGCAGGCTTCCTTTCATTATTTCCCTGATGAGTGTTGGGGCAGTATTGACCACCTCAAGGATCACACTCTTTTTTTCTTTTCTTTTTTTACTTGGTTCTATGCAGATTTCTCTTTTTTCAGATAGTTATAAAATGTGTGTGCCGTTGATGTTCAGACATGAGCCACAACTGCCACCCAAGTCATGTGACACGCCCCCTTTTTTTCCAGTGCCTCCTCCCATTCTTTCGGGATTTTCGGACACATTTTTGTGTGGATTCATTATTGTGCTTGTTTTTAGATTGTTTGCTTTGTATAGGGCTAATGAAGGGTTGATAGCCAAAACAGACTAGTTTCTTTGCCTGAATAATTATGCAAACAAAGTACATATTATCTCTTATCAAAAATTGTCAAATGGTATGATCTTTTTTGGAATGATTGACTCCTTGTCTCTGAAGATCTAACATATTTTGACATAACATTTTAACCGGAAATATTTTGCAATTTTGATACAATAATGTTGGACACCAATATTTTCGATTGTGGTTTCTCAAAATATTTATCCTATCCTATTCCTTACACATGTGTTGATCCAAGTGTGGCGGACTACTTGAAAGAATATACACCTTTTATTGAAGACCCTTCTCCCAATTATCCTACGCACTGTTGTAAATATACAGTATCGCCAGACTTAAAGGTTGAAAATCTCCAGAAAAGGTGGCAAAAAATATAAATTGTCCAAATACCTCCCTAATTATTAATTGATAACATTATCTAAAATTTGCTATATGACCTGATAAATAATGTACACAGTTGTTGGCATGTATTTGAACTCCTACTGTTGTCTTAGCCAATCTTATTTCAATGAGCATATTTTTAGCCAAACTTGTGTATTTCAATTACATTTTAATTTTAAATTAGAACAATCATTTTGTTTAAACATTACATTACAGAAAAAAATGTAGAGAAATACTGTATATGTTTATGAAAATGTTATAACAAAAGTGGATGTAAGGTCCGCTGTACCTGGTCAGCGGCGGAATGCAGAAACTCAGGCTGCAGCTCCGACTTCCGGATTTCGGCAATCCGCTGACGTCAGTGGAACCCAGGAGGCTTCTCAGACCTCGTAGGACACGTTCCCAGTATGCCATCTGCATATGTAAGCAATAACTCTGATGTTCATGCTTGGTGTCAGCTGACCCAGCTGACACGCTGGATTACTATTGGCTTGTTTTCAATTATACTTTTTGTTGATTGGTTAGTTCTAGTATTTAAACATGGTGAGCGCCCCAGTCATCGCCGTGATAGCATTTAGCTTTGGCTTGTTGCTGGGTAGCGCTCACTGTCATTATTGATTTATGTTGCCGACCACTGCCTTGTATCCTGACCATGCTTAACCTCTGCTTGATTCCTGTTGCCAACTACTGCCTTGTATTGACCACGCTTGCTTGCTTGCTGGATTCCTTGCCTTGTACCTCGACTACGCTTTGCCTTGCCACCTGGATTGACGTTTGCTTGGACACGGATTTGCATGAACTCTGCCTGGACTGACTTTAGCTTGCCTTGACTACGCTACCTCTGGAAAGTTCCTATCTGGACTCCTTTGCTGTCACCAGGAACTTCTGGCTCTTCTGCCACTTGATTCACTCGTCTGGATAGCCTCACCCACTAGGCCTTAGGTGACTATGAGCAAGAAAGGGATCCGCAAACCAGGCCAGATTTTTGTACAGTGGGGAGCATACTGAGAGGCAAGCAATTGCAGCAAAGAAAGTTCATGTACGCTCTAAACCCCCGAAAACATACCAGACAGTGCAGGATCAGGTGAGCCAGACCATGGTATATAGATGAGCAAGAAAGGGATCCGCAAACCAGGCCAGGTGGTGACTATCTTGCATATATATATCCATTGAGCCCATAATTGCATTGCCAGGAATTATCAGGTTCTGTCTGGTGAATTAGCTATCTGTCAGACTGTATGCTACATCTACCTGCAGGGTGTATTGTAGTATTGTGTTAGGCAGGAGTTTGCGCAGGTGTTACGGGCTGGGCTCTGGGTCAGTGATATAGGCATACAGTCTGAACTGTGGTTATTGACCAGAGAAGCCTGACAGTGGAATTACCTTTTGATTAACCACCTCAGGATCCTACACCATAGTTGTGGCTGCATAACTCTTATGTGGCTTTGGATTTATGCCACTGAATTTCCATGCTCCAACTGTGATCACACACACCCAACAGGGGAGATTTGGCTGTCATTTGACAGCTGACATCTCTCCACATGTATCAGGAGTCATGCTGTTTGGCTCCTGATAAAAGTGATCACTATAATCACCACTGATCCTAGTGTCTAAAACCAGCTTGATGATGTCATCAAACCAGGTCCCATTACTTAGCTGCACTGTGAGGCTGAATGTGGATCTGAGAAGAAGGGGAAGTTGCTCCTCAATATAAATGAGGAGTGGTGAGTTAAAATACTCACTACACCACCAGGGCAACTATAGGGAACCCCCTACCCCACCAGGGCAACTATAGGAAATCCCCTAGACCACCAGGGAAACTATAGGGAACCATTAGATCACCAGGGCAAATATTGGGACTAATTACCATGAGGGTAACTATAGGGGATACACTAGATTACCAAGGAAAGAATGGGGACCCACTAGACCACCATAGAAACTGTGGGGGATGATAAGACCACCAGAGAAGCATATGGAGGGGGACCAGTACATTACCAAGGATGCAAACTGGTTTTCTCCTGACTATTTTGTCCCTAAAAAAAGATATACAGCTCAATTATTAATTTTAAGTAGTGATAAGGTTATTGCTGATTAAATAGCATAGCTAGAATAAACATAGCTAAAATGTCAAAACTGTTCTGGATCTTAAGGGAGTTTTTATATGTTAATACTGAGGTGGTTAAAGGGACTCCGAGCTCAAAAAAAAAAAGAAAGTTGTACTCACCATGGGCTTTCTCCAGCCCAGTGCTGGTCGGGAGGTCCCACGCCGGCGTCCTGGCTCCTCTCCTTCTCCCCGCTCCGGAATGGCTGGCAGGCCGCAGCCCGGGCGACACTCTCCCGAGTGTCGGGCTTCTTCTTCCGCATATGACGCGGATTACGTCACATGCCGGCCGCCTCGCGTCATCATGGCGGCCGGCGTGAAAGTACTGCGCATGCGCGAACAAAGCGCGCATGCGCAGTACTTTCACGCCGGCCGCCATGATGACGCGAGGCGGCCGGCGTGTGACGTAATCCGCGTCATATGCGGAAGAAGAAGCCCGACACTCGGGAGAGTGTCGCCCGGGCTGCGGCCTGCCAGCCATTCCGGAGCGGGGAGAAGGAGAGGAGCCAGGACGCCGGCGTGGGACCTCCCGACCAGCACTGGGCTGGAGAAAGCCCATGGTGAGTACAACTTTCTTTTTTTTTTTGAGCTCGGAGTCCCTTTAAGAGAAACCTTACATGAGATGAATATGGAAGCTACCATTTTTGGAGGCCAAGGTCAGGACTACAGGCCGAGGTCTAGATTCTTGACCAGTAAAACAGGTTCAAGTTCACTGACAGAGGTCAAGACTGAAAACTAGCAGGGCAGGAACTGTGTTGAACAAACAATTCAGCATGCTATTGAAGCAGGGCTTAAATAACCCTAACTTAGTCTCAATCCTGTGCTCATGCCCATGGCCAGGGGTAAACCGGAGAAATGAAAAACTCTCCTGGAGGAAGACATGAGCAAGGTAGTGAACCCATTGGCTTCAGATAAGACTGCAACATGGGACCCAGAGGGAGAAAATGAGTAGGGCAGTTTTTGTATACCATACCTGAAAATTAATGATATGAGTACAGTGTTTGAATCATAAATGCTTTTGGGCTGTGCTTACATATGCTCAGATCATCTTAACCTCCCTGGCGTTCAATTTTCCAAAATGTGTCAAGCAAGGGTCTAGTATACAGTGTAGGAGAGTATTGATGTGTATGCACGTTTATACTGTTCACAGCATGTTTTTATGGACGGACATTTCTGTCCATAGCGCTAGGGAGGGGTTAATAAGCATTTGAAATTCAGGATCAGTATTTGCCCTACTATTGATATTACACATATGAAACATGGCTCCTAAATTGATTGACTGTTGGTTTGCATCTTCTCCTGCTTTGAATTTAACCCCTTTAAATCAAAATATATATTTTTTTATCTTATTAATTAAAATCTGCCATTAGTTGAAATGGATCTCATTAAACACTGTAGCTCTTATTTAATTTTTCATCTTTAAAAAAAAAACAAAAAAAAACGTTTTAGCACTTTGCAGTTGAAAATGTAGGTGAAAAGTACTGTCAAAATTATTCTGGGTATTTTCTTGCCTTGCTGGTGGCTTAAAAAGGCATTTTACTGATATGGTGTGAAAATATAACCCAGGAGAGACCTTAGGAGAAAAGGGGAATAGAATAATGGCCTGTGCCTTTTAAAGGCTGGCTAAAAAAATGTATTCACAGAATAACAGTAGTCCTGGACTGCTGCTAAGCTGCACCATGATGAAGCGCTGATTGATCATGTGAAATGTGTTGACTGACAAAATTTGACCAACTCTTGATGTTCTATCCTGAGCAGCTCACATTGGATTTACATGCTGATGAAAGGGAAGCTGGCTGCTGATCACCTGGATAAATCCCTGTTTTGTGATGGACTGAAGGTGGTGACTGGCAAGCTAGACTTTGGGTGAGGCAGCTTGCACTGAGTGTGCTTCATACTGCTTGTTGAAGTACACTGCCTAACATTACTGTGGCTATGAATAGCCGGCCCAAGTGGTTTCCACTGTTTAGAGCCGCATTTTCTACCTCCCATTAGTGTTAGTCATATATATACGGGATAGTAATTTTAGGATTAGGAATAGATAGGGTAGAGTTAGGAGTAGGTGGAAGGTGGTTAGGCATAGATAGCAGAAGGATCAAGTGAAAGTTAGGGTACAGTGGGTAACAGTAGTATATCAGTAAAATTACCTACCAATATTCTATTGTCCACTACAGTAGAATATTGGTAAAATTACCATTATTTGATTACTTTTATTTTGTACCCAGTGCTTTTAAATATACACACCAGGAGGACCCTCCTTCATTAATAGTACAATGCTCTTTGTGTCTGTGATACAAGTAGTGCTCAAACTGCTGTGGTAAAAGAGCTGAGATGTTTTGCTCTTTGCTACCTTTTTGATGTTTTGATGTTGTGCAGCTTGATCGGTGTGCCTATTCTAATGCATCATTTGAATTATATATGCTATCAAGTATAGGGTTGTTTTATCCTAACTGCAGAGTTTTATACCTATAATTAGTGATGTTCAAGTAGATGCAAATAACTTCGAGTTGATACAAATTTATGAAAATTTTAATGAAAATTTATGCAGCTTGAAAATGAACCAATCAAATTTTACCTCAGCAGGATTTGATTGGTTCATTGTCAAGCTGCATACATTTACATAAACATTTGCATAAATTTGCTTCAAATCAAAGTTATTTGCATCTACTTGACCATCACTACCAATAATCTGTATTGTTTTTGTTGCTATCTATTTGCTCAGCAGTCAACAATTGTCTGTAAAAATAAGTGATCTTGGAAATCGTTATATATCGTTATATATTTTGCAAATCATCTTGTTATTACATATCATTGAAGTAAATTTAGCAGACATTACTACACTTGACAGCAAGCACATTTAACCAATGTACCATAAGCAGGCCTCTCAGACAGTTATTTTATGCTGTGAAAAGACTACTCTAAGGTAATGAAGTCATTTGGCTCAGTTAGCCCTTGAAAATGCACTTCTGTGCCACAAATTGTAGTAATTTGCAGTTTCTATGATTGTTTTCTGGAAGCTATAGGACAGTGATGGCTAACCTTTCAGAGGCCGAGTGCCCAAACTGCGACCTAACACCGACTTATTTATCTCCGAGTGCCAATGCCGCACCGAAAAATGGGCGTGGCCTTGATATTGTATGGGCGGAGCTAATGTAATGATGTAACAGCGAGGCATAAGAAAGCAGTGTTTCCGCCATGATGTGGTGAAACGAGGATTCGCATCATGGGTGTGCAGAAACTGTATGATGCTATTTATACCCGCCGTAACCCCAAAGCAGCAAATACAGCCAACTATGACCATTAAGGGCTCATTCACACTATGTGCTGCGCTGTCAGTTTTGACGCAACGCACATAATGTAAGATTCATATGGTAACATGAAAGTCAATAGACTTCCATGTTACCATTCACACTACAGGTGTGCGTTACCATGCGTTACGTTGTAACGCATCTGGGAACATTTTAACGCACAACGCATACGTTTCCCCGATGGGTACAGCTGCCGACGTCCACGCTTTAGCGCACCACAACGTGCATTCCGTACGATCCCTGTGCGTTGGCAGCGCATGCATGAAATCGCATTCGTGCATACGTTCTGTAGTGTGAATGAGCCCTTAATAATAAATGCAGCAACAGTTACCCCAGACACCAGAAAATAAACGCAATGTGTGCAACATTTCAGCAGAAAATCTTGCAATGTGGGCCACATTTCACCAGAAAACAAACGCAGTGGGCCACATTTCACCAGAAAATAGACGCAGTGGGCCACATTTCAAGAGAAAATAAACGCAGTGGGCCACAATTCACCAGAAAACAAACGCAGTGGGCCACAATTCACCAGAAAACAAATCCAGTGGGCAGCATTTTACCAGAAAACAGACACAGTGGGCCACATTTCACCAGAAAATAAACGCAGTGGGCCACATTTCACCAGAAAACAAACGCAGCGGGCAGCATTTCACCAGAAGACAAACGCAGCGGGCAGCATTTCACCAGAAAACAAACACAGTGGGCCACAATTCCCCAGAAAACAAACGCAATGGGCCACAATTCACCAGAAAACAAACGCAGTGGGCAGCATTTCACAGTAAATAAACACAATGTGGGAAACATAGCATTTAGCAGAAAATAACACAGTGGGCCGCATTTCACCTGCAAAAAAAGTAATGTACTCACCTGACAGAAGTCTTCTCTCTCTGCTCGGCTCTGGCGCGCATCTCCCCCGGACGTTCCTTCTGCAGCTGAGTCTCCCACGCTGCCGCTGACAGGCAGAGTGCAGGGCTAGGGGAAGATGGCGCCCGAAGCCCTGTACTGGAGACAAATAGTCTCCAGTACAGGGCTTCGGCGGCCATCTTGACGTAGCCCTGGTCTGCCTCCCGGGAGACTGCGGGGCTGCGGGCTATGAACTGGCACGCCGGCGTCTAGTAGACGCTGCGGCCAGTTCATAAGCAGCGGTGGCGTGCCAGCAGATTAGGCTACGCGTGCCATAGGTTCGCCACCGCTGCTATAGGATGTTAATTTTAAAGACATATTTCTTAAAGCCATTCTCCAAACACATACAAGGTTGGCCATGCACATCCTGCCTGGATTTAAATAAGGGGTAAACAGGTGGTGAGGGATGTGGTCCGTTTACATGCAAACAGCTATTATCCCTCTGCACTCAAAGTGCATGCTCACAACAAGCTGGAACTTGGAAAGTAAAAGTCTGTGTTGCTTTGTTACTATTGGAATCCCAGCTTGTGGTAAGCAGGTGCTTAGGCAATTTGCCACATGTTTCAGCATTCCTTGTTTTGATTACAAACAGGATGAGCATGAGCAACTACTGTGATTTTGTTGTAGGCTATAGCTCTCTTGTCCTTATGCCACATTTACTTAAATTTTCATTTAAGGTTTTTATGTATTCTGGGACACCAAATTCTTTTGTACATCCCCAGCCTGTCAGTGTGTCTCCCGCAGCATAAAGCAGAGTGACGCAGGGGGTGCTTGACATGTATCTGATTGGACGCAGGATCAAATCTACTCTTAGCCCAGTATAGCCAACTGCAGCAGCCCTGCCCCAAATTATTGTACACGAGATTACTCATTTATGGCTGCTAAATGGTGTGGGTGGTGCAATTTATCACTAACTGGAAAAGAAACACTGATTTATGTGTATGCATATGTTCCCATTGTTTAAGAACCAGAATTACATCAGCTCGGGGGATCTCCCGACCTACGGTGGGCTGGAGAAAGCCCCAGGTAAGTGTCAATTTTGTTTATTTTTACTGCTCAGGGTCCCTTTAAACCTGATGACTTTAGGGGTAAATAGCAAAGCCCCCTTATAGGATATAAACACCAAATTGCAGGATATGTTAAGGGGAACAGTGGGAACAAGAGAATTTTTTTTTTTCAAAAAGACCTTATACTTTTTTAGAAAATCAATTTTTTCACATCCAGACCTTGTTTCCCACTTATGGACCAGAGCAGTTTTGACAGTTTAGCTACGTCCCTATTTAATTTAGAAATAACTTTATCCCTGCTTATGACACAGAAATGAAATAAATATATTTTTTTTTTCAAGACAAACTAGGCTTTCATTGTATGACATTTTTTCCCTCGAACAATTTTATTTTCTATGAATTTAAATGGGAAAACAAGGGAAAAAATAAAAAAAACACATTATTTCTCAGTTTTACCAATTCCAGTTTAAAAATAAAAGGCGCTACTGTAGATAATAAACACAAATTTTGTTTGGCTATTCTAACCGCTTATCACAAAACTTAGATTATGTTCCTGTCACAAGTTATGGTGAAGATATTTGATTCAGAAATAATGCTACAGAGTGTATTTTTCACTATGAACTGAGAAGATAAAAGTATTTTTAATGGTAAAAATCAATCTCATTAGCTCAGGAAACATATTCCCGTTCACCAATTAGTACTGCATCAGATAGTGCCAGAAATATGCACAAGAGCAAGCCCAATCATGCACAGCACCACTGGCGCATGGAGGGGGGTATTCCGGGTGTCTGGAACACCCCCCTGCACCGAAAGAATGTGTGTGCAGCGCTGCGGGGGCCTCGCTTGCTGCAGGTGGGCGTACGGGCACAGGCAGAGCTGCGGGGAGAGAAGACTTTCCACTTACGGTGCCTGGATCCAGCGCGGCTTCTATGTACTTCCTGTCCCAGCCATCGTCTGTCGCTATGGTAACAGCGCCCCCTGTGATGACGTAACCGCATGTCATCAAAGGGGGAGCTCTTACCGATGCGACGCACCGGGAGAGGCTGAAGATAGAAGCTGCGTGCAGGATGAAGGCAGGTAAGTGGAAACTCCTCTCTCCCCGCTCCCCCGCCTACCTATCTAACCTATACTGGGGCATATACCTATCTAATCTATACTGGGGCATATATCTATCTAATCTATACTGGGGGCATATACCTATCTAATATATACTGGAGCATATACCTATCTAATCTATAGTGGGGGCATATACCTATCTAATCTATACTGGGGGCATATACCTATCTAACCTATACTGGGGGCATATACCTATCTAATCTATACTGGGGCATATATCTATCTAACCTGTACTGGGGCATATACCTATCTAATCTATACTGGGGGCATATACCTATCTAATCTATACTGGGGCATATATCTATGTAATCTATACTGGGGCATATACCTATCTAATCTATACTGGAGGCATATACCTATCTAATCTATACTGGATCATATACCTATCTAATCTATACTGGGGCATGTACCTATCTAATCTATAGTGGGGGCATATACCTATCTAATCTATACTGGGGCATATACCTATCTAACCTATCCTGGGGCATATACCTATCTAATCTATACTGGGGGCATATACCTATCTAACTTATACTGGGGCATATACCTATCTAATCTATACTGGGGCATATATCTATCTAATCTGTACTGGGGCATATACCTATCTAATCTATAGTGGGGGCATATACCTATCTAATCTATACTGGGGCATATACCTATCTAACCTATACTGGGGCATATACCTATCTAACCTATACTGGGGCATATACCTATCTAACCTATACTGGGGCATATACCTATCTAACCTATACTGGGGGGCATATACCTATCTAATCTATACTGGGGCATATACCTATCTAATCTATACTGGGGGCATATACCTATCTAATCTATACTGGGGCATATATCTATGTAATCTATACTGGGGCATATACCTATCTAATCTTTACTGGGGGCATATACCTATCTAATCTATACTGGATCATATACCTATCTAATCTATAGTGGGGGCATATACCTATCACCAGATGGGGCTTGCGACGGCCGCTTCACGTCTCAGTGGACGCTTGGTCACGCTGTGCTCCAATAAGGAGCACATTATTGGAGCACAGGGTGACCAAGCGTCCACTGAGATGTGAAACGGCCGTCGCAAGCCCCATCTGGTGCCCGGCACCGCCCCAACTCCATCACACCATCACCTAAGGATCCTTTACTTGGATGTACCATTGACGCATCACCTGTACCAGAGCACTGCAATAGAGAAATAGGACGGAAGGTGCGGGAGGTTTTGTTTCTTTCTCTATGCAATTGATGTCATTGATGCCTCTCTTCACACAGTCCGATGTGCACACGTCCTGGCTGCGGAGGCAGGAAGCGTCGGTGATCTGGTGAGAATGTTTTTGTCCATGCACTCACACTGCTCCACCATAGTTTAGGGAGTGCCACTCAGATCTGTTTCTTATTGATAAAATAGCATATACCTATCTAACCTATACTGGGGCATATACCTATCTAATCTATACTGGGGGTATATACCTCTCTAACCTATACTGGAAGTATATACCTATCTAATCTATACTGGGGCATATACCTATCTTACCTATACTGCAGACATATACCTATCTAACCTATACTGGGGGCAACTATATGGGCTACCTATACTGGGAGGGACCTGTAGCTTGCTACCTATACTGCGGGCACCTATACCTGTCTCCACGTTAGGGTGCATTTTACGCCCTCGCCCTGAGTGCAATTTGGCCTAGAAACTGCTAGTATTTGGCTCCACCCACATCATGTTTTGGCCACGCCCACACACCGTTTTCAGGAATCCCCCCCTTGAAAATCCTGGATTTGCCCCTCAGTACTGCTTATGTTACAAGACTGTGGCTTATGTTATCTGCTGACTCGTGGCTTAGATGAAGTCACAGAGGACGTAGATATACTGTAGTGGTGGATAAAGTGGTTAAAGGTTCAAAGAAAAATAGTATACATTTAAATGCAGTAAATAACAGTTAATGTATTTACCACATTTACATGTATACTTTTTTCCTTTGAAACTTTTAAAATCGATTTTCTCAAAAAGTATAAGGTCTTTTTGAAAAAAAAATTCCCTTGTTCCCACTGTTCTACTTAACATATTCTGCAAATTTGGTGTCTATAGCATGTAAGGGGGCTTCGCGTTTAACCGCTAAAATCAGCAGGTTTTTGCGGGATTTAATCACAAATACTTTTTCATTGGAAACTTTAAATTCAATTTTCTCAGAAACTATAAAGTCTTTTTGAAAATATTTTTTGTTGTAGCCACTGGTCACTCCACTTGCCTTTAAAAGGTTTCTATCCAGAATGCTTTGTACCTGCTATTAAATATTTAATTAAGATTGCATTTCTAATTTCTCTAGCTACTGAATGATAGCACTGTATGTTTACATCTGCGAATTTTGATACTTGCCTTACTAGTTGAAAGATCCAGACGCTTACTAGTTGGAAGATCCACTCTTGAAGATCCAGAAGCTTCCCAAATCTTCATAGAGGAACAGTCACACAAGCACAGATAGGATTGCGCAATATGGGCTAATGCAACCTGAGACAGGGGCCAGACCCACGGCCCAATATAGGACAGAGAGATTAAATGGTATAGTCTTGGTGCATATGTTGTTTGTTAAATACAACCACTGAATCTCACAGATGAATAAAATCTGTCAAAGTACAGTACCTTCTCACAGACATCACTGACTGATTTTACCATAACAGAGATATGAAATAACTTGCTGTAATTCCAATATGAAGGAGCATGATGTAATCCTGAACTCCTGAGTGACACCACTCAATGAACGATAATGATGAGGACAAGATGATGCATCGGTACTGCCGCTTCCTGGTCACATGAACTCCGATTTCCTCTCAGTGTGAACAATAGTGCACACTGCAATTTGGAAAAAATTACACAGGGGGACACACTTACAATGAAATCCTCTTGTTTATTGGCATATGGTAAAGCATGGTAGCCACTCTCCCGAATCAAGTTTGGGCTTTTGCAGTGTGCACTATTGTTCCCCTTTTGTCATCTATACGCAAGGTGAGACAGACGTCCCCTGGTGCTGAGAGGTGATAACGGGTATTAGAACGCACGGGACCACTGGGAGCTGGAGTCCATGTGACCAGGAAGCGGCACTACCGCTGCATCGGCTTGTCCTCATCATTATTGTTTATTGAGGGATGTGTCGCTCAGGAGTTCGGGATTACATCAAGCTCCTTCATATCGGGATTACAGCAAGTTACTTCATATCTCTGTTATGGTAAAATCAGTCAGTGACGTCTGTGAGAAAGTACTGTTCTTTGCCAGATTTTATTCCTCTGTGTGATTGAGTGGTTTTAGTTAACAAACTCCATATGCGCCAAGACTATACCATTTAATTTACAAATCTTCATACAGCCTAACATTCTAGCACAGGGTCCCTCTTCTTCATGCTTTGTCTTCTGGTCACGCTCAAAGCCTTAGACGAGTACATCCGGATTTGGCTTGTGCGAGTAAGGTCTGCACATGCCCAGTTGAACAAAGTTTCTTATGTACATCTTTTTTCCGTCTGCACAACCGCTTAATTCTACTGGACATGTGAAGACTTTACTTGTGCATGTCTAGTCCAGATGCGCTTATCCATGGCTTGATCAAAGCTACAAAAAAACTGTTCATTGAGCTTTTGTCAAATAGGTTTAGAGGGGTCTCTGCTGAAATGGCGGGCTGTATAAAGATCCAGGAAGACCCTAGCTTCCCACTACTGAAGTATCACTTTGATTTATTTATTTTTTTTACTTTAGGTGTGCTTTAATTAGTAGTTAGCAATCAGAGTGCTCAAATGTTATCTTTCTGTGTAAACGTAATGTTTCTGAAGCTGAAAAACTTGACCAGAATCAATAAAGTGAAGTCGGTTACCAAATCAATGAACGTATTTGTTCTAGTGTCTGAATTAAATGAACTCAGCTGCTCATACTGAAAGTGGAAGGCACTAGTCTGGATTTATCTGAGAAGATTGCAGACTATAGCACCAACAGTCAATGGTGTAGGAAGTGTCGAGTGTCTGACCTACTGCGAAGATGCTGTAAAAGTGATTTATTTGGCATTAGCTAATCACTAAGCTTCTAAACAGAATAAACAAGCCCAGCAACTGAGTGCCTGAGGGCTAGTGCCCACTAAAATCACTTTTGCAATCGCTAGCTCTTAGCGATTTGCCATAGCAATTTTGTGAAGCAATTTTCCAAGCGATTTTTGAATGAATGAGCATTTTTTTGTTAATTAATTCCAGCAGAATCGCGCCAAAAATGCTATATGCAGTGCGTTTACAATTTTAGAAAAGTCACAATGCTGCTGTGGGAACACCCTCATACGGTTTCAGTAGCCAAGCGCTTTTCAAAGAGCTGGCTATCTGAAAAGCGCTCAGAAGCACTCTTGGTGTGCACCAGCCCTAACACAGATCTAGAAAATATTTTTGCCTCAACTGAGCCAATGAGGACTTCTAGAGAAAGAAAGTCAAGGACGTACTGTCAGAAGGCATTTCCCACTGTGCGTGATATTTTTTAAAAGCACATTCTTGTTTGCTGGAAATACATTTGGCTTATTTAACTGTATTGTGAATTGCTATTCTGTATTGTGATTGCTACCACACACCAAAAAACAATTCTAGAAAATCTAAAAATATATCCTCTAACCCAAACACATTATTAAATCAGATAAATACAGTGTAAACATATTTTGCGATTTTTTTTTTCTCCCTCTTTGTGCTAGAAATAATAGTAGAAGGTAAATTCTGAACTATACTTGAAAACAAGCTGGGAACCTTCTTATCCTTGTAAACCTTTATATAGCGGTAGAAAAAGATACTATATTTTAAGTTAAAGTAAGAGGCTTTTTATCCATCTAAATACTGCATGCAACATAGCAAAGTTTCTGTTAAATTGTATTTGCATATATGCAAATATGATCTGCATACAAGAAAAACACTATTCCAATGTCAAAAATATAAAAATAATAAAGAACATTCTCCTAACATCTTAAGTGCCTACTCTGCCAGCAGAAATACTGTCATAATTACAGCAGTTTACAAAAAATGTGTATCCTGGTAAATAATTTAGTAAGTGTAGATGCATACAGAGATCTAGAATAAATGTATTTACATATTTGACCACTAGATGTCAGTGGTATACAAAAGAAAAAAAATGGTCATTCTAAAACATTTAGAATCTCCATGAAATGATGGTGATGGACAGCGGGGCCCTGTCCTGAAACTTCTTGCTTTCAATACATGAGTAGCAGCAAGAAGTTTTAAATCAGAATGATACCATTTATTGGTTACTAAAAAGAATAAGAATAAGCAAACTTTTGGATTTGCAGCCTTTGTCGGGCTTAAATCCTGTTTGCTTGCAGGCTGATGGTACAGACAACTTTATACATGCAACATCAAAAGGGGATACATAGATTTTTTTCAAACATAAAAACGTGTCATTAAGATGCCTTAAGTGACACATAACATCTAAATGGGGTGGGAGGTTGTTAGCAGAGATAAAAATCCTTGTTTACACTATCCAGCGGTGGCTGGATAGTGTAATGGTCAAGGGCTCTGCCTCTGACACAGGGGACCGGGGTTCAAATCTCGGCTCTGCTTGTTCAGTAAGACAGCACCTATTCAGTAGGAGACCTTGGGCAAGTATCCCTAACACTGCTACTGCTTATAGAGCACGTCCTAGTGGCTGCAGCTCTGGCGCTTTGAGTCCGCCAGGAGAAAAGCGCGATATAAATTTTCTGTGTTTGTTGATTACACTATGCTCACAGACCTGGGAGTTAGGATTGTCACAGAGGTGCTCTACCTGGTTCATGACCTGATTTTGCACCCTCCAAAAATTGTTTGCCTGAGGAAGCGGGACTGTTACCCGTGAAACGCGTTGCACTTTTGGAGTTACTAATAGATGTTACTTTAGACTGTAAGTAACCTGTCCATTGTCCGGCCTTTTTTTCAGAAGGGAGGTGAGTCCACCCACTTCCCCCTTTTAACAATTTTAACTAATTTTATTCTACTTGGCACCTCTGTTATCGTATTTCAATATTATCTAGTCCACCCTTGGTGCGATCCCCATTTTCTCCTATCTACAGAGAGCGACTTTTTAAACCTGAGCGGGGTCAGGTTACAATTCTCCCCGCTGGCCTGTCCAGTGGTTGCCTTTGTGGCGACCCACCCTTGTGAGTATAATCATCACATTTATCCACAACAGATCTCTCCATATTAACATACTGCACCATATTGGGCTCTCGGTTTCTCCCCCATTTTTCAAGTACATTTTAGGTAGGTGTTCCGCATGCACCAGGCCAGGCACCTGAAATCTGCATTAATGGAAGGTGCAAATACTTGGCTACATTATCAGTGGACAGTATGTCATGACACCATTGTACAGTAATACAGTCATAAGTTAGGAACCCCTCTTAAATGTTTACTTTTTTGTGTATCCTTAAGCTTTCAAACTGGGTACAGTTAAAAATGGTGCACAGTTCCGTCGATAAATGTATCATAAAACACTATTTACCGGTTTAATGTAAATACATTAATGTTTAATACATTAAAATCGTAAATTGCTTTTTATGATACATTTATCGGCGGAACGGTGCGCCATTTTCAAAACGCTATTTATTGTTAATATACATTAGCTTGTCCTTTTCCTTTTTTTTTTCCTGTCCCAGGGATCCCTCCTTTACTTCCTAGTAAGTTTGCATAAGTCCCGCAGCCAGCCAATCCTCATGCGGGGACTGAAGCCACAAGGTGATTGGCTGGATGCAGGAGTACAGCAAACTAACTGAGGAAGTGAAGGAGCGATCGCTCGGACAAGGTAATGTATGTCTATGCACACATCCTCCCTCCACCTAATCCTACTCCCTCCACCCCCGCTGCCTAACACTAGTGTCTTGCAGCCTAACACTAGCCCCCCTGCATTTTTTAACAATTATAATGCTATTTAGCAATATAAGTGTAAATCACCTTGCATGCAACATTTTTTAACACTTATATATAATGTAAGTCAATGCGTCGCCATTTTTAAACCCTCGGCGCTGTGTGCCATTTTTGTTTTTCCTGTTCAAAATACCAACTTTTTTAAAATATATATCATGTCGTATAGCACCAGTATTTCTGTAATCAAAATACATTTATTGGATTAACAGAAAATACTATGCAGTGTACATCACAACAAACACAACAACATTAGGTGAATACATTTGGGCACCTCAACAGAGATATGAAATCAATACCTAGTCGAGGCTTCTTTTGCAAACAGATGCCTTCTATAGCCTCTGAAGAGTGTTTGGATTCTGAAAAGATGTATTTTTGACTATTCCATACAACATATCTCCAGTTCAGATAAATATGATGGGTGCCGAGCAAGGATAGTCTGATTTAAATCATCCTATAGATTTTCGATGATATTCAAGTCAAGTAACTGTGACGGCCATTCACAAACTGTATTTCTCCTTTTGCATGCTTGCCTTTGTAGATTTCCACTTGTGCTTTGGGTAATTGTCTTGTTGGAATATCCAACCCCTACAAAACTTTATGGCTGATGCATGAAAATTATTCTGCAGAATTTGTTTTTAATTGCTTTTATTTTATCAGACCCTCGACTTTAGCAAGGGCCATAGGCCCTGAACTAGCCACACAGCTTCACAACATCATGGAACCTCCACCAAATTTTACAGCAGATAGCAGGTGTTTTTCTTGGAATGCAATGTTCTTCCACCATGCAAAGTGCTTTTTATTATGACTAAATAACTATATTTTTGTCTCATCAGTCCAATGCACTTTGTTCCATAATGAACCTGGCTTGTCTAAATAAGCTTTTGCATACGACAAGTAACTCCGTTTATGGCACAAGTGCAGATAGGCATTCTTTCTCATCACCCTACCATACAGATATTCTTAGTGCATATTGTCTGAATTGTAGACAGATATACCACTGCTCCACACATACTGCTTTTGTATTTATCTTGGCCTGCCAGATCTGAGTTTAACAGCAATGGTGCTCCATTTTCTGATTACATTACTTACGTTGACACTGACAGTTTAAGCCTCTGAGATAGCTATGTGTAGCATTTCTCTAAACCATGATACAGCACAATCTTTGTTTTCAGTTCTTTGGGGCGTTCTTTTTAGGATCCCGTGTTGTCACGATTCAGAGGAGGGAGTGAAAAAAATGAATTGGCCACCTTACAAACCTTTTTTCATGAATGGGCACACCTGTCAAATCAAATCAAATCAAAATAGCTTTATTGGCATGACCAAAACTAATTTAGGCATTGCCAAAGAAAGGGGGGGACATAGAAGGAGGTGGGATAGGGGTGCAATGGCTAAGCAGTCCATGAATGTTTTTAGGTTTACAGTTCATTTAAGCTTCTTTCGGTTGTGGCATGGCATGCTGTGACACAATGTGCAGTGATTGTCTCTGTGGATTTCTCCTTTCCTAGTAGAATGTAGAATTTTCACTTGTGCTCTAATGTGTGAAAGTCTGGAAATAGTTTCATCAGTTTCATAAAGAAGGTTTCCCTGGTTGCAGTATATTTGGAGCAGCAGGAAGTGATCCTCATTCTGCTCACAGTGTTGGCATAGTCTATCCTCCCTGGGATTGTACGTCTGTCTGTATCTCCCAGGCTTTATTTCAAGGCTGTGGAAACTCAGGATTTGCCTCTCTTGAGAATGTTATGAGCCTATTCAATGTTAAATTTAAGTTCACTTTCTTGATCAATCACCCTTGATCAATCACCCAGAATGAAAATGTAAATCAGGTGTTGTGGCTCCTTTCACTTTTCATGACATAGTATACAGGAATCCATTCACCTCCTGTAGAGTACCCCAGCTGACAAGCATTCATGCAGTCCCCCAGCTGCTGCTTGGCACATCATCTCCTGCCAAATGTTTGAAGATTATCGTAAAGTTTGTTAAAAACCTATATAGCACATCAGTTCTACACAAGCATTTTTCTAATATAAAGGATATCTGTAACATTTCAGCAAATTACATCATGCAGGTACTTACTAGAATTACATTGTTAGTAATAAAATCTGTACACTTACAGTGTACTTTACTGTGTTTCTGGGAGTCAGTTTCTCTCCCCCACATTTCCTATTTACCTTTTCCAGCATTTTCATGTCTACTTTAGACCCTCTAGTGTCCACAGAGGAGAATACAAGTTCACCAGGCTACACCCACTCCCAGGAATGCATGTGTTGCCATAAAATAACAGCAGAGCTTATACTGTATGTATGAAGCTGTGTTTTATGCATGTCAGCGGCAACTGCAAGCAGTTCCTGGAATGAATGAAGGTGAAAATTAAACTTACATTTAATCGATAAAGCTGCTCAACACGACATGTTTCAGGGTTTCCCCCTTCCTCAGGTGTATAAGCACCCAACTGAACACAGCAAACTTATAACCTGTAGACAATAGACTCCACCCCATGGTCAGCTGACCTGCAAGGCTAGTTACAAACATATTAACCCCTAAGGGTAAGTCTAAGTTCTTTCTGGGCACTACACTCTAGGTGTCTACCCACAAAACACACCTAGTAACATGAGCATAAAGGTGCGTACACATGCATTATTGTAACAAACGACTGGTCCCCAGACCCTCTCGCCATGCGGTCGTTCTGCCAACAGTAGTAAGTGAGTACAGGCTATCGGTGGATCAGTTAAAAATAGTCTTATCAGTCTGCCGACAGCCTGTACTACTGTCAGCAGGATGACCACGCTGCAGGAGGGTCTGACGGACCCATCGTTTCTTACAATAGTGCGTGTGTACGCACCATAAAGTAAACATTTTGCAATCACAAAGATATGCATTACAATACATCAGTACATACAACTTATCACTACATTGCATAGACTCACTGCCCAAGGATGCGTTTTTGCTCCCTCTCTCCACCACCCACCATAGCATCAGAACCTAGAGGGGGGACACATGTTAGTAACAGAAAACATTTCATACTAAACATATCATTCAAAATGCAAGGTGTTCCTTCCTTTCTTCAGCCACCGTTCCCTAGTCTTTCACCAAGCTGCAGCCCACAGTCACTTTCACAGTCCACAGTCACACTGCCTCAGCTGATGCTCACTCTGACACAGGACTGGCTATAATTCTGCATTTAAATTTCCTGCCCATCACTGGCCATTCACAAAACTAATAAGAAAAAAAATCATTTTGTTTGACATAAGATTCTGCTGATATTACAGCCTTCTCTAGCCCCCCACCCCTTGCTGCAGATAATATGTAAATAAGCAAGACTGTGTTCTTTCAGTAACACTCGCAATAAATAATATTTTATGTATTGTCATGCAATTCCAGACATTTTTCTCCATTTCCTTTTCATTGACCTATTTTCCTAACAACTGTGCTGGGTCAGGTTAGGTGCAAAGTGATATTAAAATTCTAGGAAACAATTTTTTTTTTGCCTTCCGCGCATGAAAATAAAAAAAATCAAACTATTTAGATTAGGTGGCTACCCATCTATTTCAGAAATGCAAATCCATACTGAACTGTTTTGTGTAGCATATTTCAATAGCTTCATCATATACCGTATATATTTGGTATTATTTACTAACCATGATCATCAGACCTAGGTGTATTAAGAAATGCATAATGTTAGAATGAACAAGCTCCAGGAACTTTTTGTTATTGGTAGTAGCAAGATAACCTTGTACTGAAATGTAAAAGAATGTTTTATGTGCCCTGGTCTAATACCTTGAACTTAAGCTAAAATGTTCATGACAAGATGAAACTTTTATGTGATGGCCTGAGAAGAATATAACAGAAAAAAATGAAAAACAGAGTTGAGAATTTTGATATAAAAAAACTTTTCAGAATATCTAAACTTTAGAAAAGAAACATTACTCCATTCTACTTGGGGAAAGCATTCCTGCCCATCCCTGCACCTTTGCACGCGTACACACACACACACACCTCTGACCTCCTGTATCCCATGCAGAATGGTAAAACTTTGGCATTGGAAAGCTCTACCTCCTAAGTATTACCAACACATATAGTCAATATGTTTGGGATTGGGAGGTTTCTGCCCGCTCTCACTGCTGACATCCGCCTTGACCTTTTGTTTGATGGCATTTTTCTGACTATCAATTTTTGTTTATATCCATCTTTGCTAAAATTGGTGATCTGTTTCTATGTAGTTTCATGAGTTTTGGTTTCACCCACATAGTATGGGTTAATGTTCGCTGTGTGCCACAGTTTGTAGTGGTTTTGCTGGGTTTACACTTAGTGCATCTCTGGCCGTGTTGCTGGATTCTGCACGGGTGTTGTCCGTCATCCCACTTCTTTTTAGTGGACTTATGCTTATCTGAAATGGGTATTTATGATTGTTTCTGATTGGTAAATCTGGTAAATTCTGATAAATGCTGGTCATCCTTGTTAAAGTCTCAAAAAAAAGGGGGGGGGGGCGTTACAGGAAGAAGGCAGTGGCCTCTAACACTTTATATGGTGTGTAACAACTCCAGAGACGAAAGGGCATTTCTCTGTGGGGTTACCTTTTCCTGATAAGCTGCTAGAAGGCAGTGAAAAATGTCGAATAGATATTTCAAATGGTATAAGGCAGGGTTGTCCCTTCTCCCCTCTATTGTTTGCTCTCTCTATTGAGCCTCTGGCATCTAGGATAAGAGACAACCCTGATATATCAGGTTTTAGAATTGGCAGAACACCGTATCACGGGGGCGTGGCCTGCAGCCGGAGGAAGACGGACGCCAGATAGAAGAGCTCCTACCTAAGCCTGTCTAAAGCGTCTGCTAGCATGCCACAAACAGAGCAACTGTTGTCCCAGGAGCAAGAGGACATGTCCCCGGACACGGACCCCTCCAAGAAAAGGAAGAAGAAGCCACAGAAGCTGCAAAAACTGACTGACTTCTTCCCCCCGGCCTCAGAGCAGCGCGGCCAAGATGGCGCCGGAGGCCAGGGACCTAGTGCGCAACAATCCGCCGACATAGCGGACCCACCTCAGCACGGAGAAACAGAGATCTCGTCCCCAGAGAATACATCGCCCTTCCAAAGCCCAGCTAAGTCGCGGCCACGGAGAGATAACAGCAGCAGCAGGGAGGATGCGGAGGGACTCACCCACCAGTCGCAGCCACAACGCGGTAAAAGTCTCCCAGCCTTTCCCATGGAGGCCTTCCCAGCCTCTGAGCAAGCGGCCCCACAAGCATATATAAAGGACATTCTCCTTACTTTTAAAACCTCCCTCATGTCTGATATATGATATCTGACCTAACTAAAGATCTTCACCAAGAGATCTCAGCCTTAGGAGACAGAGTACACAGATCAGAAACCAGGCTGGCAGAGCTTACTAGAGAACATAATAATATGATTGAGGTGGCAGAAGAGCACACCTCGGAAATTGATGGGCTAAAACTGAAATCGGCAGATCTCGAGGACCGTAGCAGGAGAAACAATCTGAAGTTTAGAGGGATCCCAGAGCAAGTATCTTTAAATGAGCTCAAACCCTTTTTGAAAAAGCTGGTTAAAGCGATCCTGCCCTCAGTGTCAGACATAGAACTTACAATAGACAGAGCCCACCGCCTCCCTAAGCCAGCTCACTTGCCGGACTCGGTCTCTCGCGACGTTATCGCCAGATTTCTTTTCTATGAAGTCAAAGAGGAACTTACCAACGCAGTTCGGAAAGCTGGAGCCTTACCAGACCCATATACTTACATTCAGATCTACAACGATCTCTCTCCTTTTACATTAAAGCTAAGAAGAGACCTTCTCCCCTTTACAAAAGCATTACAGGCAATGCAGATCCAATACAAATGGGGGTTCCCTACAAAACTCCTATTCTCTTACCGCAACAGGCAGTACTCTGTGACATCCACTGAATATGGATTCAAGCTATTCAAGCAATTACAGATAAACATCCCAGAAGGGGCATCCAGACCGTACCCACCGTCCTCTTCTAAGCTGGCCCTGGAGTGGCGTTCGCAGAACAAACGTTGACAGGCTGATTATAGGCCAGTGACACCTCCTCCCTTATGGCCAACAGTTCAGTTCTTAGGCTATACCTCACTGTTATAGCAAGTTTGATAACTTGTCCCCCACCTATCTACATGTGGCTATTAGAACTCTCCCACATGTTAGGCTCAATGAGAAGCCTAAAAGTTTATACTGTATGCTGGTTATGTTTAAATAAGTGTGTTGTAAAGTTTAATAAGGTTAATATGTTGTCGATATTATTGAAATGTTTTGAGTTCACCAGGAACTTACAAAAACACATCTCTCAGCTTTACGCAGTTTGGGTACTAAATAAGTCTATTTCAGTTAAAGCAGATTACTATTCACTATGCCTTTAAAATTTACTTCTCTAAATGTGAGAGGCCTAAATGCAGCTATCAAAAGACATTGGTTCTGGAAAGAAATCAAGACTCACTCTCCCCACATAATTTTCGCCCAAGAGACGCATTAATTAGAGAACATATGATTAGCTTGTGTGCTAATCATATGTTCCCTACTATTATCCATAGCACTTTCTCAAAAAAAAAAAAGAGGAGTTTTGATCGCTTTTCATAAGGACCTGAAAATCTCCACCTCTAAAATAATCTCAGATCCCATGGGCAGATTTATTATATTTATTGGACAAATCAATGACCAATCCTTCACGCTAGTTAATTTATATAGTCCCAATTCCGGTCAGAAAGCTTTCCTGCAGAAGCTCTGCGATAAAATCAAAAAAGGAAAACAGGGTAGAGTCTTAGTAGGAGGTGATTTCAATGCAATAGTATCGCAGGCGGATTCTACGAGTAAAAGAAACACCCCTTTAATATCAATCGATAAACAAATTAAATGGAATGGTCTGTTCGATCCCTGGAGAATTTTTCACGGTAATGAGAAGGACTACTCCTATTTCTCTACAGTCCACAAAACCCACTCCCGAATTGACATATTCCTAACTGACAGAGTACTTCTGCAGGATGTAGTTGATACCTCAATTGGGACAAAATCTCTTTCTGACCATGCCCCTGTCCATATTTCTATTAAAGAGGGACCCCTCCCTAAGAAACCAGCCTTTTGGAGGCTAAATAACTCCCTTTTGTTAGATGAGGGATTTGTATCTGAATTGAGGAGAGATTTACAAGAATTCTTCACTATAAACACGGATCAAGAGGTTAGTCTGGCATCGGTGTGGGCTTCTCATAAAGCCTTTATTAGAGGCAGCCTCATTAAACAGGGATCTAGAATAAAAAAAAAAAGATCTCTAGAATATAACAACCTGTTAGCGCAAATGAATATAAAAGAAAATCTGATTAAACAAAAATTTTCTCACTCCTTAGAAAAAGAAATCTTTTCACTAAGGGAACAAATCAGATCCCACATACAATCTAACTACGACTTTATGTTACAAAAAGCTAACTTAAACTTCTATTCACAGGGGAACAAACCCAGTAAACTACTTGCTAGAGCTCTACAGCACAAGAGAACCAAAGCTATGATCCATCAGATGACCCATCCTTTAACTAAAACTAAGGTAACAAACCCTAAAGATATAGCAGAGCTTTTTAGCGAATACTACGCAAATCTTTACAATATAAAACGAGATCCCGATGCAATCCAACCTTCCCCACAAATTATAAACAGCTTCCTAGATTCCATTAAGCTCCCTCAAGTATCCTCTGATCAACTAAGCTACTTGAACAGCCCTATATCAGAAGGAGAAATCAGGAAGTGCATTAATCAGCTAAAATTGAACAAAGCCCCAGGCCCGGACGGCTTTACAAACGAATATCTTAGGACAATGATAGACCTAGTAGTTCCCCAGCTAACCCACCTCTTTAATGCATTCGCGAAAGGACTCCCAATCCCAAAAGAGTTTTTGGAAGCGACTATTACAGTCATCCCCAAACCAGCGAAGGACCACACCGACCCAGCAAATTTCAGACCCATATCTCTCCTCAATGCAGATATTAAGCTATATGCTAAGCTCTTAGCAAACCGATTGAAAGGAATAACCCCAGATCTTTTAAACTACGATCAGGTCGGTTTCACTAGGGGAAGACAGGCCAATGATGGCACCCGGAGGATGATTGGCCTCCTCAGGCATGTGGAGCTCTGTCGGACGCCTTCTCTGCTCCTTACTTTGGACGCTGAGAAGGCGTTCGACAGGGTACACTGGCAATTTCTCAGATCTACTCTCTTAAAATTTGGATTTCAAGGCCCAATACTTACTGCTATTATGGCCCTTTATTCCCTTCCATCGGCCAGGGTCAATGCAGCAGGTTTCCAATCTAGCCTGTTTGACATATCAAATGGGACCAGACAGGGATGCCCTCTGTCCCCTCTCATTTTTGTCTTAATAATGGAAACTATTGCACAAAAAATCAGATCAAACAAAAATATTAAAGGAATTCAAATCGGGCACGCCCAACATATTATTAGTCTATTCGCGGATGACGTTGCACTGATCCTGGCCGACCCCCTTAAGTCTTTAGAACTAGTAATGGAGGACCTAACTTCCTTCTCAAAAGCCTCGTACTATAAACTTAATCATCATAAATCAGTAGCACTAGGATTAAATATCCCTCCTTGGATGAAAACAGAAATTGGGAAAAAATATAAATTCACATGGGCAGATAACGAAGTATCTTATCTAGGGATCAAACTAACAGCTAAATCAGACAACCTATTTGCTAGCAACTACATTCCCCTACTAAATTCAATCAAACAGGACTGTAAAGAGCTAGCTAAGACTTGGCTCTCGTGGTCAGGCCGCATTGCAGCCTTTAAAATGTTCATTTTACCTAAAATTTTATATATCTTTAGAACAGTAAACATCCCACTTCGTAAATCTTTCCTATCTGATCTGAGGAAAAGCGTAAACCACTTTGTATGGATGGGAAAGAGAGTGAGAGTCCCCTTTAATACAATGACACTTCCTAAAAAATCAGGAGGCATGGGAATGCCATCAATGGAAACGTATTATTACTCTACTCTACTAGATATGGTCAAGAACTGGTGGGTAGCCCCTACTAGCAAACCATGGGGGGACATGGAACAGGCCCTACTAGATAAACCTTTGAGACAGGTCCTAGAAGCAGTCCTATTAGGAGCAAAGACTCCGTACTCTCCATACCCAACTATTCAGGCACTTCTATTAGCGTGGGAACACTTTGTTAAATTCCCACCCAAATCCTATCTTACACACAGCCCTAACATATCTCTGTCCGCCCTTACCATCTTCAGCCCACATTTAAATCTTACCCCATGGGCTAAGGCCAATATCAACTCATTAAACCAAATCTTCCTAAGCTCTAGGCTTAAATCCTTCAAGGAGCTAGTTAAAGAATTCCAGCTTCCACAGTCCCAACTCTATACCTTTCACAGAATCTTTAGCATAATCAAAACTAATAAGATTAACATCCCCCAGCTACCAAGTCAATTATTAACTTCCCTGAATAACAAAGGACCCACTGAGGCGGCAGGAGGCATATCTACATGGTACGAGACCATCTTAGCAGGAAAGGATACAGCATTAAGAAGATTTGCACTAGCTTGGTCAAACGACCTACAAACAAACATAGCGGAGCAACAACTTCGCAAATCTACTATTAAAATACTCACATTTTCAAAGAACAACTCACACTGGGAACTATCCCGTAAAATTTTATTTAGGTGGTACCTAACCCCTAGAAAAATGTCCCTGTTCGCAGCAGATAACTCCCCGCTATGCTGGCACTGCAAGGCCTCGATAGGGACATTACTCCATATGCTATGGGAATATCCCATTATCGCGCGCTTCTGGAACCAAGTGGAATGCTTAATTAAGAACTTCTTCCAGCCCAATATGTGTTTAACACCTAAATTAGCTTTATTAATGGTAGGGGTGGAGGAGCTGCCTCTAAACATCCAGCCCCAGATTATACATACCCTGTTATCGGCACTATCACTAATAGCCACCAATTGGAAATCAGCCGACTCTCTGTCGATAAGACAACTAAGGTCCCAAGTGTTTTCGAACCTCGACATGGAACACAAAATTAGAATAAGAACTTCAGGAGATCATAAGGCCTTCTCTCTACCTGGTACCTGGCTAGATTAACCCATTTAGATACCCCGTATATATCCTATAATCCCTGGGTGTACTCTACTACTTAACAGAGTTAATTTCATTATTTAGCTCTCACTTGTTTTTCTCTTTTCTTTATTTTCTTTTTTTTTAGTGATTTCTAGTTAGAAGGTTTATAGATGAAACATGAACACGGTACAATGTCAGTTGAATCCTCTCTTCTTCTCCAGCTTTAAAACAGCTAGGTCATAAATCCGCACTCTAGAACCACTATATGTTAATATGCAAGTATCTAGGGCAAAACTAGGCCCACTGGATAGATACATTTTGGAAAGGTCTAAGTTCCTGGTAGGTACCTAATATAGGTTATGTGAAAACTACCAGTATGAGACCAACACACTAGGAGTGCCCCCTGCACTAGCTTACCTTTAAGTTCAAAGGAATAAGATAATGTACCTATGTAAAAGACTTGTATGACTATTAGTATTGAGTAGATTCCCTACCACCATGCTCTGTATGTTTGCATTTATGGTTTTGTATCACACATCAATAAAAATTTATGATGAAAAAAAAGAATTGGCAGATCAGAATTTAAAATCTCATTGTTTGCAGACGATGTCCTACTATCTCTTACTAATCCCCTCATATCTCTACCCAATTTACATGCAGAACTCTCCAGGTACGGGTCAGTGTCAGGATATAAGGTAAATGATAGTAAATCAGAAATCCTTCCCTTCCATTTACCTACAACTATAATAAATTCTCTGAAATCGTGTTTTTCTTATAAATGGCAAACCAATATGCTAAAGTACCTGGGTATACAGATCCCTAGCAGCACCTCCCAGCTGACACATTATAATCTTACCCCTATTATTTCTAGGATAATATGTGACCTACGGAATTGGCAGAACTATCATATTTCATGGTTTGGTCGTATGGTCGCCTTTAAAATGAACTCTCTCCCCAAGCTGAATTATGTATTTTTGGCTATACCATTCTGGATACCCAGGTCCTTTTTTATCCCTATACAACGAGCTATGTTTCATTTTATATGGCACGGCCACTCCCCCGGCATTGCTAGGTCAGTATTAACTCTTCAGAGGCATGCTGGGGGATTGTCAGTCCCAAATGTATATAATTATTATATTGCTGGTCAGGTTAGGCAGATGTTGGCTTGGGATGAGAGGGGTCCACATGCAAGATGGGCACAAATTGAATTTCACTTAACCTCCTTGGCGGTCTGATTCTTTCCAGATTTTAGGGTCTAAAAGCGGTGCAATTTTTTTTCACTCTTTCAGACCCTAAAACCTGAAAAAAAATCATTCTGGCAGGGAGATGTGCAGCAAAATAAAAAAAAAATGTACCTTCCTGGGCTCCTGTGCTGCAGTTTTCTCTTTGCCCACAAGATGGCGCTAATATACATATAAACGAACTTCTCTATATTTCTCTAATTAGGGAAGTTCGATTTCAATATTAGCCCCGCCCCCGATGACGTCACGCTGCCACCACCGCTCTGCTGCCACCACCACGGCTCCGCTGCTAACTGGCTGCCAGGTACCCGGAAGAATAGCGGGGACATGGGGGATCCCGGCGGCCAGGGAAAGACCCCACACTGCTGGGGAGAGAAGCTGGAGTCCCGCTGCGCAGCGAGATCGCGTGCGGGACTCCACAACTACAAGTAAAGCTCTGCAATGCCTACCCCGACCTGAGCTCGGGATCACCACTAATAGCTTATTTTTTCTACCCCAAGCTCAGGTCGGGAAAACCAGCAAGGAGGTTAACTCAACCCTATCATCCTAGTGCCCTACTTCCGGAGATGGAAGGAAAAGTCAAAAAACATGAAAACTACAGTATATTATCCTCAATCTCCTCTAATCTACGGTTATGGCGCTCTCTTAAAAGAAATTTAACTATGTTTAATTCATCCTCCAGTTGTATCCCTATTTTTGGAAACCCTGTATCTTCTTTAGGCCTAAATACCTCAAACTTCCCCATTTGGCATTCTAAAGGAATCAGATTTATCAGAGACCTGGTTGATCAACTAACTGGAAAACTTTATTCTTTTGATACATTAAAGGAGCGTATTGGGCTTCAGGACATTCACTACCTGCAATTCCTACAAATCAGACACTTCATAGGCTCCATATCACCTTCCCTGGAATTTCAAAGGAAAAATGATTTCGAAGCAATATGGGACGGGGGCCCCATACAAAAGGGCCTTATCTCTTCACTGTACACCTGGTTGAACGACCCAGTTAGATATAACCCAGACTACAACCACAAATATATGCGCTACTGGGACCTAGAACTGCAAACCACCACTTCTTTGGAATCCTGGTCCAAAATCTGGCAAAATACAGCAAAAACATCTATATGTGTTTACACTAAAGAGAACATTTACAAAATTATGATGATGTGGTACAAGACCCCTGAGCGGCTTCATAAATGGAATCCAACAATCTCCTCAGACTGTTGGAGAAACTGTGGCAATACTGGATCGCTCTATCATATGATGTGGAGTTGTCCAAAAATACAATCTTACTGGACGGATGTCCTAGCTTTCATCAAAAGATATACGGACATAGAAATCCCACCTGATCCATGGATATGTCTCCTAGCTAAGCCTATGCCTAAAATGAAAAGCTCATCGCTAACACTAATCAACCATTTTCTATCAGCAGCTCGCTGTCTGATTTCTAAACATTGGAAAGACTCCAATCCTCCTACCACAGTGGAACTCCATAACAGATTAAAATATATCTATAACATAGAACATTTGACAGCTAGACTCCAGGATAACTTGCATATTTTTGAAAAAATTTGGGGCTCAATTTTTCTGTAACATATCAGTCTTGATGTACTTTTAATATTTACATAAGGACCTCCTCCATGGCTGTCAACCCTTCACCACTTCTTTCTCTTCTCCTATTCTCTCCTCTTACTACGTTTCCCTTCTTATCTACTCTTACTTTTCTTCTCTCTCACACAATTAAGGTTCTTAAAGTGGTTTTTATTTTTACCTCTGTCAGAGCCTGGGTGTGAGTTGGCACTATGTGCCCAAACAGGCCTGACAGACTGTTCCCTAAGAACCATTTGGATAATGTTGTGTTTAGCATGTAAAGTCTTAAATACACAGCCTATCACATGGGAAAACCATATATATTGATTGTTTCCAAGATAACCTACCATGTGTATTTTTGGTCACTATTGTGAATTGTTTATGTGAGCTAGTTACATGTTTGTACGCATGGGGCCATATGCAATTCTCTTTTTCACCTGAGTTTTCTCCTAGGAGATTATTTTTCATCTTTGATTTTAAATAACTTTGCAGTACTTTTCAACTAAAAAAGTACCAAAAAGTTTCTTAAAAAGTACTATCAAAATTATTTTGAGCATGTTCTTGCCTTCTGGGGGCTTAAAAGTCATTTTATTGACAAGTTTAAAAATATCACCTAGGAGAAAACTCAGGTGAAAAAGTGAATTGCATATGGCCCATAGACTCTGTTCTATTTTACAACTATTTTAGCCTATGGACGTGTTTCTGCATAATTTACTTCAATAAAAATTTAAATAAAAAAAAGAAAAAAGAAAAATGTCGAATAGAGGTACCTCCCACACCCTGGAGTCGGCCAGGCACCGTAATCGGGCCAAGCCAAGCCTCGCTGCTGACTGGAACTTTCATCTACATCATCTACCTTCATGGTGGTAACTGTGTGCATTCACCTGTGGTTTATGACTGGTGTGTACAATATGCCTGGACTGCTACTGAAGGCCTCATGTGCATTATGTTTATGCATGCTTGCCTGCACGGTGTACATGAGTGGTCTGGCTTGACACCTTATTGCATCTCTTGCTCCATGCTGCTATCTGCCATTAATTTAAGTTGTGATCAGTGTTTGTTTGGATCTGTGACTGGGATCTGCAATATCAACTGGCATCATCTATCTGTTATTTGAGTGATTGCGTGGCTACATTTGTCAATACATGGAGGACTATTCTGTGATTGAGTGTGGTCTCCAGTATATGTAGCCTTTCAAGCCTGTGTAACATCTATGCCCATTTGCATTTACTTTCAAGGATCACAAGCAGCTAATTTACATATGCACATTGCATGGACTTGCCTGCATAAGCAGTGTTGGTTAATATTCAGCGTGGACTGCAGCCACAATGTACTTGCTTTTTCTCCTGTGGTGTGGTTCAATTCCCTATTTTGCCCCATGGCGTACATTTTAGGGATTTTGGATAGATTTGTATTGATTAATGCATTTTAAATGTTTATGAATAAATTTTTATTTTTCTATATAACTCCATGTACTCAAGAGCCAATAATTTTCTTATTGTTCTGTGGTCTATTTGTTGGCATGATGCATGTTGGTATCTTTCTGAGTTTTGGGAGTTCATTTTTTTTAAATGTATAGCTGGCATTAAGCCCATTTATTCACCGCCTTCATTAAGCTATTGTAATATATATATATGTATATGTCTGCAAAAAGGAGACCACAGATGTATGCCCCCGTTCCACATACAGGGTCGGACTGGGACACTTAGGGCCCACCTGAGAATTTTCCGCCTGGGGCCCACTCGTCCCCATAATTACCTTAGATACCAGAGTACATAGATACCTATGTACTCTGCAAAGTACTGCTGCAGATGTAAGTGGTACATAATAATAACATGGTAGACAGTAGATTATTGTAGGGATTAGTTTGTGAACTCCTCTGAGTATAGTCAATAGACAAAATGAAAAGTGCCATCACTCAACAGGTATGAAAAATTAGAAAACCTTTATTGGTGGATATAAACACACACGGGGACCTATTAAAACCAATTAAAAGCTCCGGAGCAAACCCAATCCAGACATGCCGCAGTCACACTAACACACCAACCACACAGGGGTACCGGTACCACAACCTATATAACTGCCCTGCGGGAAGGGAATGGCTAAGCGGATATGTCGGCCGTCTGCAGAGTGTTCAATGCTGGCTGGGGTAAAAAGTCAATCTGGCTATCAGAATAAAGACAATGGGTGCGTGGGATATCTTCACCCGCATAGCGGGACTCACCACTCTTCCTCCAATTGCCGTCCTTTTATCGCTGCTGTGCGCACAGAAGACACCGTGAATTTTCCGCTGGGTCCTCGATCCGGATGGAGAGGTTCCCGGCTCCACATATCCAAGGTTTAGGCCAGCAAAGCCGTATTGAAAACCAGTTTCAGCAAACACTCCGGGAGACTCCGGAACACACGTGCGGGTTGGAGCCCCGCCCACCTACGCGTTGCGCCCGCCTTCTACGGGCTTCAACTGGGTGTAGCTGGTTCCGTAAAAACACTTCCCTTATAGTTGCGTATCAGCATGGTCCTTCCTCCTTCTAACCATCACTTCCTCTTCCGTCTGTAAGACACAGCATCCCACAATTTGTATATGTACAACACAGTGTGCACAAGGATGATAGAGACGTAGACTTCTCATTTCTGCGTAGGCAAGGTAGGAGCTAAAACATCCCTCCATATTTCATCATGAAATCTGACAAGATGGCACACAACATCTCATAAGTGTCCATCATCTGATTCCAAAACACGGATCTCAGAGGAACGGTGCAAAGTCCAATTCATTGTTCAGGCCAGCAGGTTCAAGAGCATTTAGCAAATATATCCAGCGGCTTTCTTTTTGCAAGAGGATCTTCTCTCTATCTCCTCCCCTTCCCTTATCGGGCAGTTTATAAATGCCCCTAAATCTAAGGCCAGTAGGATCGCTTTTATGTGCCGCCCCAAAATGCTCTGCCACTGTACTTCTGTATTCTCCATTTATCTGCTTTCCGCATCTAATGTCACTTAGATGTTGTCCAATGCGTTTCTTTAGCGCCTTTGTAGTCATACCGACATATATCTTTTTGCATGGGCACGTAAGCTGATATACTACCCATTCAGACCTACAATTTATAAAGCTCCTAATCTCCCATTCCCTATCCCCTGCTGAATTCAAGAAGGTTTTTGTCACATCCACATGCACACACACTGAACATCCCCCACACTTGAACATTCCATTGGGGACCCTGCCTCCTAGCCAGGTGTTGGTGACTTTAGCTGTCACCTGGGAATGAACCAGATTATCACGTAGGTTTGGTGCCCTGCGGGCCACCATCAAAGGTCTCTCACCCACTATTTTTGACACATCAGGGTCACCGCCTTCATTAAGCTATTGTAATATATATATATGTATATGTCTGCAAAAAGGAGACCACAGATGTATGCCCCCGTTCCACATACAGGGTCGGACTGGGACACTTAGGGCCCACCTGAGAATTTTCCGCCTGGGGCCCACTCGTCCCCATAATTACCTTAGATACCAGAGTACATAGATACCTATGTACTCTGCAAAGTACTGCTGCAGATGTAAGTGGTACATAATAATAACATGGTAGACAGTAGATTATTGTAGGGATTAGTTTGTGAACTCCTCTGAGTATAGTCAGTGACATGACTATGCAGGGGCAGTTCCAGGAATTTTGTTTTAGTGAGGGTAGTTTACAGGTGCTGCAGCTACTAGTTGGGGGAGCTGGTTAGCAAAAAAAAAAAAAAAAAAAGAGTGTGGTCGTGCACTACAAAATGGACATAGTCATGATGGGTCATGGAAATGGCTAAATGTACATAAAATAAACCGTGGTGTTATTTAAAGACAGTTCGCCTTTCCAGAAAAACTTTGGATGAAGCCCCCTCTCTCCTTTAGTAAGAAGTACTGCCTTGGTTAGCATACATATGGCAGGGATTAGATTAGTGCTGCAGAAGAGGTCAGTGCTATATAAATGCATAATAAATACATGATAAGAATATAATATAAAATAGAATATAGTAGTACATGAGACCATGACTATGGTAGGATTAAATTGTGAGCTCCTCTGAGGATAGTCAGTGACATGACTATGTATTCTGTAAAGTGCTGCAGAAGATATCAGTGCTATATACATACATAATAATAATATGGTAGGACAATAGACTGACTATGGTAGGATTAGATTATCAGCTCCTCTGAGGACAGTCAGTGACATGACTATGTGATCTGTAAAGTGCTGCAGAAGATGTTACATAGGAATATATAAATACATAAAAATAATATGGTAGGATATTAGACTATGACAATGGTAGGATTAGATTGTAAACTCCTCTGAGGACATGATTATGTCCTCTGTAAAGTGCTGCAGATGTGAGTGCTATATTAATACATAATAATAATATTTAATAAGGTAGGACATTAGACTATGACAGTGACATGATCATGTACTCTGTTAAGTGTGACAGAAGATGTCAGTGCTATATCTCTACATATAATTTCCAAGTGTCCGTCTGTCAGAATTCTAGCGGTTTTATTTATGCAGGAAAATATGTCATCTGTATAGGTTTTAAATTTTAATGTTCTATGCAAAATTTCATGGTAAACTGTAAAGTTGGGTTACTTCTTTAATATATTGCTATGTGACATCTAAGCATATTCCAGGCTGTGAGGCCTATACGATTATTCTAGTTACAAAAAGCCAGAGCATTATTGTTTATGTTAGTGCGTGGCCTTGACATTTAAAGAGGCTTCTGTGTGAAGACAGAGAAGCAAGTTAAACTCACATTACTTCAGTAATTATATATGCACATTTTCTTAATTCTTACACATAGATATTATTAATCTAAATATTAATAATCAATACAGTCCTTCTAAAGAAAGAAATAGTTATTGTTAAACCCTAAAGAAAATAATGTATTACTTTGAATTACATGTAAGCTGTATTCTACCCGTGAAAGATGAGACAGTAAGACATTCTCGTGAGATTGTTATGATTCTGGAAGGTTGTTGACGTGCTCTAGTCACAGCTAGCTGATAACACATGATGTTTTGGGAACAAGCTTTCTACACAATATAAACAATAGAAGGTGTTTTCCCAATTAGTTAAAGATGATTCAATAATGCCACCTGGTGGTTTCATAGTCTTATAATTATTATTAATAGATTGTTATATATGATGAGATAGCGACATCTGCTGGTTAAACATATATTTATTTTATAAGAAAGACAAATATATAGAAAATGATTTTATATTATTAAGATTTAATATGCAATTATATCTTATATGATTAATTGTTTTAAGAAGAATTATATAATAAGTGTAACGAATGTGGAACTTTCTTCGTGATCAGCGCACAACGCGTGCCCTGACACGGCGGAAACCCTCCACAAGCGTGTAATTGCAGGCACCCAGCAAAAGGTGCTACGCACCTATAGAGGGAAATTCCTGTTGGCAGATGGCGCTGGGGAGTGCAGAGGAACCAATCCTCTGTACCTCCACAAATGCCAGACAGGAACTGTACGAAGCGCAGAATGCAATCGAGAGAGAGGAGATTGCGAATGAGAACGAGCAAAGGGACAGGTTGTATGTGTGTGCGCCAATCCAGTCGCCACCCCGCAACCGCGCACACACTACAGCAGATATGAAATAGGAACGCGATCGCGAGAGGTGCGATCGCCAGACGTGACACAAGGCAGATCAGAACAGAATACGAGGGTAGCAAAGGCACAGCAAATAATACAATGAGAAGATGCGGAAAATAACAAACGCTAGCTAACCGCGAACACCGCACTCATTCGCAACAGTGCACGCGGTTATGCGCGGTCTCCACGTGATAAGCACAATAGAGACAATCACGCCTAACTAACCATCGACAGACAAACATGAAACAGAGGACGCGAACGCTTGCTTAACGGTTACCTCACCGAGCCTCCAGCAAGCGGTCGTAGCAGACAAGACAGACACACGAAAACAGGGACAAGCGAGAGATAGGATCCACAGCACTAGCGAAAAGTGGCTAGCGTGATCCAGGTACAGAGTAGCAGAACAGAAGGATCCACAGCGCTAGCGGAAAGTGGCTAGCGCGATCCCAGGAGACAAAACAGAAGGATCCACAGCGCTAGCGAAAAGTTGCTAGCGCGATCCAGAGAGGCAGAACAGAAGAGATAGCTGGTAGCAACCACTGCACCAGCTATGCTCCAAGAACAGAGATCAGAACGACTTCCTATCGACCACCGCTGGGACAGGACAATCGCAACAGACAAACAAAACAGATAAACAATCCTAACTGCACTAGGGAAATCTGCCTAGCACAGTTTCCAGGAATTACTCTAAGCTGATCTTCAAACAAAGAGCATGGCTGACACTCTCCAGAGTGTTTCACAGGAAGACTCCTTATGAATAGCAAAGCATTGTGGGAAACACATAGTACTTATAGTACACGCCTCCAATGAATGTGGCCAGGCAATTTGCATGACAACGTATGCAAATTCCTCAGCAAGCACAAGCTGCAAAACTGACAGAAGCTCTTCTTTCCAGAGTCCTGCAGCTTGCAAACCTACACAATGGTCAAAAAGCTGCCTACCTGCACAGGCAGCTGAGCAAATCATCACAATAAGTTTTATATTTAAATACGGTAAGTATATTAGAAGCCCTGTATGCTTCAATAAGCCTTAAATTGCTGAAGGCTCTTACAGGTCTGTGTATAGGGTCAACCTAACCTGGGAAAGTACAGACACATTCCAAAAACTAATTAGCAGAGAACACTTTATCAGAAATGCGTCATGAATGACATTGTTTAGTCTCAATGTCTGGGGCAGCCAGCAGAAAAGATGGCTGGTGACGTCCATTTTTAATTAACTGTGTCAGAAATGACCTGATTAGAAATGTATAAACAATAATATTGTGATTTAGGTATTCAAAACATAGATAGCGTTTGACGCACGGAAACTTTAGCCAATCAGAACCTGGGATTCAGGGAAAGTCCAGATTAGGCAGCCATATTGCCTTCAACCCCTATAAAAGTAGAAGCTGAAAGCTCATAGTTTGCAGAAGCCCAACAATCTCCTGAGAAGACACATGAGGCAGAAGCTACCTTCCCACAAGTGGTTCTAGATGCTAAAGAGATGACAGAGAAGGGGTAATATGCTTAATATTCTGGTGATTTACTTTATTAATTTTTCAGCATTAAGTTTTGTTAAGATGTTAGCAAGACGTTTTTTAGAAGCTATTTTTTTATGTTATTTCTTTAAGAAGATTACTACAAGTTTTACACAGCTACTATATACACAGCTATTGATACAGATGAGACTACTTTTGATCATATTCTACATAACACAACTGTTATATTCTTTTTTGAATGTACTTAGAAGATTGATGATCGCTTGGCTATAAAGCCTTGATGAGATGGAATACTGTTATAAGGAAACACTACTTGGAACTGTTCATATTTTGTATATATGCTGTATGATAAGCAAATACAATTTTTTGTATAAAATTATATACTGAGTGCTCAGATTCATTTCAAGGTATACCGTCAATCTATAATTACTGCTATAGAGGGTTCAGACCCCACTATGCCGGATTTATATGATAGCAACGCTTTAAGGGCTGGTCCTTTACTGAGTTAGCAATCATGAAAAAGGCAAAAACCGCTCAGGTTTTTGACAGTTGGCGCCCAACAGTTCATGGTTATCTTGATTGTTATCTTGAAAAATACTTTCTATGGTGGAAGTATAGATCATCGTTTTCTATCGCGATAAGTGAATAAAAAAGTACTTATATACTCAAATATAGAGTTGGATATGCATATGAAGCATCCAAAAATCTGAAGCAAAGAAGGAAGATATTCTTATGCTTTAAAGTCTCACAGAGAGAATTACTAATGAGCACACTCAGTTTATAGTCTATGAAAAGACTTAGAAGAGAAAATAAATACTTTGGCCTATTGAACCTGAGAAAAGGAATAGCGCTACATGTATTTTATATCTGAAAAAATTAATCAGATTATATTGAAGCAGCATACTGAAAAAGAGTACATTAATATACATTATGAAAATGTCTACCTTAGATGTGCAGAAATTTTTTTTTGAGACAAGCTCAGTGAAAAAGAAAAGTGAGAGAGCAGTTTTTGTCAAACAAAGAACATTTTTTTTTTATAAATGAAGAAGTTCTACTATCAAGAGAATTAACATTGGTTTTTTTATACTAGAGAATTGAACAGACTTTGTGATGAAAGCAAAAGCTCCTATGAATAACTTTTTTGAAAGAAAAGGAAAAATCCTGTTTTAAAGATGTATGGCTCTTTAAAAGTAGAAGACTGCATAGTTACGTAGTTACATAGTTATTTTGGTTGAAAAAAGACATTCGTCCATCGAGTTCAACCAGTATAAAGTACAACACCAGCCTGCTCCCTCACATATCCCTGTTGATCCAAAGGAAGGCGAAAAAACCCTTACAAGGCATGATCCAATTAGCCCCTAAAGGGAAAAATTCCTTCCCGACTCCAGATGGCAATCAGATAAAATCCCTGGATCAACATCATTAGGCATTACCTAGTAATTGTAGCCATGGATGTCTTTCAACGCAAGGAAAGCATCTAAGCCCCCTTTAAATGCAGGTATAGAGTTTGCCATAACGACTTCCTGTGGCAATGCATTCCACATCTTAATCACTCTTACTGTAAAGAACCCTTTCCTAAATAAATGGGTAAAACGTTTTTTCTCCATGCGCAGATCATGTCCTCTAGTCCTTTGAGAAGGCCTAGGGACAAAAAGCTCATCCGCCAAGCTATTATATTGCCCTCTGATGTATTTATACATGTTAATTAAATCCCCTCTAAGGCGTCTTTTCTCTAGACTAAATAAACCCAGTTTATCTAACCTTTCTTGATAAGTGAGACCTTCCATCCCACATATCAATTTTGTTGCTCGTCTCTGCACCTGCTCTAAAACTGCAATATCTTTTTTGTAATGTGGTGCCCAGAACTGAATTCCATATTCCAGATGTGGCCTTACTAGAGAGTTAAACAGGGGCAATATTATGCTAGCATCTCGAGTTTTTATTTTCCTTTTAATGCATCCCAAAATTTTGTTAGCTTTAGCTGCAGCTGCTTGGCATTGAGTACGATTATTTAATTTGTTGTCAATGAGTACTCCCAAGTCCTTCTCCAAGTTTGATGTCCCCAACTGTATCCCGTTTATTTTGTATGGTGCTAGACCATTAGTACGTCCAAAATGCATGACTTTACATTTGTCAACATTGAATTTCATCTGCCATGTATGTGCCCATATAGCCATCCTATCCAGATCCTGTTGCAATATGACACTATCTTCCTGAGAGTTGATGATTCTGCACAATTTTGTATCATCTGCAAAATAGCAACATTGCTCACTACTGCATCTACTAGGTCATTAATAAATAAATTGAAGAGCACTGGATTTTTTATTGCATTCCTTATAATTGCTTAGTGCAGCCTCGGTCCCCTCCTGTTTTAAGACCTTATAGGCATTATTTTTCCTCTTCATTTTATCTTTAACCTTTCTATTCATCCATAGAGGCCTTTTTTTATTCCTAGATATTTTGTTTCCATATGGGATATACATACTACAATATTGATTGAGTATAAGTTTAAAAGCTTGCCATTTCCCTTCAGTGTCTTCCCCTTGTAGTACATTATCCCAGTTCACCAAACTTAGTGCCTGCCTGTTTTGATTGAACTTTGCTTTTCTAAAATTCATAGTTTTAGTGGTCCCGCTGCTTCGTGGCCTATCAGTCACCAGATCAAACGTTATCATGTTGTGATCACTATTTCCCAAATGTTCTTGAACCTGCACATTTGATACATTATCTGGTCTATTAGAAATGATCAGATCCAGTAACGCATTCCCCCTAGTTGGTTCAGTTACCATTTGAGTCAAGTAATTGTCCTGTAGTGCTGCCAGAAATCTGCTGCTTTTACCAGAATGGGTAGCCTCAATACTCCAGTCAATGTCTGGAAAGTTGAAGTCGCCCATAATTATGACCTCATTTTTACTTGCAGCTTTTTCAATCTGCTGTAGTAATCACAGTTCTGCAGCTTCATTAATAAGAGGTGGCCTGTAGCATACCCCAATAAGCAATTGGCAACTTTTATTTCCACCATGAATATTTACCCAAACGGACTCCACATCTTCGCAATCTTCCTCCATCTCATCGTTGAGGACAGCTGTAAGAGAATTCTTAACAAAGAGACAAACCCCTCCACCTTTTTTCCCTGTTCTATCCCTCCTAAACACATTGTATCCTTTTAAATTAGCTATCCAGTCATGGCTTTCATCCATCCATGTCTCGGTTATTCCCACAATGTCATAGCCTTTGTCATTCAGAATGAACTCTAGTTCGTCTATTTTATTTGCAAGGCTCCGAGCATTGGTTACCATGCACTTTATATTTTTACCACCACATTTACCAATTTTGTTTACATGAAATGGGCTACTTGAATTTTTACCAACCTCCTTAATCGTTACACTGTCCCCACCCCCCTCTCCACCCCCCATAATGTTAGGTTCCCAATGTCTTTTTACCTCATCTTGTCTACGTATTGAGACTTTATCCTCCCGCCTCCCCCCAGATCCTAGTTTAAAATCTCCTCCAACCGTTTAGCCATCTTCTCCCCCAATGCAGCTGCACCCTCCCCATTAAGGTGCAGCCCATCCCTGCTGTAGAACCTGTAGCCGACTGCAAAGTCTGCCCAGTTCTCCAGGAACCCAAACCCTTCCTTCCTACACCAATTTCTCAGCCACTTATTTAACTCCCTAAGCTCCCTCTGTCTCTCAGATGTAGCACGTGGCACTGGCAGTATTTCAGAAAACACCACCTTGGAGGTCTTTGCTTTAAGTTTATCTCCAAGTACCTGAAAATCATTTTTGAGGACCTTCCATCTCCCACTAACTTTGTCATTGGTGCCAATGTGTACCATGACAGCCGGGTCTTCCCCAGCCCCACCCAGTAATCTGTCAATTCTTTCCGCTACATGCCGAACCCAAGCACCCGGGAGGCAACAGACTGTACGGCATTCACAGTTTCTTCGACAGATTACCCTATCTGTGCGCCTAATAATTGAATCCCCTACCACCAGTACCTGTCTAGCCTTAGCTGCACTCCTATTCCCTTTCTCGTTACAGCAGTCTGCCCCTTGGTTGCTAAGGAGCACATCCTGCTGCAGCATTGCTACTCCTGAATCATCCTCCCCAATATTACGCAAACAAGCATACTTATTAGTGAGGGACAACTCACGACTAGCCTCCCTGCCACTTTTTCCCCTACCCCTTCTAACTGTGACCCAACTAGCGGCTGCCTCTGCTTCTTGGACCGGCTGTACTCCACCCTCCTCATCTTCAAAGGTTCCATCCAGTGTCTGGATCGTGAGATCCAAGCTCTTCTCCATGTTGTGTATGCGTCTCAGTGTTGCGAGATGCTTATTTAGCTCTGCGACTTCCGCCTCTAACTGAGCAACCCGCACACACCCAGGGCAACAGTAAACACCCTCAATCCGCTGATTAAGGCATGCATACATGTTGCAGGATGTACACTGTACAGCATAGTCCAACATGATGACTTTTGAGTGGGGAAAAATTATTTAAAGTAAACTGTGGCGGTAAAAGATGAAACGGGAGAGTGAGTGTAGCTGGGGAGGAGGAAAGGGAGAGTAAGTGAAGTTGGGGAGTGAGTGAAGTTGGGGGGGAGAAGGGGGAGGGGAGGAGGAGGGGAGGAGGGGGAGGGGAGGGGGAGGGGTGGAGGAGTGGAGGTGGAGTGAGTGAAGTTGGGGTGGAGTCCTCAAAATTTAAAGACTACGCCACAACGTGCCTAGCACATTCTAACCAATGCAAAAAAATGCAATATTGGTTTTTTTTTTTTTTTTTTTTTTTTTAGTCCTTACCTACTTCCTTTGTGCCTGTGTTGTAACGCCTGTTTTTAACGCCTATGCCACTTGTGTCGAAGCCACTTAGTGAGCAAGCCACAGACTGAGCAAGCTCAGTACTGAGTCCTGAAGCTGACCAAATACCTCCTGTTACAGCTAATCCCTCCCCCTAGCTAGTTGCCTGCTGCAAAGCAAACTAGAGGGAAAAGAAAAAAAATTGTACTTTTAAAAACTGACACCACTTGCTGCTTAATATCAGATGAACCACAATAGACAATCCACCAGATATCGCAGCAGCAAAAAACAATATACAAACAGCAATGTAATATAATTAGTGCTCACAATTCCCAGCAGTGAAGTGAAGCAGCCCTCCACTAAGATTAGGGCTTTGGCCTACACTTCCTGTTTAATTTAACACCTGTATTGCAGCTAGTCCCTCCCCCTAGATACAAGACAAGTTACAGCAGACATAAATGAGATGTAAGAAGACATTTTTATTTTTGTATTATTTTTATGAGAACAAGAATCTTTAGTATGTGGTTAGTACTACCAGATGGCGACACAGGAGAAGACAAGACAATCCTCAAAGAGGCAGCAACACAACATGCATTCAGAAATAGACTTAAAGAGATATGACACTTGATTTTTTTTTTCTCTCAGACTACAAATGAAAGTTTTTTTATATGACCGCTGATCTCAGTTTTTTGGTTGATGAAAAAAAACAAAAACCTACTACAGTCTTTTTATACAGAAGTTAATCAACAATTATGCCTGAAAGGAAATAGAAGAAAAATGCACTAATGAAGATTGAAGTTTTTTTTTTTTGTTTTATCTGTTTTTAAATTTTTGTCATGAGAAGCTAAAGGAGTAATGAAGACTCAGATATAGCAGCTGCCATGTAACAGATGAATATACAGAAGTGACCGTTAAACAAGGTTTTTAATTTTTATAGTCCTGGCCTCAAGGGGGGAAATCTCTACTTATTTTTGAGGCTAGATCCTATTAAGAAGCATCAAGAGAGACTATTTTTGTGATGACATTATACTGAGAAGGTTTGACTACAGAAGAATTGAAAATGTTGCTATTGTAGCTTGGAAGTCTCACAAGATAATCTCTTTTGTCTGAACCAAAGAAGACTCCAAACAAGCATTCCTTGCAGGCACCCGGAAGAAACCCGCTAAGATAAGCGATGAAAGCTACATGCTAGAAGACTATTGTGATGAAACGCGGAAAAGCAGCCGCCTCTGTTCAGCGTGAGGCGGCTGCTTCTATGGAGAGCATGGTGGAAAGCGGAAAAAATGCCGCGTCCGACGCGGCGGTTAGCTCGCATGGCCCTACTACTAACACTCTGTCCCTGCGCGGGGAGGCCGCCGCATGTGCTGTGAGCGGTGCGACCAACCCCGCGCATGGGACCGCAGAGACTTTGCAAAACAGTGTCGGTGTGGCTGGAACTCATAGTCCCTCTAGGTTCAGAATGATGTGCGTGCGTGCGTGCGGAGAGGCAGAACTTATATGGCAGCCAGAAAAAGGTCAGCTGACCTGGTCGGTCAGCTGACGACTCTGCTCCTTCCCATTGGTCCAGCACTTAGGGAGGTGCTGGAGAATGTCTGTGTATATATACTGCCGGCTGTTCAGTTGCTGGTTGTCTGGCGTGTGATCACTACGTGGTAGCACTCAGACCTGAGTCAGATCCTAAAGTGTGCCGGGACCAGCTGGAGCTGTAATCCTACACTTAGCTAGATTCTATTGATAGTCTAAAGTACTAGTTTGATTGTGATTATCTGTTATGACCTTCTGCCTGCCTGACTATTCTTCTGAACTCTGATCCTGTACCTTGCCATTCTGATACTCTGTTGCCGAACCCCGGCTCGTCATTAGACTCTGCATCTGCCTCCTGATTTTGTACCTCGATATTTCTGATACCCTGTTGCCGAACCCTGCCTGTACTTTAGACTCGGCCTCTGCCTTCTGAATCTGTACTTTATCTGTCCGTGTGTTTTCGACCTGGCTTGTCCGACCTCGAGAACTGACCTTACTGTTAGAGGCAGTTCCTAGATCTATTAGTGACACCCCCTCCAGGGTGTCACTCCCGTTCTGTCCTTCCTACCTTCAGCCTGACTCCTCCCCCGGGAGAGTCCAGGCCTTCGGAAGGAATCTGTATTTGTACTCCTTGCTGTACGGAACTTGTTCCTAAGGTTCAGTCCTCTAAGTATCACTGTTGCACCAAACACTCTTACTCTACTCAGGTGTCCAGAGGTTAGCTTATATATCTGATTATCGGTGATACTGCAGATCATCAATAATCTGGTATATATCTGTATTCCCAGTGATACTGCAGATCACCGGTAATCAGATTCTCTCTGTGTTACACCGATCGTTACAGAACGCCAGACCAAATACAAAATGGACGCAAACACTGATCGTCTGGGTGTACTTGCCGCTTCGGTGGACAACATCAATCAAGTACTGGGCACCCATAGAACTCTTATTGATGCCCTATCAGGGTCTGTACAAACCCTCCAGACATCAGTGGATCATGTGCGATCCCCTTCTAGCTCTGACATACGTATGCCTGTACCTGAAAGATTTTCCGGCCACAGATCTGACTTCCGGAATTTTAGGAGTAGAGTGTTGTCCTATTTTGAGTTGAGACCCCAATCTTCAGGTACTGAGACCCAGAGGGTCACGTTTATTAAAACTTTGTTGTCTGGTGACTCCCAGACTTGGGCGTATAGCCTGCCCACCGGAGACAAAGCTCTTACCTCTGTAGAGGAATTATTTAAAGCTATGGCAGTAATTTAAAGAGACAAGCCATTAAGCTCTCCGACTAAGTTAGTCATGGAGAGGGCTGTTATCTGACTTTTATTATCTCAACTGTTCCTGGACTATTTACTTTTCCTCTGCAAGAGGAGATGTCATTACTTCCAGACTGCTCTGAAAGAATCATTTTGAATGCTGAGTGTTGTGTAATCTGCACATATTATAGAATAATGCAATGTTAGAAAAAACACTATATACCTGAAAATAAAAGTATGAGAATATTTTCTTTGCTGCTAATCTTCTAGTAATTATTCTTAGTACACAACCAATTCATTATATCATATATTTTTTTCACTTCAGTGTCTCTTGAAGACGATCCGAACCTTGCCTCGACTTCTGAGCGGAAGCTCAAACTTTTGCGTCAAGGCAAAGGTCCGGTCGAAGATTACGCGGCCGAATTTAGGAGGTGGTCAGTTACGGCCAGGTGGGACACTTATGCCCTGTTAGATTGTTTTTTGTCAGGGCTGTCCGATGAGGTCTCTGATCTGATGCTAAGTCAGCCCGAGCCCAGAACAGTCGATGAGGCCATCTCAGCGGCCATTCGAATCGACCGCAGGCTGCGCTACCAAAAACAGACCAGGGGTAGTTCCCGTGTCAGAATGATGTCTTACACCACAGCCCCAGTGACTCCACCTCCTACTGTCTCATCTTCTCCTGCCTTGCCTCCACCCAAGCCGATGCAGATTGGTCGGTCAAAACTGACCCAGGTGGAGCGAATGCAACACAAAAGTACCCTTTCCAAAGAGGACTGAAGATTAAGACTTAACTTTTAATAATATGTATTAAAAAAGACCTATTTGTTAAACACATAGAAAGTGACCAATTGGTAGGGGGGTATTATCGGTGGTAACAAATTACCGTCCTGCAGGCTGAGCAGGCTGTTTTTTACGGCCGTTACTCTGTTATTTTGTTACACCAGATATGTGATTTGTAATTAATGTAACTTGTTTTAGCAATATGGCACTCTAGCACTGAGCACCTTCACTCCTGACGAAATTTCCACCTTAGGAAATGAAACATGTCGAGTTATGTGTAGAGTTACTGGTTAGATATTGGAAAAGGGGAGGACGGTAATTTGTTACCACCGATAATACCCCCCTACCAATTGGTCACTTTCTATGTGTTTAACAAATAGGTCTTTTTTAATACATATTATTAAAAGTTAAGTCTTAATCTTCAGTCCTCTTTGGAAAGGGTACTTTTGTGTTGCATTCAAAATCAGGTGTGTTTTTTTTTTCCAGGTGGAGCGAAGACGGAGAATGACCGAACAGCTGTGTCTGTATTGTGCTGAAGGGGGACATAGAGTACGAAACTGCCCTAATAAGCCGGGCAACGCTACCGCCTAGGAGTTGTAGGGGGTAACACCCTAGGCGCCCGACTCTTACCCCTAGAAGATAAACGGTTGCTTCTTCCTTGTATTGTTACATGGGAAGATAAGACCGAGGTCACTGAAGTTTTTGTTGATTCCGGCTCGGCAGCTAATTTTGTGGACTTTGAGTTTGCTAAAAAGTTGGGTATTTCACTCACCCCGGTAAAACCACCCGTCCAGTTTACAGCAGTGGATGATTCCCCCCTGCAGAGGAATCACCTGTTATCACAGACACCAGAGGTGGGAGTCACTATAGGGGTGCTGCACAGAGAGAGATTGCAGTTCTTTGTGCTACATATGACAACCTCCACCATTATCCTTGGCATGCCATGGTTGCACCTCCATTCTCCACACATCGATTGGGCCACTGGTCAGTTGACAGGCTGGTCGGCTCGATGCTTTCAGCAGTGTTTAGGGAAGGTGACTTTGGGTCAAACCAGGATTCATGTGGAGGGTGTGCCAGAACAATATTCGGAATATGCTGACGTATTTTGTCCCAAAGCAGCAGACAAGTTACCCCCACATCGCCCTTTTGATTGCCCCATCGATCTCCATCAAGTTGTATGCCCCCCCCCCCCCCCCCCCCCGGGCCATTTGGACAATTTGTCTGGGCCTGAAAAATTGGCCATGCAAGAATACATCCGCGAAAATTTGGCCAAGGGCTTCATTCGCCCGTCCCGGTCACCTACTGGGGCAGGTTTCTTTTTTGTTAAGAAAAAAGACGGAGGCCTGCGGCCCTGCATTGCTTACCGGGGCCTGAATAAAATTACGGTGAAGAACCACTATCCGTTGCCACTGATAGACGACTTATTCACGCAGGTCACCAACGCTAAGATCTTTTCGAAGTTAGATTTACGGGGTGCGTACAACCTGATATGAATTAGGAAGGGCAATGAGTGGAAAACGGCCTTTAATACGCCCGACGGGCATTACGAATACCTGGTGATGCCCTTCGGGTTATGTAATGCCCTGGCCGTTTTCCAAGAGCTCATCAATGAGGTCTTCAGGGAGGTGTTGGGGAGATTCGTTCTCGTGTACCTTGATGATATACTTATTTTCTCCAACAACCTTTTTTAACATAGGACCCATGTAAGATTCGTGCTGGACAAACTGAGGCGGAACTCACTTTACGCTAAATTGGAGAAATGTATATTTGAACTAACATCCGTCACCTTTCTGGGGTACATTATTTTCACCTCGGGCTTGTCTATGGACCCTGCCAAGGTTTCCGCTGTTCTGGATTGGCCTCAGCCGGTTGGGTTGAAGTCTCTTCAGCGGTTTTTGGGCTTCGCAAACTACTATAGAAGGTTCATTAAGTGGTACTCCACGGTCATTGCACCCCTCACCAGTCTCACTAAAAAGGGGGCAGATACTACGCACTGGTCTTCTGAAGCTCTACAGGCATTCTCCACCCTGAAGGATTTGTTCTATTCAGCACCTATCCTTAGACATGTGGACACTTCTTTCCCCTTTATTGTTGAGGTAGATGCCTCAGAGGTCGGGGTGGGGGCTGTGCTGTCTCAGCGATCTGGCTTGCAGGGTCAAATGCACCCATGTGCCTACTTCTCTCGTAGGTTCTCCCCAGCAGAGAGAAACTATGATATTGGCAACAGGGAGCTCCTGGCCATTAAATTGGCTTTTGAAGAATGGCGACATTGGTTGGAGGGAGCTGAACATACGATCACGGTTTACACTGATCACAAGAAACTGGAATACATCGAAGGGGCTAAGAGGTTGAGCCCTTGTCAGGCTCGATGGTCGTTATTTTTCTCTAGGTTCAGATTTATTATTACTTATACTCCAGGTAGCAAAAATATTAAGGTGGACGCTTTGTCCAGGTTCTTTGAGCCAGAGACAGCACAGCCCTCCGTCCCAGAGACTATTGTCCCACAAAAATTGGTGCTGGCTGCAACTGAAACTTGGGAAGACTGGAAGGAGACTTTAAGTCCCTTTCAGCAGGACATCCCGGAAGGAATGCCTGAAGGGGTCATGTTCATTCCTCTGCCTTTCCGTCTCCAGATCTTAGAGATGTTCCATGCGCACAAGAATGCTGGACATCCTGGGGCATCCAGAACACAAGATCTGTGTGGCCTGGTGGCCTTCCTTGTCGGCAGATTGCAAGGAATTTGTTAGGGAATGTGCAATATGTGCAAAAAGCAAGCCCTCCCGGGTGGCACCTGTCAGTACCTTGCAGCCTTTGCCCGCCCCGAGTGAACCGTGGACCCACCTGTCCATGGATTTTGTAGGTGAGCTTCCCAGGTCAGAAGGCATGTCGGTCATTTGGGTGGTAGTCGACCGCTTCAGCAAGATGGCCCATCTCGTGCCCTTGAAAGGACTCCCCTCAGCCCAGGAATTGGCCGATTTGTTCATAGTCCACGTTTTCTGGCTGCATGGCATTCCGGAAAACATAGTGTCAGATCGGGTAGTCCAATTCATCTCTAGATTCTGGAGGGCATTTTGCCACCAAATGGGCATGAAGCTGTCATTTTCGTCGGGCTACCACCCACAGACCAATGGGAAGACTGAACGGATCAATCAGTCTTTGGAGCAGTTCTTAAGATGTTACGTTGTGGAGGCACAGAATGATTGGGTAAAATTTCTGCCCTTCGCAGAATTTGCACAGAATAATTTGAAGAGTTCTTCTTCTGGTTTTTCTCCATTCCAGATTGTGACAGGGAGATCGCCCAAATTCTCCTCTTTGCCAGTAGCCTCTACTCCGTTTCCAACTCTGGAGGCTTGGCAGAGGGTATGTAAGGATATCTGGTGGACGGTAAAGAGTAATTTGGAAAGGGCATTTCAGAATCAAAAGGGTCAAGCTAATAAGAGACGTTCGTTAGAGTAGAGGTTCCCGCCAGGAGACTTGGTTTGGGTGTCCACACGTCACTTGACCCTGAAACAACCCTCAGACAAGCTTGGTCCCAGGTTTGTGGGTCCATTCCCGGTAGCCAAAAAGATCAATAACGTTACTTATGCCATTGATCTTCCCGCCAGCATGCGTGGGGTAAGGTCTTTTCACGTATCCCTGCTCAAACCTGCAGTCCATGTGGGTCTGGTCTACATCCAGAAAAGCCTGGAAGGAGCTGTCCGGAGTCCACTCCTCGGGGGGGGTACTGTGATGAAACGCGGAAAAGCAGCCGCCTCTGTTCAGCGTGAGGCGGCTGCTTCTATGGAGAGCAGGGCGGAACGCGGAAAAACCGCCGCGTCTGACGCGGCGGTTAGCGCGAATGGCCCCGTTACTAACACTCTGTCCCTGCGCGGGGAGGCCGCCGCATGTGCTGTGAGCGGTGCGACCAACCCCGCGCATGGGACCGCAGAGACTTTGCAAAACAGTATCGGTGTGGCTGGGACTCATAGTCCCTTCTAGGTTCAGAATGACGTGCGTGCGTGCGGAGAGGCAGAACTTATATGGCAGCCAGAAAAAGGTCAGCTGACCTGGTCGGTCAGCTGACGACTCTGCTCCTTCCTATTGGTCCAGCACTTAGGGAGGTGCTGGAGAATGTCTGTGTATATATACTGCCGGCTGTTCAGTTGCTGGTTGTCTGGCGTGCGATCACTACGTGGTAGCACTCAGACCTGAGTCAGATCCTAAAGTGTGCCGGGACCAGCTGGAGCTGTAATCCTACACTTAGCTAGATTCTATTGATAGTCTAAAGTACTAGTTTGATTGTGATTATCTGTTATGACCTTCTGCCTGCCTGACTATTCTTCTGAACTCTGATCCTGTACCTTGCCATTCTGATACTCTGTTGCCGAACCCCGGCTCGTCCTTAGACTCTGCATCTGCCTCCTGATTTTGTACCTCGATATTTCTGATACCCTGTTGCCGAACCCTGCCTGTACTTTAGACTCGGCCTCTGCCTTCTGAATCTGTACTTTATCTGTCTGTGTGTTTTCGACCTGGCTTGTCCGACCTCGAGAACTGACCTTACTGTTAGAGGCAGTTCCTAGATCTGTTAGTGACACCCCCTCCAGGGTGTCACTCCCGTTCTGTCCTTCCTACCTTCAGCCTGACTCCTCCCCCGGGAGAGTCCAGGCCTTCGGAAGGAATCTGTATTTGTACTCCTTGCTGTACGGAACTTGTTCCTGAGGTTCAGTCCTCTAAGTATCACTGTTGCACCAAACACTCTTACTCTACTCAGGTGTCCAGAGGTTAGCTTATATATCTGATTATCGGCGATACTGCAGATCATCAATAATCTGGTATATATCTGTATTCCCAGTGATACTGCAGATCACCGGTAATCAGATTCTCTCTGTGTTACACCGATCGTTACAACTATGCAAAGATATCAACATGAAGACAAGCCATTGAATGAGGCTATGTTATAAGAAGCTCTGATCTGAGAACAGCTGAAGAAGAAACAATTGGAATTGGAGTAACCAGAGAAGTGTGAGAACTAAAAAGTACTTTTACTTCTTTAACAACTCCAACCACTGGTTGACGCACCAGCTGAGAGAAGATCGAGACAACACTAAGAGAAAAGTGGGCCTGAAGGAATACAAGAAAAGAAGACCAGACAGAAAAAGACACCAGGTTAAAAGATAAATGAGATTATCAGGTGGGTGAAGAGAGAGCATTAGAAGATGAAGATGGAGATATTCAGTTTTTACAGGTAAATCTGATGAACTAGAAGAGGACAGATTTTTTACATAGAAAATACCAGAAGATGAGTGAAAGAAGGTTTTGATAGACATTTGAAACTAAAATAGAGACTGTTACATCATATCAAGATTTCAAGATCAAGACTAAGATATCAAGATCACCCAGTTTTAGAAGAAGACAGCCAATGTAGAAGTTTTTGAAAAAGACTGACAAATATACATAGATATTCTATTTTTGTTTCCATATATAAAGAAGATGTGGAAGATATAGATTTTTCTACCTATGCAGCGACATACTGCCATACTACAAATACAGATGCAGATGCAATAAAGACTTATGAGAAGTTACAGGAAGAAAGCCATACTACAGGAGAAACAAGGAGATAACTGTTCACAATAATGACACACAGCAATCAAGCTGGTACTACAGAAGACTGCACTAAACTACATTATATGTACAAGATGATTAAAGGCCTAATGTAAAGAATGAAGCCTGAATTGATGAAGACTTTTAAATACATGAAGGAGAAAAGTAGTTATGTACACCAAGAGACTGGAAGAGAAATCCATGCCTTGGGCAAGCGGCTGACGAAGTTCAACAGTTTCAAGATGATACTCTATTCAAGAAGTGTGACGCTGAGGACAACAGTTAACTAAAGTGATGAACAGATAACAAGAGAAAATGTTTTTGTACATGGATAAGGACTTACTGATGTCAAGCTATGGAAAAAGCCATGACACACATGAAGCCACAAATGAAGACATGTGCTATTGATGGATTCTGATACACAGCTTAAACATGAACGTTTTTTTTTATCTCAGAAGAAAAAAATGAACACTATTCCAAAGGAATACATATCTCAACATTTACAGAAAATGGATAATACTACTTTGATTTTTAAAAGAAAAACTAAAATAAACTTAAGAAAAGGCATAAGCAAGAAGAGAAGGAACCTGCTGTTATAAGTTTGAACACTAGAGCAAACTAGTAAGAATGCACCCAGCACCATATAGCATCAATAATATTTTTCTTTTTGGACCACAAGTGGGAAGGTAGCAGTGAGTTTAGTTTTTTTTTATGCTGAAAATTCACCAGAATGTTGCATATTACTTTTTTTGTGTTTTCCCCTTCTCTCCTCTTCCTTTTTATTTTTTCTCATAGGTGCTGAGAACAATACCAATTATCCGCAAAAATACCCATACAATGGGGTTTGCTGTACCTGATACATTTAATGACTACAAAAGCTGAACTTTGCAACTTACAAGGAAGACTTCAAAATAAATTGAACTTGATGCATCAACAATATGGCCAGCACCTGAACAAGAGTGATGCTGGATTTGCTCATACAGCCTTTATCCTTGAAGATGATGCCAAACCTAGCCATTCCAGTACTATCTGAAGAGTTGGAAACCAGAGTGCCCGGAGGAAGCCCACACAGACACAGAGAGCACATACAAACTCCTTGCAGACCCAGCACTGTAAGGCGAGAGCACTAACCCCAACGCTACTATGCTGTTCACATGAAGTTAAGAAAAATATTCTTCAGAAACATTCAAATATGCAATACATGGACAATTAAAAGAGGATCCAATTCATCAGACTAAAGGACAGTTTAACATTTGTTTGCATTCCAAGAGAGATGAAAATATCATAAAAGATGATGATATGTTCAGCAAGGGACTATCATAAATCTGCACATAACTCTGCACTGTGAATTAAACTGTACTAAATTGCAACCCGACTGATAAACAGAACAATACAAAGATCTCTTTGATAATACAACTTGAGATGACCGTTGTTACTCATCCTTTTCAAGTTTCAAGAAAGTATCCTGGGACAAATGAAATTGCCCTATGACTGGTTCTAGCATACAAGTTATTGCCTGATGGTGGAAAAAGAAGATGCACCATAACAAGAGGAAAACCCACTACATGACTTAACCACTTGCCGACCGCACACTCATACCGTGCGGCGGCAAAGTGGTAGCTGGAGGACCAGTGACGCAGTTCTGCATTGCCAGGTGCCTGCCTAATTAATCAAGAAAGGCCGCTCGCGCGAGCGGCCGTTTCCTGTCAGATCACGGAGCGGGTCTCCGTGAATAGCCTGCGAGCCGCTGATTGCGGCTCGCAGACTAAATGTAAACGTAGGAGACACATGTCTCCTTTGTTTACATTGTACGGCGCTGCTGGGGACAGCCTGTCACTGGCTTCACAGGACGGATAGCGTCCTGTGCAGCCCCGATCACCGGGGGGGGGGAGCAGGTAGGAGAGGGAGGGGGAATTTCACCGCGGAGGGGGGCTTTGAGGTGCCCCCCCGCAACACCCAGGCAGGCAGAAGAGATCAGACCCCCCCTGCACATCATCCCCATAGGGGGGAAAAAAGGGGGGCAATCTGATCTCTCTGCCTGCTACCTGATCTGTGCTGGGGGCTGCAGAGCCCACCCAGCACAGATCACTAAAAACAGCGCTGGTCCTTAAGGGGGGGTAAAGGGTGGGTCATCAAGTGGTTAAGGAGAAAGAACAGCTCAAATGTCAATTAAATACCTAATCCGTATATGTACAAGAGAAGTACTGAAGAAACTAAGAGAGTGAAACGCCTTCAAGTGCCATGGTGTGCAAAGATTGTCGTACCCACTAGACGTAAAGATGCAAGATGTCTAACCATAGTCAACTCAGAAAATATAGAGTTAAATGCAAGACTATTTGGTAATATTACAGATGAAATGTTCTAAACAACCTGAACTGTCAATAATCAGCTAAAGTGGCAGACTTAACTGATAGCAAAACATTTGACTGATACTAGATTGCTATAAAGCGGCACATGGGGGGATCCTATCACGTTACAGTGAGAACTGCATGTTGTAACTTTCTACACAAGCATTACAGATACTTCACTGAAAGCTATATGAAACATATGATACATGTGAAAGAAGTTTCCAGAAAAGAAAATTCTGAATGATTACTGATTCCAATACTAATGATTGATTGGTGCGGAGAACTATTTCAATCAGAGAGAAGATCTACACATGACATATCCAGGATCAAGCATGTAACTACATTAAATATTGCCGTGAGAAGAGACTGTGCTTAACAAGAAAACAACCTTATATCAAACTTAATCTACAAGATAATCTATCACATTTCACTTTTTGTGAAAGTAAACATGCAAGATTTACATACAAGAATGTTGACAGTCTACAACATAGGTTTCAGGAGACTTTTACATAAGTGGTAAAGATTCTGATCAATCCAAAAGAAAGAATTACTCCAAAATACTGGAAACATGAAATGGAGAAGCAACCTAAACAATGAGATGTTATTATATATGTTTTATTGAGAATATATTTGAAAACAGCTACAGCAACTATCTAGCTTGCAATCTGAATTGCTAAAGAACTTTTCAATGCTTAATTTTTTTTATATGATATCTATATTTACATAGAAAGATTACATTATTTTATGGGGTTCTGCTGGCAAAGTACACATACTTTATTCTGCTACATACCGTTTGTGAAAGAACCCTTGTGGTATAAGAAAGGTGTAATTAACTGTATTAATACATAATACTAACCAACTAACTAATTAACCTGTTGTAAGCTAACAATAATATTTGAATGCATTGTGCTCCAAAAGAACCTAGGGGCCACATGAACGGTATAATTCCTGTTTATACATTTTGAACTTTAAGTTATACTACATGACTTGACAAATATTGCCTAGAATTTTCCTACATAGCTACACAAGCTACCACTGTGATAGAAACTACAGATTCAAGGGTGAATCCATACATATGTCATATACAAAGACTATAGCCATATATAGACCAGCAAAATATGTTTATTGGATAAGATATTAATCTTACTATTGAGTCAATTGTCAGGCTGGCAACACAGCTGACAACTGTGAGAAAACGCAGAAAAGCCGCCGCCAATACTTAAGGTGAGGCGGCTGACTCCGCTTTTAACATGGCAGCTGGGGCGCAGTCGGAGCGCGGAGAAACCGCCGCATGCTCTAACAACAGGGCGGCGGATTCCGCGTCCAATGCGGCAAGTTGCTCGCATAGGCCTGCTCCTCTCAGTCAGGCGGAATGCGGAGTTAACGCCGCACGCCCAGACAGCGGTGCGGCGGATTCCGCATCTAACACAGCAGAAACATTACAACACATGACTGGTGTGGCTGGGACTGATAGTCCACACTGGTTTAGGAGGACGAGCGCGCGCACACAGAGGCAGGGCCTTTATGGCAGTCAGAGGAGGGTCAGCTGACCAAGCCGGTCAGCTGACAATTGCGGCAACTTTCATTGGTCCAGCACTTAGGGGTGGTGCTGGAGAGCGCCGGTGTATATATACTGGGTGCTGGTCATTCATCTGGTGTCTGGTGTTGCGATCACTACGTGGTAGCACTCAGACCTTGTCAGTATCTGTGTTTATTAGTCAGTTTCGTAGGTGTTGATGATCACGGAGCTCACACCTTAGCCTAGGAATTCTGTGATTATCTGTATTGTTATCTAGACCAGTTTCCAAGGTGTTGACGGCCAAGGAACTCACACCTTAGTCTAGGAATTCTGTACCATCTGTTTTATTTGTATTATCTAGTCTAGTTCCTGGAGTGTGAGAATCTTGGAGCTCACACTCAAGTTTAGGCATTGTTGATTATCTGTTATGACTTTCTGCATTCCTGACCATTCTCCTGATCTCTGATTTTGTACCTTGTCTTTCTGATTCTCTGTTGCCAAAACTCGGCTAGTCTCTGGATTCTGAATCTGCCTACTGTGTCTGTACTTTATCTGTCCGTGTGTTAACGACCTGGCTTGTCCGACCTCGAGAACTATCTCTCCTGTTAGGAGATAGTACACAGATCTGTCAGTGACACTCCACCATTGGTGTCACTCACGTTCTGTCCTTCCCACTGTCTCAGCCTGGCTCCGCCCCTTGGGGAGCATCAGGCCTGTGGAAGGAAGCTAATCCTTAACAGTAGCTCCTACTGTCTAGCACCCATCCCACGGCTGCTTTCCTCAAAGTATTCCTGTTATACCAAACACTCTCATCTCTCAGGTGTACAGAGGTTAGAAGATATATCTGATTATCGGTGATACTGCAGATCATCAATAATCGGGTATATTCTGCATTCTCGGTGATACTGCAGATCACCGGTAATCAGACCCTCTCTGTGTTACACCGATCGTTACAACAACGCTACTTAATGAGCAAGGTTTTGTATGAATGAAAGATTGCATTACTTTTAATTTTGATTACAGAATTTTTTTTCCCGGAGAAATATAACAACTACGGAGATCGCTAATCATCTGCCATAATTTTCCTGCAAGGGGGGATGTCAGAATTCTAGCGGTTTTATTTATGCAGGAAAATATGTCATCTGTATAGGTTTTAAATTTTAATGTTCTATCCAAAATTTCATGGTAAACTGTAAAGTTGGGTTACTCCTTTAATATATTGCTATGTGACATCTAAGCATATTCCAGGCTTTGAGGCCTTTCCAGGCTTTGAGGCTTTGGTTTCATAGTCTTATAATTATTATTAATAGATTGTTATTTATGATGAGATAGCGACATCTGCCGGTTAGACATATATTTATTTTATAAGAAAGACAAATATATAGAAAATGATTTTATATTTTTAAGATTTAATAGGCAATTATATCTTATATGATTAATTGTTTTAAGAAGACTTATATAATAAGTTTTATATTTAAATAAGTATATTAGAAGCCCTGTATGCTTCAAAATGCCTTAAATTGCTGAAGGCTCTTACAGGTCTGTGTATAGGGTCAAATTGACCTGGGAAAGTACAGACACATTCCAAAAACTAATTAGCAGAGAACACTTTATCAGAAATGCGTCATGAATGACATTGTTTAGTCTTAATGTCTGGGGCAGCCAGCAGAGAAGATGGCTGGTGACGTCCATTTTTAATTAACTGTGTCAGAAATGACCTGATTAGAAATGTATAAACAATAATATTGAGATTTAGGTATTCAAAACATAGATAGCGTTTGATGCACGGAAACTTTAGCCAATCAGAACCTGGGATTCAGGGAAAGTCCAGATTAGGCAGCCACATTGCCTCCTATCCCTATAAAAGTAGGGGCTGAAAGCTCATAGTTTGCAGAAGCCCAACAATCTCCTGAGAAGACACATGAGGCAGAAGCTACCTTCCCACAAGTGGTTCTAGATGCTGAAGAGATGACAGAGAAGGGGTAATATGCTTAATATTCTGGTGATTTACTTTATTAATTTTTCAGCATTAAGTTTTGTTCAGATGTTAGCAAGAAGTTTTTTTAGAAGCTATTTTTTATGCTATTTCTTTAAGAAGATTACTACAAGTTTTACACAACTATTATATACACAGCTATTGATACAGATGAGACTACTTTTGATCATATTCTACATAATACAACTGTTATATTCTTTTTTGAATGTACTTAGAAGATTGATGATCGCTTGGCTCTAAAGCCTTGATGAGATGGAATACTGTTATAAGGAAACACTACTTGGAACTGTTCATATTTTGTATATATGCTGTATGATAAGCAAATACAAGTTTTTGTATAAAATCATATACTGAGTGCTCTGATTCATTTCAAGGTATACCGTCAATCAATAATTACTGTTATAGAGGGTTCAGACCCCACTATGCCGGATTTATATGATAGCAACGCTTTAAGGGTTGGTCCTTTACTGAGTTAGCAATCACGAAAAAGGCAAGAACCGCTCAGGTTTTTGACACGTCCCTGCGTCCGTCCCTGTGTCAGTGCTTTTTTGCACTGCGCATGTGCAGGGACAGACACAGAGACACTGCCGAGAGCCGGAGGAGGACGGGGTCAGAAGGAGCAGGCGTGTGTGCGCTCGTGCAGCGGGCTCGCGACATGCATGCGAGCGGCAGACGTGCGACGTGCTTGCTTCCCGTGTCGTGCGCACGGTGGATTTATGACAAACCTAGCACCGTTTTTAAACGGGCTAAGGTCATTAGTAAATACATAATGATAATATGGTAGGAAATTAGACTATGACTATGGTAGGACTAGATTGTGAGCTCCTCTGAGGACAGTCAGTGACATGACTATGTAATCTGTAATGTGCTGCAGAAGATGTCAGTGCCATATAAGTACATAATAATAACATGGTAGGACATTAGACTATGACTATGGTAGGATTAGATTGTGAGCTCCTCTGAGGACAGTCATTGACATGACTATGTACTCTGAAAGTGCTGTAGAAAATGTCAGTGCTACATAAATACATAATAATAATATGGTAGCACATTACACTATTACAATGGTAGGGATTCGATTGTGAGCTCCTCAGTGACATGACTATGTACTCTGTAAAGTGCTGCAGCAGATGTCAGCGCTATATAAATACATAATAATAATAATAATGATATGGTAGGATATTAGACTATGGCCTCAATTCACTAAGCTTTATCAAACACTTTATCAAACGTTTGATAATTTACCTCATGGGTAAAATCTAATTTTGAAGTCACTAAGGTGTTATAGATTCATTGAACGTTTTATCGATAAAACATTCGATAAATATCTAACACCTTAGTCAATTAAAAATTAGATTTTACCCATGAGGTAAATTATCAAACATTTGATAAAGTGTTTGATAAAGGTTAGTGAATTGAGGCCTCTGACTATGGTAGGATTAGACTGTGGGATGCCCTAAGGACAGTCAGTGACATGACTATGTACTCTGTGGAGTGCTGCAGAAAATGTCAGTGCTATATAAATGCATAATAATAATATGGTAGGACATTAGACTATGACTATTGTAGGATTAGATTGTCAGCTCCTCTGAAGACAGTCAGTGACATGACTATGTACTCTGCAGAAGATATCAGTGCTATATAAATACAGTATAATTATATGGTAGGACATTAGACTGGCTAGTGCGGGGCAGGTAGAAGGTCACTGGTGCAAGTGGAGGAAAGGAGAATGTAATTGGTGCAAGTGGGGGAAGGAGTAGGTCAATGGGGTTAATGGAAGAAGGAAGAAGGTCACTGGGGCTAGTGGGAGGAGGTCACTGGTGCCAGTGGGGGGGGGGGGAGGTCACTGGGGTTAATGAGAGAAGGGAAAAAGCCAATGGGATAGTAGGAGGAGATCACTGAAGTTAATGGAGGGAAGGAGAAGGTCACTGGGGCTAGTGGGGGGGGGGGGGAGTGAGAAGGTCACTGGAGCTAGTAGAGGGAGGCAGAAGGTCACTGGAGCTAGTGTGGGAGGAGGTCACTGGGGCTAGTGGGGGCAGGGAGAAGGTCAGTGAAGCTAGTTGGGGGTGGGAGAAGGTCACTGTGACTAGTGTGGGGGAGGGAGAAGGTCACTGGAGCTAATGGGGGGAGGTAGAAGGTCACTGGAGCTAGTGGGGGAAGCAGAAGGTCGCAGGAGCTAGTGGGCGGAGGAGGTCAGAGGGGCTAGTAGGGAGATGCATAAGGTCACTGTGGCTAGTGGAGGGAGAATATCACTGGGGCTAGTAGAGGGAGGTAGAAGGTAACTAGGTCTAGTGGGGGGAGGCAAAAGGTCAGTGGGGCTATTGGAGGGAGGAGGTCACTGGAGCTAGTGGGGGGATGGAGAAGGTCACTGCAGCTAGTGGTGGGAGAAGGTCACTGGGGCGAGTAGAAGGAGATAGAAGGTCACTGGGGCTAGTGGGGGGTAGAAGGGCACTGGGGCTAGTGGGGGTAGAAGGGCACTGGGGCTAGTGGGGGGGGGGGAGGCCAATGGACTGTTTCTGGCCACAAAAGTGATGGAAAAGTTGTTTCAAGGACATTAAAACCTGGACGGGGGCATGCCGGACGGGGATCCATGGATAAAGTCCCACCAAAAATTACGTAGTTGACGCAGAGTTGTGTTTTCATCTGTAAAGGGCAGAAATCGCATTACATTCCTAAACTGGTGGAAAAAAGGGCTTTAAAACATCCGGCATGTGTACACGTCCATCAGGTAGTGTAAGGGTTATACACACTAACAGACAAAATGCCGCGTTTAACGCGCCACAGTCCGCAAACATCTGCCAAGACTTTTAGCAATTACGTAAGGTGAGCATTACTTTGTTTTTACTAGTTGGCACCTCCAGGACATAAATGTTAGTCTTCTCAGCTGCAATTTTTGTGTAGTGGTGTGTAGTGGCCGCGTGATTGTGCGCACAATCGTGGGAGTGCAGGCGTTTGCGGTTTTCCAGCCTTTGTGGTCAGGCTGAGGTAGTTCAATGACAGTTAAGTGATCAAAAAGACACTGATTCTGCACTAAGGCCTTATACAAGGGGCAGTAGTGGATACTAGATACCAGTAGTGGTGTGAAGGATTATTGGGTTATCTCGGTGCACTACTAGGACCAGCAGACCTGTCTCCAACAGCTAACTTGTGCACTGGCCACAGAAGAGCAATACAATAACAAGAAAAACAATGTATCAGCCCTAAGAAGGACTTAGCTGTTCAGGACAATGTGGTAGTAGCAAGAATCTGACAGACTGCAAAATAGCTTTTGTGCTGGCTTCCTGATAGGTGGTGGGGGTTCAGGTGGGAGGGATAGCTGATTGGCTGCCATGTATCTGCTGATTCTTTGGTGAGGGGTCAAAGTTTGGCTCCATTATAATATATAGGAGGGCAAATCAAACACTGCATGTATTCGCCTAAGGGGGGGGGGGGGCGCAAACTATTGTTCGCCACAAATTATTCGCCGGCAGAACAGTTCGGCCCATCTCTAGTTGCTATGGTTTCTTGTGAATCTTCAAAACAATCAATAACAAGGTTGAATAATGGCGTCCCAGCCGCTTAATAGCCCCCCGGGGCGGCTTCCGACCTCACGGCCCGGGTCGGGCTTTCTTGCCTCTACAAACATGGCCGCATGAGCTGGCCGTGGCTGCGCAGTCTGCATAGCCGCGAGGGCGGCTGCGCAGCTATAGGGCCAACCCCCCGATCCACGCTAACCCCTGGGAGGTTGGCCCTAGAGCTGAGCAGCAGGTATTTTAGCCTTTTTTTTTTATTTCGCCTCGGAAGTCCTTAAAAGAGACCTAGAGCCCATTTTTAAACGGACTTGGGTCTACCAGTTATGTATAAATGGTTTAGTCAGTGTTTGCCTATTGTAAAATCTTTCCTCTCCCTGATTTACATTCTGACATTAATCACATGGTGACATTTTTACTGCTGACAAGTGATGTCAGTGGAAGGAGATGCTGCTTGCTTTTTTGGCAGTTGGAAACAGCTGTAAACCATTGTCCTGAAATCACACTGTGGGAGAGGTTTTCACCACAATATCAGCCATACAGAGCCCCCTGATGATCCGTTTGTAAAAAGGAATAGATTTCTCATGGGAAAAGGGCTACTGATTGGGATGAAGTTCAACTCTTGGTCATGGTTTCTCTTTAAATATTCTGCTATCATTGTGGCATGCGCATTACCGCTGCTCACGCCGATCTCTCCCCATTGCAGTTCACTCACCCTGCCGTCTATATGACGGTAGAGCTCTGTGAGCAGGTCAGAAGCGACTTTCATTGGCTCCTGACTGCGTGATCACTGTCAACCTATCACACTGGCTCACATTGATGGACACTGGCTCACATTGACTGGCACACAGAGCTCTGCCATCATAGCGATGGCAGAGAGAGGGGCCTATGGTGGGGAGATAGAGGCAAGATCGGTGGTAGTGGCGGGTATGTGCAGCGATTTGTCGGTAACCGTCGTTTTGTGGTACCAGCAGTCTTTTATCTTTAAGTGACTAGAGACTGCTGGTATGCAAGGGGTTAATATTAACCCCTGCTGGCATTAGTATCGTTAAAATTGCTGTGCGCTGCCTATGTATAGCAATATAACTGTAGGTTTGAGCATCAGGCCCTTAGTGTCTTATGGTAGTCATGAAAAAAAGTATACAAGACATACATTGACCCCTTATTTCCTTCTTCAACAAGAAAGTCAGAGCAGGTCGCTAGGATAGACACTAGAAGAAGAAGAAGAAGAAGAAAAAGACGTTTCTTCGCCAAGTATGGCAGGGGCATACCCAGAATTGCTTTTGGTACACATGGCTTAGGCGAAAGTATTCAACATTAGCAGATATACAGTAGTACATGATACATTTACAACACATTCACAGACATTAACAACACACATTAACATCAGTGGTGCTCAGCAGAGCTCGAATATTCGAGTAGCTCGAATATTCGAGCTCTTTTTCAGCTATTCGAGCTCGGTATTCGAGCTCCGAATAGCTGGAGCTATTCGAATGGGCTATCCGAGTACACTCGAATAGCCCATTCACTATTCGAGCTATTCGAGCAACCCGGCGCTATTCGAGCTCGGTACCGAGCTCGAATAGCGTCATAGCCCAGATTGATGTCCTTAGAGCCAATCAGAGGGCTCCCAGGCCCTCTGACGGCAGCCAATCACAGAGGGGGACCCTGGCCAGCCCCTACCCTATAAATAGCGGCCGCCATGTTCCGTTTCTCCATGCTTGCCTGAGACTTGTACAGAGAGAGAGTTGCTCCTTTGTGCTTTGGCTTAGCAAGTGCTCTATTGTGATCATTTACCTAGCGTTTTTGCTCACCTACACCTGCCATATACACCATATACACCTATATTGTTGTTAGTTAGATAGACATTGTATTTTAGTTAGTAGCTTGTGTGTTACATTAGAGACAGGCAGCTGCTGCAAGCTTACAGGTTTAGGCCTCAGGGGGGCCTTGCCTCTGTGGGCAGCTGTCCTGTTTATTTCTCTCATCTATACCAGTATTTCTGCTGTCCTTTACTAATAGTATTGTAGTTATACTGTACTAGGAGTAGGACACTCACTGACTGTCACTGTTTATAGGCTACTAGCTAGCTCCTGCGTGTGTGCACTCACTCACTGTCTGTGTGTACACACACTCTATTTCCTTCTGATTACTGATAGATTATTGTTAGTTAGTTGTACTTACTTACTACTTACTCTTACTGTACCCGTAGGGACACTCACTGTCACTGTTCATATAGGCTACTAGCTCCTGCGTGTGCGCACTGCACTCACTGTCTGAGTGTACACACACAACACACACTCTATTTCCCTCTGATCGCTGATTGATTATCGTAATTAGTTAGTTGTACTTACTGTTACTACTTACTCTTACTGTACTAGGAGTCTAGGACACTCAGTCACTGTCCATAGGCTACTAGCTCCTGCGTGCGTGCACTCACTGTCTGAGTGTACACACACCCACACTCCATTTCCTTCTGATCGCTGATTGATTATCGTAATTAGTTAGTTCTACTTACTGTTACTACTTACTCTTACTGTACTAGGAGTCTAGGACACTCAGTCACTGTGTTCATAGGCTACTAGCTCCTGCGTGCGTGCACTCACTGTCTGAGTGTACACACACCCACACTCCATTTCCTTCTGATCGCTGATTGATTATCGTAATTAGTTAGTTGTACTTACTGTTACTACTTACTCTTACTGTACTAGGAGTCTAGGACACTCAGTCACTGTCCATAGGCTACTAGCTCCTGCGTGCGGTCACTCACTGTCTGAGTGTACACACACCACCCACACTCTATTTCCTTCTGATCGCTGATTGATTATTGTAATTAGTTAGTTCTACTTACTGTTACTACTTACTCTTACTGTACTAGGAGTCTAGGACACTCAGTCACTGTGTTCATAGGCTTCTAGCTCCTGCGTGCGTGCACTCACTGTCTGAGTGTACACACACCCACACTCCATTTCCTTCTGATCGCTGATTGATTATTGTAATTAGTTAGTTCTACTTACTGTTACTACTTACTCTTACTGTACTAGGAGTCTAGGACACTCAGTCACTGTGTTCATAGGCTACTAGCTCCTGCGTGCGTGCACTCACTGTCTGAGTGTACACACACCCACACTCCATTTCCTTCTGATCGCTGATTGATTATTGTAATTAGTTAGTTCTACTTACTGTTACTACTTACTCTTACTGTACTAGGAGTCTAGGACACTCAGTCACTGTGTTCATAGGCTACTAGCTCCTGCGTGCGTGCACTCACTGTCTGAGTGTACACACACCCACACTCCATTTCCTTCTGATCGCTGATTGATTTTTGTAATTAGTTAGTTGTACTTACTGTTACTACTTACTCTTACTGTACTAGGAGTCTAGGACACTCAGTCACTGTCCATAGGCTACTAGCTCCTGCGTGCGGTCACTCACTGTCTGAGTGTACACACACCACCCACACTCTATTTCCTTCTGATCGCTGATTGATTATTGTAATTAGTTAGTTCTACTTACTGTTACTACTTACTCTTACTGTACTAGGAGTCTAGGACACTCAGTCACTGTGTTCATAGGCTACTAGCTCCTGCGTGCGTGCACTCACTGTCTGAGTGTACACACACCCACACTCCATTTCCTTCTGATCGCTGATTGATTATTGTAATTAGTTAGTTCTACTTACTGTTACTACTTACTCTTACTGTACTAGGAGTCTAGGACACTCAGTCACTGTCCATAGGCTACTAGCTCCTGCGTGCGGTCACTCACTGTCTGAGTGTACACACACCACCCACACTCTATTTCCTTCTGATCGCTGATTGATTATTGTAATTAGTTAGTTCTACTTACTGTTACTACTTACTCTTACTGTACTAGGAGTCTAGGACACTCAGTCACTGTGTTCATAGGCTACTAGCTCCTGCGTGCGTGCACTCACTGTCTGAGTGTACACACACCCACACTCCATTTCCTTCTGATCGCTGATTGATTATTGTAATTAGTTAGTTCTACTTACTGTTACTACTTACTCTTACTGTACTAGGAGTCTAGGACACTCAGTCACTGTGTTCATAGGCTACTAGCTCCTGCGTGCGTGCACTCACTGTCTGAGTGTACACACACCCACACTCCATTTCCTTCTGATCGCTGATTGATTATCGTAATTAGTTAGTTGTACTTACTGTTACTACTTACTCTTACTGTACTAGGAGTCTAGGACACTCAGTCACTGTCCATAGGCTACTAGCTCCTGCGTGCGTGCACTCACAGTCTGAGTGTACACACACCCACACTCCATTTCCTTCTGATCGCTGATTGATTATTGTAATTAGTTAGTTCTACTTACTGTTACTACTTACTCTTACTGTACTAGGAGTCTAGGACACTCAGTCACTGTGTTCATAGGCTACTAGCTCCTGCGTGCGTGCACTCACTGTCTGAGTGTACACACACTAAATTTACTTGTGATTACTACTGATTATTGTAACTGCTAGTTGTACTTCCTGACTGTTACTACTTACTTACTGTACTAGGGGACACTCACTCAGTCACCTCACCAACCAACCCACTCCATTAAAGTACCCCACTTTTCACCCGCCCTTTTAAAAAACTTTTGTCTATACGCCCAAAACATTGAAGATGTCTGGAAGTGGCAGCCAGCGCGGTTTGGGCAAGGGGAAGGGCAGCAAGGGAATCAGGAGGAGAGGGAGCAGCATTGTGGCAAGCCGCGGCCGCGGGCGCGCCACCATGCACAGTTCCGCAGCAGCAGCAGCAGCGTCAGTGGCTAACATTCCTCCCATAGCCACTGGCCGTGGACGCCTTGGGCGCCGCCCAGCAGGAGCATCTGCAACTCACGCTGCAGAGACACAGCAGCAGCAGCGTGTAGCACCTGCTCCCATTTTCCTCCAGCCGGGTCGGAAACGTCCCATTGAGGAAAAGCATGCAGACACTGTGGTGCAACTCATGACGGAGGATGAGCAGCCCGCCATCAGCTCTGCATCTGAGGCCTCCACCCTCACCACCACCACCACCACCCCTGTTCGCAGCAGCCGCCCAGCAGGGTCTGGGGAGGAGGCCAGTTCACCGTCACTCGCCGACCTGTCATTCAGCAGTCTTTTGACCCCAGGCATCATGAGTAAATTGTCTGCTGTTGTTGGCGATCTTGAGGAGGAGATGCTGATGGGCACTTTGGGGGATGAGGGATTGGACAGCAAGACTGTGGCGACAGTCAAGCAGCCCATCCATGCATCAGGAGAGGAGTTTGGGGGGTCCTCATCCCAGCAGGACATGTTTCAGGAGGGGGAGGATGTTGATGACCCGGTGACAGACAGAGACTGGGTGCCACCACCTCCAGGGGATGTCGTCCTCAGCAGCTCTGAGGAGGAGGAGGAGGATGCTCTTGTGGGCCTTGCAAGGAGGCGCATCATTGCAAGCATTGGCAGCAGCAGTAGGCAGGTCCCACAGCCTGCTGGTGTCTTAGGCTCAGCAGCAGCAGCAGCAGCATCTGCCAGTACCACCACCAGCCGCACCCAAGCCCCCCAAGCCCCACCCCCAACCACCACAGGGAGACAGGCAGCAGCGCTTCCATGCCGTAGGGGGATGTTTCTGTCTCCAATCTGGCGCTTTTTCACCATGCCCACAGTGTACAGCAAGTACGCCACTTGCAACCACTGTCAGCGGAAGTTGAGCAGAGGTGCAGACCCCTTAAAGTTCTGCACCAGCTCGCTCATCAACCACCTTGCTGCGAAACATTTCCACCAGCATCAGGAGTTCCAGAGGCTGAAGGCATCTGGTGCTGGCAGTGGCACCACACCCATCACTGCACAGCCTTCAGCAGCAGCAGCAACAGCAGCATCCCGCCCTCCTGCTCCTCCAGCAGCACCAGCAGGAGTGCGGAAACGCACTGCTCCTCCCCCCTCTGCAACTCCTGCCGCCGACACTGAGGCCTGTTCTGGCAGCCAGTCCTCAGTGGCCTCCTCCGCTGTGTCTGCTGATTCCCGTGCCAGCAAAAGGCCACGCCAGAGCCTTTTGAGCGAGTCCTTCCAGGGGGTGGTTAGGGCTCTGCCTCCCAGCAGCCGTCGCGTGCGGCAGCTGAACGGCTTGCTGGCACGGGCCATGTGCTCCCAACTCCTGCCGTACACGCTCGTGCAGGAGGGGAGCGACATTCGTGCGCTGCTTGCTTGCGCAGCCCCAGACTGGCAGCTCCCCAGCAGACACTTTTTCTCCCGCAAGGCCATTCCTGCACTGCACCGCTTTGTGATGGCCAATGTGGAGCGAGGGCTGGAGCACGCGGTTGGTGAAAGGGTCCACGTCACCATGGACTCCTGGAGCAGCCGCTTCGGGACAGGCCGCTACCTGTCCTTCACTGTCCACTGGGTCAGCTTGGTGGAAGGGGGTGAGGATGGGAGAGCAGCAGCGGGCACAGCAGCAGCAGCAACACAGTGGGTGGTGCCACCCCGCAGGGTCAGGGGAACTGCAGCAGGTTCCTCCGATCCTCTGCCATCCTCCGGCACACCTGGCCAAACCCCCCGCCTCAGCAGCAGCGTGAAGGCCCGCCACTGCCAAGCGCTGCTGCACTTGGTCAGCCTTGGGAAGACCAAGCTGACGGCAACCCATGTGTTGGCCAAACTCCAGGAGCAGGAGAGGATTTGGCTGACCCCCAGAGGCCTCAGAGTCGGAGAGGTGGTGGCCGACAATGGGGCCAATCTGGTTGCCGCAATAGACAGGGGAAACCTGACCCACATCCCCTGTCTTGCCCACGTGCTGAACCTGGTGGTGCAGAAGTTCCTGCGCACCTACCAGGGGATGGGCGAACTGCTGGAAACGGCAAGGAATGTTGTGCGTCACTTCCGGCGCTCGGCTGCAGCCTGTGCGAGCCTGGAAGACGTGCAAAAGGAGCTGGATCTGCCACGCCATCGGCTGATCCTTGACGTTCCGACTCGCTGGAACTCCACCCTGGCGATGTTGGAGCGTCTGGTTGAACAGAGGCACGCTGTCAAACAGTACCTTGCCCTGGCCACTGTTTCCGCAGCTCAGAGAAGGGACAAGACCAGCAACATCCCGTCCATCGTCCCCGATGATGACTGGAGGCACATGCAGCAGGTGTGCTTTGTGCTGGCTCCCTTCCTGCAGGCCACAAACATGGTGAGCAGGGACCATGCTATGGTCTGCGAGTGGGTGCCCCTGGTTTCTCTGCTGAACAGGGCCCTCGATGCTTTGCTGGAACAGGGAGCGGCAGCCTTGGACCAGCAGGAGCGGCAACCAGCTGCACAGTCCACCTCTGAGGGGGAGGAGGAGGAGGACTTGGTGGAGGTCCCTGACCTGGCTGCTGATGAGGGGGATCAGCACAGCGCAGCTGAGTTGGTGCGGGGGTGGAGAGAGGATGAGGCGGCAGAGGAGGAGGATGAGGACAGCACTGACGTCGATGTGCCAGCAGACGTGGCCCGCCTCTTCCCAATGGCAGCGCACATGCTGACGTGCCTGCGCAGGGACCCCAGGGTGATCCAGATGAAGCAGAGGGAGGACATCTGGATCAGCATGATGTTGGACCCACGCCTCAAGGGGAAGTTGAGCCAGTTCCTGCCGCCTGCAGGAGGAGACCCAGCGCAACAAATAAGGAGCTTGCAGCAGGCCCTTGTTGAGCGCTTGGAGGAAGCCTTCCCCCAGCCTTCCACCCCCACTGTCCAGCAGCCAGCACAGAGGCAGCAGCAGGTGCCTGCATCCAGCAGCAGCAAGCGCCCCACAGACCTGCTGTCTCTCAGCCACGAGCTCTACAGGACTGTAGAGGCTCCGGCAGCAGTGACTAGAGAGGAGATGCATGCAGCAGCATCCTCCTCCGGTCACAGCCAGCGCCTGACCCGCATGGTGGCTGACTACATGGGGTCGTACAGCGGGCTTGACAGCGATGCCCCTGTTGATCCCATGGAGTATTGGGTCAAGCGCATGGAGATCTGGAGCGAGCTGGCGCAGTACGCCCTGGAAGTGCTGTCCTGCCCCCCTTCCAGCGTGCTGTCCGAGCGCTGCTTCAGTGCAGCTGGTGGCGTGGTCACCGAGAAACGCTCACGTCTGTCTCACAAGTCTGTGGACAGACTGACGTTTCTCAAGATGAACCAGGCGTGGGTGGAAGGCGAGTTCCTGGCCCCTGTTGTCGGCGAGAGGGGGACATGAACTGGCTGCCGGAACCATCGTTAATGTGCCTTACCACCCTTTACCACCTCCTGGCTCCTGCTCACTAAGCCAGCCTGGTTCACTTTGACTATTACGTCGCCTGCAGCCACACATTTTACACCTACAGTGGGCTGCTGTGTACTGCCCTTCTGCTGTCTGTCTGTGTTTCCCACTGCCAGGGTACACAGAATTACCTTCTTCTGTTGCCACTCTGCCACCAGCTATTACGTCAAACAATAGCTATATTGGTTGTAAAACCAAAAACCAAAAAACCATTAAAAAAAAAAAAAGGTTTAATTTTTCTGAGGTGCCCGGGTTGAAAACTGTGTTGTCCCAGTTGTGTATTGGACACAATGTGGGCTGCACGACCGCTGTCTGGGACCTCCTGTTGTGTTTATTTACAGCCCTGGTATCACCGCTAGGTACCAGGGCTATTATGTCACGCTGCCTACCTGCTGCCACACTCACACTGCTCCTCCATACCTCCTCCTGCTGCTGCTGCTGCTGTCTGTCTGTGTTTCCCACTGCCAGGGTACACAGATGATTTACCTTCTGCTGCCACTCTGCCACCAGCTATTACGTCAAACAATAGCTGCTCGCCTACTCCTCCATTCCTCCTCCTGCTGCTGCTGTCTGTCTGTGTTTCCCACTGCCAGGGTACACAGAATTACCTTCTTCTGCTGCCACTCTGCCACCAGCTATTACGTCAAACAATAGCTATATTGGTTGCAAAACCAAAACCAAACAAACCATTAAAAAAAAAAAAGGTTTAATTTTTCTGAGGTGCCCGGGTTGAAAACTGTGTTGTCCCAGTTGTGTATTGGACACAATGTGGGCTGCACGACCGCTGTCTGGGACCTCCTGTTGTGTTTATTTACAGCCCTGGTATCACCGCTAGGTACCAGGGCTATTATGTCACGCTGCCTACCTGCTGCCACACTCACACTACTCCTCCATACCTCCTCCTGCTGCTGCTGCTGCTGTCTGTCTGTTTCCCACTGCCAGGGTACACTACACAGATGATTTACCTTCTGCTGCCACTCTGCCACCAGCTATTACGTCAAACAATAGCTATATTGGTTGCAAAACCAAAACCAAACAAACCATTAAAAAAAAAAAAAAAGGTTTAATTTTTCTGAGGTGCCCGGGTTGAAAACTGTGTTGTCCCAGTTGTGTATTGGACACAATGTGGGCTGCACGACCGCTGTCTGGGACCTCCTGTTGTGTTTATTTACAGCCCTGGTATCACCGCTAGGTACCAGGGCTATTATGTCACGCTGCCTACCTGCTGCCACACTCACACTACTCCTCCACACCTCCTCCTGCTGCTGCTGCTGCTGTCTGTCTGTGTTTCCCACTGCCAGGGTACACTACACAGATGATTTACCTTCTGCTGCCACTCTGCCACCAGCTATTACGTCAAACAATAGCTATATTGGTTGCAAAACCAAAACCAAACAAACCATTAAAAAAAAAAAAAAAGGTTTAATTTTTCTGAGGTGCCCGGGTTGAAAACTGTGTTGTCCCAGTTGTGTATTGGACACAATGTAGGCTGCACGACCGCTGTCTGGGACCTCCTGTTGTGTTTATTTACAGCCCTGGTATCACCGCTAGGTACCAGGGCTATTATGTCACGCTGCCTACCTGCTGCCACACTCACACTACTCCTCCACACCTCCTCCTGCTGCTGCTGCTGCTGTCTGTCTGTGTTTCCCACTGCCAGGGTACACTACACAGATGATTTACCTTCTGCTGCCACTCTGCCACCAGCTATTACGTCAAACAATAGCTATATTGGTTGCAAAACCAAAACCAAACAAACCATTAAAAAAAAAAAAAAAAGGTTTAATTTTTCTGAGGTGCCCGGGTTGAAAACTGTGTTGTCCCAGTTGTGTATTGGACACAATGTGGGCTGCACGACCGCTGTCTGGGACCTCCTGTTGTGTTTATTTACAGCCCTGGTATCACCGCTAGGTACCAGGGCTATTATGTCACGCTGCCTACCTGCTGCCACACTCACACTACTCCTCCACACCTCCTCCTGCTGCTGCTGCTGCTGTCTGTCTGTGTTTCCCACTGCCAGGGTACACTACACAGATGATTTACCTTCTGCTGCCACTCTGCCACCAGCTATTACGTCAAACAATAGCTGCTCACATTACTCCTCCATTCCTCCTGCTGCTGTTGCTGTCTGTCTGTGTTTCCCACTGCCAGGGTACACAGAATTACCTTCTGCTGCCACTCTGCCACCAGCTATTACGTCAAACAATAGCTATATTGGTTGCAAAACCAAAACCAAACAAACCATTAAAAAAAAAAAAAAAGGTTTAATTTTTCTGAGGTGCCCGGGTTGAAAACTGTGTTGTCCCAGTTGTGTATTGGACACAATGTGGGCTGCACGACCGCTGTCTGGGACCTCCTGTTGTGTTTATTTACAGCCCTGGTATCACCGCTAGGTACCAGGGCTATTATGTCACGGCGAGCTGCCTGCCTCATTGACTGCCTGCTGCCACACACTCATCCTCCTCCTCCTGCTGCTGAATTTACCTCCTGCTGTCTTTGTGTTTCCACTGCCAGGGAGCACATACAATGGCGCTTCCAACATGCGTGCGCCCACCAGCTATTTGTTACGCTCAAAAATAGCTGCATTTCTGTAAAAAAAAAATTGAAAAGAGAAATACGTGAAGAAGAAGAAGACGATATTGAAAAAGAAGGAGAAGGAGAAGATGAAGATGAAGAAGAAGATGAAGAAGAAGATGAAGAAGATGATGAAGAAGAAGATGAAAAAGAAGAAGAAGATGAAGAAGATGAAGAAGATGAAGAAGAAGAAGATGAAGAAGAAGAAGATGAAGAAGATGATGAAGAAGATGAAGAAGAAGAAGAAGAATAAGAAGAAGAAGAAGAAGAAGAAGAAGATGAAGAAGAAGAAGAAGAAGATGAAGAAGAAGAAGAAGAAGATGAAGAAGAAGAAGAAGATGAAGAAGAAGAAGATGAAGAAGATGAAGAAGAAGAAGAAGATGAAGATGAAGAAGAAGATGAAGAAGAAGATGATGAAGAAGAAGAAGAAGAAGATGAAGAAGAAGAAGAAGAAGATGATGAAGAAGAAGAAGAAGATGATGAAGAAGAAGAAGAAGAAGATGATGAAGAAGAAGAAGAAGAAGATGAAGAAGAAGAAGAAGAAGAAGAAGACAATATAGAAGAAGAAGAAGAAGAAGATATAGAAGAAGAAGATCTAGAAGAAGAAGAAGAAAGATAAAGAAGAAGAAGAACAAGTATATACAGTAACACTACTGAACAAAATGAAGGACACAACTTCTCTTTCCACATTTTTTTTTAAAGGAACATCCCCACATAATCACTTGCTGTTGTTACTTGGAAAAAAAGATGTTTCTTGCATCATTCACCCTCAAAACAAGTGTTGGAAGCTATTTAAGGCCAATTCGAATAGTCAGCTCGAATAGTGAGCTCGAATACCGACTCGAATAGTGAGCTCGAAGTCCGAGGTCGAATCGAATAGTAAAAATTATTCGACTCGAATATTCGACTGACCTCGAATAATTTACTATTCGAATTCGACCAAACTCGAATTTTAAAAAGGGGTATTTGAGCATCACTAATTAACATCACTGCAATACTGTATGCAACTTTACAGGAGAGAGGAGCAACAACCGGGGCTAGCATGTAGAGTAGGCAGCTGGGAGCTTCACAGTCTGGGAAGTGAAGGTCAGCAGGACTGCCTGAGGGAAGAAGGAGGTCCTACGTCTGGTGGTTTTTGATGGGATAGTTCGATAGCGTCGACCCAACGGCAGGAGCTCAAAGAAGCAGCAGCCAGGGTGAGAAGGGTCACCGGAAATTCTGCCAGCCCTCTTCCTCATCCTAGCAGTACTCTTTAGGGTAGCATACTGTATCAATATACAATCCAGCTAACTAATATAGCTATCCGACCAACAAATCAGTCCATAGCAACAGTAGCTTACAGACTTAAATGAGATCTGAAAGTTTAAATTATAAAAAGAGATACTGTACTTACTTCTGGATCCTACAATGGCCTGCCTATTGGATTTCCGCTCGTGCTCAGGAAATGACCGAGCCAGATGGGGTGCGCTCTACGCTTAGTGACAATCTGAATTTAGGGGGTCCCTCCTCTAGATTCCCTCTACTGAGGAGGACAGGGGTGAAGCCTCTTTAGGATCCAGAGGTAAGTACCCCCTAGGGGCACTTTTTTCCATTCAGGTTCACTTTAATCACAGGACAGGTCTAGAAACACATTGCTAAGGACCAGTTGAATACGGTAGAGACAGATGATACCATAAGACAATGGTATCAAGGACCATCATATGATATCTCTTCCTCATACATGCTTCATACAGTACGTGAGAGATGTAGCACTACATGATGTGACAAGAAAGGGAAAAAAAAGTTGTAGCCCACTAGGGCTATTTCAGCTTTGTCCTTTCTCGGTATTGCCGGCAATTCCAAAGCACTAGGCTAATGAAAGCCGATAGCAGTGATTCCACAGGAGCAATTGCTGATTTGCCCAAATGGCAATCATGGTGCCTGCAGCATTTTTGGAGCGATTTCATTCAGGCCAAAATTACATTTCCTGAAATTGATTTGTTTTTAGTAGCAAAATCACTCTCAAAAACACTAGCATTTTTAGAGTGATTTGAGATCTCTCGTGGGCTCCAGGCCTAACAGTAACTAACAGTATACAGTATCTGAGGTAGAAGATTTGCAGGCAGAGACCCTCTTGAGCAGTGAAATAGGGTAATTGAATTAGTCTGATTACAAAATTAATTGATTTTTATTGAGGCAGGCAGACAGAATAGGTAGGATTTTCCTATAACAGCCAAGCTTTTACAATGACAAACCAGGGGTTTTACCATCCTGGTCATTAATGAGCATTCATCCCACAGTCTAAACTGAACCCTGAAGTTTTGCTCATCACATGGGCAAGACTTGTGCTCAGTGTGAGCAAAGATTCACTTCCCTAGAAAAACAAACCCTGTAAAGTCTGATCACATTCACAAAGCTGATGGTAAAAAGGTCATATTTTTTTCTTTTTAACTATAACAATACTACCCAATAATAAACGATTAATGTGGTAAGCAAAAAACAAACAAACCAGAGAACATAATGAATATGCATAAGTACAAACACTCCTCATATACCTTTTCCACCTGCACCTGTGAATGTTTGCATGGTGTGTTCGATGAAAACATGGAAACATTTAATTATTTGTGTGGTATTAGTTTAAGCAGACTGTGATTGTCTATTGTTGTGACTTAGATGAAGATCAGGTCACATTTTATGACCAATTTGTGCAGAATCCATATAACTCCTAAGGGTTCACATACTTTTTACTGCTACTGTATATGAGGAACACTTGTACTTATGCAAATTAATTATGTTCACTGTTAAGGTGGCCATACACTGGTCGATTTGCCATCAGATTCGACCAACAGATAGATCCCTCTCTGATCGAATCTGATCAGAGAGGGATTGTATGGCTGCCTTACTGCAAACAGATTGTGAACCGATTTCAGCCTGAAACCGTTCACAATCTGTGGTGGTGATGGTGCTGCCGCCGCTCCCCCCGCATACATTACCTGTTTCGCCGGCGCGACTCCCCAGGTCTCTGCTGTCTTCTTCTCCGCTCTGGTCTGGTCTCCGGCATGCTTCACTTCTTCCTGCCCGGCAGGAAGTTTAAACAGTAGAGTGCCCTCTACTGTTTAAACTTACTGCCGGGCAGGAAGAAGTGAAGCATGCCGGAGACCAGACCAGAACAGAGCGGAGAAGACAGCAGAGACCAGGGGACTCGCGCCGGCCGAAACAGGTAATGTATACCCGCTGTATTGCGTCGGTCGTTGGGCACTCCCGACCCGCCGGCGATCGAGAAAAATCTTCCGCACGGACGGATCGACGGGAATTGCCGGGAACAATCGATTTCGGGCAGAAATCGTTCGTTCTGTCAGCGGTGTGCGCGGCAATTTCACAGCCGATTCGATCACTGTGATCGAATCGGCCGTATATCGGTGGGAAAATCGTTAGGCGTATGGGCCCCTTAAGACAGTTTGTGTGCTTATTATTGACCTAATGAAGCAAGAAATGCCTTTGAAATGTGTTGTCTGCCCCTACTTTGTGCAATAAACTCTTGAATCCTAATTGAGTTATATTGGCTATTTTGGCTGCTTTGAAATCCACTGGAGAGGTAAGCCAACTTCTGTATATCTCTGGTTTTTAATTATTCTATGCATTTTTGGGTGCCTCAATCTATCAATGGTACTCATTACAGGTGTGTTGGGAATTAGCATTTTTAGCATAGCTCTTGCCCCCAGGACTTACTACCAGGAGTGCAACTCTTGAGGACCCTTGCAAGCCCAAACTGGGGTGGGAACTCCTCTATAAGCCTTAATGGTGGTTGAAGTTCTTTTGCCACCTGAAATTTGTGAATGGCTCTTTTTACCTCATTTATCCTGGTGTTATAATATATTGTTGTAGCGATTGGTGTTAGCCAGAACAGACTTCTGATTATCAAGTGATCTGCAGTATCACCTATAATCAGATATATACCGGATTATATGGTGATCTGCAGAATCACCAATAATACGGGTATATAAACACTGTAGTGTAACTGGTGAGTATACCACTTTAATGCCCAAGTGTAGTGATTGGTGCAACAGTATCTACTGATGGAGTTAACTATACCTCACCAGAGGAGCTGGTGGGCACTATCAGTACAGCACTCCTCACCAGGGACAAGGGCTCCCTGGTGAGTGTAGAGAGGTCAGACAAATCGGTTCAGCAACAGACAGACTGAGCAAGTACAGAATCGTGAAGACAGAGACAAAACGTATTTCAGGCAGAGTCAGCAACAGGATTCAGATGGGCAGAGGTACTAAATCAGAAGGCAGAGACAGAACATATTTCAGGCAGGAAACAAGTTCATGAACGCTCTACCCCCATTGTAACACATACCAGTCGGTGCAGGATCTAGAGAGCCAATCCTTGAACACACACTCAGGAAGAAGGATCCGCAGACCAGACTTGGCTCAGTGAAAAAATGTCCGTTCTTTTATTAGAAAAATCCACATGACAAGAAATGGTGCAATAAAATCACAGGGTCGACTAACGCGTGTCGGGCTTACAATCTGCCCTTAGTCATAGTCAAAGTGAACCTGTTAAGGAAGCGGCTTATAAATGGCTATAAGGGATGACTCCACCCCTATCAAGCCAACAGCCAGGTCCTTAAAGGGAAACATTACATACAAGCAATAAAAACAATTTTGCAATATACAAAACATTACAACAATGTATAAAAAGGTAAAAGTAATGTAAAAAAGAGATAACCACTGGAGCAACAATATTATTACAAGAAAGCATCAAAAGAAGAAGAGGTGGGTAAAAAAAAACAGGAAAATGTTACACTAATCAGTAATCATATACTAGATTTAAGTCCCAACGTTTATTTAAACCAAGAGGTGTACGAGTGCCTAACCTATAGATCCAATAGGCCTCTTGTTTTAGTAGGAGTCTCTGTATATCTCCACCTCTAATAGGACAGGTGACTCGTTCCACTCCCTGAAAACTGAATGATTTCAAATTACCTTTATGTACTGTTTCAAAATGTTTAGAAACGGCTGACTTTTGGAAAGTGTTCCAATGTGTGCCACAATAGTGTTCAGCTATTCGTGCTTTTAGGTTGCGAGTCGTGCAACCCACATATTGAAGCTTGCACTCTGAGCAAGATATAACATAAATAATATATTTCGTGTCACAATTAATATATTGTTTGATAGGAAAACTGGTGTTAAATGAATAGGAAGGCACTGCGGTCCCTCGCTTGTGACAGTGACAATACTTGCAGGTTCGGAAGCCACAGGGGTATGAACCCACCGTGGCCAAACCATGTGGGGGTATGTAATGAAGAAGGGGACCTAAAGAGACTGGGCGAGAGGATGGAGCCTAGAGTCCTAGCCTTTCTGGCAGAAAAACGCCATCCGCCATCGAGAACTTTTTTAAGTTTTGGATCTGAATACAGAACTGGGAGATATTTTCTCACAATATTGGTGATTTTTGTAAATTCCAAGCTGTATTCTGTGACAAAAGTCACCTTGTCAGTCCTGGCTCCATCCTGTCTCGCAGTCCCCAATAGATCCAAACGTGTTCTTTTAGTTCCCTTTATGCGTCCTAACTCCAACTGTCTATTTGTGTACCCCCTCTGTCTGAGTCTGTCTTCCACTTGGTTAAATTCAGATTGTAAATCTTGTGGGTCGGAACAATTGCGGGCTGCTCTAATGAACTCACCCGTAGGGATAGCATTAATGGTATGCTTGGGATGACATGAATTAGCGAGTAATATTGAATTACCTGCTGTAGCTTTGCGAAAAGTGCGTGTAGAAACCGCTTCCTTAAGAGGTTCACTTTGACTATGACTAAGGGCAGATTGTAAGCCCGACACGCGTTAGTCGACCCTGTGATTTTATTGCACCATTTCTTGTCATGTGGATTTTTCTAATAAAAGAACGGACATTTTTTCACTGAGCCAAGTCTGGTCTGCGGATCCTTCTTCTCTAGTATTTCAGGCAGGGTTGGCAACAGGATCAGATAGGCAAAGGTACAGAATCTCTAAGAGTAAGATAGGTCAGAATTCAGAACTAGCCAGAGTCATACACAGAAAATACAATATAAGTAATAGCTAACTATAGATAGATGTATACAGCAAACACTGCATATACATCTATCATCCACAGGAACCTCTCTAGGTCTGAGTACTAACACGTAGTATTCGCAACAGCAGACAGTTTGCAAACCATTCTCGGAGGCTTAAGAAGCAGAGGAGACCCCAGAGCCGCGCCCACTCCAATCAGCCAATCAGGGCCGCCGTGAGTCTCCTCTGACATCAGCCGACCAGCCGGTCAGCTGACGCGCCTCCTCCCCGCATAAAGATCCCGGCGGCGAGACCCTCTGAGTCAAGCAGAGACACGCGTCCCTGGCGTACTAGACGCCTGGGACGTGGAGAACCCGGTAGGCAGGGACCCAGTAATGGCCGCGGTGGACCCGGCATCCACCGCCGCCGCCATGCGATGATTCCTTACACCCAGCCTCGGCGTGCTAGACGCCCGAGGCACTGGGAGACTGGCAGGCAGGGGATCCAGAGCAGCTGCGGTGGTACTGCCACCCACCGCAGTTGACACATTCCTATTCATTACAATTGTACTATTGGCTCTTGGTATTGTGCCTCGTTTCACGGATTACCTAAGCCCACCCCCTCTAGACCTAATAATACACATATAAAACTGACTTTTGGCATTCAGACAGTTGCAATGTAACTGGAGTTTAAGCAGTCATACACAAAATATAATAACCATAGCACTAAATGTAAATAACATTTTTTAAATTCATCATTCTTGATGTCTGCATGATAAAGAAAAAACAGTATGCAGGTATGAGATAATTCTCATATTTCACCATGTTTTGACTATTGTAGAAGCCATGCAGTGAAGCTAGTAAAACATTTAAAACTGAAAATAAAATGGGTCCTCAATCCACTATTTATACTAAAGTAATAGGAAGCTAGTATTTCCCAAACAATAGGGTGGTATCACAGAAAGCAAATAGAAAACTTGTAAACAGACAATAAGAACAGCATTGTAGTATGTATATCTCCTAAGAAAACCAACATTTTCAAGGTATAAAAATGCCGCTACAAATAAAAATGTCTTGGATTGGATTATGTGTGAAAGAAATGCATTTAATGGCCTAAAGCATGAAGGAACTAAATCTGAATTAAGAAAAACCACGGATAACCGAATGGTTTAAACCAAACTGGAAAACTATGAAACCAAGTACATTGAAAAGAGGCATCTGTTAATTTGGGTGTCAAGAATTCTGTTATTTGATCACCGTTATACTATAGCTGAGCACCAGAGCTGGATGCTCATCGCAAACCAAACCCCAACACTTGACTATGGTATTTCCAAGCGCCACAGCCTATCCACTTAGCACCCGCCACTGCTATACCTTTGGCACCAAAGCTAATCCAATGTCGCTTGGCTAAGGAATAGCCAAGCGCCCAGCGCCACAGGCGATCCCTGGCTCCTGCTGCAGTTAAATCGGCGGTGGCAAAAGTAACCTTTTGGATCTCAGCTATAATATATCCCTCAGCCGAAGCTCAGGGGGCCATCACAATTTAATTTCTGGCGCCACAGCAAAGTCAGCACCACATCAGCATAACCCACTGGTGAAGGTTCCAGGAGCCGAAGTGGGGTGCTGGTGCCCAAACTAACAGGCCTGTGCCGACAGACAATTTACCTGCTTTGCTTGAAACCAGGTCCAGAAGATCAGTCCTAGAAATGGTCACTGGTCTCCCCACGTACTGTATGTCACAACCTAAGAATTAAGATTTTCCCAGAGATATTATCTTACAGCTCTACTATGCTGAAATCCATGGTAAACCTCTCAGAGTGACTGGAGAACAGCATCCAAATGGAGCTAGATAGCGCAAGACCCTTTTATTCCTCAACAATCTGTCTTACGATATCAGCAGAAGTAGATATGTGAAACCTACTACTGTCTTCCGTTTCCAATCAAATAAAAATAGTGATACTCCTCCACTCTGAACTTTACCTAGGCTCACAAACCTTTGTCCTTCAAGTCCCCAAGGTTATGTGATTGTATGTTACCACCTGCATAAAGGCGCTGGTGTTCCAAGCTACCTATTGGCGCTTGTGTAACCCCAGCTCAGGGCTTGTCCTAAGTTACAGCAGTGACATTATTTCTAAGTATAAATACTCTATGTTTTCTACTGTTAGTTGTTATTTTTAATGCAAATGTATAAGATTTGGCATAGCGATTACCAAGGAATCCCGAACGTAGGGTTACTACGTGCTTTAGTATCATACGAATTAGAACACTTGGTAGTATTGAAATAAAGGTAATGGCAAAAGATATATCATAACAAACCGATTTTATCTTGTATAAGCTTGATACGTTTGGCATAGTGTGAGTACATAGTCACGTTCTTCTTCTTTTTCTTATATATGGAATGTTCTTTTCTCTTGTTTTGTTAATTTTACAGTGGCTACTCATGACTTGCTTATTTATATATTCTTTAGTAATGGCACTTGTAGCCACACATGATATATAGGCTAATGCTACTTGGATTATAATTGAAGTACTTAGTTAATATTGCAATGTGTGGTTATAAAATAAATGGATAATGCTCTGCACTTCTGAATACCAGTTTTCTCACAATGATTTGTTTTGAAAACAAGAAAGTAAGGTTACGCTGCACTTTTAGGTAGAGAACAGCACTCCTTACTCTCCTTGCTCTCTTGTGAATATTATGGAACAACCTCACTGCTCCAGGTGACAATTACCTTCCACAGTTTAACCAACATAAGATTAAACATCCTGGTCAGGGATTATTTTCTTGCATATTGTGCTAAGGAGAATATATGGATAACATGTTTTCATGCATCAGTTAAAGCAGACCTGAACTTAGAACTTCTTCTCTGCTCTAAAAGATAAGCAACAGCATAATAACCTTTAAAGAAAAACATTTCTATAGTACAGCTGATACAAATCCTGCAATAAATCTGCAGTTTGTCTACTTCCTTCTTTCATGGAAGCAGACATTGGACTTGATTCACTAAACCGTGATAACTCAAATATCACACCTTATGAAAAGATATCACACCTTATGAAAAGATATCACACCTTATCAAAGTTATCACACCTTACGGAAAGATATCACACCTTATGGAAAGATATCACACCTTATCAAAGTTATCACACCTTATCAAAGTTATCACACCTTATCAAAGTTAACACGCCTTATCAGAGTAGCATAGCTAGTGCTACGAACCCGCAGGGGCTCAGGGCAGGACGAGTGCCATTGCCAATTAGGAGGCATAAGTTTGTGGCGCTTGCAATGGTACTCTGATAAGGCATGATAACTTTGATAAGGTGTGATATCTTTCCATAAGGTGTGATATATTTCCATAAGGTTTGATATCTTTTCATAAGGTGTGATCTTTGATAAGGTGTAATATTTGAGTTATCACGGTTTAGTGAATCAATCCCATAGGGTTAACATCCTGTGCTTACAAATTAGCTGCTCTGCTGAGGCAGCCATCTGACTCAGCTGAGAGATCAAATTACAGTGGTGATTAGTCACAGATGAGAAGGAATTAGACAGAGTAAACTCTCTAAATACGTATAGGGTGGATGTTTCTATGTTTTCCTTCTGTCCTGTGCAAGAGTTCAGATCCACTTTAAAGGAAACCAGAGCTGAGTAAAAATAAAAGTGTTATACATACCATGGCTTTCTTCAGCCCCATCTCCTCATATTGCTCCCACGCCACCATCCTCAGCCTTCTCCTATGCCAGTACCGGGTCCCGTAACTTCCTCCAGTCGCGGCCAGTCTGTGCAAGAGAAGTGCGCCCTCTACGTATCTCTCGGGTGGCTGCTGGAGAGAAACGTAAATAGCGCACTTCTCTTGCGTCAGACTGGCTGCGACTTGAGGAAGTTACGGGACCCGGTCCCGGCACAGGAGAAGGCTGAGGACAGCGGCGTTGGATCGATCCATTAGGATGAGGCTGGAGTAAACCCCAGGTATGGATAACACTTTTATTTTTACTCAGCTCTGGTACACTTTAAAGCAGTATAAAACTCTGACGTAATATTCAATAAAAACATGTTTTCCTACTTTTTATATGCCATATGGTTATCATATTTGCTTTTGTGCATAAGTATTATTATTTATTTAGAAGTTCCCAACATACATTTTTTTTTTGCTTTGAGAGCTGGCTTTGCATTTTATTCACAACTGGTTTATTCATCTTGTAATGTCCCCAGAAATGCTTTTTGAGTGTCTGTCTGTGTTCATGAGTGTCTGCACAGTCAGAGAAAAGTTTACATTTCTCAGAACTCAGTCAGGACACTCTGTAGCTAAAACAGAACATGTATGAAAACTACAAATCTATGCATTATTTACCACTACAAGTGAGTTCTAATCCAGCCGTTTGCACTCCGTTACAGTCTGTACCCAGGTACACTCAACTCCAGCCCATTACAGCTCAGAAAGACTCCCATCAGCTGCAGTCTGCAAACTATCCACATTCCGCTTGGTTTCTGTTATATTCCATTTCAGCCCGCATTCAGGTATGCTCTGCTCCATCCTTCATCCAACCATATTCTGTTCAAATCACAATCTTCTCCACTCCAACCACAGCCAACTCTGCTTTAGCCAGACTGCATTCCATTCCAGCCACAACCAATTCCTCTCTGGCCATGGCTAATTCCACTTCAGCCAAACTGCATCCCACTCCAGCCACAACTAGTCTTGCCCCAGCCAACACTATTTCAGTCAGACTCCATTCTGCTGCAGCCTGACACCATTCACCCTGGTGCAGTTTATTCAGACTTCAGTTGTTTCAACCAAGCCTACACACACAGGGCCGGCCTTAGGTTTCACAGCGCCCTGAGCGAAACCTGATTTGTGTGCCCCCCCCTTTCATCCTTTTACCACGTGCATATACACACACACACACACACACACACACACACACACACACACACACACACACACACACACACACACACACGCAGGCCCATATGCAATTCCCCTTTTCTCCTGAGATATCTCCTAGAACAGCGGTTCCCAACCTTTTTGATGTCGTGACACATCATGCCAAATGCTCAGCTTTCCGTGACACGTCACGTATGTATAATAGAAAATACTATTAATAACCACGAATGGATGGAAAGAGTGCATTATCATGAATACACTTAAAAATGAAGGCTAGAACCTTTCAGGAATATTAATAAAAACAATCAGTGGGACAGTTAGCCGCCTCCTCCCCCATTTAGAATGATAGCACAGCATTGACAAACGTGCACCACGCATTATAGCTGCAGTGCGCCCCCCCCCCCCCCCTCCAAAATGCCCTCAGACTCAGTATAGATAGGTAGCCAGGTATAGGTGCCCCCAGTATTCTGGGGACTTCAAAGGCTTTCAGGAAACTCTGGAATTTACATATGACAGCCTGTTGGAATGTTGAAAAGCCAGGATGCCTGGCAAGTTGTCACCCGTCACCTGGAGAGGGAAAATCTCTGACAGATCAAAAGTAGAACAAACTGGGGATTAAATTATGTCTGGAAATTTAATTAAAACTAGTTCCCCCCTTCCGAACAGGCTTGCAACCTCAAGGCAAATCTCCCAGCATAAAAGGCAGGGGCAGATACCTAAAATCAGTCCGCTCCTGAAGGTAGCTGAAGCTAGGTGGACTCCTGGTCCAACCAGAACTGTGCCCGTCCACAAAACCAAGTCCAAGGTTCTTCTATCTTGATTCCTGTTTATTTTGGTAAGCAAATATCCTTGTGTGTATCCTTGTAACTTTTATTTTGTAACTTTTTACTGTGTTTTTGTAAATCTCTTGTATATATTATTTTCTGCATTGTTCCACTTTTTCCTGGAATATTAAATCGTTTTAAATTTAATAAGTTTGACTTCTGCTGTACTAAACTAACGCTCATAGCCTAGAAGGAGAGACTGCAGTGTAGTTTGCATTACAAGTCAGTGCATGATTGTGCCGTGCTACTGTACGATTGTACTGTGTGTGTGTGTGTGTGGGGGGCGTTCTCTTATTCGGCCTAAAGCGCAAAGCTGACCCGAATACGAAAACACGGATTGTGTGCCGATCACTCAACAGCAGAGTGGAACTGTCTAGCGGCAGCTAGTGGTGGCAGTGAGAAGTGTTTGAGGGCGACAGCCTTGTTGTAACTTGACTAAGGCTGCTCCCCTCTCGATCTGGTCAAACCTGCAGCCGGGAACCGTATCTGCAGGCTTGCCGCGGGGCCGGTTCCTGACATAATTGGCTGGCAGTGGTGGGAACGTTTAGTACATTAGTACGCAGTTTAGCTCGCTATTTTGAGTACTAAAGGCTGGAAGCTTGCTAGAAGCGACTAGCCTACAGAAGTCTTTTCAGTGCAGAATCTATATACTTTTTTTTTTCACAAAGGTACACACTTGGTCTTTTGCTTCCCCTCCCCCTTTTTTCTTTTTACTTGGCAATACGATGGCTCAGAAGGCATCCAGCTATGCAAGGCAAAGCAAAGAGATGCTACTCAACCTCTGTGAGCACAGAGGCATCGAGACGGCAAGCGGCCAGACTAAGGAGCAGTTAGTTCGCGCCCTCGAGGAGTATGATGAGGCAGAGCAAGCCCGTGCTCCAACGCCATGCAGCTCACGACACACCAGAGGAGGAATCGCTCCCACCACAGAATGTGAGTGGAGCCGATGTCCTGGATGATCCACCAAACATGGAGATGGCATCTCTGGAAGCTGACCTACAGCTACTTGGTTTGGCTAATCCAGAACTGCGCCTAAAGCTGATCCTACTAGATCGACAGGCAGAGAAGGATGGTGCTGAACATCAACGCCAGGCCGTGAGGGAACAAGCTAAGCGGCGACACCAGGCCGAGAGGAAACAACTGCACAGCGACACCAGGCCGAGAGGGAAAGTGCTGAGCGTCAACACCAGCTGGAGCTGGCTAAACTTCAGCAGCAGAACCGGTCTGCTGGACCCGCAGAACGCAAAGGTGAGTGAGTCCACAGAATTCTCCTGGATAAGTTCCCCGCTATGGACAAGGACTCTGACATAGACACTTTCTTACAGGGGTTTGAAAGGACTTGTCATCAGTACAGGGAGTGCAGAATTATTAGGCAAGTTGTATTTTTGAGGAATAATTTTATTATTAAACAACAACCATGTTCTCAATGAACCCAAAAAAACTCATTAATATCAAAGCTGAATATTTTTGAAAGTAGTTTTTAGTTTGTTTTTAGTTTTATCTATTTTAGGGGGTATCTGTGTGTGCAGGTGACTATTACTGTGCATAATTATTAGGCAACTTAACAAAAAACAAATATATACCCATTTGAATTATTTAATTTTACCAGTGAAACCAATATAACATCTAAACATTCACAAATATACATTTCTGACATTCAAAAACAAATCAGTGACCAATATAGCCACCTTTCTTTGCAAGGACACTCAAAAGCCTGCCATCCATGGATTCTGTCAGTGTTTTGATCTGTTCACCATCAACATTGCGTGCAGCAGCAACCACAGCCTCCCAGACACTGTTCAGAGAGGTGTACTGTTTTCCCTCCTTGTAAATCTCACATTTTATGATGGACCACAGGTTCTCAATGGGGTTCAGATCAGGTGAACAAGGAGGCCATGTCATTAGTTTTTCTTCTTTTATACCCTTTCTTGCCAGCCACGCTGTGGAGTACTTGGACACGTGTGATGGAGCATTGTCCTGCATGAAAATCATGTTTTTCTTGAAAGATGCAGACTTCTTCCTGTACCACTGCATAAAGAAGGTGTCTTCCAGAAACTGGCAGTAGGACTGGGAGTTGAGCTTGACTCCATCCTCAACCCGAAAAGGCCCCACAAGCTCATCTTTGATGATACCAGCCCAAACCAGTACTCCACCTCCACCTTGCTGGCGTCTGAGTCAGACTGGAGCTCTCTGCCCTTTACTAATCCAACCACAGGCCCATCCATCTGGCCCATCAAGACTCACTCTCATTTCATCAGTCCATAAAACCTTAGAAAAATCAGTCTTGAGATATTTCTTGGCCCAGTCTTGACGTTTCAGCTTGTGTGTCTTCTTCAGTGGTGGTCGTCTTTCAGCCTTTCTTACCTTGGTCATGTCTCTGAGTATTGCACACCTTGTGCTTTTGGGCACTCCAGTGATTTGCAGCTCTGAAATATGGCCAAACTGGTGGCAAGTGGCATCTTGGCAGCTGCACGCTTGACTTTTCTCAGTTCATGGGCAGTTATTTTGCGCCTTGTGGTGTTTCCACACGCTTCTTGCGACCCTGTTGACTATTTTGAATGAACGCTTGATTGTTCGATGATCACGCTTCAGAAGCTTTGCAATTTTAAGAGTGCTGCATCCCTCTGCAAGATATCTCACTATTTTTGACTTTTCTGAGCCTGTCAAGTCCTTCTTTTGACCCATTTTGCCAAAGGAAAGGAAGTTGCCTAATAATTATGCACACCTGATATAAGGTGTTGATGTCATTAGACCACACCCCTTCTCATTACAGAGATGCACATCACCTAATATGCTGAATTGGTAGTAGGCTTTCGAGCCTATACAGCTTGGAGTAAGACAACATGCATAAAGAGGATGATGTGGTCAAAATACTAATTTGCCTAATAATTCTGCCCTCCCTGTATGCGGTGCCCCGTGAGCAGTGGGCAAGGTATCTCACACCAGGGCTGAGAGGCAAGGCCCTGGAGGCGTTTGTGAGTCTCCCCCAGGAGGAAGAAACAGACTTTGAGGCAATTAAGAAAGCCATCATTACGCGAAACGACCTCACACCAGAGGTGTATCGCAAACGTTTCAGGACAGTGCAGCAAGGTCCTAATGACAGTTACCTGGATCATGCTTGCAACCTGCGCACTGCCTTTCCGCAGTGGTTAAAAGGACTGGCTGTTAAAACCTTTGATGCCCTGCAGGAACTGATAATAAAAGACCAGTTCCTCCACACTTGTCCTGTTGAGGTCCGGCAGTTTGTACAGGACCGAGAGCTGAAGACCATGGATGAGGCCGCGAAAGTCGCTGATTCCTACATGTCCAATTGAGCATCTGATTTTTGGAGGACTACGGCGCCCAGCTGGAAGGGAGAAAAGACCGCGAGACCTTCTCCTCTGAGCACCCAGCGAAGCCAAGCACCGCAGCCTCCTGGAGTTAAAACGGCTACCGTTGACACTCGGAAATGTTTTGCATGTAACAAACTGGGTCATATCAGTGCTACGTGCCCAGAAAAGAAGAAGGAAGCCCCAAAATCTGTTGGGGCCCAAGCTGCCTGGTGTGCCACCAGGAATGCAGGTAGCTATACAGAAAATCTGCAACCTGTCATGGTGGGGGATACGGTTACCACCGGCCTGAGAGACACTGGAGCAGAGGTGACTCTAGTGCACCCCCAGCTGGTGAATCCGGAGGAGTACATTCCGGGCAAGACTATGGCTGTCAAAGGAGTTGGGGGTGTCAGCCCAGCCATACCCACTGCATGGATTCACCTGGACTGGGGTGCCGGCAGTGGAATGAGAGAAGTGGGGGTAACTGATGCCATCTCCACGAACGTTTTGTTGGGTACTGACCTGGGACGGTTAGTGGCCCAGTATGAGCCTACTCCAAACCCTGTGGAGCCCGCCTCCCCAGCAGAAGTTCAGGACTTTTGCAAGGTACTGTTTGATAACGCTGTCCAAGTGGGGGGTGCTGGTGAGCCTCTAGGGGCTACGGACTGTGTACTAGGAGCCAGCCCTAGTGAGTCTCCAGTGCCCAGGCCTGGAGGGGGGCGTGTTGATACCATGAATACAGATAATGTATGTAATATGTGATGTGTTGCAAAATGACATGTGTAAGGTGAACGCTCCGTCCGCTGCAGTGGTTACCCGCAGTGCTTACCGGGCTGTAGCAGACGAATTGTCCACTAAAGGGGCTGATGTCACTGGTTCAGAATCTTCCACTTCAGAGCCTGGCTCTGAGGGCCCAGAGGCCTCTCATTTTGCCACCTCCCTGGTGCCTGTGGCCGACAGCACTGAGTTCTCTAAGGCTGTACGACTTGACAGCAGCCTGGAGGAACTCAGGGGTCTGGCGGACAGAGCACCGGCTGAGGGCGACAAAGTGAGGGTGTACTGAGAGCAAGGCAGACTGTACAGAGACTCCACCCAACACGTGCATAGGTGACAACAGTGAGTTCCACTCTCAGTGAAATATAGCCCCTTTGGTATAGCAGCTCACCAGATGGACACCACCTCAGATTCCAGGTGGGTCTAATGCGTGGCCTTCAAGCGGCTAACTATAGATCACAGCCTCCACACTCCAATGTAAACAGCCTCCACACTTTGTTTGGTAGTAGAAAAAGGCTCCAGGTTTAATTGCACATATCCACATGTAAAACAATATAAAATACACATAGCGTAATCCAATTTTTAAAAAACAGAAATGGCCCGCGCAATATAGCGCACTCACTCAGGTAGATGTATCATAGGCATCTCGGGCATCAGCCCACCAATAACGCTCTCCTTGTTTACAGCGGCACCGGCGTCCCGACACTCCGCTTTCCTTCAAAGTATGCGTCCGAATTCCCCGCTACCCTAGTGACGTCAGCGCTCCTGGGTCCGCCCTACGCGTTTCGTCCAATGGACTCATCAGGGGCTGACGTCACCAAGGGCGCCGACGTCTTTTAAAGCACGGGCTCCTCCCCTCTAGTTACGGGGATAAGACGCGTCCTTGCGTCAGTCTGTCCGCGTTAAAACCGCGAGAAAAACGTTCACCACTAGGCGTCCCCCCTGGCGTGATCAAATTACGTCTGGGGCACAAGCCTCCCAGCTGATACGGGGACATCCACTTTTGAGCCATCTAGTGGAGAAAAAATGAACTGCCAATACAGTGATGAGTCCATTGGACGAAACGCGTAGGGCGGACCCAGGAGCGCTGACGTCACTAGGGTAGCGGGGAATTCGGACGCATACTTTGAAGGAAAGCGGAGTGTCGGGACGCCGGTGCCGCTGTAAACAAGGAGAGCATTATTGGTGGGCTGATGCCCGAGATGCCTATGATACATCTACCTGAGTGAGTGCACTATATTGCGCGGGCCATTTCTGTTTTTTAAAAATTGGATTACGCTATGTGTATTTTATATTGTTTTACATGTGGATATGTGCAATTAAACCTGGAGCCTTTTTCTACTACCAAACAAAGTGTGGAGGCTGTTTACATTGGAGTGTGGAGGCTGTGATCTATAGTTAGCCGCTTGAAGGCCACGCATTAGACCCACCTGGAATCTGAGGTGGTGTCCATCTGGTGAGCTGCTATACCAAAGGGGCTATATTTCACTGAGAGTGGAACTCACTGTTGTCACCTATGCACGTGTTGGGTGGAGTGTATTGCTATATCGCTGAGTGTATTGCTATATCGCTGATTTGTATTACATTAATGCACTATAGGCGACTGTGTTTATTTGTTTAGGTCGTCAGAGGAGCGCTGTCACAACAACGTTGGACTTTTGATACAGGACTTGTGGTAGCGAATACTCATTTATATAATTCTACATTTGGCTGGCGCAGTTCCTGTTTTATGATAGACTGTACAGAGAGGTTATTCCCTCTGAGCCATCTGAAGTGGAGGAGGCAGACCGACAGTTGATTGTTCCCCACAGGTACAGGAAGCAGCTGTTAAGAATAGCACATGAAGTGCCGCTAGCTGGTCAAGCCAGTCCAGCAAGCTTCCTGATTGCAAGCCCAGCAGAACTCCAGCTGGCCTTATCTTATGCCAATGGTCCAGCCAGGTGTTCAGCCAGCTCCCCAATCAGTATCTAAAGAGTTCTCTTCTGTGAGTCAATCAACTGGCAGAGCCTCAGCTTGCTGTCCAGCCAGATTCAGTTGCACTTCGGTCTGCTGCCCAGGAAGACACTGCCACTTCCTCACTACTTGAGCACTTAGACTCTGCTATATCTCAACCCTTAGTCCTATCAGGCTCTTACTGCTCTGGTCCTGTTTTGCCAAACTCTTGCTTTACCAATCCCAACTTCTATAGTCTGCTGCAGCCCAGCCTCTAATGTCTGTTGCTCCCTGGCCTCTACTGTCTGTTGCTGCCCATCCTCTACAGTCTACTGCCACCCAGAATTTTTAGCTTACTACTACCCAGGATCTACAGTTTGTTACTACACAGTCTGCAGATGCACAGCTTTCACAGTTATCGCCCAGCTTGTACAGTCTCCTGCCATCCAGCTTCCAAAGTTTCCTGACAGTAAGCTTTTACAATCTCCTGCAATGCATCCTCTACAGTCTCCTGACTCTTAGCCTCTACAGTCTACTGCTTTCCAGCCTTTACAGTCTCCTGCTGCCCGGCTTTTACTGCCTACTACCATCCAGACTGCCATCCAGTGTGCATGTGTGTGTTTGGGAGTTCTGAAGTATTGTCCTAATACTTTTTGTCTGCTGATGGTGGTATTAATTTGAGCTGTCGCCCGCGATACTAGTGGGGTCGTTGTGAGGGGGCTCCTCCTCACTTCAATCATACTGATGCTGATGACATTCCTCCTTAACCTGGGCTAAGTATCCTAATTGTTGTTACACTATGCACTTTATCTGTGGGTTGTTTTTCTACCTTAAACATTGTTATTTCTCATATTTTTGTGAGTGATGCTGTTCAAAAAAGGTTTCTTTTCTCTCCAAACTGCAAAACGTCTATTTCAACCCTAGCACACTCTATCTCTGCGAGTCGTGCGGTACAAACCATGTTTGTTTTACTGGACACGGACTGTACAATCTGTTTTTTCCTGTGTTTGTACATTGGCTAGCTGTTTTTAATTGAAAAATAAAAACATTACCTTTTTAAAAAAAGATTTTGTATGCTAACATGTTTTTGCCAGTTCCTCTCTTGTAAGGCTACATCTGGAATATGAAATACAATTCTGGGCACCACATTACAAGACTACATTGACGCTTTGAAGCAACAAGTGCAGAGGAGCCACAAAATTGGTTATTGTGATGGAAGGTCTCACTTACCAAGAAGGGTTAGATAAACTGGGCTTATTTAACTTGGAAAAAAGATATATATATATATATATAAATCAGAATCAGAATCTTTTATTTTATTTCGCCAAGCACGGCTGGGCCATGCCCGGAATTGGGTTTGGCAAGTACAGGGCTAGTGTGAGAACGAGCAGGACATAACGATACATATATGTAAGCAGACAGACAATATAAAGGGTACAGTTACAGCATTTGGACACATTTGAACACGTATATATGAAATGTGCACCCGAGCAGTCAGGCTGGGTGCTACCAGACACCACTTGTCGTGGTAGGATGAGGAGGGATCTAAGAGTTCTAAGAGTTTAGATCATTTACGGCTGAGGGGAAGAAACTGTTCCTGTGCCTTGTGGTCCTGGTGTAGATGGATCGGAATCTCCGGCCTAGGGGGAGCCTACTAAAGAAACGGAAACCTGGGTGGGACGGGTCATTAGCGATTTTTTTAGCTCTGGAGCACAGTCTAGAGTTGAAAATATGGTCAAGAGAGGGAAGTGGTTTCCCGAAGATTCTCTCCGCTGATCTGATGACCCTCTGCAGTTTGTGTCTGTCGCTGGCATCGGATCCAGCATACCAGACCAGGATGGAGGAGCAGAGGACAGATTCAATTGTGGCAGTGTAGAAGCTCGTCAGAAGCTCGCGGGCCATACCGAACTTCTTTAGTTGGCGTAGGAAAAATAGCCTCTGCTGGGCTTTTTTCTGGGTTGAGGTAGTGTTGGCTTTCCATGTCAGGTCCTTAGAGATTGTCGTGCCAAGGAGGCGTGCACAGGGGACGTTCTCAACTACCGTGCCGTCAATGCTGATTGGGGGTAAGGTGGTGGCACGTTTCCTAAAATCGACAATCATCTCAACCGTTTTTGTAGTGTTGAGGACTAGCCCGTTCTCCCTACACCAGTGGCAAATTCTGTCAATCTGGTGGTGATACTCCTGCTCATCATTACCCGAGATGAGGCCAACGATGGTGGTGTCGTCGGTGAACTTGAGGACTTTGACGGAGTCCGCAGTGGACTTGCACTTGACACTAACAATTGCAGTTGTTAGTGTATAGGGAGAATAGGAACGGCGACAGTACGCAACCTTGGGGGGCCCCTGTATTGGTGGTCCTTGGTTGGGAGATGATAGTGTCCAGCTTGACGGCCTGGGATCTATTACTTAGGAAGTCCGTGATCCAGAGGCGGAGGGTGGGGTGGACTCCGAGGGCAGCAAGATTTTCCTGAAGTATTAGGGGGCTGATGGTGTTAAACGCCGAGCTAAAGTCGAGTAGAAGGATCCAGGCGTATGAGTCAGGTCTGTCCAGGTGTTCATTTACAAGCTCCAGGCAGATATTTATGGCATCGTCAGTAGACCTGTTTGCTCTATATGCAAACTGAAACGGGTCCAGCAGGGACTCGGTCGATTGCTTGAGGAAAGGCAAAACCAAGCTTTCAAAGGCTTGCATGATGACTGAGGTGAGAGCCACCGGCCTGAAATTGTTGAGGTCTGAGACACCCTGTTTTTTGGGGACCGGGATGATTGTGGACCTCTTGAAGCAAGCAGGGACCCTGCCTTCCTGGATGGACTTGGTGAAGATGGATGAGAGAATGGGAGCAAGCTGCTGTGCGCAGGTTTTCAGACAGGCTGGTGACACTCCATCTGGGCCTGAGGCTTTCCTTGCATTAATCCCTGACAGGTGTTTCCTGACATCATCCTCATACACTGCTAGGGGGGTGGGCTTGGATGTGGGGGTTCTAAGTCAGAGGAGGTGGCCGGAGGCTCTGGGGACCTTGCTGGATTCTCAAATCTGCAATAGAACTTGCTGAGGTTCTTAGCGAGCTCGGTGCTGGGAGTTGCATGCTGCGGGGGGGGGGGGGGCTTGTAGTTCGTGGCAGCCTTGAGCCCCTTCCAGACAGTTCATGTGTCTCTTGAGGAGAGGTTCTGTTCCAGTTTTACAGCGTAGTTCTTTTTGGCGGCCCTCAGTTCCTTGTTTAGGGTGTTTTTTGCCCTCCTATACTCCTCCTGGTTGCCAGACTTGAACGCCAGTTCTTTGCTTCTGCGCAGATGCCGAAGTTTATTGGAGAACCAAGGTTTGTCATTCGGGTAGTGTTTGCGGATTTTTGTTGGTACACACTGCTCCTCGCAAAAGCTGATGTACGAGGATACAACGTCTGCCCACTCATCTAAGTTCGGTGTTTCCAGAGCCTTCCAGTTCGTGCAGTCGAAGCAGGCTTGAAGTTGTTGTTTAGCCTCCTCCGACCAGACTTTGCTGGATCTTAGGACTGGTTTTGCGGTTTCCAGGCGTCTCCTGTAGGTGGGTATCAGGTGAATGATGCAGTGGACTGATGAGCCCAGTGCAGCTCGCGGGGTTGCCTTGTAGGCATCTTTCAGGACCGTATAGCAGTGGTCCAGAGTGTTGGCGTTCCTGGTGGGGCAGGTGACGTGCTGGTGGTAGCGCGGAAGTTCATGGCATAGGCTGGCCTTGTTGAAGTCCCCTAAGATAATGAATAACGAGTCCGGAAGGGACGACTCCCACTGTGTGATGGTGTCGCTGAGCACGCTCAGGGCCGTTTTGACATCAGCGTCAGGAGGAATGTACACCCCAACAAGGACATAGGAGGAAAATTCCCTGGGTGAGTATACGGGTCTGCAGTTAACCAGAAGGAGTTCCAGATCAGGGGAGCATCTCTTGGCAAGAACAGAGGTGTTGGGGCACCAGGCAGAGCTGATGTAGAAGCAGATGCCACCCCCTTTTCTTTTCCCCGAGAGCGCGCTGTCGCGGTCTGCCCGGATGATGCTGAAGCCATGGAGATGGAGGGCACTGTTGGGGATGTTGTCGTGCAGCCATGATTCTGTGAAGCAGAGGACTGGGGTGTTGCTGCGAAGTTCCCTCTTGTTGCTGAGGAGCCGCAGTTCGTCCAACTTGTTTGGGAGAGAGCAGACATTTGCCAGGAGGACAGCGGGGATGGCTGATCACAGTCCTTTCCTTTTCAGTCTCGCATGGGCTCCGGCACGACAGCCTCTCCGTCGCTGGCCCCAGCGGGGCCCTGACCCAGGGGCAGTGATTTTTTGGACATGGCTCCAGACAGAGTCAAACAGGAATCTGTCCTCTGGGTGCAGGGCTGCGCTAGGCTCCCATTTTGGGAGCTGTGGTCTGGTGTAGGTGATGCATGTGAGTTGAGGGGGCATGGGAGGCATGGGTGTAGAGTCGACTCGCGGTCGCTGCGGTCCCAATCGATAATTGTTCAGCCAGTAGTCGTGCACTACAGTCCCTCCTGTGAGCCGCACAAAAACAGCCATCCCTTGTGTGATGCCATACAAACCATCGCATGAGCAGTGCAATACAGTCCGTCACATGGCAGTGCAATACAGTCCGTCACATGGCAGTGCAATACAGTCCATCACATGGCAGTGCAATATGGTCCCACACAAATGCAGTGCAATACAGTAAATCACTAGTGCAGTGCAATACGGTCTATCACTAGTGCGGTGCCAATACGGTCCATCACTAGTGCGGTGCAATACGGTCCATCACCAGTGCGGTGCAATACGGTCCATCCCCAGTGCAGTGCAATACAGTCCATCACCAGTGCAATACAGTCCAACACCATTGCAGTGCAATACAGTCCATCACCATTGCAGTGCAATACAGTCCATCACCAGTGCAGTGCAATACAGTCCACCACCAGTGCAGTGCAATACAGTCCATCACCAGTGCAGTGCAATACAGGTCATCACATGAGCAGTGCAATACGGACCATTTCATGAGCAGTGCAGTGCAATACAGTCCATCAAGTGCGCAGTGCAATATAGACCATCATCATCATGTGTGGAGTGCAATACAGCCTAACCCAGTGGCAGTGCAAACAATACAGTCCCATCCATTAGCTGTCCACTACAACATCATCGCATGGAATATGGGCCCAGCGAGCAGAGCTCTCGTCTGGTGGTTGGCTGCAGCGTCCTGGCAGCAGTGGTGGGGTGGCTGGAGCGGAGACTCCCTGCCTAGAGAGGAGGCCAGGGGACGTGTGCTGTAGCGGTGCAGCCTGACCAGGCACGTTGGCTGTGATGGAGCAGAGGCTCTGCTAGCAGCGGAGGGGCAGGCGTCCACCTTACTTCTGCGGCCGCATGCAGAGGCCACAGCCGGTGGTAGAGGAGCGAGGTCGCCCGGCGATACTGCAGAGGGAGCAGCGCGGCAGGAGGCCGTGCTGCCCCGGAGGTGTCGGCTGCTTAGCTGTGCTGGCTGGTCCTGGCGGAGTTCCGCGTCCACCTTACTTCTGTGGCCGCATGCAGAGGCCACAGGCAGCCGGTGATAGAGGCAGGTCGCCCGGCGGTGTTGCAGAGGGAGCAGCGTGGCAGGAGGCAGTGCTGCCCCGGAGGTGTCGGCTGCTCAGCTGTGCTGGTCCTGGTGGAGTTCCGTGCGGCAAGAGTTCCGTGCGGCTGGTCCTGGCGGAGTTCCGTGCGGCAGGAAAGGCAGGCATTTCCTCCCGCCTGCCAATGGCGTGAGCCGGGACAGCCCTCCCGTATGCAGGCAGTGGCATCCGCTACAGCAGAGGGCGAGCGGCGACGGCAGAGCAGGGTGAGCCGATGGAGAGGGGGACACCGGTGCGGGCAGACGGGCGGCTGGGTGGTCGGGTGCTGGGACCACGTGGAGCCGGGCCGGTGGTCGGGTGACTGGGGCCACGTGGAGCCGGGCCGACTGACGAACCTCCACAAGCAAGGTCCACAGCTGAGCTCACAGAAATACTAGGTGGAAGCAGTGAAGGAAAAAAAGAAGGAAAAAGGAGCAAAAAACAAAAAGTTCCAGGAGCCCTGTGATCCGAGGCAGCCTCACGGCGCCATCTTAGATCATTATATATATTTATAAATATATAATTTCTCTGTGCCAAACTCGCTCATATATGTCTTTATGGACCCTGCTTTGTGCACTGGTGCATTGTAACAGAAGAGGCCGTATCTAAACTCTCCCCACAAAGTCAGTAGCATTATTTTTTCAGAATGCTTTGGTATCCTGGAGGATTCAGAGTTCCTTTCAGTGGAACTAGGGGCCAAGGCAAGCTGTTTGAAAAACAACCCAACGTCATAATAACCCCTCCACCAAAATGTTCACTTGGCACAATGCAGTCAGGGAAGTACTGTTCTGCTAGCATCTACCAGGCAGAGAACAGGTGTATTAAGGTTAGAAAACCCATTCCGTGAAGAACCCTATGCACTGTTTTTAAGCTAACCTGAAAGCTATATAACGTTTGGGGGTCTGTAGCTATTAACTCTACAATGTCTACACATTGGGAACCTACTCTGTAATTGTACGTGGGCTACCACTTCATGCCTATAAGTTGCTGTTGTTTCCAATTGCTAAGTTTTGTTCTTCCGCTTTCAGTTGACCATGGACTATTTAGGAGCAAGGAACTTACATGAACAGACACATTGCACTTGTGGCATCCTATTATGAATAAATCCCAAACAATTTAAAAACACCAATTGCGGAGCATTCACAGCTATATGCATGTAAACTCTATATAGTGATGCTCTTATATTAGGTATTTAGGCTATTAAAGTTCCATTCATTATGCACAGTTCATCTGCCGCCGGATATAGCCTGGCAGCATTGGTTGGTCTCACCCCTCCTGTCGTCTGCTACTTGTCCTCAGTATATCCCGGGTCCTAGTTAAGTGGCCACTCAGTCCTGCTCGACTTGCGCTGGGGTCAGCAAACAACCTCCTCACAGCGCTATGTTCCGGCGACATACAAGACCCCAGCCCGGGTTCCCATTGGTCACGTGTGAGAGGGATGGCTTCTCCCACCGACGCGTTTCACGTCCTTATTGGACGTTTCATCAGGGTGTGTCTATGCCTATTCCTGTCCCGTCCTTTGTATCCTCCTTAGTCCCGCCCCCTATCTCTGTTGTCATGCCATTCACATTAATCTATACGGAGACTCTTCCTGGGGTGGGCTTTATGTAGATATCAACTACTTCATGGGCATTGTTATGCAATGGCTTTCCATTCACGTACTTTAGACATACAATGGTATGATTTGCACAGGCAGAGTCGGGCTTAAAGAGAAACTTCAACCAAGAATTGAACTTTATCCCAATCAGTAGCTGATACCACCTTTTACATGAGAAATATATTGCTTTTCACAAACAGACCATCAGGGGGCGCTGTATGACTGATTTTGTGCTGAAACCCCTCCCACAAGAAGCTCTGGGACCGCGGTACTTTTGGCAGTTTGTTACAATGTAACAAGGTTCACAGACAGGAATTAGCTGTTTACAGCTGTCTCTAACAGCCAAAACAGCTAGCAGCAGCTACATAACCTGCCCACAGTAAAAATGTCACCATGTAATAAATGTCAGAATGTTAATCAGGGAGAGGAAAGATTTTACAATGAGCAAACACTGACTACATCATTTATACATAATTATTGTAAAAATGAAGCACTTTTTTTATTACATTATTTTCACCGGAGTTCCTCTTAAGGCAGATTTAGTCTTATTTACTTGTTCCTTTTCAGACAACTCCAGGTCACGGATAAAAACAGTAGCAGTATTTAAATTAAGCAGTATCCCTGCTATTCACGTTCCTTATATATTCAATCACATCCTCCTCCACTTGTAGCTCAAATACATTTGAACAGTTCCTTTGTTTTTCTGTTGTTTTTCAATAGCATGCAGAAACATGAAATTGTGATTAATCTATTTTTACTTATAAGCGATGCACAATTAAAGGCACAGTCCATATTTATGGCACAGTTCATGCACTGCGGATCCACGCACAACTCCTGCTTTGCCCATATATTAGACATATATCTACTCCTGGGATTCAGATTCATCAGAGCTCCTAGGATCCCAGTCAGGGGAGGTATCAATCTGTTAATCCTAAGGAAGGGGGATAGGTCCAATTCCGCATCAAGTCCACCCGGAGTTACACTCCCAAGTTTAAAGATCCACATAGCTTCTTTGCAGTAGAGGACCTCATCAAACTCACCCCTTCTCCCAGAAATTTTCAAATTGTAGATTCCCCTAACTGAGGTCCCCTTCAGGCTGTTCTGATGATGATCCCTATAGTGATCATAAATTATACCTGTTGCCTTTACACCTGTAATCTTGCAAAAATGCTCCAATACTCTCTCTTTTAATGCTCTTTTTGTTTTGCCAATGTATTTTAAGCCACATGGGCATTGTATCATATACACTACTTTTTTTGTATCACAGTTTATAAAAGATCTGATAGTATATTCCTTCTCACCCCTGCAGTCAAAAAATACATTGGTACGGTCCACATAAGGACACATTTTGCATTTAGAGCATTTAAACATCCCTGTAGGTTTTCTCTGATCAAGCCATGTAGTGGGATTACTCTGTAGCTCACTATGTACCAGGCGGTCCCTCAGGTTCGGTGCCCGCCTTGCTGTTAGGAGTGGTCTTGGCCCTACAATTCCTGCCACATCTCTATCTGAGGTCAGAATAGGCCAAAACTTAATACAATACAATACAATAACATTTGTAAAGCGCTTTTCTCCCATAGGACTCAAAGCGCATCAAACTTATTCAAAGCTCTGGCACAAGTGTGGAAGGAGGGAGTATGCACGGATGAATGTGATGGTGGCGTAGTTTATTTCCTGGCCAGGATAAGCTATACCTAATATAAGAGCATCACTATATAGAGTTTACATGCATATAGCTGTGAATGCTACGCAATTGGTGTTTTTGAATTGTTTGGGATTTATTTGTTGATATCATGGGTATTTATGGTTTTTTTTTGTAGTTATGCAAATAATAAAGATGAATTTTGGTATACTTTAGAAGGTTTGTGTGACCCCATTCAAATTATTTTTATTGTGTCTATGCGTAAATAGGGGTTTAGCCCTCCCCCATATCCTTTTTTGGGGTATGTAGCCAGACTGCAACTACAATATATCTGCATTCGTCTTTAATAGGCATCCTATTATGGCTATTGCGTGAGAGCAACCCATTCTTTCTCAAGTAGTCTGCATGCCTAGGTGCTCATTTTTTTTATTTTTTTTTTACTCCTGTGGCTACTGAAGTCATTGGAACAGCCAAATTCAATGCATTAAGGTTTCCCGAATACTTTTGTCAATAAGCTGTATACAGAAATTATTTTAACTAGAGATAAGCAATGACATGCTAATTTAACAGACTGAGGCAAATGGTGTTGCAAATTACACACAGCATAGAATTGTCATAATCAAGTATATTTGCTGCCAATTCGGATTGCTGCAATTCTAAACTGTATGGAACAAATTGTATTCAATATGGGAATATAACCCTGCATTTCAACTTTGCTCTAAAACATTATTTACAGCATATTATATGCAACCAGCATTTTTTTTTACTAGACCAGCATTGGAAGGGTTACACACACAGCTTTAAAGTTCCTGGAGAGAACTGCTGCCGCATCCGAAGTTTAGATAGATACATTTAGGCTTCTTGCACACCAAGACGTTGCATTAGGTGGCACGTTAAGGTCGCATAACGTGCACCTGACACAACGTATGGTGCTGCAAGAGCCGACGGTAGAGTGAGCCGCGTTAGGCGGCTCGAGTCCTATAATGTCTCCCAGAGTGGCGCTGATTGGCCAGCGGGACCACATGATGCGGAGCGAGACACTCCGCATCACGTGGACCCGCCGGCCAATCAGCGCCCGCCAGTGCAGTGAATATTAAGTAGCCATGTGCGCGGCTACTGTAGCTGGCTCTCCCCGCCTCCTCTCCGCCCCCCACTGCGCATGTGCAAACAGTCTAACGCGGCTATAGCCGCTCCAACGCCGTAGCATGCTGCACTATGCACAGAACGTGCAGCGTTACATGTAACGCAACGTGGGCTGTGTGAACAGCCCACTTGTGTTACATTGCTGTGCGTTGGGGGAGCGTTAAAGGCGCACTAACGTGCGCCTGTAACGTCTTGGTGTGTAAGCAGCCTTAAACAGCCTGGCGGTATGGACGAGCTCAGCTCGGCCATCACCGCCGGAGGCTGCCGCTCAGGCCATGCTGGGCCGATTTTAATCAAATAAAAAGGTGCACACGCAGCCGGCACTTTGCCAGCCGCGTGTGCTACCTGATCGCCGCCGCAGCGCGGCGATGCCCCGCGTGCAGTGGCGAAAGAGGGTCTCCCCAGCTGCCCGAGCCCAGCGCAGCCGGACCAAACAGTTCCGGCCAGCGCTAAGGGCTGGATCGGAGGCGGCTGACGTCAGGACGTCCATGACGTCACTCCGCTCGTCGCCATGGCGACGAGGAAAGCAAAACAAGAAGGGCCGCTCATCGCGGCCTTTCTTGTTACTTCTGATCGCCGGAGGCGATCAGAAGTACGCATCAGGAGCGCCCTCTAGTGGGCTTTCATGCAGCCAACTTTCAGTTGGCTTCATGCAATATTTTTTTTTTTTTAATTAAAAAAAAACATCCGGTCGCCAGCCTGGCGATCTTAATAGAACGCCAGGCTGGTTAAGCAAAACAAAATGTAACAACTGTGGAATGTGACTCTCTCTCTCTGACTGTGCAGGAGCTGGAGGACAGCCAAAGAGTGTGTAACATTCTTCACTTGCTACATTTTGTTTACTTAAATGTTTCTATCTAAACTTCAGCTGCGGGGAGCAGTTCTCTCCACGAACTTTAAAGCTCTGTGTGTAACCCTTCCAATGCTGGTCTAGTAAAAAAAAAAATACTGGTTGCATATAATATGCTGTAAATAATGTTTCAGAGCAAAGTTGAAATGCAGGGTTATATTCCGCTAGAAATTATTAATCAATATTAATTTCAACATGTTCATTTCCTGTTAATAGGCAGATGGGAGAAGGTAAGGCAATAACTTCCATAAAATGTTTGCCTGGAGAGTGGTCTGCTAGATGCATCTATGTACCACCGCCTGCGTTCTCCGTGTGATAGTCAGTGAAGTAGGGGGAAGGAGAGTATAAATTATAAGCAAACTACTTCCATTGTTTCCTTTCCCCTGTCAGCTGCCTCCAGCCCACAGGATGACAGAGACAGGGCTCCTAACTCTGCAGTGTATAATCCCAGCCCTGTGTAAACGGCCCAATCAGGTTCGCTGGCTGAGCAGAGCCAATCCACGACCTGCTTACATTGCGTTCCATACGGCAGAGGGCAGTCCTGATTGACCAGGGCTGCGAGGAAAGCTCAGTCACTGGGAGCCGTAGTGCCTGCTTGTGTCCTGATCAGCAACAAAGGAGGAGAAGCGGACGTAAGAAATTTGAGTTTACTTGTAGCGGAATATTGTGTCCGGGCTTGGGGCGGCAGCAGGCTGTACAGGAGCGGGCTGGCATGCGGCCGATCTTCCCGGCAGGCCTGGCCAGGAGGCTGCTCAGGGCTTGTATTCCGGTACTACAGGGGCTGGATGCTGTGACCGTTCTCCTTCCTCCGCACTGAGCTTACATTGTAACTGATACATGGTGTGCAGTGCCACTCGCTGCAGCACTTGAGTGCTGTCCAGATTGATGTGGTTTATAATTTAACTTGTGCTGGGGGTGAAAGTGATTTGTGGGGAATTCTGTATTTTTGCTGCCTATATTTAGACTCGTATTATTACTTTTATAATCCGTATGTAAATTAATATGTACTCTTGGAATTATTTGTTGGGTATACACTCTGGCAGAAATGAGTGCTATTTCATGGTTTGTTGTAGGTGAATAGTGATTGGACTACCTGTGTGTAACTGGAAGTTACTTTGGATGAGTAATAAAGAGTTACTGGTATGTGTTCTTTTAAGTAACTTTCGCCACACCAAGCTTCTTTTAAGTAGACTTGGGGCAGGTTCTAGAATTAAAAATGATATGCCTATGCAAGAGGAGCTAATTTAGGTTGCATCGAGTGACAGTCTCATGTATGTGGGTGCTCTGGTTTCATTGCCTTGCGCATATGTGCAAAGAGAAAAGTGTTTGAAAATTGCCTTTGATCCATTTTTGTTCTGAAAGGGATACTGTAGGGGGGTCGGGGGAAAATGATTTGAACTCACCCGGGGCTTCTAATGGTCCCCCGCAGACATCCTGTACCCGCGCAGCCACTCACCGATGTTCTGGCCCGCCTCCAGTTCACTTCTGGAATTTCAGAAGTCTGAAAACCACTGCGCCTGCATTGCCAGATCCACGCCTCCGCTGATGTCACCAGGAGAGCACTGCGCAGGCCGAGTATGGTCTGTGCCTGCGCAGTACGCTCCTGGTGACATCAGCAGAAGCGAGGACACGGCAACGCAGGCGCAGTGGTTTTCAGACTTTAAAGTCTGAAATTCCAGAAGTGAACTGGAGGCGGGGCCGAAGCATCGGTGAGTGGCTGTGCGGGCACAGGATGTCTGCGGGGGACCATTAGAAATCCTGGGTAAGTTCAACTCATTTTCCCCCGACCCCCCCCCCCCCCCCCCCCCCCCCTACAGTATCCCTTTAAGTTGGTATTGGTCAATACTTTGTCAAGTTTTAAATATTTATGCATCTCGTAACAGAAGAATGATTTGAGTAGCACTGAATGTGGTTGATTTTTCCATCTTACATCTGCTGTGTATGCATAGTAAGGAAAGGAAGGGGGGGATAGTGTAAACAGGGCGCAAGAGTTGCATTACTGGGTTCACACAATGGGCTCTATTCACAAAACTTCTCACAAATGACTTATTTATCACTATAAAAATAACCAGGACTGTGGAGTTGGTACAAAAATCATCCGACTCCCAACTCCTCAGTTTATGAAACCTCTGACTCCAGGTACCCAAAATTGCTTTGACTCCACAGCCCTGAAAATAACCTTTCAGCACATTTACAAGCAAAATAATCACTCAAAGTAAGCTGTTCCTGATTTCATTTCAATATTACTTTTCTTACCCTAATTATATTATATTTTTTGCTCTTTGGAAGCATTGATAATGTGAAAAAAAAGCTTTGTGAATCATGCCCTTTTCTAAATAGTAAAATATCTGCCCACTTAACACAATAATAACACTCCAAGTTCTGTAGCCTTCTGATGAACAAAATCCTCTGTTTGAAAACGTTGTGACAATACAGTATACTCTGTACATCACAGAGGAAGATGTCGCCGCTATATAAATACTAAATAATAATACCAATCAAAAATGTCAATAGTGGACCACAGGGAATGTACGAAAGGGAAGCAAGGAATGGAGACTTTATGCATGTCCGTTTTTGTTTGTTGCTATAAAATGCAGGTCAGCGGATATGTGGCCATTTTTATGGTAAGCTTCAGTGGATCAAATTGTTGCCAGCACACTTGCGTATCAGATTGCACACAAGCTAGATGGTTCTCGACTAAGATAGGAAGTCTCTGCCAAGAATCAAGAGTGAATATGGTAGCCCTGATATGTCACTAAGATTTGGAGTGCTTGATCATCCCAGCAGAGTGTAGGCAGAGCCAGGGCTGTGGAGTCGGTACAAAAATCATCTGACTCTAACTCCGAGTCCTCAGTATATGAAACCACCAACTTTGACTCCAGGAACCCATAATTACTCCGACTCCTTACTCTAATATTTACCAGGGCTGTGGATATGGTACAAAAATACTCCAACTTCTCAGCTTATGAAACCACTGACTCCAGGTACTCAAAATTGCTCCGACTCCACAGCCCTGGGCAGAGCAGAGCCCATTGTTCTTCTACCCACCCAGCCCTTTTGAAGTCACTCCGTCATGCTCCATGCCTCTATCCCTCCCCCTTTCCATAGGAACAGGCTCGAAAAATGTCCTTACAGCACTCCTCTCTGACCTGTCACCCAAGGGATTGAGTCCTGTTTCCTGTAGGTGACAGCAACTTCAAGTGTGCATACACCTTTGGGCCTTGTTCACATTATAAATCTACAGCGCAAGCGCTGAACGCTTTATTGAGCTATTTTGAAAGCGCTTTTCTAAGCTCTTTTGTGTAGTTATTATTATTTTCACTTCCTGGAGTCAGGAAGTGAACTCTTTGCCCCAGAAATGAATAAATACAATGTATGTATTCATTAACCTCTTGAGGACTGCAGTGTTAAATCCCCCTAAAGACCAGGGCAATTTTTAAATAATTGACCACTGCAGCTTTAAGGCATAGCTGCAGGGTCGTACAACTCAGCACACAAGTGATTTCCCCCCCCCCTTTCTCCCCATCAACAGAGCTTTCTGTTGATGGGGTCTGATCACACCCCCCCCCCCCCCCCCCAGTTTTTTTTTTTTTTATTATTATAAATAGTTATAGTCCTTTTTATAAAAAAAAAAAGTTTATGCTCACTCCCCAGCCAGCCTATCACTGCCGATCGCTCTTTTGTGCCCCAGGGGGACAGCAATGTCATGCTTGGGACACTGCTTTTCAAATCACTTTTTCAAGTGCTCAGCAATTTCCCTATCCCTTCTATTGAATCGCAAATGCTCTGAAAATGGTGCAGGAGCTGCGTTTGCGATTGGATAGAAAGCTTGTTGCTTATAATACTTACATAAGCGAACACTACACAAGCGCTTCTAAGGCGATTGTTTTTTTTTATTTTATTTTTTTATTTTTTTTCCCAGTGATTATATATATATATATATATATTTTTTTTTTAATCACACGTAATGTGAACAAGCCCTAAGGCTAGGTTCACAGTGGTCAGTTGCGTAACACACACATGAGTGTGAACTGCGATGGAAACAGGACATAGACTTTTAAAATGAACCTGAGGTGTCCCATTATAAATGTTATACTCACCTGGGGCTTCCTCCAGCCCCATGAGCATGGATGCATCCCTTGACGTCTTCCCGAGTGCCTCCGTTAATGTGTTGGTCCCGGTAATTCTGCTCAGTCGTGCAAGTCCGCTCTTCTGAGCATGCACAGAGGGGCTGTGCATGCGCAGAATAACGGACTGGAGTTGGGCAGGATTACCGGGACTGATTGTGGCTGAACAGGGGAGGACGGAAAGGGACGCAACTGTGTTCATGGGACTGGAGGAAGCCCCGGGTGAGCATAACATCTTTAAATTAATATATCTCAGGTACTTTTTAATACAATGCCTGCATGCAGCGAGTTAGAATAACATGATCAGTTACAACCAGGGCTGTGGAGTCGGAGTTGGAGTCGAGGAGTCGGAGCAATTTTGGGTACTTGGAGTCGGTGATTTCATAAACTAAGGAGTCTGAGTCGGATGATTTTGTATAAAATCCACAGCCCTGGTAAGTATTAGACTAAGGAGTCGAGGAGTCCGAGCCATTTTGGGTAACCGGAGTCAGAGTTGGAGTCGTAGTCGTTGGTTTCATAAACTAAGGAGTTGGAGAAGATTTTTTTTTTTTTTCTTTTTCTTTTTTCTTTTTTTTTTACCGACTCCACAGCCCTGGTTACAACGCAGTAATATTGCCCATAAAATTTATTTGGCCAGTGAGTTGACATACATTATTCTGCCACGCATCTGACTCTAGCACTGTGAACTAGTGGGGCCTTGTTCACGCTAGATGTGTTGCTGTGCACATTTTAGCAATGTTTATGGTGTGATCAGGAAGAACATCAGAAGAGCATAGATTGCACTAATGTTTAGACTACATGTGCTGTGCAGCAGTGCAATGCGGTTTGACACTGCTGCACACATTTTTTTTTCCGGCACATTGCTGACCCATTCACTGTGGTGAATGTGATCAGCGGCACATATAGCATGTGTTTGTGCGTGTTGTGTTCCTATCGCACGGACAATATAAACAAGGTCTCGTGCCATTCTGTTACCATCACAATGCAGATGTTGAAATGGGCAAATTGTGTGAGGGAGCAGAGCAACGGTGGCCAAACCCTCTGACTACCCTGCCAGATCTTGGGAACCTGTTGGGAGGGAAAGCCAGTTTATTTTAGAAAGCAGCTAGTATTGAGTGGCTATTAAGGCGGCTGTTGCTGCTAATGCCTTGCGTTTTTAATTTTTTTCCAGACTCCTTTAGGTCTGCTTGAAAACCATAAATTATTCTAGCACTACCAGTGTCATGATCTGGTGCCAGACTAGATAGATTCTTAAGCCTGGTACTCACATCCAATTTCGATTGGCCAATCTTACCTTTTCCATGTAGTCTGAAAGCTCATCTACATAATGTGTTCATAATATTCAAAATCTGTTGGTCATCTTACTACATAAGGTAGCAAAATTGGCCATTGATTGGCCAATCAATATTGGATGTGTGTACCAGTGCTCATGGATGCTTCAGGCGGTAGAGGAAATTTGGGTACCTGCGGCCTCTTGTAATCTTGAGCACTGCATAGACCACAATACTTATTGTGGCTATAGCGGTGCCTAGTGGTCAATTTGGGCACCAGATCTAGCAGAAGTAACAGGAGCGTCAGAGATAGCGGCCACAGGATAAATTACCGTATGTGTAGATGTAGAGTAGATTTTTGATAAGCTGTAGGTGGGTGGGGGCTTAGTGTTAGGCTTAGATAGTGGTAGGTTAATGTTAGGTGTAAATAGAGGGATGATTAGTGCAAGAGAAAGTTTAAGTGATAGTAGAATAAAATTACTGGTCTTTCTATCAAATATCCAGCGCTCGATAGTAGTAGAATATCTGCAGCATTGCCGATATTCTAGTACTGGCTTCACCTGGCTCCCAAATGTTCCCGTGTCCATTTTTTATGCACACTGCTGCAGGATCCTCTGAAATTTACCAATCGTCAGACATTTCCCAGGTTTGTAGTGATCGTTCACAGCCCTGTGTCATACTCTGAGCAAGTTGCCATCAAGACTGCGTTTGATCAGACGGGCTCCCAATGCAAATAGTGAAGACCAGCAGTTTCTATATGTGCATTGTCTGTTTGTGCAATCTCAAAGTTGTCCGTGAAGTACCAATCCTAATGAAAAATTAAACCAATTTATTTTTGAGCTGTCATTATCCTGAGTTTTCCTAGGGTACTGTTAATGGCAACTTTCCCTGCTCTAGGAGAGGGTCTCATAACCTTGTCCCTGACAGTGTTACATTTTGAGCTAGTTGGAGTGTTATAACAAAATGGTGTTACATAAATGATTTTTTTTTTTTTTTTTTTTTTTTTGTTATAAAGAAGTTAAATAAGGCGCCCAGGCTATATAAATAAAACAAATCTGTAAGCTGAGAAATTTATATGAACTTGTACATATTTCTGTAACTATCACAAAGGCCTAGGTCTTGGAAACCTGCAGCCCAAGGGGATGGCTGGGCTTGGAAAAAGGGTTGATGCATATAGTAAAAGGAAACCGCAAATGGGGAGCTTGGAAGAGGGGAGCTGCTGCCTAAGGTAGCTGCACATTAAAGAGAGGAGCTGCGGTTCACGTGGAATGGGAGGGGTGCTGCTGCACATGAAAGGGGAGCAACAAGGAAGTTGACCTAGGGGCACAATCAAGTCAGACCTTTTTTCTATACTACTGACACACACAGGAGTCCTGTCGTCAGTGTCCCATACTGGGGCTACTAGTCTAAAGTCAAGTGTCAACCTCAGTTTATTGCTGATTTTGGTGCATAGTTTGATTGTGGACAGGTCCCTTCCTGTGGCAATGCATTCTCCAGTTTTTAGCTGTAGGTTGTGATGGTCTGACAAACAACCCTTTGTCAGAGTGCACCGACAGGGTCATATACATAGAGCCGCACCCCACTCAGTTAGGTACTCTCTGCTAGACAGGAAGTATGTCACCGGAATTCCTGTCAGTTCACACATGCGCAACACACCATGCTCCATCGTTCACACTGCGCCACCAATTGCCTTCCATTACCGCAAGCATCTTGTGTTAAGCGTGGTGCTTGCGGTAATGTGCTGCAGGCTGCCCAGGGGGTGAACATTTCCAGCCAAATGTGTAGCGGTAAGTGTAAAAGGCCCCATTGACTTGCATTGCCTTTGCATTACCCTGCAGTAAAACAGGTAAAACAACGCACATTTGCAATGCAACTGTAAAAGGGCCTCAGTTGGTTGTCTGAATCTGTAGGGCGGTGAAGAAACATGGACATTTGGATTTACTGAGTATGCAGGTTTCACTGTTTTTTTTTTTTTTTTTTTTTCCTCTTTTTCCCATTTTTTTTTTTGTGTGCGCGCGCGCATTTTGTATGCAATTTTTCACATTGCCAGATATATATTGACTTTTACATTGATACTTGAATTGCATGTCCGTTCTGTAAAAACATACACGCCAACATAATTTTTCTGGAGAAAATTCAGATCTGAAAAATCACTCAGCATTGAAATCCAGTGCAATTGACTTACTTTAGATCTGCGATGAATGCAAATGTGCAAAAACACGAAACACACAGAAATTCTATTGTGTGAATGGGTAAGCCCCTTTCACACAACAGAAGGCAGCCTTCACTCTTCAGTGTTCTCACCAGGCTCTTTTAGCCAGGTTATTTTTGGTGAGCACCCGGCTGTCATCGGCTCACTTCCTCATCCTCCTATGCTGGAAGCAGAGTTGCATCAGCCCTGCCTCCCCCCCCCCCCCCCCTCGCACCCCACCCGGCTACTTTTTTCACGCCACCCGGCTGAAAAAAAATTCTGGGGATGACACTGCTCTTCCTTAGATTTCCAGGCAAGTTTTACCATACCGAATGCAATTTTTCTACGCCTACATTTATTTACACTGATGCACGCGAATTGTATGTCCGTTGCGAAAGAAAAGTATACACACCAGCATTTTTTATCCTGCGGAAAATGCAATGCCAAAGGCTTGATGATAAGTTTCACAAGTTATCCCAGTGCAGTAACCGCAAGATTCAGGGGCATAGGTAAAGCCTCTGGATTATCCAGGGGGCTTCTCTCTACTGAGGTAATTACCCAAATTGGGCACTTTTTTTTTAACTTGATACCCCTTTCAAAGCAATGTATTATTGGACTCCTCTGGCTCAAAGTAATTTTGATAAAGCTGTGATCTCAGATTGTAAGACTCAAGTTTCTAAAATTCAAGTAATATAGGGTGAAATTTTTAAAGTTTTATTTAATTTAATAGTAGGGTCAGTACATACTCCTAGACACAATAAAATAAATTCAGGTGTGAATACTACAAATGAGGTATGAGTAAATTAACAGTAAATGTTAAATGAGATAAGTGTTATTAAGAATAGTTTACATACACTGTCCTTTTATTAAAGCGAAATTGTAGCAGCATACAGTAGTGAAAACCCCAGTGGGCTTCTGTAGATAAATGGTCATATAAAAATATATGCTCATAACAGCGCCACCTTATGTTCCTAGATTGTAAGAAAGCATAAGGTTGTTTGATATCTCAGAAGTGTATCTGTAGGCCTTTTGGGAAAATAATTGTAGAAATGACATAATATTGTGCGATGGCAGCATGCACAAGACCTGTATACAGCTTGGGTAGGATAAGGGCTTACTCACATGGATATTTTTAGGTACCGCATTAGAGGCTTTGTTTCGTTTTTTTTTTTTTTTGGGGGAGGGGGCAACCTACAAAAAATCCCTAAATACCTACAAAAGCTATTCAAAAACCTGTTGGCCATGTTGAACAACCAGCTAAGGCTCGGTTCACATTAGGTTTTGCCAGCGGAATCGGCCGTACGGTTCCGTGGTCTGTTATGCAACGGGACCCAATTTTATGGACCATTTCGCTCAGAGAAATAGAAACGGAAGCTTTTGAAGCATAATAGGTACCTATGGAAAACGGAAGTTTTACAGCACACTGGCTGTAAAAACGGACTGTTTTCTCAGATCCAGATGGCCGGATCTGTATGGCCGGTTCCGCAAAAAAAAAAAAAAAAAAAAAAAGCAACCGGGCCTAAGACAAAATTAGTTTAACCACTTAAGGACCACGGGCTTAAACCCCCTAGTGACCAGTTAATTTTTTACAATTCAGCACTGCACAGCTTTAAAGGAATACTATCGATACCCAAGTGTTCTAAAATGACAGTGTGCAAATAATGTCTAAGTAGCTGTGTAAACATTTTCCTACTTTTTCATGTTAAATATCAGAGGCAAAGGCTGTAATTTATTGAGGGTAGGATTTAGCTATATTGGGACAAATCCAATTGCAGAAGGGGTGTCTGCTTCAATGCACAGCCAGAGTTGCATATCAGACCACAGAAAGCAAATATCAAACATATCAAACTCTGAAAGCAAAAACAGTATGAAATGCTGTGAGAATTACTTACATTTCCTCTGCTCTCTTCAGACACGTCAGTCAGAAACACAGGACACAGGAGCTGCAGCTGTTGGGAGCTCTCTTCTCTGTCACACACAGAGCTCTGCCCGGCGGATCGCACAAGACCAGTCTTATCACCCGAACGACAGTCTGTACACACGCCCGATTTAGCGTGCGGACGACTGAACGACGGGACGTTCAAACCACCCGTAGTTCGCAAAAGTCCGACGTGTGTATGGGCCTTTAACTTTGCTGGGTGGGAGACAAATCTCTGTAAAGGACAACTTTTTCGATTTTTATTTTTTATACGATAAAATGTCCATTCTCAGAGAAATTTCTCCCACCCAGCATGAGTATGTGTAAAAAATAAACCCCAAAACACATTCTACTACTTCTCTTGAGTACGACGATAACACGTGTGACACTACTTTTGCAATTCAAAAGCAAAGACATCCATAGTGAGCATATAAACGTATAAACACCAAGTATGCAAATGTATTGGGCATGTATCACTTTAAAAACAATTAAAACCGCTGCGAGGGTGCAGTGAGCGATCATGGTACAAAAGTTAAATGCAATAATCAAAAATCACCATATAATATCATATACACAGGGTCAGGCCAAACAAAAACAGGCATAAAGTCCAAATACAATGTAGAAACCGCTGGCTGCAATACGAAATGATAAAGCTCAATGTATGATATCTGATAGACAGAGCTGCAGTCAAGCAGTATGCAACAAACCCAGGGTCTGAACTATAATCCGAACGCCCACCGCCGCATCCTGGCTCACGCATATCTCACGATCACGTGCTTCGTCGGCTCAGACGAAGCACGATTGTGCAATATGAGTACCTTTAGGATTTCACAGGTCATTTTTACGCATTTGGTTTCCAGACTACTTCTCATGGTTTAGGGCCTCTAAAATGCCAGGGGCAGTATAAGAACCCCACAAGTGACCCCATTTTGGTAAGAAGACACCCCAAGGTATTCCATGAGGGGTATGGTGATTTTTTTTTTTTTTTTTTGGTCACAAGTGGAAAACAATAATTTGTTGGGGCACGACCCCTCCTGGATACAGGAGTTCCGAAATGATCTCTTCCTGAAATTGAAGGATGGATCCTGTTCTCCCAGCCTTACTGTAGAGAACAAAACTAACGTAAAGAGCCAATTGAATAACAAAAAAGACTTTCTTTTACCAGCGTCTGGTTCTGCTAGAAACTAAATAAGTAGCCAACATCTGGTCATTGAAGTCCACCTCTCCCATGTTAAGGTTATAGTCATGGACGGCGAGGGGTTTTTCAACGACCTCAGTTGCCCGTTCAAATTGGACTGTCGTGTCTGCGTGAATGGTGGACAGAAGGTAAACGTACGTCTTGTCCCTCTATTCCACCGGGAGCAGGTCTTCATTACACAAGGCAGCCATCTAACCGCCCCCCCCCCCCCCCCCAGGTGCATGTCAGGTAGTACTTGTCACAGACCGCGAGCCGGTCTGCGGGTGGGGTAAATCGATCAGCGTCAGAAATCCTCTTACACGGTCATTTGTTCATCACGAAGGGTAACCCGCATTCGCAATTTGATGAACTGACTCGCGAAGGGAGCGTTCTGATACCAACCGAATCACTCCACACACATATACAATTCAAAGATCTGCCACCAAGCGAGTTACACAGCCCGCTACTGTAATTTTACTAGGACTTCGAGAACACTTTAGTAACCCCTAGCAGTATGTAAGAATCTGGGCCAGATCGTTATGTCTGGGCCGGGTTCTCGCATACGGGTTATAAATGTATACTTCTATTAAACACAGGGTAGCGAGTTCAGGAGAATAGGTACGATTGTGTATGTTCAGCAACAGGTCATAACCGCTAAACGATTTTTAAACGTTTAATAACACAAATGCATTACATACAGTTATATACACCTATTAACATATAAAACACAGAGCTTAAAAATAAAAGGAATAAAACAGAAAGTTCTTACTTAGTTAGCTGAGCAGTCCATTTGAAGCATGAAGAAAATAGTCCAGTTTAAACGTAGGCATTCAGCTTAAAAGTCCTTTGTACACAACATGCGCCCGGTTCTTCCGTGAGCACATGTCTGGACTTCCCTAGTCGATGTCAATTGAAGAACTGGGTGGAGTTCCTTGCAAACGCTTTTTACTGACCAGAGTTTTGGGGCGGTCACTACCTGGAAAATAGGTGTGTTTGAGGCAGGGTTACCTCCTGGCAGTCAGGTTACCACCCCCAGACTTGGAGCAAGGAATGTACCAATTATTAATAATTTGTGTAATTCCGCCCCAGATGGGTGCAACGCAAATCCGAGACCATATTCATAAGCAGCATGCGACTCTGTATTAAATGAGACTATACACGTCTAGTCTAATGAATTTGCTCTACGCATGCCGGATAAAGGGGTCTCTCTATTGATTCCTGATAGCCAGAAAATTATAAATCATGTGAGTGATAGAACTGATTTCTGGGTATCAGGAAATGTGTTTGTTGTCTTTCTGTGCCAAACCCATCTTGAATTATTAATAAAGTAAAGGTTCTCATTGTGTGAAGCTATGAGCTTGGAGGGAAATGTGAGTCTCAACCAGTTTGAGCTGGTTTGGTGGAACATGAGCTATGTGACCAAATGTCTGCTGTCCAGGTGGTCTGGCCACGTGTGAATTCTTTCCTGACCTGAACAGGATGTGGGGGGAAGGTTACTGTTCTCAGTAAGAGAGAGGGAAATTGACATCTATTGTGCATTTACCCAAGACTGACAGGGACTGCGCACGACTATTGCGAAAATCGTTGGCGTTTACGCGCACGACTTTCGCAATATCCGTCACATCTCTCCCCTACCAGACGGACGCACAGAGTGGGTCTGCATGACCCGCTCTACGCGGCGCTTAGCTACTGAACGGGTTCTCGACTTCTTATCTGACTGCCCGTTAGACAACTCACCAGAAGCGTAAGGCCTCATGGTCCGGTGTGTCCCAGTGTCCGCTTTGCGGACGGTGCGAGGCACACCAACAGGCTTACCTCTAAAGGCCTGGCTGGGTTTGCATAGCGCTTCCTGTAAGGGAGAGAGTCGTTGGCTGACATCCGGGTCACTTCCTGACTCTCGGGTGTCAGCCTGCGAATCTGGAAGCAGCGTGGCATACCCCTGCTCTAACTGACTACACCTTGGCACAACATTTTGGTCAGCACAACCTAGGTGGACATTAGAGCACATTTTAAAAAACGAATCAGCCTTTCCCGGGGTGGTGAGGCTTGCCCCTTCTCCAGGAAGGATAGAGGGTGGACCTCTGGGCAGTTTTGCACTGGGTTGCTTCTGCAAGGGGAAAACATGCAAGGGTGAGACAGGGAAGGCATGGCCTGTCTCCACCAGCTGTTTGTTAACAGCAGGCAATGGTGGAGCACTCTGGCTGTCATAGCAGGAGGGGAGGTCTAGGCCCCCTGCTGCCTGCTCTGACACCTGGCCTGCTTCCACTGCCAAGCACGGATATGACCCAGGCAACACAAGACTGTTACCTCTTAGGTTAGAGGCAATCACACTTAAACATAAATCATTTTTAGTAATAGGAGATTCGGCATGAAATCTATTAGCAACATCTGGTACAACATTAACATCACAGTTACGTTCATTTTTCACATCATGTACACAGGTATCTGGAACAACAGTGACAGGTTTAGAATCAGACAAACCGTGATTAGACAGCTGTCCATTAGAAGCAGGTACCGCTTCCTGGCCTCCTTCCCTAGGAGGGCTAGGTACCATTACCCTTGCTGCCTCCCTCTGTCCCACCCCAAGCTTGTACAGTACCTGAGTGGGTCCAGACTGGCAATCCGGGGTGTTGATCACAGGTTCATAAAAGGATCGTAGGGTGCCAAGATCGGTGCCCAACAGCACAGGCACTGGGATGTCATCTGTCACCCCCACAACTTTTGACTGACGGCCCCTTCCCCAATCGAGAACAACACGAGCTTTGGCGATGCGTGCGTGTGTGCCACCAACTCCCAAAAGTGTGACACGCTCATTAGGCAGGAAATTCTCCCTGGCTACAAGATGAGAGCGTACCAAGGTAAGCTCTGCGCCTGTGTCGCGGAAACCAACAGCGATCTGGTCGTTAACTTCCACGACTTGATGATTTCCGGAAAGTCGAGGATTTGCTGCTCCCATGACGAGGTAGGCGTGTGCAGTAGAGGATGCGCTAGCCACTTCTGCGCTAGGCTCTGGAGACGGCGTCCTCACCTCGGGGCAGGCAGACTTGAGGTGTCCTCGCTGTCCACAGTGGTAACACTTCGGAACATATGTGGCATCAGGCGGATGAGTAGCAGGTGCAGCATCCGGCCTCTGTGGCTGTGGGACCCGATTCCCACGGTTAGCAGGGGGAGGAGAGCTGGGTTGTATAGGTCTCCCCCCTCTCCAGCTCTGGGCTGGAGGTTTGCGGCTGTCCGGCACACGGGTGGCCACAAAAGTGTCTGCAAGTTCTGCGGCAGCTTTGGCGGATTCAGGCTTCCGCTCCAAGACAAACTGCCGGACATCTGGAGTGCAGCAGTTCAGCAACTGCTCCTGCACGATGAGGTCCTCCAGACCTTGGTGAGAGTCTTTTTTTGAGGCCCCGTGACCACTGCCTGAACACAGTCAGCAGGCGACTCTCCAGGTCGGTGTAAGAGTCGGTGGGGCCTTTCTGCAGGGAGCGAAACTTTTTGCGATAGACCTCTGGGGTCAACTGGTATTTGGCGATAATTGCAGCTTTTATCGCCTCATAGTCATTGTCTTTCTCAGCGGGTAAGTCCACAAACGCCTCAAGCGCTTTGTCCCGCAAGTTGGGTGTTAGATATCTCGCCCACTGCTCCTGGGGCAGATGATGCTAACGACAAGTCTTTTCAAATGAGTGTAAATAAGTGTCCGGGTCGGTTCCCTTCTCCATTTCTGGGAATTTAAACTTTGGAGTCCCAAACGGGCCTGCTGTGGGCCGGAGTTCCGGAGCACTTTGTGAGGGATTTTGGCCTTGCGTTCGCAGGTTGGCCATTTCAAGGTCATGTCTGCGTGCGGCTGCTCTCTCCTCTCTTTCCGCTTCTCTCTCAGCAAACCACCGGCGCTCGGAGGCTTCCCGTTCTGCCTGCTCCCGGCGTTCTGAGGCTTCCATTTCCGCCTGGCGCTGGCATTCTGCACGGTCAGCATTTTCTCTGACAATCTGCATGTACAGCTCAGGATTTGTCTCCAACAGCCTTTGTAATCCAGGTTGCATTCCAGCATCAGGAACACAGAAAGGGTTTGCATGGGCGGGCTCCTGCCGGCCACCATGCTCCTCAGCAGTTACAGCGACCGGTTCAGACGCGGTACCATTTTCCTCTGGGTCTGGAAGTGGGTTGCTTTGCTCCAACCGCTCACTTTCCTCTGCCCCAGTTACAGCACCGTCTGAACCAGGAGTGTGCTCTCCCAGCATCTGCTCCGGCTGGGTATTCAGTCGCAACAAGTCCTCAATCAATTGCGCTTTCTTTTTTCTATAAGTCACAATGCCTTTTTCTTCACACAAGTTCACTAGGTCTGCCACTGCCATTTTCTTGTATCTTGCTGCAGCCATTTTTGCCAAATAAAAGATAGGATAGGAAAAGAGATTGGGGGGGAACTCTGTGCTACACGTTTAGTCTATATAAATGGTAATGCACCGGTTATCAACCACAGATTTTGATCTGTTCTGGCAGGTTAATCAAATAACGTTGCCGTTGATGTTCTGAACATACACAAATCCCAAAAAGCTGCCAAACAAATGTCACAGACCGCGAGCCGGTCTGCGGGTGGGGTAAATCGATCAGCGTCAGAAATCCTCTTACACGGTCATTTGTTCATCACGAAGGGTAACCCGCATTCGCAATTTGATGAACTGACTCGCGAAGGGAGCGTTCTGATACCAACCGAATCACTCCACACACCTATACAATTCAAAGATCTGCCACCAAGCGAGTTACACAGCCCGCTACTGTAATTTTACTAGGACTTCGAGAACACTTTAGTAACCCCTAGCAGTATGTAAGAATCTGGGCCAGATCGTTATGTCTGGGCCGGGTTCTCGCATACGGGTTATAAATGTATACTTCTATTAAACACAGGGTAGCGAGTTCAGGAGAATAGGTACGATTGTGTATGTTCAGCAACAGGTCATAACCGCTAAACGATTTTTAAACGTTTAATAACACAAATGCATTACATACAGTTATATACACCTATTAACATATAAAACACAGAGCTTAAAAATAAAAGGAATAAAACAGAAAGTTCTTACTTAGTTAGCTGAGCAGTCCATTTGAAGCATGAAGAAAATAGTCCAGTTTAAACGTAGGCATTCAGCTTAAAAGTCCTTTGTACACAACATGCGCCCGGTTCTTCCGTGAGCACATGTCTGGACTTCCCTAGTCGATGTCAATTGAAGAACTGGGTGGAGTTCCTTGCAAACGCTTTTTACTGACCAGAGTTTTGGGGCGGTCACTACCTGGAAAATAGGTGTGTTTGAGGCAGGGTTACCTCCTGGCAGTCAGGTTACCACCCCCAGACTTGGAGCAAGGAATGTACCAATTATTAATAATTTGTGTAATTCCGCCCCAGATGGGTGCAACGCAAATCCGAGACCATATTCATAAGCAGCATGCGACTCTGTATTAAATGAGACTATACACGTCTAGTCTAATGAATTTGCTCTACGCATGCTGGATAAAGGGGTCTCTCTATTGATTCCTGATAGCCAGAAAATTATAAATCATGTGAGTGATAGAACTGATTTCTGGGTATCAGGAAATGTGTTTGTTGTCTTTCTGTGCCAAACCCATCTTGAATTATTAATAAAGTAAAGGTTCTCATTGTGTGAAGCTATGAGCTTGGAGGGAAATGTGAGTCTCAACCAGTTTGAGCTGGTTTGGTGGAACATGAGCTATGTGACCAAATGTCTGCTGTCCAGGTGGTCTGGCCACGTGTGAATTCTTTCCTGACCTGAACAGGATGTGGGGGGAAGGTTACTGTTCTCAGTAAGAGAGAGGGAAATTGACATCTATTGTGCATTTACCCAAGACTGACAGGGACTGCGCACGACTATTGCGAAAATCGTTGGCGTTTACGCGCACGACTTTCGCAATATCCGTCACATCACTGAGCCATTGGGGGAAGCCCCGGAGACTAGGTTGCTTGGTGCCACAGCAGCAAATTCCGACTATCTGTAAATGCTGATAGAGGACCACACTTGTGTAGTAGTTGTCCACATATAAAAGGTACCCCTTCTGGAATAAGGGTCCCACACAATCTTGCCACTGCACCCCAGGTAGTCGGGGCATCCTACAGGCTCCAATTTTGAATCTTTTCCCTCAAAGACCCTAAAGCAATATGTATATCCTGTGACCCTTTAACAGAGCGTATACAGCTTGACCCCATACCGGGCGCGCTTGCTTGGGATGTAGTGTTTGATGCCAAGGTACCCAGTAAAATATACGAGGGACTTGTCTATGCAGATGTTCTGTTCGGGGGTGTACACATCTGCAAATCTGGATGACAAATGCTCTGAGGGGCCGAATTGGAGTGCAGGAAGCGCAGGATGATCTCAACGTGCCCTGGACATGGCAGCAGAGTACATGGGCATGTGATGTATTGGGTGCGTAGACCAATAGGACCGCAATACATTCTTTTTAGTTAGACCCATGTTGAGGAGAAGGCCCCTCCAAAATTTAAATTCGGAAACTGTGACCTGTTTCCACCGGAAAGGCTGAGCATAGTAGCAATCCGGATTGGCAGTTAAGAACTGTGTGGCGTAGTGGTTGGTCTCTGCCACGACTAAGTCATAGAGATCCTTGGTGATGAACAGATGAAAAAAGTCTAGGGCCGATCCTAGACTATCTGTCTCCACCTGGACTCCAGGCTGGGCGGTGAAAGGGGGCACTACAGGTGCGGGGGAATCGGGGGACTTCCGATCTGTGTGTGTGTGTGCACCTCTGGGATTGTAGGGGTACTACGGGCCCGTGTTGCTGGTGGCTGCGGCAGGGGTCTTACTGCAAGTGCCACCGAAACAGTTTCAACTGCCATGCTGGTGCTCGCCACTTCAACAGGGTATACGGCAGTACTGGTACTTAGTCCAGGATGTGCTGCTAGTGTATGCCTCACCATGAAATCCTAGATCAGCACTAGCACCACTCTGCTGCCCTTGAGGCTTATCCTGCGCCACCTGCAGTCCAGTGACATGGAGTCAGGTACGCCTGGCGCTAGCAAGGACCCCAACCTCGTTGTCATCGCTAACGGTCAGAGGGCGATCAGGGGTCAGAGTACCTAATAGTGTGTGTGCAGTGTTACTCACAGGGCTGCCGTCCTCTCTGGTGGTCGATCGAGCAAGGAGAGCACCAGAGGTGGAGGCAGCCAGTATAATACATGTTGTTTACTAAACGATGTGTATTCTACTCATTCTATTGGCCAGATCGTATTAATACAGCCCATCAGCGCTGCTAATTGGCTGGTGGGTGGATGAACGGGAGCGGTGCAGACTGCCAGGGATGCTCACGCATCGGCGTGCGCGATCCCCCGCTAACACACTCCCCCAGGACTTAGTAGGAATTCGTGCTCTTCCAAAAGTTGGAGACGTAGCTCCTGTCTTAATAAAAATAGTGATTTGTAAAGATCTTGGGAAGGGTTGATCTTATGTGTTTGTTCTTGTTCATGAATCTTGGTTAATATAGAATCAATTTTTTGGGTTTTGGCTTTTTTTTTCCTGGCACCTATTTGGATGAGTAGTCCTCTTAGAACTGATTTATGTGCTAGCCACACAGTCGTGCCTCCAACGTGACCTGTATCTTTTAATTTAAAATATTCTCGTAAGCTGTCTGCTAATTTGTTTTTGTTGGCTTCTTTTAATAGTAATCTATTATTGAGTTTCCAAGGGGAAGAAGGTTTAGTGATGTTGGACCACTTGAGGGTGATGGAGATTGGGGCATGGTCAGACCATGTAATCGAGCCAATGTCTGACTTTGATACCATTTGGAGCGTATTTCTGTCCGTTAAGAAGAGATCGATTCTTGAGTACGTCTTGTGTACCGGGGAGTAATATGAAAAGTCTCTTTCCTCACTGTTTAAGGCTCTCCAGGCATCATATAAGTCCTCTTGATGTAGAAGAGAAAGGACTGGGGATTTGGTGGTATTGACTTTGTGTAGAGTCTAATGCTGGGTTGAGGCAAACGTTTAGGTCACCGCCTATAATCAATCTTGCTGGAGAGAGGATCTTTGCTTTCTTGATGATTTTACCTATGAATTTTTTTGGCCTGTGTTAGGGGTGTAAACGTTCACTAAGGTGAGTTTGGTAGCTTTTATAGAGCGGTGGATAATTCTATATCTACCCTGGGTATCTATGATCGAGTTGTGCCAGACAAATGAAAGATTAGAGTGTACTGCTATCATGACTCCCCTCTTCTTCTTGATGAAAGTGCTTTGAAAGATTGTCGGGTATGAAGGATGAGAGCATTTTGGGGTGTTGTCTGTTTTAAAGTGAGTCTCTTGTACTAGAAGAATGTCAGCTTGTTGTCTTAATGAGTCTTTCCATAAGTTGCTCCTTTTTATAAGCGAGTTGAGCCCCTTGGCATTTATAGATAAGATTTTCAGAGACATTGTGGGTATAGAGTATCAGTGTCCATCCTCATAAGTAGTTGTGTTGACCATCTGATGTAGGGAGTAAAAATCTCCTCTTTGGGTAACAGGAAAGTAGGGGAAGGGAGGCATCTTGCAAAATGGTGAATACTGTAAGCATTAAAATTGGTGAGTAAACGACACAGGGGTGTGCAACAAAAACAGGTGCAAACGACAAGTAACATTAACTATCTATTTGGTAGAAGAGATATAGGATGTTGTTCAGTTTTGTAATCAAGGTACAACCTCAATTTGGGTGGGGGACCAAATCCACAAGTTACTAGATTGTAACCCGTGGTGATCGAGATCAAGGTATAGTGTCCACTGCCGCAGCTCAGGTTTTATTGTGCCAAGCTTTAGGGATTTTGGCGGGAGGTTTTTTTTTTTTTTTTTTTAGTGAGTCAGTGAGATAGTTTGCCGGGATCTGGAGGCCCCCGAATTTGAGTAAGGATGAGCCTTGTCCCAAAGTAGTGATGATATGGGTCTTCCCGTTTCTGGATAGAATTATTTTTGTGGGGAATCCCCATTTATAAAGTAGCTGGTTTTCCCTCATAAATCTTGTTAAGGGAGTTAGTGATCTTTTTTTCATCAGAGTGAACTGGGATAGATCAGAGTAGAGCTGAATGTCCTTAAAAGGGTCTGGCAGGTGCTTGTGGTGTTTTGTGTATGCCATCAGGGCTTCCTTTACATGGAAGAATTGGAAGCATGCAATTGCATCTCGTGGGATTTTTTCCTGTAAATAAGGTGGTTTGGGGAGCCTATGGGCTCTTTCAATGGTATATTCCACATCTGAGAAGTGTGGCAGCGCTGACTTAACCATTTTTATAAGATAGTCTTTCAGCTGGTTGTTATCTATTGTTTCGCTAATGCCTCTGAACTTGACATTGCACCTGCGGTTACGGTCTTCTAGATCTGCCATCTTCATTTTCATTTTCTCATTCTCAGATTATAGTCTATGACTTCCACTGTTTTGTTATGTTCTGAGATTAGTTTAGATATTTGTGTCTCGTTTTCACCTACTCTGTCTCCTAGTGTGCTGATGGATTGCTGTATAGTGTTTGTGGTGTCCAGAAAGTTTTTGGCTAGGGATGATTTGAAAGATAGGAGCATTTCTTTCAAATAGGCCTGAGAGACGTTCTGTTCTGAGGCTGGAAAGGTGGAAAAGTCAGGGCCCGCCTCTGTGTCAGCGTGTGCAGGCTTGTCAGCCTGTCCTACCTTGTCAGACGTCTGAGTGTCGCTCAATCTGGCCCTGGATTTCACTGGGCTTCTGCAGGTGGGAGATGGGGTTTCCTGCCCTGAGTCCTCCGTGTCATAGGCTTGTGTGGAGAATCTGTGTGGAGCTGGTGGAATTAGCTCTGGATTTGCGAGCGCTGCTGTCCGCGGGCCGCCGGCGCCATCTTGGCCTGTAGTCTGGGACTTTCTTTGCCTCTGCATGAACATGTCGGGTATTTTTTGCGGTCTGGGCGGATTTTTCTTCTGCTTATTTGTGGCCTCCGTTTCCATCTCCTCCTCCTCCACCGTGAATGGAGGATTTTCACTGCTGTTAGGCATGCTTTGAGCCGCTTGTTAGTTGCTGCAATGCGGAGCTCCGGTTTCAGGCGTCCACCATCAGTGCGCGCCGGACACGCCCCCCACTTCCCCAGGACTTGACGCCAGTCGTTGTTAGGCGGTCCTGGGGAGCCACCGCGTTCACGCCCAAGTTGTTTTTTAGAGCCTGGAGTAGATCTGGTCAATGAGGTGCAAATATTTTTGGCTTGCATGGATTTTATGCAAATAGGCAGGTTTGAATTGGGCCAATCAGTATTGTCAGGTGTCGGGTGCTCACCAAAACTAGCCGGGTGGAGCACGCGGCTAAAAGAGCCTGGAGAGAAGACTGCATTTTGTATGACACTGGTTCTCAGGGCAAGGATGGGGAGACCTGCATTTTACAATTCAAAGCTGGAAGTAAGTATGGGAGGGTCTTTTAGGGTAAAATTATATTATAATATGGTGGTACATGCATGCTTTTCTACTTCCTGAAAGTGCAGCAAAGAAATGCAGTATTTAGGCCACTTGCCCACCTGAAAATAGTGGTGCAATGCGCCGCACCGCATCACACAGCAGAAATCGGCATTCATATGACTCTGTGCCATGGTGATGTGCCAGGATTATATGCATAGTCCAGCTAGGAAGAAAGTATGTCACTGGGATTCCCGTCATTATGTGCACTGCATCGCACCGCGCTCCTATTGTGCACACTGCCTGCATTGCTGCATACTACAGTATGTGGGGTAGGGCTGGATCATGCGGTAATGCGCTGCAGCCTTTGCACTGGTATTGTGGCGATAGGGATACTTCCGGCACATCGCATCACTTGAAATGTGCAAGTCTACATAGAGTTTCATAGTCTTTTCAGCAGGAAACCGTCAGGGAACCGTAACGTGGTGCGATGCAGTGTGCAGGTGTGAAAGGGGCCTTAAAGGAAACCTCAATTAAATCGTGCCTCCCCATGATTTCCTTACCCAGGGCCTCCTCCAGCCCATTGCAGCCGTAGCTCCGCTTGCAACAGCTGGCCCGGGGTCCCCGTCGGTGCATAGTGCGACCTCGAAGCTGTCCTCTACTGTGCGAGCTGACTTGATTGCGGCACAGTAGAGGATGACGTGGAGGTCACCCTCTGCACCGGAGGGGACCCTGGGCCAGCGGCTGCAAGCGGAGATGCTGCGTGGGACATGTCGGCTGCAAGGGGCTGGTGGAAGCCCCGGGTAAGTATAACATGGTATCCTCCTACTCCTACAAATTACTTTTAAAAATATCCCATGATTTTATTATTTATATATATATATATATATGTATATATGTATATATGTATATATGTATATATATGTATATGTATATGTATATATGTATATATATGTATATGTATATATATATATATATATATGTATATATATATATATATATATATATATATATATATATATATATATATATATATATATATATATATATATATATATATATATATATATATATATATATATATATATATATATATATATATATATATATATATATATATATATATATATATATATGTAGATTGAATGTTTTGTCTCTGCTCAGTGGCAGCCTATTAAGTGTCCCATAGTGAAAATGCATGAACTATTGACATTTTTTCTATCTATACTTGCACTCAAAAGTTGAATTCTGCCGCTTCCCGACAAATTGCCGCAAGTTACCGTCGCTCCCGCCGGACACGCCGCTCTGTCCCCGCCGCAGGCTGCTCTCTCTGCCGTCGCTATGACGGCAGAGCGCTGTGCGCCGGTCAGGAGCCGCTTTCATTGGCTCCTGACCCTGTCACTCCATGTAAGCCAATGGGAAAGGCTTACATGAATGACAGGGCCAGGAGCCAATGAAAACGGCTCCTGCCCGGCTCACAGTGCTCTGCCGTCATAGAGGCGGCAGGGCATCACATTGTGGCGGGGGCAGAGTGGACCGAGCGACGCGGACGGGCTGGGGCGCTCTGTCAATGGGACGTAGAGTTTACGTCCGGTCAGGACCGCAGCGCCTCCTGCCCGACGTAGATTCGTACTCGCTCGGTCCGAAAGTAGTTAACCTATTCTCACACTTACCTTCCCTGCATACACTAATGTACCTCCTGGCTACACTTAGCTCTAATGCCACTGCTGTCATGCCACCAGCTAGTCCCTGCCTCTGCTATCATTGCTATCTTCGCAACTGCGAAGTTCGGCTAGGTGTGTAGTCAGACTCCACTACTGTTATAATGCTAATTCATAAAAATGTTTACAGTTGCGGTAGAAGTTCGGGTATATCCCGAACTAAGCTGGCGGTAACATGAGAAGCTGCCTGAGTTCTCCGTGCAGAGACGGCGTTGCAATAAAAGGGGCATCCCCAACTTCCCTGTAAATGTGCGTTTGTTTTTTTTGTTGTTTTTTTTGTTTGTGTTTTTGTTATACTGCTTCTGTTTGCCCTGAAATCTGTTTATTAGTCTATTAGTCGATATTTTATTGCCACAGCTTAGAAGAATTTCAAGAAATGTTACAAATGCAGGCTTTCTGATGTAAAAAAAACACATGAAAACAGGTACCCAAGAGGTTAAACACAGCCTGGGGTATTCTGGGAAGCCTTGTTTGTTCTGCTCTCACAGCTTCTGCCTGGGAGATCTGTCTCCATTAACTTTGCTCTTATCCGCACCCTTATCTCTTCAAAGTAAGCGATATTCTCCGTCCCAATACCACCTGCTCTAATCTTTATGAATTGACATTTACTGACGTGCTGGAGGTGTTCACCGCACAAGGTTGTAATTTACCTCCCTGCCCGGGAATGTCAGCTTGTCATGTGGTAACAGCTTTTATGAATTGACATTTTTCTAAGGGCATGTTTCCACTACATGCAGATTAGATGCAGAATGGATGCAGAAAAACTGACTCCAATGAATGCCTATGGGAAAATCTGCATCAGGAAAATTGCGTTTAGTGGAAACAAGCTCATAGACATTCATTGGAGTCAGTTTTTTTTCTGCATCCAATCTGCGTGTAGTGGAAACAGGCCCTTAGTGTTAGGTAAAGTCAGTTGTTTTCAGCATTACCGCATGTGGTATTGCTTTATGAATCAAGGCCAAAGTAGTAGAACTGTCCTGCTGCCATTTCTTCAAAGTGACTGCAAGGACAACTGAGGTAAGAGGAATATGGAGGCTGCCTGTTATATTTTGCATGGAGTTTGTGCGCTGCACCTGGAGCAAAACAGAAACAAACGCACAAACCCGCAACCAGGCAGAAGTGTCACTGTTCGGAAAGGACTGACAAACCAGGACTAAATTAATGATTTATTAATAAATGAAAATAAAGTAATGCTGTGCATTAACCTCATGCACAGAAACTATGAGCATAGACTTGCAGGCAAAGGATACAACAGCAATAACACAGGCAGATATATTCATATAAACATATATACACAGCAACGATGAGACCGGCGGATGTATACCATAAGCATACAAATGTATGAGAATCAGGGTATATACACAAGGACCTCTCTGCATAAGACAATTTATGAAGAGCAGGTCCAGTGTGTATAACTGTGTGCACACTGACCCTGGAACCAGAATATTATCCACAATATACACAGAAATATATGCAAGTACAAGATGCACACCCAAGGAGGAGACATACGGATGGTCAGCAAGCATAGGTCATAAGCAGGAGGTCAAACAGTACAGTAATCTCTAGGCAAAGAATAGTCGGTAATACAAAGCACAAGGTCAACACGGGAGATCAATACAGCAGGGAATCAAGGAACTAGGAAATATAATATACCGGGAACAGGTAACTCAGGGCAGGATGGCTAGAACCAGGAACAAAGTCTCCCAAAAACGAGTGAGTTTTCAGGTGTGGCTTAAATGCCATGCAGAGACCATGTGACAGTCCAGGCCTCCTCCCTGTTTGTGGAGAGATCCCTAGAAAGTCCGCCCTCTGCTGGTGGGCAGAGGAAAGTTCAGGTTGCAAATTCATGGAGGAGGCTAGTGACATCTGCTGGTGAAGCAAAGGTAGTTCACGCAGGAATTTACCAGATTGTGACACTGCCATATTTATTTTCTTTTTAAACCAATACCAGTTGCCTGGCTATCCTGCTGATCATCTGCCTCTAATACTTTTAGCCATAGACCCTGAACAAGCATTCAGCAGATCAGTTCTTTCTGACCTTGTCAGATCTGACAAGATTAGCTGCATGCTTGTTTCTGGTGTTATTCAGAAACTACTGCCACCAAATAGAGAAGCAGGGCTGCCAGGCAACTCCATAGCCCTCTCATTACAGTTGTCCTTTAACCTCCTTGGCGGTAACCCCGGGGTAAGCCGCGCAGGAGGTTTTCTCCGGCCCTGCTGGGCCGATTTGTTTAATTTTTTTTTTTTTTTAGCTGCACTTTGCTAGCTGCGTCAGCACACCGATCGCCGCCCCGCGCTCGATCGCCGCTATCCTTCGCGCTGCAGGCCCCCCCCAGACCCCGTGCGCTGCCTGGCCAATCAGTGCCAGGCAGCGCTGAGGGGTGGTTCGGGACTCCCAATGACGTCCCGACGTCAGTGACGTCATCCCGCCCCGTCGCCATGGCGACGGGGGAAGCCCTCCAGGAAATCCCGTTCCTTGAATGGGATTTCCTGATCGAAGAGGGCAGGGGGATGCCGCTGAGCAGCGGCTATCATGTAGCGAGCCCTGGACTCGCTACATGATATAGGAAAATTTAAAAAAAAAATAAAACTGCAGCGCTCCCTCCTGGCAGATTTTTTTATACCGCCAGGGGGGTTAAAGAGACCTCTGAAGTCTCCCAAATTGCCTCTTTTTTATTTCAGATTCCTCTTGAGCACTAATGGCACAGATGAATTTCCGCATCCCCCCGGCCGTAGGAGGTCTTTATCTCCCCCGAGATCCCTGTTGCAAATCCCTCCGGTATTTCCTGGAGGAGGCAGAGCTTTTCGCTGTAGCTCTGCCTCCAGTCCATTTAATCACAGCAGAGCGCCGCCTCTCCCCTCCCCTCTGAAAGAAGACTGAGAGCCGGTGATTGAATGAACTGGAGGCAGAGCTACAGCCCAAAGCTGCCTCCCCGGGCATCAAAATCTGAAAGTCGTAGGGTTTTGCCCCGGGATTTGGGGGGATAAAGTCCTCCTACGGCCGCGCCGATTCATCTGTGCTATTAGTGCTCAAGAGGAATCTGAAATAAAAAGAGGAAATTTGAGAGACTTCAGAGTCTCTTAAGTGCCCAAATTACCAGCTATAGCCAGTAATTTTGTGATTTACCATGAGCACATGTGGCCGTGCCTATTTCTCTGGCTGCTTCAAAAAGACCGGCCTGTGCTCATGGTAATGGTTTTTATAAACAGGTTGGACTTTATTTTAAATGAATTCAAGTTATATATAACCTGTTCTCTTTTTACAATATTGGCTCCTATGATCCTTTGCCTGCAGTAAAAATTATCATCTCCTTGTCCTTATTCTGTCCCTTTTTTTGCTGTTTTTTGGAGAGATGATTTTGCTTTGTACTGTCAGGAGCAGTATATTTCCATTCACAGGCTATTTTTAGCAGACTGAATACAGAAAACTGTTAGAAATTTTAATGACACATAGAAAAAAACAGAACTGCACTGTTTTGCTGGTTGAATATTTCTAACTGCCTCCTGATGTCCTATATGGCTTTCTGCCACTAAAGGAAATGAGGAAATACTGTAAACATATAAAATGCACTCCATAGCTTAAGTAAAGCAGGCTTGCTTTGTTATAGCTCTAAAATTAGTTTTTAAGCATACTTAAGTGCAGAGAAATGATAATGCAGGTTAGGAAATGAGATGTCTACACAAACAGAAAAGGACATGACTTTCATCCATTTACTGGGTATCGGCACTAATGATTTTGGGGGCAGAGATAAAAAGCACTGCTTCTACCTAATCCATTTTACCTAGCCTAATGAATTTGGCCATTGTAACAAGATACGTGTACTTCTATGATACTTTCTTGTAACTTTTATCTATCCCTCCTATTTTCTGGGAAGAATTGCTTTCTCTGCAAAATAAGGGTCTTCTTGTAGCAAGCAAACCATGCACACTTTGCAAAATGTAATCCTTATAAAATACAACTGCTATGGACATGTTAATGCTGTGCAAGTCGTTGTAATTTTGTGTTATTAAAATTATCTTTCATTTCACTTAGTAACCTGCTTAGGATTTCCTGAGTGGAGTGTAAGTACAAGTGCACTTTAGCAGGACACTTGCCCGGATTAGGAAATTTGTGTCTTACTGAACACAATGGGAATGCTGGTTACTTATTTCCAACTAGGAATGTCAATGAGATGCTACTCATTCTGTGTTGATGCACATTTTTTAGTAATTTTTACCTTTTTTTTTTTTTTTTTTTTTTTTTTTTTTGTGTAGATGGGAAATAGACTAATCAGATTCAGTAATGACTGCATTTTATTGGGCTATTTCCCAGATCCCAGATGCATACATTCGCAGTAAATCTACATACAATTTTTGCATTGATTCAGAATTATTAGCATCTTCTTTGCTTTCCTTATTTCAAACACCCAAACTAATCCAGCGACAGGAAAACAGGCGTTGACGCTACTGTCTGACAGCCACCTTTGAACATTATTGGTATGTCTGTTTTATATGCACACACAATAAAATTGTACAAAAGCTGAAATCTTTGCTGTAAATCCTTTTAACATTTAGATCTTAAACAAAAGGATATTTTGTATACCCTATAAAGGTGTAATTGCATCCTAACTGCTCTGTTTATTGCCCATAGCATTGGGTGGAAAACAAACTGCTCCTTAATAGCAAAATGTAGCAAGTTATAAACCAAGTACTCAAAGGGGATGGTCAGTGAGATGAAAATAATTCAGTGTATGAATATTTTATGCAAATGTTTATGTAAATATTTGCAGCTTGAAAATGGACCAGTGGTGGCTGGATGGTGTAGTGGTTAAGGGCTCTGCCTCTGACACAGGCGACCTGAGTTCGAATCTTGGCTCTGCCTGTTCAGTAAGCCAGCACCTATTCAGTAGGAGACCTTGGGTAAGTCTCCCTAACACTGCTACTGCCTATAGAGCGCGTCCTAGTGGCTGCAGCTCTGGCGCTTTGAGTCCGCCAGAAGAAAAGCGCAATATAAATGTTCTGTGTTTGTTTGTTTGTTTGACCAACTGAATGCTGCAGTGACTTTATTCCATAGGTCCATTTTCAAGCTACGTACATTTGTATAAAATCTGATTGATTTATTTGGATATCGTTGACCATACTCAATTCTCAGCCGTGTCAGGGAAATTTTATACACAGTAAATATATATAATGATAGTATAATACCCTCTCAAAACCAAGTTCAAAGAACATTGATATGAAAAAATGAACAAGGGTTTTAGTTGTTCAAGTTCAAACCTTACCTTTTTTTATATGTCAGATAAAAGTGACAGTGTAACCATGCCACACTCCACTCCACTCCTTGTCACTGGCCAATGCTAAGAATGCTCAAACTGAGGCCATTGGATTGTAGCCACAGTAGATCTGTGCCTGGCAGTTTCGCCCCACTACGTTCTCCCCCATTCTATAAATAATTACATACTCTCCTTATGGAGTTGTCTGTTTGTGACAGCCCAATGTGGCCCGGAGCCCACTTGCGATGTTTGCATTGTGAAAAATGTTCTTTTCAAAATCGCAGCAAAATTGTTTGCTGTATTGTTCCCACAATTCTCATTCAAGTGAATGAGAGCGTTTTGCAAAATGCAAAAATGCTGCAAGTGGGTTCCAGGCCTTAACATGATTGTCATTTAATCCAGTGAAGGGATTCTACATCATGGAGATATTTATCTATACTATATGCCTCTGAAGAAGTGACCGTCTACTGTATGTTCATGAAATGCACTTCGGGCCGTGACGTGTATCGCTGTTTTGTATGTACCTTTTCCTTTTATAGGGTCATATTAAAAGTTTTATGCTTAATACTTTTGGAACTTGCGCAACTAAAATAGAGATTTCCAGGCCTCCAAGTTCAAATGCATAAAAAAGGTGTGAACTGGCCTGGAGGAGATTTGTAAGGTTTTTTTTTTCAGGGTAATAAAGATACATAAACCTCTTTTGGTACCTCTTATTCGCTGTTATGCAGGCATGTTGTCTTTATATTGCTATAGGTTTCTGTTGAAATTGAAGAAAAATCAAGTCACTATGTTTACCGCACCTAATTTTAGTAACACAATTGCCTCTTTATGCCCATCTCTAACCCCTACACTTACAGCATTACCATTGTCCGTTTAAAATTAATTTAAGTACAGATAATTTGAAAGCAATTAGACAGTTGACTGAAACCGTATGGTGCTCTGCTATATTAAGTCAAAATGAGCTCTGCAGTTTGTTTTCTTTTAAATTCCTCATTGTCTCAAAGTCACAGAGCTAAAATTTGTTATAAAGGTAGAAAAAAAAACTTTCTTAGCATCGCAGCACTGTCAGGCCTGTGTTAGGTTTGTGTTATTCTCAGTTCAGGGAAATTATAATTTGTCTTAAAATAGAAACTATGATGTTTGTATGTATCCATATTGCCATAAGCAAGAAGTAACCCCTACAATGTACCAATTCAGGTGTGTTTGTGTGTGTGTGTGTGTTCTGTGGAGTCTTGTAATGAACATAATCAGACACTTACCTGGGTCTTCTATCAGCCCCCTGTAGCTGTAATGGCCCGCGCCGTCCTCCTCCGATCACTCCTTCCCCGCTGCTGGGAAATCTACACCCTGTTTTAATGGCTATCTGGCTGCCAGGGTGAAGTTTTTAATAAACCGACACTGCGCGTTCTCGCCGCTTCCAATGATATTGCTGCTGTCTCCCCGCAGCAGCTCACTTGCTCTGCCGTCTCTTTGATGGCAGAGCCATGTGAGCGGGTCAGTAGCTGATTTCATTGGCTCCTGACCCTGTCAACATAAGCATCTCCTATTGGCTTACATTGATAGGCAGGGTCAGGAGCCAATGAATGCAGCTCCTGACCGGCTCACAGGAACTTTGCCGTCATAGAGATGACAGAGTGGGTGGCTGAGGATCCTGGTGTGCGGTGTGGACGGAGATTGCGGAAGGTATGTGCGGCGATCCATCGGTATTCGTCTTTATTCCGCCGTTTCTTGTACCAGCGGTCTCTGGTCCTTAAAGGATACCTAAGGTGACATGAGATAGACATGGGTGTGTACAGTGCCTAGCACCCACATAACTATGCTGTGTTCCTTTTTTCTTTCTCTGCCTGAAGGAGTTTAATATCAGGTATGTAAGTGGCTGACTCAGTCCTGACAGGAAGTGACTACAGTGGGACCCTCACTGATAAGAAATTCTAACTATAACACTTTCCTAGCAGAAAATGGCTTCTGAGAGCAAGACACAGATAAAAGGGGAATTTCTTATCAGTGAGGGTCACACTGTAGTCACTTCCTGTCTGAGTCAGCCACTTACATACCTGATATTAAACTCTTTCAGGCAGAGAAAGAAAAAAGGGAACACAGCATAGTTAATTGTGTGCTAGGCACTGTACATACCCATGTCTATCTCATCATGTCATATGTCACTGCGGGTATCCTTTAACGGGGCAGAGACCGCTGGTACGAACGTGGTTATCAATGCATCTTTCATACTTAATCCTCATTTCATTCTTCTTTAACCGTTTCGGTTGCCTTTACTGAATTTGTGGTTCCCTGGATGGTTGTAGAAAGAAAGAGCAAGAACACTTCAGGCGTACGAAGGAAATTGCCGCAGGGAGACTTGGGTGCAGGATGCAGACGATATACGGCTTATCCTGCTGCTGCACAAGTCCCAGTGGCGCTAATTACTATTCCCCCTCCAGGTCTACGTGGATGGTGGGGAATGATGTTTTCAATATTGCAATCGATATAATGATTCATTTCTTTATGATTGAGTAAAGACCAACACTGTGGATCTGTCTTTAGATCAATTTTTAGCCCTTAAAGGGGAACTTCAGCCTAAACAAACATACTGTCATTAAAGTGAACCTACAGCCGATCAAAAAAAATGAGATGAACTCACCTGGGGCTTCCCTCAGCCCCCTGCAGCCGATCGGTGCCCTCCCAGCCCCGCTCTGACGCTCCAGGACCCGCCGGCGCCGACTTCCGGTTTCGCCGTCACCGGCCGACAGGCATGGGAACGCGAGTGATTGTTCGCGTTCCCAGCCTGTATATCGCCCCCTATGCTGCTATTGCGACCTCCAGGCCGCAATAGCAGCATAGGGGGTGATATACAGGCTGGGAACGCGAACAATCACTCGCGTTCCCATGCCTGTCGGCCGGTGACGGCGAAACCGGAAGTCGTCGCCGGCGGGTCCAGAAGCATCGGACCGGAGCTACAAGGGCACCGATCGGCTGCAGGGGGCTGAGGGAAGCCCCAGGTGAGTTCGTCTCATTTTTTTTGATCGGCTTTAGGTTTACTTTGTTACATTAGTTATGTTAATTAGAATACATAGGTAATATAATCTCTTACCCACCCCTTTTTAAATGAACAGGCAAATGTTTGTGATTCATGGGGGCTGCCATCTTTGTCATGGGGGCAGCCATCTTTTTGGTTGAAAGGAGGTGACAGGGAGCAGGAGACACAGTTCCAACTGTCCTGTGTCCTGATCACCCCTCCCAGCTGCACACACTAGGCTTCAAATGTCAAATTCAAAATGTAAAAAAAAATAAAAATGCACCAAAACAGCAGAACGAGAACAACAACATCAGAAATCCTATCATGCTTTGCACAGCATTAGGGGAAAAATGCCCGGGCAGTTTTTTTCTGTGCAGCTAAAAATGAGGCTTGTATAAGAGAAAAAAAGTTCTGATGCTGTGAAACCGTTAAAGAAACACCAAGCCTTTTCAGTGCTGCTGAGTCAATTTTTAGTCTGGAGGTTCACTTTTTAATATTGATCCAATATGTTTAAATCCACTTATATTTACCATAAATTATGTTTTGTCTAATTGAGCAATAAAACTACAGTGTATGACCAGCTTAGGGAATCATTTCCATGGTGCAAGATTTTTTTTTTTTTTCTGTTTTTCCTGCAGATGGGCTCATTCACAACTGTGGTGTTTTTGTTTGGAAACAATTTGCAGCATGCTGTTTTCTGTTTGTTTTGACACATGCCAACATGTGTGGTATGCATCGGAACTGCATGCGTGAGGATACGAATGTGAAGGATTTATAAGTATGCACTTAGGTTTATTAGGGCTGTTTTTTACAACCTAGGAAGAGCCAAGACTGCATGTTCTCTGTGTATAAGGTTCATGTAAGAGCTGCAGTAACATTAGCTAACTGTGGTGACTTTTTGTTTTCCCCTTCATTTTAGCGTAGTTTTTCCCATCCTCCAGGTATGTGATATGCGAGGGGCAGAGTGTTAAGTCGCTAACCACTTTTGGTGCCAAGGCATTAAGTACTCTCTCCAGGAGGCTTGACACTTTCTTTAAACTGTTTGTACTTCAGAGCCTCACTTCAGCATGTCATAGAAATTCTTAGGTATCATCAATGGAGTTAGATTTCACATAACTGTAAATCCTTTGTGGGTAGGTCATGAATATTGTGAATGCCATGGCACTGAGGAAAGGTGTATATCCGCATAATTATAAATAAAACCTGTCTAGGCTTCACTGCAATCCCTTACATGTCTGTCTTATGTATCATATCAGATAGTGAGTGCACTATATTACCTTCTAACATTATCTGTGAAACACAAACATGTTGAAGCACTGTGGTCCAATTTAAAATAATTTTGCTTGATAGTTGTAAGAATTAAATAAAAAATATTGCATATTTGGCCTTTATAGAGTGAATATTCAAGTGCGAGCTAGAAATGTATTCAACACTGATGTTGGAAAATCAGATTGCCTGTAGTTCTGTTTTTCATTTTCCAGGCAGTGTTTATCATTTTTCATATGCACAGTCTCACCAAAGGAGCCCTATCCAAAGGCCACACAGATTCCTAGATACCTAGATGTTTCTAATGCCTAACTATAGAAGCATTACACAATGTTAAACTAGCTCTACACTATGCAATATTTTAATAGATTAAATGTACGGTTTTATAACACTTCCCCAGTGGCAGGAAACATTCGGCCCTGCAGCCATGTAAAAATATTCTTTATTTGGCTACTAAAAGGTTAAAAAATTTAAACGTTCAACCAGGAAAACGCCAACATGTTTTGGTGACCCCTTATGTATAGTACTTATAAAGGTGCAGAATTTATGAAGAGCTTTGTAGCTCTGAAGAAACTTAAAGGTCCACTATTGTGAAAAATTGTGCCATTTAAAATACATGTAAACATATACAAATAAGAAGTATGTTTCTTCCAGAGTGAAATGAGCCATAAATTACTTTTCTTCTATGTTGCTGTCACTTACAGTAGTTAGTAGAAATTTAGCAGTGCCGACAGGTTTTCAACTGGTCCCATCTCTTCATGGGGGATTCTCAGCAAGGCTTTCATTCTTTATAAAGACATTCCACGAAAAGGATATAATATACAATGATGCTGGCCAGCCTCCCTGCCCACTGCACACTTTTTTTGGCAGTTGGACAGAGCAATTGCCATTCAGATAGGCCTAGTGCACACCAAAAAACGCTAGCAGATCCGCAAAATGCTAGCAGATTTTGAAACGCTTTTTCTTCTTTCTGCAGCGTTTCAGCTAGCGTTTTGCGGTTTTGTCTAGCGGTTTTGGTGTAGTAGATTTCATGTATTGTTGCAGTAAAGCTGTTTCTGAACAGCTACTGTAACAAAAAACGCCTGGCAAACCGCTCTGAAGTGCCATTTTTCAGAGCGGTTTGCGGTTTTCCTATACTTAACATTGAGGCAGAAACGCATCCGCAATCCAAAATCTGCAGCAGCCCGGGAGTATGCGTTTCTGCAAAACGCCTCCCGCTCTGGTGTGCACCAGCCCATTGAAATACATTACCCTAGCGGATCCGCACCCGCAAGCAGATCGCAAACCGCAGCGGAAACGTTCCGGTGTGCACTAGGCCTAAGTGCTTTTGAAATTAAACAAAACCCTGAGAATCCTCTATGAGGAAATGGGCTAGTCCAAAACCTGTCAGTTCTGTCAGATTTCTACTACCTAGTGTAAGTGACAGCAACGTAGGAGAACAGTAAATTATAGCTCATTTTACTCTGGAAGAAATGTAACTCATTTTGTATGGGTTTTCATGTATTTTAAATGTTACGATTTTTGTGATAGTGGTCCCCTAAGATGCTCCAAGTTATCTGAAAAATGTTGAGCATTCCTCTTTTATAGGTCCAGGACAGCGTTTTGTTACTTTTTTTTGTTGGGAAGAAGTAACCCTTTGGGATTTCTACAGTAAGCTTTCTAGATCAAATTGACATTTCTAACATGATCTTCTACACATTGTTGCAGTTTGCTTTCTCACAGTATGGTTGAACTGTGTATGTGTGTGTGTTTTTTTTTTTTTGTTTTTTTTCTTAACAGGAGGTATTGCGGCTTCACCTGGTAACTTGGGGGCCATTTTCATGTTGATAGTTAAAATAGTGTTAATATAGTATTACTGATATTTTCCCATCAATCTACCCAGTCCCCTATTCTCAGACTAACCCTCTTCATGATGCCTAACACTAAATCCTCTCTCCTCACACCTTCCCTGGCTGCTGAAGTGTAAAGAATAGCTGTCGTACTAGCGGTTTGGCAAGTAATAACTAAAAGCGAAAACCAAAGTAAAACCTGCTCAGCTATTATTATTATTATTATTATCAGGGGTCCACCTTGGTGAAAAATGGTGATCCAGGTAAATTGGGTCCCAGGTTCGGCGGCTTTGTAATGGCCAGCAATGTTAAATTGTGCGCTACACCGGTGCCCAATGTACTAGTTAGGGCATTTCAGATAGTTAGCTTTTGATTTATAAATATAATTTATGTAAAGAAAAGGCAAATGGCTTAAAGTGAACCAGAGACGAAGCACCCTCATGTATTTTACCATATAAATCAGTGGGAACATTAGAGAAAACACCTACCATGCTTTCTGTTTCATTCTGCACTGCACAGCTTGTTTCTTATCAGACCTGATAAAATCCCCGACTGAACATTCAGTCTGGCTTTGCTATAATGACTCAGCTATAATGATTCCTGAGCAGAGCCAGCAGGGGGCAGGCTTGGACTTGAAAAGACATGAGAGAACACAGACTGAGCTATAAATATTCCTGAGCAAAGCCAGACTGATTGCTCAGTCGGGATTTTATCAGGGCTGATTAGAAGCAGACTATGCAGTGCAGAATGAAACAGAAAGCAAGGTAGGTGTTTTCTCTAATGTTCCCACTGATATATATGGTGAAATGCATGAGGGTGCTTCGTCTCTGGTTCCCTTTAAGAAATACACTCACCTAAAGGATTAATAGGAACACCTGTTGCATTTCTCATTAATGCAATTATGTAATCAACCAATCACATGGCAGTTGCTTCAATGCAGTTAGGGGTGTGGTCCTGGTCAAGACAATCTCCTGAACTCCAAACTGAATGTCAGAATGGGAATGAAAGGTGATTTAAGCAGCTTTGAGTGTGACATGGTTGTTGGTGCCAAAAGGCCGGTCTGAGTCAGTTACTGGGATTTTCACGCACAATTATTTCTAGGGTTTACAAAGAATGGTGTAAAAAGGGAAAAACATCCAGTATGCAGCAGTTCTGTGGGCGAAAATGGTGTGGGGATGTTTTCTTTGCTCACTTTAGGCCCCTTAGTACCAAATGGGCATCGATTAAATGCCACAGGCTACCTGAGCATTATTTCTGACCATGTCCATCCCTTCTTGACCACCATGTACCCATCCTCTGATGGCTACTTCCAGCAGGATAATGCACCATGTCACAAAGCTTGAATCATTTCAAATTGGTTTCTTGAACATGACAATGAGTTCACTGTACTAAAATGGCACCCACAGTCACCAGATCTCAACCCAATAGAGCATCTTTGGGAAGTGATGGAAAGGGAGTTTCGTGCCCTGGATGTGCATCCCACAAATCTCCCTCAACTGCAAGATGCTATCCTATCAATATGGGCCAACATTTCTAAAGAATGCTTTTAGCACCTTGTTGAATCAATGCCACATAGAATTAAGGCAGTTCTGAAGGCGAAAGGGAGTCAAACACAGTATTAGTATGGTGTTTCTAATAATCCTTTTAGGTGAGTGTATTTACAGAAAAATGGTATGTATCAAATCACAGTTGGATAAAAAGGTCCACCTAGTCTTTGGCATGAAGTCCAGAGTTCAGGTTATTTGAAGAGAGTTTGCGGTTGCAACAGTCATTTGGTCACCATAAATTGACTTCTTAGTAATCCTTATCAGTTACATTGACAAAATGAGAGCGTATAGTTTGTACAGTGTCTTCTCCATGTTGTAATTTTTTTCCTTTCTCGATTTACAATTTTTATTCAGGTTTTTAACTACAAATAGTAAGCAAATAACGTTTGCTTAATAAGAAACTGTTCCAAATATAATTAAAGTAAACTAGATGAGATATCTAGTACCTATCTCTGTAGGGCTCAACACACACCATACGATCTTGGTTGTACAGATTTACCAAATCCTATGTAGTGTAAGGGCCAACAGATTGAAAATATTTTGAAAGGATTGTTTCGATAGGCTCGCATACTACATGAAAAGTGGTAAGATTGAGCAACCATTATTGTATGGTGTGTGTGGTAAGCCTAACCCTTAGATAGATATAGATTTACATATAAGCCACATTCATCTTCATAAGCGTGCCAAAGCTGATTCTGCAGGCAACAAATGCAGGCTGGTCGCTCGGAGGCATAAAACAGGTGAGCCTGGACATAAACAGCCACTCGGGGGATGGTGGGGGGAGGGTATAAAAACAGGGGAGCCTGAACTCAGATATTGGTGACTCACATAGAGGGGGACTTTTGAGCACAAAAATGTGCTCAAAAGTCCCCTCTCTATGTGAGTCACCAATATCTGAGTTCAGGCTCCCCTGTTTTTATACCCTCCCCCCCACCACCCCGAATGGCTGTTTATGTCCAGGCTCACCTGTTTTATGCCTCCGAGCGACCAGCCTGCATTTGTTGCCTGCAGAATCAGCTTTGGCACGCTTATGAAGATGATCAGTCTTGCGGGTCCCTTTTTTCCTGCATGTGGGTGGCCAGGGTGAATCGGATCAGAGGAGCGTAGAGGAGAGAGTGCAGGATGAGTGCTCCAACATTGAAATCAGCACACGCTCCTCCCTTCGTCATTGTTCCACCGTATCACTGCTATCAATGCCCGTGCCTTCAGGAATGCCCTCGGCCACTTGTTCAGGATTGCAATGTTGACGTCAGTGCCGGGGTTTCCTATTCAGCCTGTGTGACGCTGTCTCATCTTTATGACGCCCTCAAGTGGCATCTTGGGACACAGCGTGAGCGTCACACCGGCTGAATAAGAAACCCCAGCGCTGATGTCACCGCTGTGATCCTGAACTAGTGGCCGGTGGCATTCCTGCGTGCACGGACCCATTGGCTGGGACAGAGACACCTCCTTTTAAGATGGAGGTCCCGGCAGCATACTTTATGCAGGCGGCAATCGTCCCAGTTGCTGATAGATAAGCCACTCCTGCTTGCTCTGCTCCACTCTGCAAGTATGGGGGTGGTGTGGAGAGCATCTACAGCACCTGGCTGCCTAATAAGGGGGATAAAGGGGGCACATCCTGACTAACTGGTGATGGGGGGGGCTGCCTAATACAGAGGACGCATCAGGCTATGGAGGGGCTGCCTAATACAGGGGTACATCTGGTCAGGGCTGTGGAGTCGGGGGAATTTTTGGGTACTCAGAGAAAATGCACCGACTCCTAATGAATTTGAACTGTGATTGAAATAGAAAATATGATAAAATGTTCTATTTCTCAGATAATAGTCATCATAAATACTTTTTATATACAGTAATGGCTCTGCTTAGTCCACAAAAATGAAATAAACCAATAAAAAATAGTTACTTGTGCTGCTTCAATAAAGCAGTCCCTGTATTTTTTTTAAGTCAGATATACATATCTGATTGTGACTGTACAGTATATATAAATACATGGACTCCTGCGCACTATGCAAAGAGAAATCTTCGCTTTATTAGAATAAAATCAATTAAATGAATAAAATTCACAGTAAAAAATGGTCAAAGATGTCTCTAGCAAACATTAGAAAACACACCCTTCTCTGTCTAGCAAAATATCCTGCGAGCAATCTCATCCCAAAACTTCCGTGCAGGTGACAAACGGTGCAATGCTGTGTTCCCACAGACCAAGAGGCTCACCACATCCAAACCACCTATCTGCAGGTGGCAATCGCGCTCAAATCGTATGTTTCACCCCGCTCATCAGTGATCCATACTCAGCATCAACTTGTAAAATAGGCCTTTTTTTTTAAAACCAATTAAAAACTTTAATTGCTCAGTATATCCATACAGTTCTAATATCTCAACTGCGCTTCTCACGCACTCCAGCAACTTACAAGCTTTAAAAGATAGATGGTATGTAACAGCTGTGGGTCTCCCAGGCCTGACGTCTAACACTCCACGTAGTCTCCACGGCGTCCTGCGCTCCCGGCCGTGTGCACCCACCTTGGTCCTTCACTCTGTGACGTGCGTCAGGCATACTGGCTCCGTGGACCGTTTGTCACATGCACAGAAGTTTTGGTGAAATTTGCCTTGAGAGATGAAATCATATTACGCTATGTGAAGCTATTTTTGCAGGGTCCTGGGAGAGCGCAGTGTATTATTGATACAGTATTTTATCATTTAATTTTTCTTTTTAGGTTTTGATGACATATTTTTGCAAAATGTGCATAAAGTGACACATGGCCAACCCTGCATGAGTTAAGTCTATGTATAGTATCAGCATGCCAGGTGGATGCTGCCTTCATGATTCACAGCAGTGTGGGTGGAGGTGTGGATGTCTGGCTGTCCTAGCATACTTGCAGAGTGTTGTGATGCAAGGCTGTTTCGGCTGCTCCATCGAAACTTTGTTTTTTGAATTGAAGCCAAGTTCAGGCTGGTTGTCACCGATGAGACATGGGGTGTGATATGCAGATTGCATTTATTTAATCTGTAGGCTCTCCTTTAGCAAAGCTGAAAAACTAATATTCTCAACTTGCAGCATATTCAGTAAACTGGATAAGAAGACTGAGCTTGAGGCAAGGGAAATCAGGTTCCAAAGGATTGCTGCGCTTTTCTTTGAGACTTGCTCTGTTTGTTGAATTATCCAGTAGTTTTTTGAAACACATCTTTTGTGATTCTTTTCAGAGCACATGATTTATTTTTAGTTTAAAAAGGAAATCCAGGAAAATGCATTTATTTTTTTTTTCCTTTCTTGAATATAAATGTAATTTTGCGCTAAGCTGGCAGCGTTTGTAAGCTTGGAGACTGCCGTTTGTGGTAGGACTAATGTATTCCTTTAACGTTTCCTTGTGTTTGTTCTAACACCTATTGCAATGAGCTTCCAAGAGTGTAAATCTTGACCATACCTAATGCAATGGTGTTTGTACAACATAAGTCGCTCTTACCTCTTCGTGCAGGTTGACATGGATATCGGCAGGGATTGCAGTCGGGGGGGGGGGGGGGGGGGAGGAGGAGATTAGTGGTAATGAATATGTTTGGGCATCAGTTGGGTTGGGTGGCTCAATTAGGGTTAGGCATTGGTTTGGGCTGTCAGGGTTAAGTATCAGTTTCGGGGGGTCAGTTAGGGTTGGGCATCAATAAAGGGAGGGTTCAAGTGAGAATTTGGTCAGGTTAGACTTACTGTATAATAATAATAATAATAATTATTATTATTATTATTATTATTATTATTATTATTATTACTTCTGTGCAGTGATGTATATGTATTTCTCTTTGAGCCCCTTGTACTCTCAATGATTCTGGGTCTCCCACAAGCTATTTGGGTATTCCATAATTCTACATTTAAAGTAGATATTGTTCGCACTACCAGCATCAGACAAGATTAGGATGTGCCTGGATCCAGGAACTGACAGCTAACTGTTCCAATCCGTAGTAAATAAAGATCAGTCCGGCACCATCCAATGATATGCTCTTTTATTTTATTGAAGCATAACTCACATGTTATACAACAATGTTTTGGAGGACTAACCTCCTTTTTATCAAGTCCAGTCAGCATCTACAAACATATTCAGCATGTTATTGCTTATATAGAACATGCATTACATCATAGCCAATCAGCTCCGCAGTGTCTCATTATAGTGACCAATCCCCTTCCGTCCGGCGCGCGGACCTAATGGGGAACTACTACTTACTATGCAGAAAGCTGCCGCTCCAATCGGAGAGCAATGGGGAGCGGCTTACCACACGCTGCAAGGAGGCGGATCCCGCAACGTTACCCGCAGCGACGCTGACCAATTGGGAGGCAGCCTCCTGATGATCTCACGTCAGGTCACGCCCCAGTATGGAGCGGACCGGATGGGAGATTGCACCCTGTTAGGCGGAACAACTCCGCCTATTGACAGCGTCATCTGACAGTTAGGGAGGAGGCAGACCACGTCATGGCATGCCCCATCCACCGTCGCTAGGCAATGGACAGGATGCCTGCGTCCAGCGCGTGTGGCGCCGCATATACAGTGCAAATACAGGAACCTGCAGCAGAGAAAGGAGAAAAAGAAAAACTAATAGTAACCATACATATGAGGCATCATACGCAGCAATGGAAACACTATTATATAGTCAGATCAGTGACAACATATCATACTCCCTATTCATGCCCCTCGGCTGTAACGTATCTAACCTACGTATCCAGATAGCCTCTCTATATAACAATCTCTTAACCCTATCTCCCCCACGTCTAAGGGGTGATATCTGCTCTAAAATTTGGAAACGCAGTTAACTCATGGTATGATTAGCATTAGCAAAATGTGAGGGGACCGCCAACTCAGTAGCATTATTTCTAATCGTGCTCTTATGTGATGACAATCTGACTTTCATAGGTTGTGTGGTCTGTCCTATATAGAGTAGACCACACAGACATTTGAGCGCATATATAACATAACGTGAATTACAGTCAAACTGTCCCCTAATCCTAAACCTTCTTCCTAAATGGGGATGGAAAACACTATCTCCCTTAAAGAGCAACTGTTAGCTCTAAAATGCCCCCTCAAAAAAACACATATGTAAGTAGATAAATACATGCTCTACTTACATAACATGTGTATCGTAGTGTCCAAGTTTTGATTTCTGTTATTTTCATGTTTATATATTACAAGGCTCCTGTTGTTGGCAGGGGCCATCTTGTGTCCGGCTAGATCTTCATCCCCCCCCCCCCCCCCCCCGCATCCCCCTCTTCCCCGCACTGACTCTGAGCACAGCGGGGAGGAATAAATGCAGCAGCCACAGACTCACCTAATAATGGATCCAAGCGCTGTCGTTGCCATCTATTCTCTGCACTAGTGCAGAGAGTGTAGAAGGATACTGCAGCGCCTAGAACCATTATTCCGGGAGTCTGTGTGTGTACGCCACCTTTATCCTTCCCCAAAGCTAGCTCAGTGCGGGGAAAAAGGATGCGCGCTGGGGGAGGGGGGTTGTGGGGGCGATCACGTACATGCCACTGAAGGAGGGGGGCAGAGGACAGTGACAGGAGATAGCCTCTGGCCCCCCTCCGTGCGCTCTAACAGCAGCAACGACCAGGCAGACAAGGGGTGACCAGGCGGCCAATCGCAGTGCAGAGAGATGAGTGACAGAGGCATCAGCCAATCAGGCTGATTCAGCATGCCTGTCACTTCTCTCTGCGGCCTTGCATACACTTTTTTTAGAGCCTGGGGCATGAGGAGAGAAATCTACAAAAGTAAGAATGATTTTAAACTTTTACATTGCCTGGTTAGCATCCTATCTACTGCTCTATTAGCCTGCAGTAGAGAACTTATTGTGTATTTTCTGCCTAACAGTTTTACTCTTTAATGACACTGACAATGTACGCATGCGTATCTCTGGTAGTTGCACAGTTCAACATCCCTTTTTGTTTAGTTTTCGTTTCACATTTTTACATGATTTAATGACTAGTTTGCAGTGTTTTTATGCTTTCCTGCTGCCTGCTAGCAATGTTATTAGCACCTGGGAGGTTTTGTTGTTGTTTCTGTCTCAAATTTTTATTTGGCACTTAGCATTTGAAATCCAGTCTTATTCATATGTACTTAGCATACAGGTTAAACAAGTATGGTGAAAATATGCAAGCTTATATTCTGTTGCCAACTGAACATTAACATGGTTTTCCATATTCTGTTTTGATAGTAACTTTGTGTCCAGTATAAATGGCTATATGCAGGTAATTATACAATCTATTATTTGACAATTATAGTTATGGCTAGATGGACATTAGACATACAAGACCTGCATACTTTTGAATGTGCTGTTTGACTAGGAGTAACCGCCTATATTCTACCCTTTGAGCTGCACTAAACTGTGCTGAGTATCATTTTTGAAATATGCACAATTCATTGACCGTTATCCAAGGGAAACTTTGGATATAGCTTTTTCCTTACAGATTTTCACAGCATTAGAACTTTCAGATTAGCTTATTTTCCCGTAGTTTTACCTGCTCTGATTTGATGAACTAAAAGCAGAATGTGGATGAAATGACAGAAACTGATCAGGCTGGGTTTTGAGTAATCCGAACCAAGTGGGACCAGTTACTGTATTTCACACTTCACTGTAGGTTCTCTTTAACCACTTGCCGACTGCCCCCAGCCGATGGGCGGCGGCAAAGACTGAGCCTAAACGACCGCAATACGCCCATCGGCGGAGGCGGCGGCATGCGTGGTTATGCGGCGATTTCGTCATTCGTGATGCGATCAGCCGCCGGCGACTGGCTCCGCCCCTGTCGCGCTGTAACCCGCCGTTCGGAAGCGCCGGCGGGTTACTAGCACCCGGATCGCCGCACGTACAGTGTATAATAGGCTTTGTAATGTATACAAAGCCTATTATACTGGCGGCCTCCTACCCTGGTGGTCCCAGTGTCCGAGGGACCACCAGGGCAGGCTGCAGCCACCCTAGTCTGCACCCAAGCACACTGATTTCCCCCCCCCTGCCCCCTGATCGCCCACAGCACCCCTCATACCCCCCCCGACCACTGTTAGCACCCAATCACCCCCCTAATCACCCATCAATCACTCCCTGTCACTTTGTCAATGCTTTTTTTTAACCCTAAACTGCCCCCTGATCACCCCCCCCACCCCTCAGATTCTCCCCAGACCCCCCCCCCATGTACTGTATGCATCTATCCCCCCTGATCACCTGCCAATCACCTGTCAATCACCCCCTGTCACTGCCACCCATCAATCAGCCCCTAACCTGCCCCTTGCGGGCAATCTGATCACCCACCCACACCAATAGATCGCCCGCAGATCCGACATCAGATCACCTCCCAAGTGCAGTGTTTACATCTGTTCTCTCCTCTAAACACCCACTAATTACCCATCAATCACCCCCTATCACCACCTGTCACTGTTACCCATCAGAATGGACCCTAATCTGCCCCTTGCGGGCACCCAATCACCTGCCCCACACGCTCAGATTGCCCTCAGACCCCCCCTTATCAATTCGCCAGTGCAATATTTACATCTGTTCTTCCCTGTAATAACCCACTGATCACCTGTCAATCACCTATCAATCACCCCCTGTCACTGCCACCCATCAATCACCCCCTGTCACTGCCACCCATCAATCAGCCTATAACCTGCCCCTTGAGGGCAATCTGATCACCCACTCACACCATCAGATTGCCCCAGACCTACCCTCAGATCACCTCCAAAGTGCATCGTTTACATCTGTTCTGCCATCTAATCACCCACTGATCACCCATCAATCAGCCCCTGTCACTGCTACCCATCATATTAGACCCCTATCTGCCCCTAGGGCACCCAATCACCCGCCCACACCCTCAGAACGCCCTCAGACCCCAGCCCTGATCACCTCGCCAGTGCATTGCTTGCATCTAGCACACCTACCCATCAGATCAGGCCCTAATTTGCCCCGTGTGGGCTCTTGATCACTCGGCCAAACTCTCAGACCCCCTTCCGATCACCTCCCCAGTGCATTGATTGCATCTATTTTCCCCTCTAACCACCCCCTGAGACACCCATCAATCACCTCCTGTCGCCCCCCTAGTACTCCTATCCATCAGATCAGGCCCAATACAACCTGTCATCTAAGAGGCCACCCTGCTTATGACCGGTTCCACAAAATTTGCCCCCTCATAGACCACCTGACATCAAAATCTGCAGATGCATATACCCCTGAACAGTCATTTTGAGAAATTTGGTTTCCAGACTACTCACGGTTTTGGGCCCGTAAAATACCAGGGCAGTATAGGAACCCCACAAGTGACCCCATTTTAAAAAAGACACCCCAAGGTTTTCTGTTAGGTGTATGACGAGTTAATAGAAGATTTTATTTTTTGTCACAAGTTAGCGGAAATTGATTTGTATTGTTTTTTTTTTTCACAAAGTGTTATTTTCCGCTAACTTGTGACAAAAAAAAAAAATTCTATGAACTCACCATACTCCGAACAGAATACCTTGGGGTATCTTCTTTCTAAAATGGGGTCACTTGTAGGGTTCCTATACTGCCCTGGCATTTTAGGGGCCCTAAACCGTGAGTAGTCTAGAATCCAAATGCCTCAAAATGACCTGTGAATAGGACGTTAGGCCCCTTAGTGCACCTAGGTTGCAAAAAAGTGCCACACGTGTTATCGCCGTACTCAGGAGAAGTAGTATAATGTGTTTTGGGGTGTATTTTTACACATACAGATGCTGGGTGGGAGAAATAGCTCTGTAAATGACAATTGTTTGTTTTGTTTTTTTTTACACACAATTGTCCATTTACAGAGAGATTTCTCCCACCCAGCATGGGTATGTATAAAAATACACCCCAAAACACATTATACTACTTCTCCTAAGTACGGCGATACCACATGTGTGACACTTTTTTGCAACCTAGGTGCACTAAGGGGCCTAACGTCCTATTCACAGGTCATTTTGAGGCATTTGGATTCTAGACTACTCCTCACGGTTTAGGGCCCCTAAAATGCCAGGGCAGTATAGGAACCCCACAAATGACCCCATTCTAGAAAGAAGACACCCAAAGGTATTCCATTAGGAGTATGGTGAGTTCATAGAAGATTTTATTTTTTGTCACAAGTTAGCGGAAAATGACACTTTGTGAAAAAACACAATTTAAAATCAATTTCCACTAACTTGTGACAAAAAAAAAAAATCTTCTATGAACTCACCATACTCCTAACGGAATACCTTGGGGTGTCTTCTTTCTAGGGTGCAAAAAAGTGCCACACATGTGGTATCGCCGTACTCAGGAGAAGTAGTATAATGTGTTTTGGGGTGTATTTTTTACACATACCCATGCTGGGTGGGAGAAATATCTCCGTAAATGACAATTTTTTTTTAATTTATTTTTTTACACACAAAATTGTCATTTACGGAGATATTTCTCCCACCCAGCATGGGTATGTGTAAAAATACACCCCAAAACACATTATACTACTTCTCCTGAGTATGGCAATACCACATGTGTGGCACTTTTTTGCAGCCTAACTGCGCTAAAGGGCCCAAAGTCCAATGAGCATCTTTAGGCTTTACAGGGGTGCTTACAATTAGGCACCCCCCAGAATGCCAGGACACACCCCAGACTAAAAATCGACTCAGCAGCACTGAAAAGGCCTGGTGTTTCTTTAACAGTTTCACAGCATCAGAACTTTGTTTCTCTTATACAAGCCTCATTTGTAGCTGCACAGAAGAAAACTGCCCGGGCATTTTTCCCCTGATGCTGTGCAAAGCATGATGGGATTTCTGATGTTGTTGTTCTCGTTCTGCTGTTTTGGTGCAATTTTTTTTTTTTTTTAACATTTTGAATTTGACATTTGAAGCCTAGGGTGTGCAGCTGGGAGGGGTGATCAGGACACAGGACAGTTGGAACTGTGTCTCCTGCTCCCTGTCACCTCTGAACCAAAAAGATGGCTGCCCCCATGACAAAGATGGCAGCCCCCATGAATCACAAACATTTGCCTGTACTTTTAAAACAGGGTGGGTAAGAGATTATATTACCTATCTATTCTAATTAACATAACTAATGCAACTTAATGACAGTATGTTTGTTTAGGCTGAAGTTCCCATTTAATATCAGTTACTTGCTGAAATGTAAAATAAAATGATAGCTATGCCTATAACTGTTAGAATACTTGCATATTCTGCACATTATAAAGTATACTTAGATGCAGTAGAAAACAGCAAAGCTGGCACTCAATGATAGGCAGTGCACATAAAAAGCTTAAAGGGGAACTTCAGCTTAAACAAACATACTGTCATCAAGTTACATTAGTTATGTTAATTAGAATAGATAGGTAATCTAATCTCTTACCCACCCTGTTTTAAAAGAACAGTCAAATGTTTGTGATTTCATGGGGGCAGCCATCTTTTTGGTTGAAAGGAGGTGACAGGGAGCATGAGACACAGTTCCAACTGTCCTGTGTCCTGATCACCCCTCCCAGCTGCGCACCCTAGGCTTTAAATGTCAAATTCAAAATGTAAGAAAAAAAAATTTGCACCAAAACAGCAGAACGAGAGCCACAACATCAGAAATCCCATCATGCTTTGCACAGCATCAGTGCCCGGGCAGTTTTCTTCTGTGCAGCTAAAAATGAGGCTTGTATAAGAGAAACAAAGTTCTGATGCTGTGAAACTGTTAAAGAAACACCAAGCCTTTTCAGTGCTGCTGAGTCGATTTTTAGTCTGGAGGTTCACTTTAAGATCAACAGACGTGTGCTGTCGGTGAGGCTTAGTATCCAATCGATCCAGTAAAGAGAAGCTGGGCACCAGATTCTGAAAAGGATCTTCACAGCTTTGTCCTCAATGGGTTAAACACATAGCAGACATACAGTGCAGTGGGCGGTAGAGGGAACACTGCGGCCTAAGAGCAGTTTCACGGTAAGTACCGCTTCTTCAGAGGATCTTGCAATGTCCTCCTTTTTTTTTTTTTTTTTTTTTTTTGTGGCAGTAGATTTTATGCTGTAAATGATCTTTTAGAGCAAAAAAGAAATGCTGAGTTTCCTACCACTTAAATAATTTTGATTTACGGGGATCTGGAGGAGTATGGAGGCTTTTGTCTGGCAATGTTGGGTCCATCCTATCCTCTCCAGCAAAGACTTCAGAAAGGACAGTTTGGGACAAGGTTCCAGGGCTGTGGAGTCGGAGCAATTTTGGGTGCCTGGAGTCGGGAAAAAATGCACCAACTCCGACTCCTAATGAATTTGTAACTGTAATTAAACTAGAAAATATGATAAAATGTTCTATTTCTCAGATAATAGTCATTAAAAATAATGTATATATACAGTATATATACAGTAATAGCTGTGCTCAGTCCACAAAAATGAAATAAACCAATCAAAATTAGTTACTTGTGCTGCTTTAATAAAGCAGTCCCCGTATTTTTAAAGTCAGATATACATATCTGATTGTGACTGTACAGTATATATGATGTGTACACAGGAATCTCTTATATATACTAAATAACTCATCAATATTAAAACAATAAAAGGCTTGAACTACTTCAGTTGTGTGTATTTGAATCTAAAATGTATGAAAGTCTAATGTTTATCAGTACATTACAGAAAATAATGAACTTTATCACAATATGCTAATTTTTGAGAAGATCCTGTATATGGAATGAAAACTGCACCTAAAAAGATAGTGTGATAGTGATAGACCCTAGAAAGATTGTGTGTGTGTGTGTGTCACAAACCCGCTTTTTCCTTTTTATTATAAAATATACATTTGGAAGTCTCACTGGAAGGCTGTAAAGTAAGTGAAACCTATTTTTATACACAATCCAAAACTTTTGACTAAATCTCATGCTTGCTTTCACTACCCGTGACCCGACCTGCAAGCTGCTACCTGCTACCCGATTAGAATCAAAACGGCCTCTACCACAAACACTTGGCGTACTTCATTAACTTCTCTGTTACTTTTTGCTGGATCTCTGTGCAAAAAGTGATCCAATTAATTATCCATAACCTTTTTTCTGAGAACTTTGTGTGCTCCCAATATAAGTATGCAGGGATAGGTAGCTAGGTATAGGTCGCTTAGTAAAGATAGCCAGTATAGGTGCTCCAGCATAGGTAGCCAGTATAGGTGCTTGAGTAAACAGTCCTTATCCCTTGTCCCTAGAATAGCAAGGCATAAGGGATCCCAATAAAGGGATCTAGCTATAGATCAGGTAGTGTAGTTGCCCCCCACCCCCTGAACTCCCCCTGCAGCAGTCTCCTTGCTGTTACTCACTAAGCCTCTCTCCCGTGATAATCGCAGCAACTCCGATCACAGCATCCCTGCAGCACACAGCCCCGGTCTTCTCTATGCAGAGCATCGGGAATCTGCGTCATGAAGTCATCAACGTCATGACGTCAGATGCTACGCACAGAGGACCAGGGCTGTGTGCAGTGGGGATGCTGTGATCAGAGCTGCTGCGACCATCGTGGGAGAGACGTTTGTAAAGTAACGGCAATGGGGATCGCTTCAGGTGGTGGGGTCAACTTATACTACCTGATCTATTGCTAGATACCGTTATTGGAATCGCCTATGCCTTGCTAACCTAAACTGGAAAAAAATTCAACAGAAAACCTTCTGAGCGGCATGCTTGATACTGTTGCATACCGCTTTAAGCTTATTTTTCTTGCCCGACAGTGTCTGGCATACCGCCCAGGAGGTTAATTGGAATCCCCTTCATTGTCCATTGTTGCGGAGCAATCAACAATCTAACCATATCACAATGCAATTATGCTATATTTCTATGGCGCTTCAACACTGCTGCGTTTGTGATGACTCTTTTCATTGGCATAACGCACAGCATGTGGTACTGGTGGACATAATGGTTGCGGTACAAGCATAAGTCTCTTGCCTTATTTATGCTTTGTAAGTAAATGTTACTCCTACAGTAGAATCCCTTTATAGTCAACTCCAAGTACTGTAGTTGAATATATCAAATACTGTATATCAGAAGTTTACTATCTCAAAAAATATAATAGATCAGAAATGTCCATATTCAAGTGCATAAACTATACCATAGTACTTTATCTTACTTCAGTTAATAATTGGGAGTAGCAGACTACTCAGCAAGCTCATAGCGAACCAGAACTCATTGGATGCTCCACTCCAACCTGAATTATCGCAAATGCCTTCTGTGCGAAGAAGGCAAACTTTTATTTTAATTGGGAGTAATCTTTCTCGGCTCTTTCACACCAGAGCCCTTTTTCAGCGTTTTAACGTTAACCAAGGTAAAAGGAAAGTTAATAGACTTTCATTTTACCTTTCACACCCGACGCTGTGTTTAGATGCATTGCGGTACGACGCACCCGGGAGCATTTTATTGTTGGGCTACTCAACGCGTGCAGGAGAACGGCTCCTGCACGCGTTGTTAGATGTGAAAGGAGCCTTAATGTTTCAGCAAGCAAGCACAGACAGCATCTAAGCTAGATAAAAATGGAGTGCTCAATAGGCAGAGATTTGCATGCAATAATCATGCAAGAGCATAGACAGAAAGCCTAGGTCTCACTAGTTCATGCAGGTGTAATACTGATTATGTGCTCCTCTGTCCACATTTCTGTGCTGCCTAAATAATACTGGTGTGTTGGTATGGTCATTTCAAATACTTTCTGTTTTAAGAAAGCAATTTTTTTGTTATCCTTTTTAGGAGTTTTAGCCTTTTTGCTAGGGGATTCACAAAGAACACTCAGAGCAGTATGAGGGCTCTTTTACACTACATCCCCAAGACCACCACTTCATATGCCCTGGCCTGTCTGTAACGCATTGACCAGCAATTCCATATGCTTTTACGGAGGATGGGAATGACACCAATGGACTATCTAAACTATACATGTTATCCACACCACACTACTTCCTAGAGGTCTAAACTGCATGATGGGCGTCTTCTGTTCTCATGTAAGCCATGCCAGACTCATTCTGGAGTGTTCTTTGGGAATGTTGGCAAAAATGTGGTGGGTATTTACATACTGCAATAAACTGTTACCAGAAAATATCCTTGTTTTGAATACTGTGTGCTTCCAGCACTGTTATGTTTGGGATAAAGAGGACTGCAGGTCTGAAGAAATAAGTGGTCAAAACTTGGTGCCGCTGAGGAAGCTATAAATATGCATAACTTACGCACACAGTATTTTTAAGCCCAAAATGGCAACGTTTCCTGGCATAAAAGTTCATTTGAAATGTCATTTCTGCCATAATTTGCTGCTGTACTTGTACATTTTCAGAACATTGTTGCTAATATACTGTATTCATATTTCTTGTCTATTATTTGTTGGGGCAAAGATTTACGGTTTCTTTTTGGCCATTCCCTTTTTGTCTCTTTATATGTATAGTGCTTGGGATGCTCTTGAAACCCTGAACATTAAGTCCTAAATATTGAAAAAATGCCTTGCGGCGAAACTAAGCAGATGCTTCCTTCTCTTCCTTTCCCCTTGTGTATACATGTGGACAGATGGCGACATACAGGAACAAGGAATGGTGTATAATTCCTTACACAAACATCACAACACACATCATACACACACATTCTCGTCATAGTTTGTATGCAATGCATTGAGTCCATCTCATGCTTTCTCTATGAAAATGTATACTGCTGTGTGATGGAAAAACTGGTTAATCCTGTATGAAGACATTCAAGCAAAAGTGTGCTTTCTGTGGGTGACAGTGCCTCTTTTGCTTCAGATTTTGTTGACCCTTTCTTTGCATAATGTGCCTTTTGCACAGTAGTAATGAGCCTGTAATTTTTACTTCTTACAGAAACTGGAAAAAAATTGTTTTAGGCAGTACATACTTATTTTCAGGTACATTCATGTATTAACAAAATTCTTGTAACTGTTTTAGCATACAGTGGAGGAAATAATTATTTGACCCCTCACTGATTTTGTAAGTTTGTCCAATGACAAAGAAATGAAAAGTCTCAGAACAGTATCATTTAAATGGTAGGTTTATTTTAAAGGGAAGGTTCAAGCAAAATAAAAAAAATGAGTTTCACTTACCAGGGGCTTCTACCAGCCCCATGCAGCCATCCTGTGCCCTCGTAGTCACTCACTGCTGCTCCAGTCCCCCGCTGGCAGCTTGCCGACCTCGGAGGTCGGCGGGCCGCATTGCGTACATTTTTACGCATTCCCGCTAGTGCAGGAACATTAACACATACATTTTTACGCATTACTGGTTCAATGCGTAAAAATTTACGCATTGAACCAGTAATGCGTAAAATGAATGTGTTAATGTTCCTGCACTAGCGGGAATGCGTAAAAATGTACGCAATGCGGCCCGCCGACCTCCGAGGTCGGCAAGCTGCCAGCGGGGGACTGGAGCAGCAGTGACTGACTACAAGGGCACAGGATGGCTGCCTGGGGCTGGTAGAAGCCCCTGGTAAGTGAAACTCATTTTTTTATTTTGCTTGAACCTTCCCTTTAACAGTGGCAGATAGCACATCAAAAGGAAAATCGAAAAAATAACCTTCAATAAAAGATAGCAACTGATTTGCATTTCATTTAGTGAAATAAGTTTTTGAACCCTCTAACAATAAAAGACTTAATACTTAGTGGAAAACCCCTTGTTTGCAAGCACAGAGGTCAAACGTTTCTCGTAATTGATGACCAAGTTTGCACACATTTTAGGAGGAAGTTGGTCCACTCCTCTTTGCAGATCATCTCTAAATCCCTAAGGTTTCGAGGCTGTCTCTGTGCAACTCTGAGCTTGAGCTCCCTCCATAGGTTTTCTATTGGATTAAGGTCCGGAGACTGACTAGGCCACTCCATGACTTTAATGTGCTTCTTCTTGAGCCACTCCTTTGTTGCCTTTGATGTATGTTTTGGGTCATTGTCATGCTGGAACACCCATCCACGACCCATTTTCAGTTTCCTGGCAGAGGGAAGGAGGTTGTCGTTCAGGATTTCACGATACATGGCTCCGTCCATTTTCCCGTTAATGCGATTAAGTTGTCCTGTGCCCTTAGCAGAAAAACACCCCCAAAGCAAAATGTTTCCACCCCCATGCTTGACGGTGGAGACGGTGTTTTGGGGGTCATAGGCAGCATTTTTCTTCCTCCAAACACAGCGCGTTGAGTTAATGCCAAAGAGCTCTATTTTGGTCTCATCAGACCACAGCACCTTCTCCCAGTCACTCACAGAATCATTCAGGTGTTCATTGGCAAACTTCAGACGGGCCTGCACATGTGCCTTCTTGAGCAGGGGGACCTTGCGAGCCCTGCAGGATTTTAATCCATTGCGGTGTAATGTGTTTCCAATGGTTTTCTTGGTGACTGTGGTCCCTGCTAATTTGAGGTCATTCAATAACTCCTCCCGTGTAGTTCTAGGATGCTTTTTCACCTTTCTCAGAACCATTGACACCCCATGAGGTGAGATCTTGTGTGGAGCCCCAGAGCGAGGTCGATTGATGGTCATTTTGTGCTCCTTCCATTTTCGAACAATCGCACCAACAGTTGTCACCTTCTCTCCCAGCTTCTTGCTAATGGTTTTGTAGCCCATTCCAGCCTTGTGCAGGTCTACAATTTTGTCTCTGACATCCTTGGACAGCTCTTTGGTCTTTCCCATGTTGGAGAGTTTGGAGTCTGCTTGATTGATTGATCCTGTGGACAGGTGTCTTTTATACAGGTGACTAGTTAAGACAGGTGTCCTTAATGAGGGTGACTAATTGAGTAGAAGTGTCTAACCACTCTGTGGAAGCCAGAACTCTTAATGGTTGGTAGGGGTTCAAAAACTTATTTCACTCAATGAAATGCAAATCAGTTGCTATCTTTTATTTAAGGTTATTTTTTCGATTTTCCTTTTGATGTGCTATCTGCCACTGTTAAAATAAACCTACCATTGAAATGATACAGTTCTGAGACTTTTCATTTCTTTGTCATTGGACAAACTTACAAAATCAGTGAGGGGTCAAATAATTATTTCCTCCACTGTATCTCTGTTGTTGTTGTTAACACACACTCACACACTCACACTTCAAAATGTTAGTTTTGGCTTTGGCTTGGTACAGGGCTGTTGGGGTCTGCTGCATATTTAGTGGATCCATAACACTCTTCTTACACAGTAGATTAATGGCATCATCTGTCTTCTCTGTGAGAGGACCATACTCCCTGGACATTGCGCAGACAATTATGCAGAGACAGATGGCCAGGGCCATATAATAGGCAAATACACTGACCAGGCAGCCAATGACTCTTCCTTGAGTATTTCTTCTTTTATCAAACAAAAGGCACTTTGCAGGGTACATCAAATTAACAAATTCCAATTATGTTTCTCACTCCACCTGACACATTTTTAAAGTGATTCCTTACTTATTATTCTTTGTCTAAGTTTTTGGAATTTTTCAATTTGTGGTTGTACATTTGTTTACTAACGGGAGGCCATTTTCAAACTGGCATTCAATTCAAATTGAGTATTCTTGGCATATGATTTTTTGCATTGTGTTTTTAAAGAGAGCTTGAAGTGTGAAGAATATGGTGGTTGCCATATTTGTTCCTTTATAAACTATGCCAGTTGCCTGGATGTCATACTAAGCTTTTGGCTTTAGTTGTTTGAGTCGCCCACCTGCAACAAGCATGCAGCCTGGAATCAGCATGGAATCAGACCAAAGTCTAAACATCTCATCTGCATGCTCATTCTGGGCCAGTGAATGTTGGCATACGCACAAAAAAATAAGACAACTGCCACGTTAGAGAATGAAGATAGCAGACTGTATTTCTTGTGTTATTGTGTTTTTTTGTTTTAAAGGTGCCTGGTTAAACATTGTTATACTCCCCAGGAGCACATCATCTTTAAGTTCTGACAAGGAGGGTCCATTAATTGATTTCGTGATTTGGGGTAGACATGACAGAAATGGGATAAATTGTTTTTTGAGGGAAGATAATATTTACATGTATTATATAGTTTGAGTTCTGGTTCACTATGAGCTTGCTGGGTATTCTGTAACTCTGGGTGTTTTTAAAGAGGACCCGAGGTGGGTTTAAAGAATATTATCTGCATACAGAGGCTGGATCTGCCTATACAGCCCAGCCTCTGTTGCTATCCCAAACCCCCCTAAGGTCCCCCTGCACTCGGCAATCCCTCATAAATCACAGCCACGCTGCTGACAAACAGCTTGTCAGAGCTGGCTGTGTTTATCTCTATAGTGTCAGTCTGCTGCTCTCCCTGCCTCTTGCAGAACTCCAGTCCCCGCCTGCATCCCTTCCCTCCCTGCTGATTGTAGGGAAGGGAGGGGGCAGGGACCGGAGCTATGCAGGAGGCGGGGGAGCAGCTTTGACTGACACTACAGATGTAAACACAGCCTCACAGCACGGCTGTGATTTATGAGGGATTGCAGAGTGCAGGGGGACCTTAGTGGGGTTTGGGATAGCAACAGAGGCTGGGCTGTATAGGCAGATCCAGCCTCTGTATGCAGATAACATTCTTTAAACACACCTCTGGTTCTCTTTAAGTCCAACTCCATAGAGCCACATTAATCCATGCCATGCACTGATGAGGGTCAGTCAATCCGAAACAGTCTGTATGCATCAGGGCTGTGGAGTCTGTACAAAAATCCACCAACACAGACTCCTCAGTTTAGGATTCCACCGACTCCTCTAATTTGCATATTACAATCTTGTTGATTGAAAGTATGTAACATGAAATTTGTCTAACTGCCAACGTTTAGGAATTTTAAAAGACAACTGAAGTGAGAAGGATATGTAGACTAGCATATTTATTCCCTTTAGTCATAGACGAAAACTAGTCCTTGGTAAGAGTACTTGTAAAAGGTACAGACCGGAACAAAGAACATCTATCAGGCCCTAGGCAATGTAACTGTGGGTACATGTAAGAGTGATGTGCAGGTACTCTGCAGGGGAATGAGGGGATTCTTCCTCTATTGCACATTCTTAATGCACAATCTGAACCAGGTTTATGGGTGATAGACAACACCTCTGTGTTTAATGTGCACAACATTCTCAGTGGATTCCCTGCAGCTCTGTGGGGGAGTGCATATGTAGAGTATAGTACTGCTGTGTAACAAAGTAAACCTGAGACAGATTAAAGTTTTATACATACCAGGGGATATTTTTATACATACCTGAAATTAAAGTTTTATACATACCTGGGGCTTTCTCCAGCTCCCTTCAGGCTAATCAGTCCCTCGCTGCCCTCCTCCGCCACCTGGCTCTTCTGCTATAAGTCCAGGTTGTACTGGGACCACAAATTTAAAGGAAACCTTAACTGAGAGGGGTATGGATGTTTACTTTTAAACAATACCAGTTGCTTGGCAGTCCTGATGATCTCTGTGGCTGTAGTAGTGGCTGATTCACACACCTGAAACAAGCATGCAGCTAATCCAGTCTGACTTCAGCCAGAGCACCTGATCTGCATGCCTGTTCAGGGGCTGTGGCTAAAAGTGTTAGAGACACAGGATCAGCGGGAGAGTCAGGCGACTGGTATTATATATAATTATATATTATTATAATTACAATTATTTATTATTATTAAAATCCATATCCTCAGTTTAGGTTCCCTTTAATGGCCCATACTCACGGGCTACAATTGTCGCTGCAACCACGTGGTGCGCGCGTGTTGCGGCGACAGGTCGCCCGTGAGTATGGCGCGCGTGCCCCAAACCCTCTCTCGTCACTGCTGTCGCCAGGCGATTGGCGTGGTCAATCGCCTAGCGACAGTTGCCGCCGCAACTTCGCCGCAACTGTCGCTAGTCCACGTGTGTATGCGGACTAGCGACAGCAACCTGATAGCCAGAGAACTGAGTTTCCAGCTGAGGGGAGGAACGTCGGCGACAGCTTCCGTCGCACAGCTGATTCCTCTTCCGCGTGTGTACGCGGAGGGACCTGGCGATGAGCTGTCGCCGGCCTGTCGCGCACACGCTCACGTGTGCTGGCGACAGGCCACAAATGTAGCCTGTGAGTATGGGCCATTAGAGTGTCAGGGGGTACATCATTTTAGCTTCCAGGTCTTCCTGCTAATGTTTTATTGTGGTGGGTGGCTTCACTAACCAGTATGGGATTTCTGTTTACTTTAAGTAGGAGAGGCTAGTATTTGCTGACAATTACAAGCCTCTCTACAGCCCCATGAAAGAACATTTGAGCTGCTGTAAATGCAAACAAGATAAGTACTGAATAAAATATCCCATGCAATTGGTCAGTGTTATTTTTTCCTGTAATTGTGGTAACCAGAGTTTGATTAATTTTAGGTTCAAGTTTTTCTAAATCTTTAGTAGTAGCTGAACTCATTCAGGTTATGATAACTGTTGTCTGTTTTGGTTGTTTAGGGGAACACAATGAATCTAGAAAAACTCAGCAAGCCAGAATTGCTGACACTGCTGAGCATCTTAGAAGGGGAACTAGAAGCAAGAGATCTTGTTATTGAAGCAATAAAGGTAGGTTTCACTTTACTAATCATTTCTAATAATTTCACTTAGGGCTCAGTAAGTGTTTTGAAATGCATTAAAAGGCATGAACAAAAATTCATGAACTGGTCAGGGAGTTTTTGTGCATGAGTTTTCCTGCATTGTCAAACCACTGTGAAGTGATGTAGACAGAAAGGAAACCAGCTGATTCAGCTGGACTTATCTGCATAATCCATGTGCTGAAACTCACATAGGATGCATTTTTATGAGTTTTAATCGCTACCAACAAGTTGAAATGAACTGCAAAACAACTCACTGTTCTAGTGTGAAATGTTAAAATTAAAGTCTATGGGCTTTCACATTACCATGTTTAATGCACACTATGTGCAGCGTGTCAAAACTCACTGCAGATCATAGTGTGAATTAGCCCTTAGTAACTAATTGTGGTGTCTACCAATATAAAAATGAATGTAGGTGTAGCAGTCTTTATTATCGTACATTTATGCTGCATGAACACATTTTGTGAAGCACTTTACTAAAGACAGTGAACTAATTAGATCACATGGTGTTTTACAATGGGGCCCACAAATTAATGTTTCTACCACAGAGCCATTTTTTAAGGGAAGCCGTTGTTTGGATTTGGAAGGAAATCTCAATACCCAGGAAAAAAACCAAAACAAAAATGTGAACATTAAGTCTGTATGTAATCTATGCAGATTCCTCTTGGCAGGATTCAAGCAGAAACCACTTGGCCACCCAGTTCCACTACTTTAGTTCATAGTGAATACATTTGAATAAAAAAATACATGTCCAAGTTCAACCAGTATATAAACAAGAATAAAAACTATCCTTTGATCTTAAAGCGGACCCAAACCAATTTTTTTTTTTAATTCAAAATATTTAGTTGCACCACTCTGACACATACAAAGATAAATAAACACTCCTTCAAGCCTATGAGCATTTCAGTGCATACTTTTCACCCTTCTCTTTTCATAACTAGGGTTGTACAGGTGGCAGCCATTAGCAATTCCTCCTTTGCTGGACACTATCTACAACACCAGTTTGCCGGATTCTGTCCCGGCAATATGAAAGGAAGGGAGGGGTTCCTCCAATAAATGTAAAATATTTTATATTTGTCTTCATGCGGCTGAAAAAAGGATGCTATTTATTATAATTTAGAAAATAGATTTTATTTCTGAAATGTTGTATTTTTAATTTGGGTCCATTTTAAAGAATTGTAACAAAAATCCTTAAGTGAGGGCCATTTTTTAAAGGGGAAAAAATCCTTCCTGACGCTACATGATAATCAGAATTATTGGCTTATGTATTAGAAATGTAGATGGCCTACTCCACATTATTCTTTTACAAAATCCTTTAATCCATCTGTGTAGTACTGTATCCAGTAAGCAATACCATAGAAGACTTCACACCATCAATTACAAATGTTAAAATGCCCAATTCAATTCATTTTTTCTTCAAGTTTTTTCTCCTAGGTGATATTTTCATAACTTATCAAGAAATGCTTTTTAAACCACCAGCAAGCAAGAAAATACTCAGAATAATTTTGACAATACTTTTTCACCTAAAGGGGTGGGCCCCCAAAAAGGAACACAGTGTGACCTTGTACACTCCAATGGCTAGCGTCATCTAACACATTTTAGGTAGGAATTGGCATCTCTTGAGACAGGATCCAGGTCTGAAGGAGGTTGTCTCAGACAGCCTCCTTCTTACCTTCAGAAGGGCATCCAGTGTGGGTGATCTGGTGACCTTGAGCGAGTTTACTTATTGAGAGTCGCTGAATTGGTGGCTAGGGTGTAGATTGCAGGGGAACTATGGATGCATCACTGTTCAGTTTGTAACCAAATGGGGATGAGTAGAATTTACTGTCTGGGCTCCGTTAAACTTGCAGTGTATAATTTCATCATTTGCCATATGTGCTACGTCGTCTATGCACTATAGTGCTTCTGCGGTCAATACTACATTGGGTAAACCATATGGGAACACATGCGCTCTCTGGATTAAGGAAAGGGTTGTACTACATTAAATGAACACATGGGAAAGGCACATTTTGCCATCCCTTCCATGATAAGCTTTTGTGGGTTGTGTCATGTTGTAGTGCCAAGAATGGGAGGGAACAGACCAAAATTGTAACTCAAGAGTGGAGTCAGTGCTCATTATCAGGAGTGAGGCCATGGGACCCATGGGTTTTAATGACCCCAACTATTTGCCATGTTTTTTAGAATCTTAATTGTATGGGGCGGACCTGAAGCTTATAGCTGTCCGCATCACCACTATGGATATGTCAATTTCAGAGCCTTGCCTCCTTTCTCACCTTGAGCTGCACACTCTTCTTCATGTCTGCTCCGTCCTCCTACTGGTAGCATTATACTATTACACATATATATTTTTTATGCATTGCACACCACTTTTTTTTCTTCTTGGTTACCCTTATTTTGAAGCTTTAAACTAACTTGATCAACTTGATCTTATCGATTATCTGTGATATAAACAAAGAAGTATTGACTTCCCATTGCCCCACCCCCACCCCTCCAACTGCATGACCATTGAATGCTACAATTAGTCAGTTTTAGCCAATACCTAATGACACTTTAACTCTGTCAACGCTTCTTTTTATTTAAGCCTGTTCTAGGCGATGTTTACGTTACACTTAACCTAACATTTAAAGCGGATCCGAGATGAAAAACTAACTATAAAAAGTAACTTGTCTATCTTATCTAAAGTTTAGACAGTTTACACAGCAAATCTAGCTGCAAACAGCTTTAATAGAATAAGAATATTTATTCCTGTGATACGACAGCAGCCATGTTGTTTATAAACATTACACAGAGGCAGGCGTATCTGCATCTTGAGCAAAGAAAACTAATCCCCCCTCCTCCTCCCTCCTCCCCTCTGCCTCTGAAATCTCTGGCTAGTAATACCTCCCCCTCCTCCTGCCCAGACTGAGCTCCCATGAGCCCTTGCTACTGTCTGAAAGTGCCTTGGCTCTCTGAAAACCCGTGGGAGTGGCTTATTTAGTTTATAGGGAATTAGAGCATTAAAACAAAAACAAAGAAGTATTTGGCTTGAGGAATGCCCTATAAACTATAGGAAAGGAACACAATTATGCAATGAGTAAAAGTTAATCTCGGATCCACTGTAAACCTTGTTGCTCCAATGAATAAGCACAAGACAACTACTGGCAGTCAGCCTGCCATCTTTTCCTGCTGGAAGGCAAAGAGATACATCTGTGGCAACCAGTTTGTGGTGTGTGGATGGGTGGCGTTTAGAGCGGGTGTCCACACCCACTCGCCAAATGGTGTGGACACAGCGGCAGCCCCAGGACCGCCTAACACCGATCGGCGTGCAGTCCTCGGGGCGTGTTTTGCATGAGAATAATCATAAACAAAAAATAAACATGCCATCGGGGATCAGACCCCACGAACAGAAAGCTCTGTTGGTGGGCAGAAAAGGAGGGGAGGGGGGGATCACTTGTGTGCTGTGCAGGGCTGCTCTCACGAGAGTTCACAAGTGATTACCAGTGATTCAAATGAGGCTTAATTTGCGCAGGTGTGTGGCGGGGATACAAGGGGTTATTTACCCATGATTCCACCGTCCTCCCTGCGTTCCAAACAGCTTGCACGCGTCCTATTGGTCGTGTTGCAAGCCTCACCACGGCACACTTCCTCCTTCATGCCGGAAAGCAGGGCAGATGGCAGAATTATGGGTAAATAACCCCTTGTATCCCCGCCGCACATCTGCACCAATTAAGCCTCATTTGAATCACGAGTAATCACTCGGGATTACTCGTGAGAGCAACCCTGGTGCTGAGTTGTATTGCCCTGCAGCGAGCTCGTAGCCTCCCTGGCGGTATGGACGAGCTGAGTTCGTCCAGCAAAAACTTGCAAAAAACGTTAATGACGAGCTGAGCTCGTCCATGCCGACAGGGAGATTTCCTGTTTCTCTGCCCTGCCGGCTGCATTTTTTTCTCATCAGAGGGATTCCCCAGGATGGCTGGATGCCTGACTGCACTCTGTGGGTAGCGATCTGTGCTACCCACAGCGTGCAAAACAAGCATCCAGACACCCTAGGGAATCCCTGGGCAGCCAGCGGAGCAGGGAATGTGCGGGGTTCCCCCCTGTATGCGGAGGCTATGTGGGCGGGGGGATCCCCCTCTGTGCGGGTGGGGGGATCCCCTTTCTATGGTGGCTGTTGTGGGCGGGGATCCCCCTCTGTGCGGGTGGGGGATCCCCCTTCTATGGTGGCTGTTGCGGGTGGCCTATTCCCCCTCCCGATCTCCCCCCTCCCGATCTCCCCCCCCCCCCCATCTAAGCCCGTGGAGTAAATAGTTGTACTCACCAGAGGGCTTTCTCCAGCGACGCAGCAGCACTTCCTCCTCCATCTCCGAAGTCCCGGTCTCTGTACAGTTACATTATGAGGCTTGGTGACGTCACCAAGCCTCGTAATGTAACGATACAGAGAACGAGACTTCGGAGATGGATAAGGAAGTGCTGCTGCGTCGCTGGAGAAAGCCCTCTGGTGAGTACAACTATTTACTCCATGGGCTTAAAGGGGGGGGGGGAGGAGATCGGGAGGGATGGGGGAATAGGCCACCCGCAACAGCCACCATAGAAGGGGGATCCCCCCACCCGCACAGAGGGGGATCCCCGCCCGCAACAGCCACCCTAGAAGGGGGATCCCCCCACCCGCACAGAGGGGGATCCCCACTCACAACAGCCACCATAGAAGGGGGATCCACCCGCACAGAGGGGGATCCCCCCGCCCACATAGCCTCCGCATACAGGGGGGAACCCCGCACTTTCCCTGCCCCGCTGGCTTCCCAGGGATTCCCTAGGGTGTGCTTGTTCTGCACGCTGTGGGTAGCACAGATAGCTACCCACAGCGTGCTAGGAGGGGGGGGGGGGACCGGGAGGGGGACATCTGGCTACCTATAAATCTGGCTAAACACCTGGCTCACTATATACCTGGCTAAACACCTGGCTAACTATACCTGGCTGCACATCTGGCTAACTTTACATCTGGCTAACTATAACTGGCTATACCTGGCTGCACATCTGGCTAACTTTACATCTGGGTCTTATACTCACCATTGGCATGCTGATCCCTCGTCGCGTACCTCTGATAGCTTCCCCAGTGTCTTCTTCCATGTCCCTTGGCGGATTTTGCTTCTCCCTCAGCGATCACATGTCCCCCGTTGATCGGCGTATATGACACCAGGGTCACACAGCGTCATCAACATCTTGCAGAAAACACTTTTTTTTTTAATTAAATTCAATCCAATAACCTGTATTGAATTCAATATCAAAAAAAAAATTGGTTGCAAAAAAAAAATGGTTGCAAATTATTGGAAATTAATTGAAACACTTTTTGCACGGAAATCCTGGGGAAACTGAACGCCAGGGTGGTTAAAGCTGCAGTGGCTTAATTTGTGAAAAATAGCCTGGTCACTGGGGGTGAGGGTAAAGCCTGTGGTCCTTAAGTGATTGAGGCCCAGTGCACACCAAAACCGCTAGCAGATCCACAAAACGCTAGCGGTTTTTGGTGCGGATTGCAGAGATTTGGCCCAGTGCACACCGAGTGGATTTGGATGCGATCCGCCGGCCGCATCCGCCTGTAAATGTCCCTACTAGCTGGGGTGACTGTCATCAGACATAAGCCCTGCACCCGCCGCCCATTCATTTTACAGGTATGACTTTACATTTTACACCAGAGTATTGATACACTCAGTAAAGCTTATCGGCAGTGCCAGACATTTCCTCTTTTCTTTTTAACTTCAATTTTAACAATACTCATAAAAATAGTGTATGATGTATTCGCACAAATTCACATAAAAATGTAACTTCACAGTTGACTCTGCGTAAACATCTATTGTCTGATATTTGTTTCAGAGGTCTACAGACCACTTGTTTAAATACTAGGTCACTTAGTCAACCTGCAATAAATCTTGTGCATATGAGGCCTGATCTAGCACAGGTGCCCATGGTGTGGTGTATAACCAGGGCCAAATGTATAACTGCAAGGTGCTAGAAACATGGAAACTACCAGTACAGAGTCTGGTGTTACAGTTTACATTGTGTCCTTTGGTGAAGCAGTCTGTGAACCATGAATCATACATTGGCAAAGAATATGAAAAAAAGCAGTGAGCAATTTAAGGCTTAATTTAAATTTGATATATTGATTGATGGATGTATTTTTGCTGTCTGCTTTTTGACAGGTCATTAAAGTGGTATTAAACTCAGCATTTCTTCCTTGCTCTAAAAATATTATTTACAGCATATAATATACTATCACATTGTTATTATTATTATTTTTTTTTTTTGTAGAACAGCATTCAAAGGTTTAAAACACATGACTTACTTTTTCAATAGAAAGTTCCCTGCAGGGATATCCGCGTCTGAACTGGTGATAACATTATTTTGTGTTTACTTAATTGTAGCCGAGAGTAAAGGGGCCCATACACTGCTCGATTTTATCTATCAACCGATTCTATGGACTCCATAGATCAATCAGAAATCGATTATATCAAATCGATCGATTTGCAGCCGATTTCGATCGATTTGATCTATCAGACAAAATGGAAAATCTAGGTCGATCTGCTGCTGGCAGCAGATCAATGGCCCATAGTTGCACTGAATCTAATGGTCCAATAATGCATTTAGATCGATTTCCAATAGATTTAATTCTGACGTCTATTGAAAATCTGTTTCTAGTGTGTGGCACACATCAGATAGATTCCTGTCAGATTCGACTTGACAGGCATCTGACAGAAATCTATCTGATGGGCGAATCTGTTGCAAATCTATAAGTGTATGGCCACCTTAATGTACCTATTCTCTGACTGTGCAGAAACTTTGTCTGTGTCCAGAACTGATACACTACTTAGAAATCATACTTAGAAATATTGTATATTGTAATGTACCCAGTAAATACAGCAGTTATGAATAAAATGCAATGGCAGATATCAGCAAATAAAACTGTACTTTGAGAACTTGTAATTTCTAAATGAATAATAATACTTATGCACAAAATCAAATATGATAACTGTATGAGATATAAAAAGTAGGAAAACACATTTTTATTTATTTTTTTATTGAACATTATGTCAGAGGTTAATACTGCTTTAATACATTTTACATTCTATTTTTTATGACTATCATTAAAATATCATGAAAACAAAACTTAACTTGTAATGTCCTAAAATCACACTTTCTGATGGTACTCCACTAGAATCGGTTCTACTGCAAGAATATGCAATGTTTTTCACAGTTCACACTGTGAATACCCCTTTCCAACGCTCGAGATGAAACCTTTTTCCCTCTAACCTCAGTGGGCGCCCTTAAAGTGGACCTGAATTCAGAACGTCCTCCCTGCTCTAAAAGATACACAACAGCATAATAATCTTCAAACAAAAAAACATTTTTGTTATACTGGGTACACACTATGCGTTTTCCCGCTCGATCCGCGGGTCGATTGGGAACGAAAGGGACAGACTTAATCTGATGAAAGGGGGCTGCTGCAATGCTGGACTAGATCCAGTGGCAGCACAGGCAGCATAGAGCCCACATGCAGCCACGTAATATTTATATTACACGGCGCAGCAGAGGTCGGAGAAGTCAGGCACTTTGATCTAAAGGGACTGATGCTGTATTGAATTATATCCAACAACTACACCTCCAGCGGTAGCCATTGTGCTCCTTGAGCTGGGGAGAACAATTCGCTGTTGGACCAATTTCAATAGTGGATTGGAAGAGTTAAAGCAAACAACTTTGCACTAGATTTTCAAAATGTATTATTTATAAATTTAAGATGAATATGTCACCCCTCACCTCCTCCTCTGAGATATAAATAAATCTAGTTCAGCTAGCCTTTCCATATAACTAACTTTTTCCATGCTCCCAATAAGCTTAGTGGTGCTTCTCTGTAACGTTTCCAGTTCCAGGATATTCCTTTTGTGAACAGATGTACAAAACTGGACTGGATATTCAAGAAGCTGTTTTGCTTCATGCAGTAGGCAAAATGTATATTTCTCTCCCTTGCTTAACTTAACTTTAGGACCATACTATTCTGGCCCCTTAAGGACCAGAGCCGTCCTTTCCCTGTTTAGACATGTGATTTCTGTGATCAGCTCACATTAATAATGAGCTAAGGAGCCAATGAAATCAGTTCCTAAACGAGAAACGAGTTTTATTTTTAATAATTTCTTCACAAAATCCTTTGAAGTGTTCTAGAAGTGGTATAAAACTCATGAAGTGAATATGCCAACATTGTCATACGCAGGCTTACTGTAAAGGATAGCGGAGATAGCGCCGCATGGCCAAGCGGCATGGCGGCTATCTCCGGGTATCAGCCGGCGGCCTCTGCTGCGCAGTTACATGCTGCTGTTTTGCCTGGTCCTTCTAGTGCACATAGATTAAGAGCTACGCGCGCCAGGCGACAGGAAGCTGACATATGACAGCTGACCTCTCCCCTGAGTGATCAGCAGCCATCGCGCATGGCTGCTGATCACGTGATCACTACGATCGCCAGCGGATCGTAGTGATCACTTTGACAGTGGGGGGGGGGGGGGGGGACTCCCCTCCCTGCCGTTCCCGCGACGATCGGCACTCCCCACCGCTCTTGCCGGCATCTCTGCTCGTTGTGACGTAAGTCTCCGGCCGCGGCTTGATGACGTCATCAAGCCGCGACCCGGGACTTAGCATCAGAACGCGTGGGGATGTTGGAGACAACTGTGGTGTCCGCGGCGGCTCATCGCTGGAGACTGGAAGGTGAGTGATGGCTGCTGCTGAAAGGGGGACACCTGGCCACACAGGGGGGCACACACCAGCAAGCCCTAACAGGATCCGGCTGCCTGACCCCACCAATGCGTGCCCCCCACCCCCTCCAATGCAAAAGTGCCTGGTCCTTAAAGAGAACCAGAGACGAAGCACCCTCATGTATTTTATTACATTTATCAGTGGGAACATGACAGTAAACACCTACCCTGCTTTTAGTTTCATTGTGATCTGCTTAATTAGTCTATTAGCAACTGTGATAAGAATCCACCGACTATTCAGTCGAGGTTTGACCTGGAATCATTTTAGCTGAGTCACTCTTCTGTTGAGTCTTTTCAAGCCCAAGCCTTCCCCCTCCTGGCTTAGATTTCCTGCTTTGCATACTGAAAGCTGTGATGACATGGGAGGAGCTGCTCCTGCTGAGAGAGAAGCTCTGTGGCTGCAATATGATCCCTGTGTGCTCTGTGTGCACTAGATACTGATGATAACTGCAGTTTCATTCCTATGAGAGACACTTCCTACAGGCAGCTGTACATCATACCAAAATGAAAGCACATAGATGCATATCACATAGCTGCATTTAGCCTAGATAGCAGCATAGTCTCATATAGCCTAGACAGCACATCCATAACAACTCATAACCCGGAAGGAGAAGGGATATGAGCCGGCGGCCATATTTGATTTTTCTTGGAGCAATAATGGATAAAAAAACACTAAAAAAAAGGCACACCAGAGCGGCAAAAGTATCAGGTAGAGCATTTATTCTTTACAAGCTATCAACTGATATGTTTATTTTGTGTGAAACGTTCATCTCTGGTTCCCTTTAAGGGGGGTTAGGCGGCCGGTCCTGAAAGGGTTAATCATGTATTTAAAATTGGAGCAGTTGTCACACTTTTCTTGGTTGTTTTTGAAATCTATGCTCTGATTCCTCCAACATGTGACCTCTTCCCCTGGCCTGTCCTCATGCTGGGGCTCCTCCCCATCTGTGAGGCCAACTTGTGGACAGCCTAGAAGTAGATGGACAGGGAGTGAGTTCTTATACCTGGCATATATGTTCAAAAGGATATTTTTGAGTTTATATCTGTTCTTTACATTTTTTGCACAGTAGTTTTCTTCTTTGCTTATAGCACACGCTGAACTACACGTGTCTCCACATTCCATTGCTCATTGGCAACATTTTCTCTGGCACAGTTACATAGAAAAACAAATATGGGGTGCATAACAAGACAATGTTATACACCAAATATAGACACTGGTGCAAAATACAGAATTGGTAATAACAGTGGCAAATGTAAGATGATGGAAAAAAAAAATGTATAACAGTTTGCAGGATACAAAATAAACGGTTCCAAAACACAAAAGGATGAGAAAGCCCTACCTTTGCATGCTTCCAATCTAAAGGAAAGGGGGAGGAGGGAGGTGGGGTAATATACAGTATTCATAAAGGCAGTGTGTTTTAAGGTTATCTGGCGGAGCACATGGTCTAAGTTAAATCATATGCTTGTCGGAAAAAGTGAGATTTGAGGTAGCGTTTAAAATATGAAGCTTTGAAATATAAGCCCTAGCGGAAGTTAAAGAGGAAGAGGTGGCCAGCAAGCGGGTACACAGTGGTGCAGTGCTGATCGGACACCAGTCCTGTCACCCGAGCATACAGCAAGGTTATCAGCTGTGTGTAGGGATGACAGGGTAGGTGCCTGATCAGTACAGCAGCATACCTTTAATTCCAGGAGCAGTACAGTACAAAGGAACAGAAATTGTTCTGCTGAGACACTTCCTGATAGAAATATAAGACATCCCCTGAAAATAAGCCTTAGCACATCTTTTGGAGCAAAAATTAATATAAGACACTCGGAAACACGGTATCTGGAAACTATTTAGGAAATATATAGGGGAGCGAGATTGTGGAGAGCTTTGTATGTTCCGGTTTGAAATGGATCCTCTTGCCAATTGGCAGCCAATGAAGAGCTTGACCGAGAGGAGCTGCAGAGGAAGAGAGAGAAGAAAGATAAATGGGACAAGCAGCCGAGTTCAGTACAGATTGGAGTGGTGCTATTTTTTTTTCTTATTTAACCACTTAAGCCTATCTGGACGAGTATATTTGTCCAGATAGGCACAGCTAAAGGCAAACTGGCTGAGAATTCCACACGGCCCATGCACCCCGGCTGTTTTCCATGTCGGCGATTGGGGAAGAGAAAGAAAGCTTCTCTGAAGCAATCGCAATGCCTATGATGAAATGACATGACCCCGATCAGAGGCCATGTCCATTCATAAGAATGTAACGTTTTTGTTTTTTTAACTGAATGTTAAAACACTGCCTTGTAAGCCAAGGAGTGTTTATCGCCATCCAGTGGCGAAAAGTGAAATTGCCCTGCACGGATTTCGTATTAAAAAAAAAAACAAACGGTGAATACCCACGACATACATTTTAGGAAAAGATAAGTCCCCAAGGCAACTATTAATCGATTTTTATTTATTTTTATTTTTTGGGGGGGGGTTATATTTTAAATTGCTTGCTTGGAAACTGGGGGAGGAGGCTTTGGAAGTGATTTCATTATATTCATTTCAGTAGATAAGCGCTTACAATTGATGGAACACAAAACAAAACCCACAGGAAAAAATACACCTTTATTTCCAAATATATTGTCGCCATACATTGTACTAGGAACATTATTTAAATGTTGTGCTAGCCGCGACTAATGGGCAAATACAAAAGGTGGATTTTATTTATAGTAGCATTGCTTATTTTAAAACTATAGGAGTGAAATTGGAGAAATGGTGTATTCTTTTTTTTTTTGTGTGTGTATTTGCCTTCAAAATGCATAGAAAATAAAGTAATTACTGAAAACAAGTATCACTTACAAAAACCTTAATTTGTGGCGAAAAAAGCAAGATATAGATCATTTACGTGTGATTAGTAGTGATAAAGTTATTGGCAAATCAATGGGAGGAGCGCTGACAGGGGAAAATTGCTTCTGTCCTGAAGGTGAAAGCACCTGCAGGCTGAAGTGGTTAATGCCATTTCTAATTTGTAACTGCATGCAAAACTGGGCATTAACCTGCTGGGCGGTCTGGACGAGCTCAGCTCGTCCAGTACCGCCGGAGCCTGCCGCTCAGGCCCTGCTGGGCCGATTTGGCTCAAATAAAAAGCAGCACACGCAGCCGGCACTTTGCCAGCCGCGTGTGCTGCCTGATCGCCGCCGCTCTGCGGCGATCCGCCACGAGCAGCGGCGAAAGAGGGTCCCCCCAGCCGCCTGAGCCCAGCGTAGCCGGAACAAAAAGTTCCGGCCAGCGCTAAGGGCTGGATCGGAGGCGGCTGACGTCAGGACGTCGCCTGACGTCGATGACGTCACTCCGCTCGTCGCTATGGCGACGATGTAAGCAAAACAAGGAAGGCTGCTCATTGCGGCCTTCCTTGTTTATTCTGGGCGCCGGAGGCGATCGGAAGAACGCCTCCGGAGCGCCCTCTAGTGGGCTTTCATGCAGCCAACTTTCAGTTGGCTGCATGAAATAGTTTTTTTTTTATTAAAAAAAAACCCTCCCGCAGCCTCCCTGGCGATCTTAATAGAACGCCAGGCAGGTTAATGATCTCTTATTGCGCTTGGGGTCTATTTCCGCTGGGTGCTGTGTCCATTTCTGACTTGGCAACCGCACGCATGCTGTTGCAAAGTCATGCTATAGCGATTTAGGTGTGTGCTGAAGGAAACTGCAGCGTGTTGTCATGAATCCAATGGTAACGCTATTCAAATGGCAACCCATTGCAGGAATAGGCAGTGTTTTCCCCGCCTGACTTACCTGCAGAGAAATGCTGCAGATTCGGGCCACATTCAGCATTAGTTGGAATGGACCCCTACTGTAACTTTAGTTGCTAAATTATTCTCTTCCACTACTGCTTCCTATTCTAGGAATTTTAAAAATCCTCTTGTAATGGCCATTTATCATACATTTTATTTTCTGTTTTTTTTTTTTTTGGTTTTCCGGTGAAAGCCATATATTATGGTCTGGTCTGATTGTATTTTTATTTAAACCAAATCTCGTTAAGTATTAATACATGTATATAAGTTGACATCCCATACAGGTTGACCTATCCACATGTTCTCTGCACGCCATTCAAGGATTTGACTTCTCAGTATGGGCGATTTGTAGAACTGCTGCCAAGCTCTGAGCTCTTTAGCAGGATGCCGAAGGGCTTGTATGCCAAGATTAAACCTCTGAGCTGATTTAAATGCCTTAATAAGGGCTCTGAGCAGTAAATATTTAAATCCACTTGTTAGAAACAGTTTGTTTTCATTTTGTGCTGCCAGCCACAGTGGCCCTAAGTCAGTTTTTGCCTGAACAATTTATACAGCTGCTGTTGGTTGCTTGCTGAGTTATTTTACTCCTTGGGCTCTAAATATTTTCATTTTTTATGTGGAAATATCTCTAATTCAGGTTACTTTACTCCCGCATTTAAATGGTAGTACTGTATAGTAGAGTAGACTTAAATCTCACAGGCAGCCTGGCGGGGAGGAAACTCTTTACACGTCTCATCACAGGCAGCCTAGAGGGGAGGAGATGCTGTCTTTTCATTTGCTGCTCTTTCCATTTCAGCCTTGCCTCCCCTTAAGCCGCCCCTTCCCCACTGATGCTGCGATGGCAGCAAAATGTGACAGCCGCGGCTGCACAGCTTAAGAATGTAACAACTCTGAAGGCGGCCGCGATCTACCGGTAGATCGCGATCGACCTATTGGGCAGCCCTAGTAGTTATTCACTTACCTACAGTAAATTTGCGAATGCAATTCTTTTGTGCCAAAAATGGAAATAAAATGAGGTATTACTAAAATACTCCCTCAACAAGGGTACATGATCTGCAAATGGATGGGGAAAAAAGTTTCTGCCATATTTAACCACTTGCCGACCAGGGGATTTTTCAATGATCGGTGCTGCGTGGGCTCTACAGCCCGCAGCACCGATCAAGACTGCAGCAGGGCGATCAGACTACCCCCCTTTTTTCCCCACTAGGGGGATGTCCTGCTGGGGGGGGTCTGATCGCCGCCGGCTGCATTTGCTAAGCGGGGGGGGCTCTTCAAAGCCCCCCTCCGCAGCGTTCTCCGCCGTCTCGCCGCTCCCTCCCTCTCCCTCCCCCTGTGAGCTGCGCAGGACGGATTTCCGTCCTGCGCATTGAAGGATAGGCTTCAGCCTATCATATACCGGCGATCCCCCGCCAATCAGAGGCCGGGGATCGCCGATCTGCCTTACGGCGCTGCTGCGCAGCAGCGCCGTATGATGTAAACAGCGGGGATTTCTTCCCCGCCTGTTTACATTTTGCCGCGATCGGCGGCTCTCCGGCTGTTCACGGAGACACCCTCCGTGAACTGACATGGAAAGGCCGCTCTATCGAGTGGCCGTTTCCATGGTAACCCGCAGATGACCAGTTTACGCCAATCGGCGTTAGCTGGTCGTCAAGAGGTTAAATGAGTATTAATTACAGTAAGAGTGGTTAAATTATGGAATGTTCTACCACAGGAGGTAGTTATGGCAAATGTATCTACTTTTAAAGAGGGCTTTTATGCTTTTCTTACATTGAAGCACATCCAGGGCTATGATTACTAGGTTATTCCCGATGATGTTGTCACGGGGTGCTGCATATTACTGTGCTGCTTTCTTGTTCTCGATTATGCAATTTTTCTTTCACTCAATGGCTGTCATTGAGTGATGTCTTATTGTAGTGGTCTGTTATGGGGTGTTGTCTGCACCGAGGGGCTGTCATGTGGTGCTATCTGTTACAGGGGACTGTGTCTTTCTGTGCTGTCTACTACTGAGGGTCTGCTTATAGGGTCGTTATCTGTTACAGGGCGACTATTATGGGGGTCTATTCTCTCACTGGTAAGTTATGATGCCTAATTATGTTATATGTGAGCAATGTCTGCTTCACCCTCCTGGCGGTTAATTTTTTTTTTGCCAATTAGGCAGAAATCCATTTAAAAAAAAAAAAAAAAAAAATTTTTCATGTAAAGCTACCAGAGTGGTAGCTACATGAAACACCACTAGAGGGCGCATGTGTCTCTCTAGTGCCATCGTCGCCGACATTAATAGCAAACAGGGGAACGCGTATATAACGCGTTCCCCTGTTTGGCTTCTCCTGTCGCCATGTCCTGACGTCAGGCGCCTCTGATCCAGCCCATAGCGCTGCCTGGAACTTATTGGTCCGGGCAGCGCAGGGCTCTGGCGGGGGCCCTCTTCCGCCGCTGCGTGCGGGAGATCTCCGCAGAGCGGCGGCTATCGAGCTGTACGTGTAGCTAGCAGAGTGCTAGCTGCGCCTACAGCACTTTGAATGGGGCGAATCGCCCAACTAGAGGCAGAGATATCCTCCTGAGCGGCATTTCCGCCAGGAAGGTTAAAGAGAAACTGTAACCAAGAATTGAACTTCATCCCAATCAGTAGCTGATACCCCCTTTCCAATGAGAAATCTTTTCCTTTACTCAAACGCACGCACACACGCACGCACGCACACACACACACACACTGATGTCAGCTCCTCTCTGACGTCCTGGCATCACACAGTGGGAGCCTTGTTGCATTGTGGGAAATAACAACGGTTTCCAACTGCAAAAAAAGCAAGCAGCACCGCCTTACAGTGACATCACCTGCCAGCAGTAAGAAATGTCACCATGTGATAAATGTCTGAATGTAAATCAGGGAGAGGAAAGATTTTACAATGAGCAACCACTGAATAAATCATTTATACATAATTATTGTAAAAATGAAGCACTTTTTATTACATTTTTTGCACTGGCGTTCCTCTTTAACCTCCCTGGCGGTAAGCCCGTGCTGAGCACGGGCTATGCCGCCGGGAGGTACCGCTCAGGCCCCGCTGGGCCGATTTGCATAATTTTTTTTTTTGCTGCACGCAGCTAGCACTTTGCTAGCTGCGTGCAGTGCCCGATCGCCGCCGATCCGCCGCTATACGCGCCGCCGCAGCCGCCCCCCCCCCCCCCCCAGACCTCGTGCGCTGCCTGGACAATCAGTGCCAGGCAGCGCCGTGGGGTGGATCGGAGTCCCCTTTGACGTCACGACGTCGATGACGTCGGCATCCCGCCCCGTCGCCATGGCGACGGGGGAAGCCCTCCAGGAGATCCCGTTCTTTGAACGGGATCTCCTGATCTCCGATCGCCGGCGGCGATCGGAGGGGCTGGGGGGATGCCGCTGAACAGCGGCTATCATGTACCGAGACCTCGTCTCGCTACATGAAAAAAAATAAATAAATAAATAAAAAAACGTTTTTGCTGCCCCCTGGCGGATTTTGCCAAACCGCCAGTAGGGTTAATTATGTTAACCACTTGATGACCACAGGCTTACACCCCCTACTGACCAGGCAATTTTTTTATTCAGCACACTGCAGATTTAACAGTTTATAGCGCAACCATACAACTTGGCAGCCAAATGAATCTTGCCCCCTTTTCTGCCCACCAACAGAGATTTCTGTTGGTGGGATCTGATTGCTGCTGCGATTTAAAAAAAAAAAAATTTCCAAATAAAAATATGTATTTTCTTTTTTTGCTCCTTCCCTCCCCCCGATATCTAATCCCTGTGAACACCTCTCATAGGCAGCAGATTGAGAGGAATCAGATTGTGAGTCTCTCCTGGGGACAGCTCAGAGATAGAGCGGTCCCCTGTACAGCGCTGCACTAGATCGCAGCACTGTACAAGTAATTTCAGCCATTATTTTTTTTTTTCATCTTCAGCCTGCCAGCTCAGATTTCAGGTGGCAGGCGGTTTACGAAGTGGAGCTCCATAACTCAGCGGGGATGCACAATCCCCGCTAATCTCCGCTTACAGTACTTCTGCCTACAGGCGTTAGGCGGTCCTGTAGGTGCCACCCTCCCACCGCCGATAGATAGAAAATCATGAATCGAATTTCTGGCAGAAATCGTGCAATTCAAACTTTTTCTAAAATCATTCAGGCCTACTACACATTCAGCTGCCGTCACTGACTGACTGGTTTGCACACATTACTTGACCGCTGGCTGAAAAGACGTAAAGGATACCTGGAGCATTGATGATGATAATTCTATGTAACTTGATTTTGACCTTTGGTAATACTTGTGAAATTGCAACATTAGATCTCTAAAAAAAAAACAGCTAGATTAAAAGCCGTGAAACATGCATTAGGCCATTCTAATTTACATCACATGACTTATGAACTATTATCTGTCATATCTGACTTTTAAAGCAAATAGTTTTACTACTTACTTGGTACTACTCGGCACCTGAACTCTCATCCTGTTTCGTTACACTCATTTATGCCATCTAACCGAGGGGTAGCCAACATATTATTGGCTCTTGTTAAAAGTTGTGAGTTTAAACCTAGCCCCACACACAGCTACCTCGATTTTACAAAAAGTTCAGCAGTAGATAGGAATTGAAGACATTTAATACAGATGTTGTAGCTTATTTTGTCTGTACTTTGCACAGGCTAAGGCAGAGTGTGGTTTAGGCTGCAGCAGCCACAGAATAGGAAGCATTTACTGTGCTAGTCAGTGATTTCATCAGCATCTGGAGTTGTGGCCAGTAGCAGAAGTGAGATCATGCCAGAAAAAGCCACAACCATCAGTTCAGCAGAACTGAGGTGCCTTTGTCTCACTTTTCCATGCAGTTCATTTGAATATGGCCCTTTTCTTCACATAGCTTAAGTTTTTTTGCACAATAGTGAAAAAGAATAGTCGTCATGGTGAAAGAAAACTGATATATGGATCCATTATAGTAAAGATAGATGGATCTTGAATGGTTTTTTTTTTGTTTTGTTTTTTGTTTTTTTTAATAGTGGTTATAATAATGTAGTTTTTCTTATAAACTATACAGTGCTATGAAAAATTATTTTTCCTTTTTCAATTCCTTACTTGCTTGCATTTTTATTACTTAACGTACTTTTTGCACCATAAGGCGTACCTGATCATAAGACTCACCCTATACCTGTCACATCTTTATAGTGGTCTTCCCTTCCTAAGCTAAATATGCTCCCCTGGAAGCCCTAGCACAGTAGGGGCAGCTCCCAACCAGTACCACCACCAGTCTGTCTTTCTTTTTTTTTATCATGCTGCCTCTGCACCATCCCCAAGCCAATAGCAATCCCTCTGGCTCCTGCACAATATAAAGCTTCAATTCCACTGCCGATGAACTGAAATGAACATGTTGCATCCCTATGCTGAGATCTATTCCTTTCTATACAGCTGCAGAGTTGCTTTAGGGAACTTTTAATCCATCAGTGAATGTAACCTGTAATGGCAGTGAGTATATCGCCCTCTCTAGCTGGCATGCCGGGTCACTGTATGAGGGCGCCAGGGAGGATTACGCTGGGACGCATGACAGAGGAGCACACTGCCTGCAGAGGGGTGATATACTCACTGCTGATGTACTCTGCAGGGGCTGAGGGGATTGCCATAAGCTTGGTGGTGGCATAGAGACAGGGTGGGAGGTGGGAGACATGGTGCTGGCTTTGCTATGTATTCTTTGGTCCATAAGACGCACAGACTTTCTTAACCACTTGGAAAGTGGAATATACGGTAACTGAGATCAAATTTAAATATTAGACAAGCAGGACCCAAGTAAGCAGGACATGCAGTTTTTAAATAATGGTTATACTAATTAGAGTGTACCTGAAATGGAAAAACTAAAAATGTTGTATAGTCCAGATGTTTCCTGAATCTTCTTGCACTCCTCAGTTCTTGCACCTGGGCCTATGAAAAATGTTTAACATTAATGTTGAATATTGCTCGCATCTGCACAACCCCTTCCCGCCCCCCCTCCAAACATGCTTTTGCATGCCTTCTTCCTCCATGCATGACTGGCTCGGTGCTACTCCGCTGGCACAGACCCTACTGGCATCTGCACAGTGCGACTGTGCTTGTATATGGATGCAAACAAATGGGTGTTGGCTATAGGTGGAATGAGCAGGAGGAAGTTGGCCTGGGGGGCAGGGATAATTGGAGTGTTGTCAACATGGGATTATGTATTCTACAGGAAAGTTAAAAAATGTGGTGTAAACAAGTTTTGCTTATATAAAGATTTAAAAGTGTAGCTATTTCCAAACACCCCCCGCTCTCTTTAAGGTAGGTACTATGGGTGGTGCCCAGTGTATAGTTTGAAAGGCCGTAATGTGCAGGAGGGGGCAGTTAGGCATAGGATAGGAGGAGAATATGTAAGAAGTAGATAAACGGAGGGGGTTTGGTAGGTTGGGTGAAGTCATAGTAGAATATCGGCAGCATTGCCAGTATACTACTAGTGACTTTGCCCAGCCACACAATTTTCCTGACACCCTTTTTTAATGAATTTCCCTCTCCCTTACCCCAAATTACATCTGTAGGCATACCATAGCCCTGTAAAAAGCATTATTCGTGTGACAACTAATTTCTTTCCCCTATAATTAGCGGAAGCATATTTCAACAATGTATAGTTACATGGTCATCGTGTGTAACTTCTTCCATTGCTTCTCTTCATATGGTAGCTGGCTCAAGATATAGGCATGTAAAGTCACATTGCCAGGGAATGAAAAGAAAACTTGATGTGGCCAGAAGTAACTGTGGATAGTGAACAAAATGGCTATGCAAGGATCCATGGATCAATTGCTTCTCTCTAGTGCTCTGCAGCGTCTCATGAAGAAAGGGGAAAGATTTGCAGCAGCAAGGGTAATTAACTGTAAACGCAAAAAAAAAAGTTTTAGCCTATTGGGGGGAGGAGATGGTCAGCTATCAGCTAACTCCTATTTCCATTATTAAAATGAAGATCCTTTTTTTTTTTTTTTTTTATAGTAGTCCACTATACACAGTAGGTATTTGTTATATTTAGTGATTGCAAAATTGCCTAATTTGGAATTAGGATTTTATTTAAAATTAAAAGAAAAATGAAGTTCCGTAAAGGGTATTTTTTACTTAGTTACTGTAATTGAACTGGTCTTAAAGCATTCCGTACATTGGGTTTACTGGACTCCTCTAGCAGTGTTGTGTTAAAATCAGTGTTTTCTAGCTGAACAGCATTATCAGAATCCGATAATATACTCCCTCAGTTTAAGTCTCTCGTTGAATTCTCTCAGGCCCCTTTCTGCCTTTTTCCTGTTTACTATGCCTAGCATCATAAAGGCCTCTCTTATACTAGCTGCAATGACATTTTCAGGCACAGAAAGCCATTCACACAGCTCTGGCATTCAGCCCATTTCAAATACTGTATGATCCGTCTCATTTTATCAGTGCCCAGTGGCTGATAACTCTATTAGACATGTCCCGGAGGGCTCTGAATTGCACAGTTTTGTTCTACTTGACAGTTTGATATCTCATGTACACAAATTGTGCCGAATACTTTATCCATAGATTTTTTAAACTTAAATAACATAGCCAAGTGTTTTTATGTACCTTAAATATGGGTACTACTAAGACCAGACCACAATACAATTTAATGGGCAAAGCATAAAACTGAATGTGAGTTGCCTTAACTTCGCTTAAATGCTTTATGTTGCCAGAGAAAATATTGCCATGCTTCAGTATACAGATTCAGTCTTTGAATTGTTATAATATTATAAATTAAAGCATACCTGTATAAAACAGTAAAATGTTTATCAAGGCAATGAATGTACATCTGCAATAAGTGATAGTAGATCAGGCATATGTTGACCTTGGCATCAGTGGTAGGCATGGAGCAGAGAACTCGTTCTTACTACCTAGTCATTGTACTACCCATTAATAGTTTGCTTGAAAAGACATCCATCCATAAAGTTCAACTAGAAGAAATAAAATATATAATTTGCACAATGCTTTACTGCATGCTTACATATTCCAGTGGAGCCAAAGGAAGGCCAAAAATAAGTTACAAGGATTGTGTCAGTTACTGTATATAGTCTAATATAAATTGATTTATTGATATAAATTGAAGTATAAACCAAGCTACTTATTTTTTTTTTCTTCCGAGACCAGAACCATGTTTTGAGTGCAAACCCAGGTTAGTAACCATCCGTGTATCACTTCTCTTGTGGGCTAGTAACCCCCTCTCTTCCTCATAGAACTTTCCCTGGTTTCTAGTGGTCTTGCCCCCCCCCCCCCCCCCCAATGGGAGAGAGGGGGGAACACTAGACACAAGATAACGCTGTTTTAATCTTACATCTCAGTTTATACTAGAGTATATGATAGCCTTAAAGGATCACTGAAGTGAGAGTATGGAGGCTGCCATGTTTGTTTCCTTTTACACGATACCACTTGCCTGGCAGCCCCGCTGGTCTGTTTGGCTGCAGAAGTGTCTGAATAACAGAAGAAACCAGCATGCAACTCATCTGTCAGATCTGACAATAATGTCAAACACCTGATCTGCTGGGAGCTAGTAAAAAAGGGCGCACAGGGATAGTGGACAAAAAGGGCTATTCGGCACCCGACAGGAAAAAAGGGCGCCCGAGAAATAGCGGTTACAGGGATCGTGTTAACAAAAGTTTTCGTTTACAAAATAAGGTTTATAACAAATTTATAATATTAATGTATACGTTATTTTAAGGCTATTTATTCTATTACAAATATATAAATTATAATCATGTTATTTGTAGAGAAGTATTTTAAGGATTAAATACATTATTGTTTATATGTGTTTAGGGTTTTTGTGCGGTGGGGATGGTTAGGTTTAGGCATTACCAGGGGAGTCTGGGGGTTAGGGATAGGTACAGGGAGGGTTAGGTATAGTTACAGTATAATATACGCATCCAGGGGGTGGTCAGGGTTAGGCACCACCAGGGGGGTGGTTAGGGTTAGGCACCACCAGGGGGGTGGTCAGGGTTAGGCACCACCAGGGGGGTGGTTAGGGTTAGGCACCACCAGGGGGGTGGTTAGGGACCACCAGGGGGGTGGTTAGGGTTAGGCACCACCAGAGGGGTGGTTAGGGTTAGGCACCACCAGGGGGGTGGTTAGGGTTAGGCACCACCAGGGGGGTGGTTAGGGTTAGGCACCACCAGGGGGGTGGATAGGGTTAGGCACCACCAGGGAGGTGGTTAGGCACCACCAGAGGAGGTCTTAGGGTTAGGGATAGGTACAGGGAGGGCTCTGTGTGAGAGTAAGGTTAAGTATAGTTACAGCACAATATATGTAATATATACAATTTATTAAATTATATATATTTAAACAAAGAGGGGGTCTAGGGGTTAGGGATAGGGAGAGATCTGTGTGAGCCTACAGTTAGGTATAATTACAGTAAAATATCTGTAAAACCTACCATTGCATTGCTATGCTTAATACAAGTGTAAATATAGTTTTTGTTATAGACGCTATTTGACGTTTCTTTTCAGAATTCGTTTGTTATAGTCGATATTTTGCCATTTCAGTTCTGTTTATTTAACCTATTTAGCACTACATTTTCGTTTACAACCTCTTAAACGAAAAATATGGTTTTGCATTAAAACTTACAATTTCGGCTATACCCCGCGCCCCTTTTTCCAGGCGCCCTTTTTTTGATGCACGCGATCTGCTGTATGCTTGTAAAGGGGATATGGCTAAAAGTATTAGAGGAATAGGACTGGCAGGCTAGCCAGGCAGCTGGTATTGCTTTAAAGGAAATAAATATGGCAGCCCTTTAAAATGGAAAAATAACTCCTTCCCAACTCCACATGGCGGATAAAATCTTGGGATTAACACAGTCTAGAATTGTATAGTAGTTATAACTGTAAATTTCCTTAAAGGGACACTTAAAGGACTTACGAGGCCAAATTCTGCCCCCAAAACCTAAAAAAAAGTTAACTACCTGCATGAGTTTGTATGGCACGGAGGACGCCGTCCGCGCCCTCCGTGCCATTCCGCCTGGTCCCCTCTGCGCAATAGCACCCCCGAAAGGCTGCGACCCCACGGTCCGGGTCGGGGCCTGCAGAAAGATGGCCGCCCGATCCACGTAAAAGGCAGCGTGGATCGGAGGGTTGGCCCTAGAGCTGCGCAGCCGCAGTAGCGGCTATGCGGACTGCGCAGCCGTGGCCAGCTCCGGCGGCCATCTTTCTGCAGGCTGCAGATCCCGACTCGGACCGTGGGGTCGCAGCCTTTCGGGGGGCTATTGCGCAGAGGGGACCAGGCGGAACGGCACGGAGGGCGCGGACGGCGTCCTCCGTGCCATACAAACTCATGCAGGTAGTTAACTTTTTTTAGGTTTTGGGGACAGAATTTGGCCTCGTAAGTCCTTTAAGCCAGAAAAAAAAAGTTATACTCACCTGGGGCTTCTACCAGCCCCCTGCAGCAGTCCTGTGCCCTCGCAGCCACTCACTAATCCTCTGGTCCCCCGCTGCCAGCTAGTTTCGTTTTTGCCGACAGGCCCGTCAGGACTGGCCACGCATTATGCATAGATATGCGGCAACGCGTATTTTTGTACGCGTTGCGGCCCGCAATAGCGCTAATTACAGTCGGGAATGCGGAAAAAGGTACTTAAGTAGCTGTCTCAGTCCTGACAGGAAGTGACTACAGTGTGACCCTCACTGATAAGAAATTCCCACTATAACACACTTTCCTAGCAGAAAATGGCTTCTGAGAGCAGGAAAGGTCAATAGTTCATAGATTTTAGCTCTGGCATACTTCAATGAATGTGTCATTGAGTAAAAACAATAAAACAGTTAAAACTTAAAAAGTAGATTTAAACATCAAATAAAACTGGAATATATATAAACGTCATTTTTAGGAGAAGGAAGATGTATACAATTGTTTTTTTCATTCGTTCAGTTTTGCCTCGGGTGTCCTTTAAGAATAAAGAAGACATTTGCTAATAGCAAAATTTGTACTTTCTGTAAAATTGTGGGCAGGTTACATTAAATCAATTCAGATATGCCTGGTTCCTTCCATTTAAAGCGGAATATAACCCTGCATTTCAACTTTGCTCTAAAACATTATTTACAGCATATTATATGCAAAAAGCTTTTTTTTTTTTTACTAGACCAGCATTGGAAGGGTTAAACACAGACGTTTCAAGTATTTTTCACATTTTATACATTTCTCCTGCAATGCCAAAAAAACTAGATATTTAGCTCTGAAACGTTTAACAGTGAAAATATTATTTATTAAAAACTGAGCCCTCTATATTCTTTGTACAGGTATACTGTACTTTGACCAGTAATGCCATTTTTCCTGACAGTGCTAAAGTAAAATCAAACACAAAACGCCAGAGAGGTGTGCAAATTAAAGATTAGAGTATAGTCGCAACCTGTGAGTATGGTGCAATTTTCCTAAGTAGCCCATTTAAATTATGTACTTGAAGCCTATGAATGGTAATAACCATTTTCCCAGCAGACTTTCGGTTTTTCACCTCCCCAAATTATTTTTTATTTTACCAGTATAGGATTTGGAGCACATACATTCTTACAGGATCCATACCAAAATGCAACAATATACAACTAAAGCAAAATGAGCAGTGTTGCACAGACATCGTGTCAGCAAAACCTTGGCAAAGACTTCCCGTAGCATAGGAAAGTACTGTGGCTTCTACACTCTGCAGTGGTTTCCTGTCATTCTTTGATAATACAGAAATGTGCTGCTCCCACTTCCAGGACCCGTGCTTCCTTCCTTTTTCTTATTTATGGAACAAAAAAGTATCTTCGCAGCACATGTCCGCAAAGCTTAGATGCAAATTTTGATGGCCTGAACTTGTTCTGATTAAAAGGCTTCTTCATTTTTAGCTTGTCTATACATTTCTTGTCTATACAGTCTGCCATAGGTGGTTATCGGACTGATATGGATTTAGATAACAGACATTTAATGGAATGTCAATCTGACTGTTGCCAGCAGTAGTTGTGTATTGTTCATTGCAAAACAAAGCTGTAGGAAATGTCACTTGAGTGCCACACCCACCCATTTTATTAAAAAAAAGAACAGCTTTTTTGTGATGAATATTATCATAAAATTGATCAGATGTGTCCTTTATTTTCATTTGTTTTTGTTTTGTTTTTTGTCAATGTTTTTACCAAATGTATTTTTTATGTAAATAAAACATTTGATAGTGTATGTTATCTAGGTTGCCACTTTGTGGTAATGCTTGATTAAGCATCTAAAAGCGCAATTACCGTATTTTTCGGACTACCCCCCCCCCCCCCCCCCAAGCTCTTATAATACCAGACTCTCAATACCTATCTGCTCTCTTGCCACATGTCCCCTCTATACTCTCATTCCCCCCCCCCCCCCCTTTCACACACACACACACACACTTTTTAAAGTCTTCTCCAGCCTTGCATCTATCCTTTCCGGCAGAGCTGGGTCCTCCCCATTTAGGTGCATGTCGTCCTTATTGATGAGCCCATACTCATCCAAGAACCAAAACCCTTTTTTCCTACACTAACTTCTCAGCCACCTGGGTAACTCCCTAACCTCCTACTGCCTTTCATTTTTACCAGTGGCACTGTGGCAGTGTTTGTTAAAACATCACCTCGGAGGCCCTTGTCCTAAAAATCCTTTCAGTCTTCCATCTTCCAAAATCTTTGTCATTGATTCCTAACCCTGATTCTTCAATTAATCACTTGCTGAGATCAGACAATGAAGTATCCCAATTTGACCTTTCTAGATAAGTGTGTTTTTATGTTGTATTTGTGTAAGAAAAAAAATATTGTGATTAGTGCTGCCACTAACTTGGTGTAGAAAGAGAAAAAGTTAATCTGTGTTCTAATGTGAATTGTCACCATGATATAATATTACACAGTTGCAGTAGGCGTCTTTAGAAGAAATTGCGCTTTGGACCTACAAAAACCGTCGACTTAAAGCTATCCTACATGTGGGAGAGAAGGCATTATATATTTTTTTCAAACAACAACAAGCTCCATCTGGAACTCGTCTATAGTTGCATGACCTCAAAACGCTTGCCAGTTCCCATGATACAGAAACGCTAGTATTGGCGCAGGAATCTTCCATTTATACCACAGGGTAAATAACATAATAAGCAATGCCCTGTGATTTCTTCATTAAATAACATGACTTTAATAGTAGCCACAATTATATTATTATTGTGGTGTACCATAGAAACAAAAGATTCCATAATTAAAAATTATTTGCTCTAATGTTCAGTTCTCAGAATAATACAAGCAATCTTAACTAAAGCAGAATTGAACATGCATTGTTCACAGTGCATATCTAATTCCAAAATAGGCACTAGTGCTAGAATGGGGTTAATGTTTAAATTATAAAATGGAGGTACCTCAGAGAGGGAAAAAATATGCAAGGGAAGCAAGAGTGCAGTACGTTAATGCACAAACTACTCACATTGGGTGGTTGATCAAATGCAATTTGATATCTAATTTATGGGGAAAGTCTGTCACTTATTCGGGACTCTGTTCTTCGGTTTGTGTCACTCCAAGCTGCAGATGGAGAACTGAGGGTGAGGGTAAACAACTGCATTACTAATGACTAGAATATCTTAATGGGAACCTAAACTGAGAAGTGTATGGATTTTTCCTTTAAAAATAATACCAGTTGCCTGACTCTCCTGCTGATCCTGTGTCTTTAATACTTTTAGCCACAGTCCCTGAACAGGCATGCAGATCAGGTGCTCTGACTGAAGTCAGACTGGATTAGCTGCATGCTTGTTCCAGGTGTGTGATTCACCCACTATTGCAGCAAAAGAGATCATCAGGAGTGCCAAGCAGCTGGTATTGTTTAAAAGGAAATATCCATATCCCTCTCGGTTAAGGTTCCCTTTAAAGAGACTCTGTAACAAAGTTTTGAGCCTTATTTCATCTATCCTATAAGTTCCTATACCTGTTCTAATGTGGTCTGGATTACTGCAGCCTTTCCTAGTTGCACAGTGGCTGTTTTATCTCTGTTATATAATCTAATTTTCTTTCCTCTGAAAGCTTTGTAGGACTCAGGCTGAAATGTGCAGCTCTGCTTGTGATATGATAGAAGCTATACACACCCTCTCCAGGCCCCCTGCAGGCTCTGACTGAGCTCCTCTCAGCTTATCACATGCCATGCCTTTTGTTTGTAAACTGCCTAAAACTGGAAATTACAAGCCAGGATTGCAGCAGGGAGTGGCAGAAACAGCACAGAGGGGCCCAGGAGAACATAATGAATAGAATGGTATGCTTTTTATTGTAAGAATTTTAGAGTACAGATTCTGTTTAAAGTAAACCAGAGACGAAGCACTCTCATATATTTGACCATATATATCAGTGGGAACAATAGAGAAAATACCTACCCTTTATTTTTAACTGTTCAGCTTGCTTCTAATTAGCCCTGATAAAATCCCAGACTGAGCATTCATTCTGGCTTTGCTATAATGACTTAGCTATAATCATTCCTGAGCAGAGCCACAAAGGGGCAGGCTTGGGCTTGAAAAGACACAAGAGAACACAGACTCGGCTATAAAAATTCCTGAGCAAAGCCAGACTGAATGCTGAGTCGGGTATTTTATCATGGCTGATGAGAAGCAAGCTCAACAGTTAAAAATGAAACAGAGAGCAGGGTAAGTGTTTTCTCTAATGTCCCCACTGAGAGATATATATATGTGTGTGTGTGTGTGTGTGTGTGTGTGTGTGTGTGTGTGTGTGTGTGTGTGTGTGTGTGTGTGTGTACGTGTGTGTGTGTGTGTGTGTGTGTGTGTGTGTGTGTGTGTACGTATATGTGTGTGTGTGTGTGTATATATGTGTATGTATGTATGTATGTATGTATGTGTATATATATATATATATATGTATGTGTATATGTGTATATATATATATGTATGTGTATATGTGTATATATATATATATGTATGTATGTATGTATATGTATATATATATATATATATATATATATATGTATGTATGTATATGTATATGTATATATGTATATGTGAAAACTATTTGCCCCTTCCTGATTTCTTATTATTTTGCATGTTTGTCGCACTTAAATGTTTCTGCTCATCAAAAAACGTTAACTATTAGTCAAAGATAACATGATTGAACACAAAATGCAGTTTTAAATTATGGTTTTTATTATTTAGTGGGAAAAAAAACCTCAAAACCTACATGGCCCTGTGTGAAAAAGAAATTGCCCCCTGAACCTAATAACTGGTTGGGCTTAGAAGCAATAACTGCAATCAAGCGTTTGCGATAACTTGCAACGAGTCTTTTACAGCGCTCTGGAGATATTTTGGCTCACTCATCTTTGCAGAATTGTTGTAATTCAGCTTTATTTGAGGGTTTTCTAGTATGAACCGCCTTTTTAAGGTCATGCCACAACATCTCAATAGGATTCAGGTCAGGACTTTGACTAGGCCGCTCCAAAGTCTTCATTTTGTTTTTCTTCAGCCATTCAGAGGTGGATTTGCTAGTGTGTTTTGAGTCATTGTCCTGCTGCAGCACCCAAGATCGCTTCAGCTTGAGTTAACTAACAGATGGCCGGACATTCTCCTTCAGGATTTTTTGGTAGACAGTAGAATTCATGGTTCCATCTATCACAGCAAGCCTTCCAGGTCCTGAAGCAGCAAAACAACCCCAGACCATCACACTACCACCACCATATTTTACTGTTGGTATGATGTTCTTTTGCTGAAATGCTGTGTTACTTCTACGCCAGATGTAACGGGACACGCACCTTCCAAAAAGTTCAACTTTTGTCTCGTCGGTCCACAAGGTATTTTCCCAAAAGTCTTGGCAATCATTGAGATGGGTTTTTTTTTTTGCAAAATTGAGACGAGTCTTAATGTTGTTTTTGCTTAAAAGTGGCTTTCGCCTTGGATATCTGCCATGCAGGCCGTTTTTGCCCAGTCTCTTTCTTATGGTGGAGTTGTGAACACTGACCTTAATTGAGGAAAGTGAGGCCTGCAGTTCTTTAAATGTTGTCCTGGGGTCTTTTGTGGGCTCTCGGATGAGTTTTCTCTGCGCTCTTGGGGTAATTTTGGTCGGCCAGCCACTCCTGGGAAGGTTAATCACTGTTCCATGTTTTTGCCATTTGTAGATAATGGCTCTCACTGTGGTTCGCTGGAGTCCCAAAGCTTTAGAAATGGCTTTATAACCTTTACCAGACTGATAGATCTCAATTACTTTTGTTCTCATTTGTTCCTGAATTTCTTTGGATCTTGGCTTGATGTCTAGCTTTTGAGGTGCTTTTGGTCTACTTCTCTGTGTCAGATAGCTCCTATTTAAGTGATTTCTTGATTGAAACAGGTGTGGCAGTAATCAGGCCTGGGGGTGACTACAGAAATTGAACTCAGGTGTGATAAACCACAGTTAAGTTATTTAACAAGGGGGGGCATTCACTTTTTCACACAGGGCCATGTAGATTTGGAGCGTGGGACTCCCAAAGATTGATTTTATCAGCCAGTACATATGTTACTACAGTAAAGATGGCGATGGTGCATAAATCTCCATGGAGACTACTGTATGTGGGACAAAGTAAAGTGTAACACTGTGCTCCGAGCACCAAATGCTGTTCAGCGTATTTCATTTCAGTATTGCCAATGTATTTATTGGCTTTTTCAAAACTTTCTTCATAGTAACTTGTATATACTTTTGTTTGTAATACTGTCCTTTATTTTTCTTCTTTGCACAGGTAGTATCATATTATGATAGTAAATGATCAAGTTCCCAATGATTACAGCTATGCAACACAGTGTTTATATGGCTGGTATGCTTGCCTTGCAGCTCCAGAGTTCTGGGTTCAGATTCCAGCCAGTGCACTAGAATGACAATTACCCCCCCCCCCCCATGCATGCAAAGGTTTCTACCAGACACCTCAGTTGTCTTGCACATCCCCAAAGCCCACTGGTCTGATTTCTGCCCCAAAATTCTCAGTACAAGAACCATGAATGTGCAGTACATTCATTATAGTGCTGTTGAAATGGTCCATGCTATCTAAATACAAAATAATAATTTTAGTGGGATATACAGCACGGTTATACTGTAGTTGCCTGATTTTTATTTTTTGTGTGTGCTCATGCTCTGAGAACAAGTCAGAATTCTGTGACAGCAGGTAAGCTAGATAATGAGGATTGGATGACAGAATGCAATTCATTCCTTCTAATAGGCTCTACAGTGACAAACGTGGACTGTCTACAGAATGTGGAGCAGCCGCTTTTGTTGATGGTTATCTGACAGGGAAAAAATGTCAAAAGGAAGCACTGGAGAGCTCTTATTTTAACCTCTTACTGCAAAATATGATGCTGACAGTTCCCATGATTTCACATTTACTGTTGGTGCATATGATCTAAAGTAATGAAGCAAATCTTATTCAATCTACAACATATTTATGGAGAGTAAGACCACATGCCTCTCAGCTGCTTTTATTTGTACGGCCCGCTTAGAAGTCATGGTGGTATGGCCCATTTTACCAACATCTAAGCGAGTAATAACGATGTCAGACCTTGCATACTGCAGGTTTGAGGCTTCTTTTACGCTGCAAATTGCAATGTGATTTAGATTTGCAATTCTTAATTTCACTGGATGCTAACAAGACAAATAACATTTATATTGCGCTTTTCTCCTGGTGGATTTAAAGCGCTTGAGCTGCCAACTGGACACACTCAGTAGGCAGTAGCAGTGCTGTAACCATTACATTATTCAGCCAACACAAAAATAAAAATGCCGCATTCAGGACTTTTTAAAATTGCATCGGAATTGCTTGTACTGTAAAAGCCCTGAACCTCCCAGCAACTGCTGACACCAACTGTTCCTGTGCATAAATCAGTCTTTTTCTCTATGGGACGACAAACTGTACCAGTCACCCCATGAAATGAATAGGCTGTGCTGGCACAGGATTGAGAAAACTACAGCCTACACTGCTATGGCTGCAACGAAGCAGGTCATTTTGGCGCATGCTCTACCCCACACTGCACTTGACCTGAGTTCTGACATAGACATAATGTTATCACATCTATAGTGGTGCAGCGGGATTTCAAATGTAATTTGGGTGTCGGGGATTGCCGGACCCCAAATTACTTCTCCTTCTGAGTTGCAACTATTCGGAGGGGGAATAGCATTTAACCGGTGCCAGGTATTTCAGTGGCCACAGGGTGACATGTAATTTGGCTTACCCTGTGCCCAACAGACTGGGCAACGGGATAATCTGTAGACTGGCTACAACCAAATATACAGAAAAAAACCACTCATCCTGCTGGGACCAAAATTAGGGGAAAACTGGTCCTGAGGAATTGTCAGTTTATATGCAAACAATAAATAATTCTCTGGACTCAAACCACATGCTCACTATAGGCATGGGAAACAGTTGGTTTCATTGCTGTCAAAGAGTTGTCAGAATGGAGGACCCATTTAAAAAAAAAAATAGGCTGCAGTGCCTTTTGTACTTGGCTATTGTTTGTGTAGATGTAGAGGTCTGTAAGAGTGGCCCTTGCCCTAAACAGAGGGCAGCACATAATTCATACTGCTCAACACTGGTCCTGATCTTGTACCCAGTTATAGGTGAGTTCCTGCAACCCAGTAACCTTTTTTTAATTTGATTACTAGTTTTAGGACCCCATACCAAGTAAAATACAATAAGAAATATCAGAATTTGCCTGCTGTATCGGGCATCTCATTTTACGGATAATAAATATATATATATATATATATATATATATATATATATATATATATATATATATATATATATATATATATATATATATATATATATATATATATATATATATATATATATATCCCATTTACTGATCGAAGCCCCCTGCAGAAAAACCGAAAGCCTCTTGTCAGAGGCTGCGGTTTTTCTGTGTTACAAAAAGTTTCCCGTCTTCCTAATACTTTTTTGACTCTGGCCATCTTGTGGCCAAATAGTAAAACTACACCACATCTATTTTTTTTTATTAAACAAATACATTATTTTACATTTAAAATTAGCTGTTTACCTCCCACACCAAAAATTACCCAAATCAAATTTTTAATAAAAAAAATTACATTTAAAAAACAAATAGTTACCTAAGGGTCTGAACTTTTTAATTATGCATGTCAAGGAGTATATTCATATCATTTTTGAGATTATGGGCTTGTAAATAGTGTTGGATGCATATTCAAAAAATGCACCTTTATTTCCAACTAAAATATAGGCACCATACATTGTGATAGGGACATAATTTAAATGGTGTAATAAGCGGGACAAATGGGCAAATAAAATACATGGGTTTTAATTACAGTAGCATGTATTAATTTCAAACTATATAACGGCCAAAAACTGAGAATTTTTTTTTCCATTTCTTTCTTAATATTCCTGTTAAAATGGATTTAGAATAAATTAATTCTTAAATGTATCACCCAAAGAAAGCCTAATTGGTGGCGGAAAAAACAAGATATAGATCAATTCATTGTGATGAGTAGTGATAAAGTTATTGGCAAATGAAAGGGAGGTGAAAGTTGCTCAGATGCAAAAAATAAACAGCCCTTCAAGCTTAAGTGGTTTAAAGTCAATGGGAATAAAAAAAAAAATAGCCAGATACTTGCCTAAGGAGAGGGGAGGTTTTGGGATCCTATAGAACCTTCCTGCTCTTCTTCGCTGCCCCCATTTCAGTGCTGGTTCCCAGGTAGCAGTATTCAACGAAGTTTAGCCAACATCCATTACAGTCCTAATAAACTCGTACATCCAAGTTACTATTGCTGAGCTGCTTATCAAAAGCCAACGTTAAATATCAGTAAAATATCAAAGCGCTTCAGCTAGACCAATTAAAATAAATTAAAATGGCCTAGCTGTAGCGCTTTGATATTTTACTGGCAATTTGGTCAAATACTGCTCTAATCCTTCGCAGTCTGAGTGCTCCCGAAGACGGGCCACTACATACTTTGCAAGAGCCCTCTCTCGCGCACTCGCAGGATGAAACCGACTGCCTACGGGAGGCTCGGTTCCCGAAGACTTCTGCAGTCCCCCGCGGTGGAGCCAGCAGTTAACGGAGGGGACTGGGAGAGCAGCAGGAAGGCTCTGTAGGACCCAGAGTCTTCCCTTTTCTTAGGTAAATATCGGGCTGTTTTGTGTTTTTTATTTTGTTTTTATTCCCAATGACTTTAAATGGTAATAACGTTTATATCCTCTGCTTCTTACTATTTTATTTTTTTTTAAATATCCAATTTAGAGTGTTATGACTGTGATGAGAAAGAAAGATAATTGTTGGAAAACTTTACAGGAGTTTAAGCTACCCATTAACACCGAGGTTATACGGCAACAGTATACAAAGAAATAATTTGACACACCCACCAACTTGCTAAGATTAGATCCAAAGTTCTATGTGAAGCATTTGAGAAGGGCGGTTACTTCTAGCAATAAAGACGTGCTTGCATAGTACAGAAGATAAGGGTGTGGTGAAATGTCATTCTGCGTCTTTGTCAATAAGAGGGATTTATTTTATTTCCTAATTTGTGAAGATCTACATAGTCAGTAATAAAAAAAAAACTGTGGTGCATAATAACATTTGTATATTTTCAAGGAGTAATTTTATTAATGTATCTGAGTGAGAGATGCATCTTTCTGATGGCTAGCTTCGATTTATATATTTAACATGCAGCATACATTGAAACATACATATACTTGGCCAATAAACAAAATAGATAGACAGTAGGAAGAAGTATTTGAGGAGAATTACAAATGTCTATTCAAAGCTGGGTGCATGGTAGCCAGTTTCATCTTTCCCAATGATGCATAGAATTTGCAGTATATATAGTTTACAAATATCTTGAAAACCAACATTGCAACAAGCAATAATAACTAAGCAAACAACCATTAACAAAACGAAGGCTGCACTGATAGTTATTTAAAAGAGCTAATATTGCTTTATACAAAAACCCGAACATTCGTAATTGTCTGTCAAAGTGGAACTCTATGTAGTGACCGTTAAGGCCAAGATTTATATACCGTATTTAGAAATACAATTGTTGAAGTGTTTGAAAAGAAAGGTGGAGGAGCACTCATCCAATAGAGGAACTTCTGTGTGCTAAAGCCTTATGCCTTATTCAACTATGCGGTTGAAGAGGTGGCACAGATTATGGCAGAGGCGGCTGGTGAGACCTCTTTTTTACAAAAAACGGCCTAAGCCTCTGAAAAGGGAACTGGAACAGCTGAAGCGTTGGCATATTGACCTCGACTTGCACGCCAAAACTTTGGCAGAGTACCACAGATGTGGACATATTCTAAGACAGATGAGAGCAAATGTGGCCAACACACACCAGATCCACAAAAAAACGCGGATGGACCCCTGTAGCTGGAAAAAATCCTACCCTGGACAAATACATCAACAAATTTAGACGCCAAATCTCTGACAGGGTTCTGAATAAAAGAAAAACACTGGCTCATAACATAACATTGCAAGAGCAACAAGCTATCACATACCTTAAGGAGAATAAGGACATTATTATTAAACCAGCGGATAAAGGGGGTGCCATAGTCATCATGAACACCAGTGACTATATCCAGGAGGCACAAAGACAGTTGTCTAACACCATGCACTATGCCAAATTACAGGAGGACCCAACAAAAAGGTACAGGATGGCACTCAATAGGATGGTAAAGAAATTGCCCGTAAACGCCAGGCTTCATGTACAGACTCTTATCCCGGAAAAGCCGAGAACCGCCTGCTTTTACATGCTTCCCAAAGTCCACAAAGAGGGGAACCTAGGCAGGCCCATAATCTCAGGGAATGGAACTCTCACAGAGAATATCTCAGGGTGGTTGGAAAACATTTTGAAGCCTCTAGTCTGTAAAAGACCCAGCTACATACAGGATACTACACACCTCCTGAACCAACTGGCAGCCATTGGCCCAGTGCCTGGAGGCACCATTCTTGCCACTATGGATGTAGAGTCTCTGTACACCAACATTCCCCACAATGATGGTATTGCGGCCTGTCGCAAATATCTTCAAGGTTTGGGCACACCTATAAACTCAATTGCTGGACTAATGAGATTCGTTCTCACCCACAATTATTTCACTTTTGGGGAGGACCTCTATTTACAGCAAATGGGAGTGGCAATGGGCTCACGGTTTGCACCGCAGTACGCAAATCTCTTCATGGCAAAGATTGAAGAAGAATACCTGAATACTTGTCATATAAAACCCATGGCCTACTTCCGTTTCATCGACGACATCTTGATCATCTGGTCTGCAAGTGAGGATCTTATCCAATTTCACATAAACTTCAATGCCTTCCATCCCACAATCAAACTGAAATTGAGCTACTCTCACAGGAAGATTAACTTTCTTGAAACCACCATATACATCAGAGAGCACAGCTTACAAACGTCCATGTACCGCAAACCGACGGATCATCCCACATACCTCAGGTATGACAGTTTCCACCCCAAACATATAAAGAATTCCATAATTTACAGCCAGGCAATAAGATGCAATCGGATCTGTTCTGACAAGGATGACAAAGACAAACACCTGGATTACCTGAAGAAGAATTTCATAAAACAGGGATACAATCCTCTAATGACTGAGACCCAAATCAAGAAAGCTAACAACATCCCTAGGACTCAGCTCCTGGAGTACAAGCAGAGCCAGGAAGAGAGCCGTGTCCCACTGGTAGTAACCTACAACCCACGCCTGGAAATCTTAAGAAAGATTGCAAAAGAACTTCATCCTGTTCTACACAAGGATCAGAGACTGAAAAAGATATTCCCTGAACCTCCCCTCCTAGCGTTCCGACAGCCACCCAATCTTAAGCAGATGATAGTGAGGAGTGCTTTAAATAGGCAAGAACAGAATGGAACATTCCCCTGCCGAGGGAAAAAGTGTGGGACCTGTAAACACATCCATTCCACTGACAGGATACAAATACCAGGTACACAACAGGAATACAAAGTACAAGGCACCTTTTCCTGCGACTCATCTAATGTGGTATACGTGATCATTGTTATAATTTAAGTAGGCCTCAGTTACTTGGCCTGAGTTTTGTGTAAAAGGCTTGTCCGCAGTGTATGCCTTTAAAATCAATAGAGGTTTTGTGATGCAGGCAGAGGCATCTCAGGGTCTGCGTGTAGCAGAGGATACACGCAGATACTGAGAACATGTTCCTAAAAGAAGGCCATCAGCCTACTCTGACCTCCACGTACACCACAGGAACAGTAAACATCGGCCATATTTACTAAACATCCACATTCCTGCATTTAGGTCAAATGCCTCATTCATTATTAATCAAGTAGGTAGGTATGATGACACCACGAGTGGGTCCACCAATAATCTGATCTAGGGGGTGGCGAAGATGATGTCATATTTAACTCTTTCCTAGTCGGTATTAAACCTGGAGTGAGAGATGGAGAGGGGATTCTGCTCTTTACTTTCACACTAGCTCGCAAGGCTGACTGGGACCTCTAAGTATGCTCTTCCTTTCTGTAATCTGATATAATGTCTGCTGTACATAGGTAGTCTAGATGTAACATAGAGTAGATACAAGAAGACCTGGGTATTTTCAGTAGGAAGATACTCACGCCGCTGTAACGCAACATGGAAGTCTGCTTTGCCAGGAGATGATAAACTGTATCTATCTGTATTTCTGTTACTTGAATAAATAACGTAAACCTTGAAGAAGCCTGAGGAAGTCTATCTCCTGCTTGCTGTGTGGAGAGTCAAGTGATCTCAATAGTCTGTGAGACGTAACTGTAAGAAGTTACTGGTGTCGAAGCAAGGTGATAAGAACAGTTTATAACAATCATGTGTGCAAAATGCCCCAAAGGAATTTATGTGGGAGAAACAAGTCAACCACTGCGTGATCGCATGACACACCACAGATCCACTATTAACAGCAGGAAAAAGGATATTGCAAAATATACTGATCTCCCAATACCAACACACTTTTGTTTACCTGGACACAGTTTAAGCGATTTTCGCGTCACTGTATTAATGGGTGGCTTCAAATCGGGAAACATGAGACTAACACAAGAAACTAAGTTTATACATTGGTTCAAAACTGTAGACGATGGTTTAAACAAGGACTCTAACTTCTTGTGCTGGTACGATGGGTTTTAAATGCCACAATTCTTTTAATTTAAATTTTTCTATCTTTTCATTCATTTTTGTGCCATATGCTGTGTAAGATGGAATTCACTGTCACTATTCATTTTATTTGCTTTCAGGTGCTGGCTTTAAATGCCACAATTCTCTTAAGCTTAGAATTAATGGTGCATGTAACCAGGCCAGTTACCATTTGAATTCGGAATTTACGATGTCTCTTCATCACTAGAGTCTGCTTTATGTCATGTTGAGGATTCTATTGATCTTATCAATTTAGATAGAATGCCTGGGAAAGCCTCCTCAGTAACAGTTAAGGCATCTAATTACATTTGTTTGCTAAAGAATGTTTCTCCTCTGTATGTCAGTGTATATAAGCTGTGTTTTTCAGTTTTGGTCAGGAACCAGTCCGACGAAGGCTTTTTATAAGTCGAAAGCTCACTGTTTATCCATCTCTAAGTTAGCCAATAAATGGTATCATCCTGATTCAAAACTTCTTGCTTTTACTCATGGCTAACACGGTACAACACTTTACTGCTTCTCTTTCCTAGAGATGGTGATTTCCGTGTTGGATGGGAACATATTTGGAGTAAAGCGGCCTTCGACGCCATGGTACACACTGGTGAGAATTCGTAAGGAGCTTCCAGTGATCGATTCTAAGATCTCTACGATTGAATCTAGCCTTGAGGAACTTTTGCCTGTTGAGGAGCTTACTCAGTATGAGGATCAACTACAACTCCGTATGGACACTTACTTGAATACAGGTGAAGAGGAGAAACGTATGAAGTTCCAGCGGGACGCAATGGATTATTCCTCGGGCTTCGTATATGCCTGGCAGAAGGCTCCAAATGCTCGTAAAAGGAGACCCCCCCCCTTCCATAGACCAAGGCAACCAGGCCAACCTACGGGCCCGGCTCCATCTCGTAGTGAGGCATCATCTGATGTCCCAGTATCCTCTGGGGGTGAGAGTTCACCTACTACACATCCAAAAAACGACGAGGGGGCAAACGGTACAAGCGAAGATGCCGGAGGCAAGAAGGAGGTCCCCAAAACCAACAAAATGAATCTTCGACAACGCAAAAATTAGTTGTCAATATTTCCCATCATGTGCTTTCGAATGAAGAAACTAAGGCCCTTAATCATGGTTTGGGTTTCTGCCCCACCAACCCTCCAGATTTTTTCCTCATGGAACAGGAATGCTATCGCTTCCAGCAAAGCGTTAAATTGAAGGCCTCCTTCTCCGCTAACACTTTTTTTACCTCGACAACGGATTGAAAGGGTAGGACTCTTTTCACTAAGGGACTACCAGCTTACGAATAAGAGTTCCTTTGTTCCACCCAGCCACCCTGCTATTGATATTTTTGCTTCTAAATTGATGGATGGAATTAAGGCCATGGAGCGGGACTTTTAACAATGGTCATTTGAAGATCAAATCAAATTTGTCGTTCTGAAAGGGATGCGCTGGGTTCTATACAGAGAAACTCTGATATCACTGTTCGGGCAGCAGATAAGGGGGGAGCAGTGGTGGTCAAGGACACTAGTTATTACAGAGAGGAGATTTTGTCGCAGCTTGACCATACCTCAGTCTATAAGAAATTAAGTGGTGACCCCATCCGGAGGATTTGTTCATGCATTAGGTTTGTTATTGACGATGCATATATTAGGGGTACCATCGATGAAGACTTAAGGAAATTCCTCTACTGTGACCACCCTGGTCCCCCCAAATTCTATACTCTTCCGAAAATTCACAAGAACCTACTCCGGCCACCGGGGAGACCCATTGTGGCCGGGGTAGGTTCGGTGTTTGTCCCTTTAGCTAAGTTTTTGGACTAACTTCTGCAGCCCCTTGTTGTATCCTTAGATTCTTATCTAAAAGACACCACTATGTTTTTGGAGAAGTTGGGCAAACTTCAGATTGATTGCACAGATCTCGCGCTGGTTACATTAGACGTTGAGAGCCTCTACACCTCCATCTTACATGAGTAGTACGCTTCTTGCATTGCCCTTTGGGAGATTGGGAGGAGCGTTATAACTGCTGTGGTTTCCCATCAGATCCTCCTGACTTGGTAAGTGCTGATTGGCCATTAAGGATATGACACTTTTTTTTAAATCATGCTGTGGCAACTGCTGCTGATTTACATATCTGTTCCCCATCAGGTCCTCTCATTATGCTTTTCCCTGTGATTGGAGATTCATGTATTTTTGTATTGTGATGTTATCTGATTGGTCCATGTGACCTTATTGAAACTGTATATAAATGCCATTGTGGTTATCTCTTTTGGTGCGCCTATACAGCTTGAGGAAGGAGTTTGCCTCCGAAACAGCGTCTGTTGCTGTCCCTGGGCTTTATCTTTATAAAGAGCTTAAATACATCTACGTGGTGCTGCTGATCTCTACTACTTAAAGCCTTATGCTGGGCATACACGGATAAGATTATGCTCTGGCTCGATCCGGGTGCATCTCCACTCGTCCCCGCCGGCGCCTGCATCGATCCCCACTCCCCGTGGGCGCTCCTTATCTTCCGCTCGATTCCCCGCTATTGTCCGTCCGCGGGGATTCAGTGGGGAGTCTATACGGCAGGTCATCGGACCTGTCGGATATTATCAATCGAGCCATCAGCGGCTCGATTGATAAAGGAGCAAACGCTCTGTGTATGCCCAGCATAAGACCCCAATACCAATGGGATCCGTCAGTGAAGTCCACAAAAAGGCTGGCACCACAAAAATCGTAAAAGTAAGCTCTTTCATTAGAATGTCATTAAAACAACATAATAGTCGAGATAAAAAATGCCTACGGCCACTGTTGATTTTATTTATTTATTTATTTATTTTTTTTGAAGTGTTGAATTTTTTTTTTTATGAGTTATCCCTGAAGCATACGAGAGGAATCGGCGCGTGAGTCTTGGGGGGCAGGATACAGCCGGGATATGGCTGATCCTGCTGCTGCACAAAGTCCCGGCAGTGTTAAATAATATTCCCCCTCCAGGCCACCATGGATGGCGGGGAATTAAATAATTTGGCTTCCAGCAATTGCTGGAAGTCGAATTATTGTGTTTTAACAGTAACTTCAGCTCCGTCTTCTGACGGCGCCGAAGTTACTCCCTGTGCGCCCAAGTCTCCTGCGCTGGATTCACTGTGTTTGATCCCTGAATATCTGCAATTTTTTGTCATTTTACGGTAGGCACCAGTTAATGTAAATTTATTTAGAGGCCCAGTTTTGTTTATGGGTCCATATATTTTTTGAAAGATGTCTTTTCCTAAAACCAGTCTTATAGAGGCCTTCATTAATTTTACTTAGTTAGACTGAGTTTTTGTAGAATGGATACATATGGTAGCCACCAACAATGGGCATGTGTTTATTGCCCTTATCAACTAGAGTGCATATGTACATTCTGTGTACATTCTACACAAGTTTGTGTTGCACCAGAATGTCAAAATAAAGACTACAGACAGTTGTTTTTTTTTTTGTTTTGTTTGTTTTTTTTATTAATCATTTACCGACATCCTAACGTATTAAAACGTCATGCTTACCGCTATTAACGGCAACATGACGTTTTAATACGTCGCGCATTCGCGCCGCTGCTGCCGCTGTGTGTGCGCCGCTTCCGCCGCTGTTTCCGTCGGGATCCCGTGCTGGGTGATTGGGTAGAGGACCGAAAGGTCCTCTACCCAATCGCAGGGCCTGGAGTGAATGGACGTGACCGCGAACAGCGGCTACGTCCATTCACAAAAACAGGAAATGTAACAATTAAAGTGTGTAAAAAAAAAAAAAAAAAAAAAAAATAAAGTGAACACTTCCTATGAGTGTTCACTAGCGCCATGTTGTGGCGAAAAAGTATATTACACCTACAAAATACATACATTTTCAAGTACATATACTTTATTAATAAAATTACACTTCCAACCCCCCCCCCCCCCCCCCCCCCCCAAAAAAAAAAAACGTGTAAAAAAAAAAACAGCTTAAAAAAAAAAAGTTGCCTTTTTTTTTTAATCTATATTTTATGGGGGAAAATTAATTTTAATTTATTACATAGGGGCTTGTAATTATGGCCAGAAAAAAAAAACCACAGAACAGAAAAATAACACTTATATTTCAAAATAATATACTGTCGCCATACATTGTGATAGGGACATCATTTAAACGGTTTAATAATCGGGACAACTGGGCAAATAAAACGTGTTTGTTTTATCCACAGGAGAATGTTTAATTTTAAAACTATAATGGCTAAAAACTGAGAATTTATGTTTTTTGTTTTTTGTTTTTTGTTTTCTGTTTTTCTCATTAAAACGCATTTAGAATAAATAAATTCTTAGCAAAATGTACTATCCAAAGAAAGCCTAATTGGTGGCGAAAAAAACGAGGTATAGATCACTTTCTTGTGATAAGTAGTAATAAAGTTATTAGGGAATAAAAGGGAGGAGCACTGACAACTGAAAATTCCTCTGGTCCGTTAGGATAAAAACCCTCGGGGGTGAACTGGTTGGAATGGTTAAAACAGAAGTCAATTTCAAATAGAAAGCTGGCCAATTTACAGAAGCCTCTCTATAATTACAGTTATTAGATTCTTCACTATCAAATTGCATGGTTTAAAAGATTTGCAAATAGAAATTCATTCTCTTGAAGTACAGTGGGGTGGGGAATGTGTAGACAGTCACCCTAAAAGACAAGGGATATTCTGTGGCTGACCAACTGCAAGAGCCGGACATGCAGACAGTTACAATGCGTAAGTCTACAGCTGGGACACCAGTACCTAAGTGTTTAAAAAAAAAATGTATTGCTACCATAGTGAAACTGCATTGTCAAACTGATTTTTTTTCTAATGCCCAGAACATTTTTCGGACTATAAATTATATTTAAATCATTTTTGGTGTGCTGTCTTGTATTCCAGCAGTTGCAGTACATTATTACTTAAAAGTTTTGTGCAGTCAATCTGGATCCACACTGAAGTCCCAGTATCCTGCTCTTTCCCTTCTCCCACTGAACATTTATTTTGTAGTTCCAGCTGGTGTTCCTGGCCTATCAATTTATATACTATTATGTGAGTCTGTATTTGATATATAAAAAAAAAAAAAAATTAATCTATGCTAGGGCAATTAACATACAAAAAAAGAACCACAGATCATTGGTCCAGACTAACTGTATCCTAGTGGCAGCCGGTGCCAAAGTCTAGATTGCTGCGATGGCTTAGGTGTCACACTAAAATGAGCAAGGAAGCACACAAATTAACAGCCAGGATACAATCATTTCCACTGCAGGACTCTAACTTTTGAAATTTTTTTTTCTGTGTCATGTGAATACTATACCTTCCAGCTGCATCATCATGTGGTACTCTGTTCAAATCTCAACAGTTTTCAGGCAGGCATTGATTGAAAGATAGGCCAATAAAATATAGCTAGTACAGAGTGATTTAAATATTTATCCTGGTGAAAATTGCTGCGCTCTGCCGTGTGAGGTTGTTTATGTTGTATGATACTATTTTTCAGGCACAACATAAAGACAGATTTATTGAAGAACGCTATGGGAAGTTCAATATCAGTGACCCCTTGCTGGCCTTACAGAGAGATTATGAGACGGTCAAGGAGGAGAACCATGGACAGAGGCCCCAAGTGTGTTCTAACCCCTTATACATCTTGAAGGAGGTGATGAAGCAATGCAAGACCATGCAAGAAAGAATGCTTGCACAGCTAGCTGCTGCGGAGAGCAGACACAGGAAGGTAAAGTTTAGATGAGTGGTTTCTTACTAAAGTTTCTGCTTGGATTATCCTGATGCTGCCAAAGGGCTTTCAACATCTTTAAACTAAAAAGTTGGAATTTCACTTACCTGGGGGTTATGTGTAACAGCAGTTTACGTCTGCAGGTTTGTATCTTTCAACATCCACTCTGCTTGTCTGTATTAGTAAGTGACAATGTATGCATTTCTAAAATCATGTATTCACGTATTTATCCTTAGTAGAAGATTGCATTCCCATCTGAACATTAATGCAGAGTCTGGCAGTTTGTCTATTAGCAATTTTGTCAGTCATGAGGAATGTCAAGCATTCTAAGATATCACCTGCTCAGCCTTGTTATATCTGAGGTATGTAGCTTAGGTAATCACTTTGCAGTTTAATGGTGACTGGAAAGAAAAGCTATAGACCTATATAATTATTAACTTGTACCGCAAACAACTATTACATTTTTTTAGACATTACTGTACAAAGCAATATTTTTAAATAAAATGTTTTGATTGCCACAACCCTATAGGGTTACCTGTTGGGCATATAGTCAAGTGACTTCTTTGATCCAGGTTCCGGTCACCTGATCATTTGTAGTTTTATTGCCTGGTCTTCACACAGCCATTGAGAACTTTTGTAACTCACGTTTACAAAGTAATAGTTGTCTTTTTGTTATACATTTCTTCTCCTACTGTCATAGTGGCCCGTTTGAAAATATCAGTTGAACTGTGCTAGTTTCGTGAATATTCCCTGCATTTGTATAATTATAAATGCTAATTTTGCAAAATATTGTACTTGTACATGCCACTCTAATCCATACAGGTCTAATTTATTTTCCCAGATATAGTTTTTTTACTTCCTACTGATCAATGTTTTAGATTAAATTTTTAGCTACCCTTGGGCTGAAAGTTCCTTCTCCTGATCTTGTCTTCAGTCATGTTCAGTGTGTTGAAGGAAAGCCGCTGGGTGGTCTGTGCTTGCAACAAAGCCTCTCTTCACTTCTGCATACATCACTAATGCGGAAGGGAAGAGAGAGAGACTTTGGCTGCAAGCACAGACCACCCATCGACTTTCCTAATGAGGATTTCCACTTCACATCTTCGCACTGTGGCATCCAGTGGTAAGCCACAGCTTGCACAATGCCCACCAATGCTATATGGTGACCTGGAGAGACAGAGGAGGGGACAGAGGTCAGGGGACACAGGGACTGTGGACAGGAGGCACAAGGACTTTGTACATAGGACAGGGGACAAGAGGACATGGGGAATCGGGACAAAGGGACGGAGGACAGGGGACAGAGGAGGACAAGTAACGGAGGGGGGCACCGATGAGGACACAGGAGGCACATATGAGGATGCAAAGGGTACAAGGGGGGATACAGGCTCATAATAATTGGGGTGGGGGAGATCCACAAGACACCCCTGCACCATGGATGCACCAGGTTCAGTATTTTTTTTCCCCCCTGGTTCTAGTTCTCTAAACCTAGGTGTGTCTTATGGTCTGAAAAATACGGTACATTAACTATAGATGACAAAAAAACAGTATGACTAGGCATGCTGTAAATGTGAGACAATGGCAAGGTGTGCTTGAAAGCTCAGCAGCACACATCTGCCCTAAAAACAGCATGTCACTGGCATAGAACAACAATGTGCTGTATAATCATAAGGAAAGAATGTTCACAATAAACAGGCGAGCCCATCTCAAGCAAAGTGGAGAACAGAATGCAGGTAATTGATCAGGAAATATATGAACACCGGCTCTGCTTACCGGTAACTGGGAAACAGTTGAGCAAAGCTCTTCCGCGGCAGCAAGTGCACTCAGGGCATCGTTGGTTCCGGATGTGGATGGAGCGTGCCAGCTTATATAATCATATATCGCATAATTTTGCATTTTTTTAAAATCCGTATTTATTATTTGAAATTTTGTGTGCTTATTTGTATTTTTTTTTTCCTGTCCTGAGTTGTTACAAGACCAAAAATGTCTAGATGTGAATTTGATAGGCCCAATTTGTATTATGCTTATTTAGTATTTTATATAGCACTGACATCTTCTGCAACACTGTACAGAGTAGATATTGAGCTTTCACTTAACTGTCCCTCAGAGGGGCTCACAATCTAATCCCAACCATAATCCTATGTCTATGTATGTATCGTGTAGTGTATGTATCATAGTCTAGAGATAATTTAGGGGGGAGAATCCAATTAACTTATCTGTATGTTTTTGGGATGTGGGAGGAAATGGAGTGTCTGGGGGAAAACCCACACAGACATGGGGAGAACATACAAGCTCCATGCAGATAGTTCTCTGGCTTGGATTCAAACCGCGGACCCATCGCTGCAAGGCAAGAGTGCTAACCACTACGCCACCATGCTGCCAGATTCCAGGCTTCATTAAATTGGCACACAAGCTGGAATTATTTGCATTCCATTGCGCATCTTTTTCTTAATATGAAATCCCACTGCCTGTCAGCTACTTTCTTGCGCCGGCTGTTGACAGGCACCTCCATGGAGACACATGAGACTGGACATGTTGCGGTTTTCTGCCGCTCAAGCTATGACACTCATGGTGATACAACTGCTATCATGCCTGGCAGCAGGCGGGGACGCTAAACTGCCAGACAAGCGCAGAGTACAGCCTCCCATCTGAATGAGGCCTTACTCAGTTTGTATAGGGATGAAGCATAAACTATTCTTTCTCTGTACTGATAGTTAAATCCGCAGGAAGAGCAAATACCAAATGCTGGCTATTCTGTAAACTAGTGCAAAAACATTTTAAAACACTGATACATGTTTAAAACAAACCTTTGAGAGCAAAAATTAACTTTAAAAGGAACCTTAACTGAGAGGGGTATGGATGTTTCCTTTTAAATACCAGTTGCCTGGCAGCCCAGCTGATCTCTTTGGACGTAGTAGTGGCTGAATCACACACCTGAAAAGAGCATGCAGCTAATCCAGTCTGACTCCAGTCAGAGCACCTGACCTGCATGCTTGTGAGGGGCTGTGGCTAAAAGCATTAGAGACACAGGATAAACAGGAGAGTCAGGCAACTGGTATTATTTTAAAAGGAAAAATCCATATCCTGCTCAATTTAGGTTCCCTTTAACTATTTAAGGACCGAGCTAATTGAAATCTACGCCCTGCTTTGGTAGCCTAGGTGGCAGGGCGTAGATTTCAATTAGCCGCCGCTGCACGTTTCCACCATTCCCCGCCGTTCAAACCTGACGAGTCTCGCCGCATCTCACAGGCTCTGCCTGTCCATGACAGCAGAGCCATGTGAGCCGGTCAGGAGCAGTTTCATTGGCTCCTGGCCGTGTCTATCAATGTAAGCCGCTCCCATTGGCTTACATTGATAGACACGGTCAGGAGCCAATGAAAGCGGCTCCTGATCGGCTCACACTCATATAGAAATGTCCTGGGGGCACTGGCGAGTGGCGGTTGCGGCGGGTATGTGCGGCGATTCGCCAGTATTTCGTCAGGATTCCGCATTCCTGTACCAACGGTTTCTGGTCCTTAAGGGGGCTGAGACCGCTGGTACTTAAGTGGTTAAGGTGCTTCAAGTACTATGTATAACATTCACTACCAGTATAATTTAGACATATCTATCAGAAGCAATGCACATAAGTAGAACAAGAAAATGAGCATGCCATGCTTTTGTTGGGCTCGATCAAGCAGCGCAGTTTAATGAGGCGCACAAGCTTAGCGCACGCTATACTGCGGTAGTGCAGCATAGTGTGCCCTGGTAATTTACAAGCGCTGCTTGTAACGGCCGCTCCATTGAACGCTCCCTGAGCCCCAGCGTGTCTAGTAGCTTTTGCTTGACAGGCAGCTGATTGGGCCACTCAACGTGCGGGAATCATGTCCTATAAAGCCACTGGACTTGCCGGGGCTCAAGGTGGGTTTAGTGGCGCACCTGTAAGTTATAAGGAGTGTGCATAAGTTACTACAAGCCCATAGTTGCTAATTATACTTGTGGTAGAGGCTATGGTGCCATGACTGTTAGTGCCAATAAAAGAAATAAGAGGTCCAAATTGGTTAGTCCCAATACAGATACACTCTATTTACAAAGGATGCCATGCTGATCATCACTTTTCTGACATCTCCATTTTTACTTTAACCCCCTTGGCATTATGATTCTTTCTGGATTTTATGGTCTAAAAGCGGTGCAAATGTTTTGCACCCTTTTAGACCCTAAAACCTGGAAAAAATCATGCTGCCAGGGAGATCTGCAGCAGTTCTACAATCGCTCACCTCCTTGGCTCCAGCACTGCTATTATGCCTCCATCCTCCGGGTGGCGCTGCAACGCTAAAGTGAAATTGCCAGCTGTCATCATGACGACAGCCGGCGATCTCACCTGGAGGAAGCAGAGCCCCGGAGGCGAGGAAGAAGAATGGCGGCCAGCATCGGCATCCCCCGGGAGGTATGCACAAATACCTGCTGCCCGCTATACTATGCACACCGCGTCTGGGGGCTACCCCGAGGTAGGCTGGGATTATCGCTCTTAGCTGCGGTTTTCCGCCCCGACTCTTACTCGGGATTACCGACAAGGAGGTTAATGAATCCCCTAAAAACATTTGAACAAGTTGCAATCCAACTACTAACATTTACATTTGGTTACAGCAACATATTTTTAAAAAGATGGGACGGTTGCCATTTTGTGAAATTCTCTTTTTTAAGACTCTCTGAACAGTTGGGAATTGAGGATACCTGTGGTTTTAAAAGTGATATATTGTCCCATTCTTCCATTGGGCATGATACAGTACTTTAGCTTCTCAACAGTTTTTGGTCTCCTTTGTTGTATTTTTCAATTGGTGATGCATAAAGTGTTTTTTTTTTCAAATAACCCTCCAGGACAGGTGCTACATATGAGATCTGGCCCCGCCCCCAACAGGAAACACAAAGAACTAGCTCTCTATAAGTTCCACCTCTAATCTCTACCTTCCAGTTCTTTGTGTTTCCTGTTCCGGGGAACACCTAGCTCTCTCGGCTAGGAAAGGTGGTCAGCAGCCAGGCAGTGCTGAGGCCATCCAGAACTAGTAGGTAGCCCTGTCCTGCGGGATAGTGGGGGTTACCTTTTTCATCCACCAGCGGTGGAGTCCTTGGTGATGTCCGGGCAGGTGCTGTGGTAGCTGAGGTGGGCATCGGAGGCAGCGGAGGCCATACGCCTGACGGAAGAGGTAAGCACCAAGCGGAGGCGGAATGGTGGCCTCGGGTGAGAGCGGAGTGCAGGGCAGTGTGTCCAGGCGGAGGCAAGGGACGTGAACGCTGGAGAGGAGGCACTTCCGCCCTTACGGTGACGTCATGTCCGGGGACATCACTTCTGGTTCCGGGTCGGGCGGCTGCTTAGATGCCGCGGCGTCCATCCTCACATGTGGCGGCAGCGTTGGAGGAGATGGACGCAAAACAGAGGTCGGCAGATCAGGTAAGTGTGGGCAAGGTCGGAGGACAGGCGCCCGTCTGATCTGCGAGGTCTGATATGGCACCATTATTTTCATGCCGCAGTCTGAAATGCATGTCTGCATATGTGTGTCATTGTTTGCATGGGACTGCAGTTGGCATTAAGACTAACTTATAGCTAAATATATCGGATATTCAGGAAAGTTATGTGGCATTATGTTTCCTGATATCAAGCATATCAAATGGTGTCAGTTATTGTTAAATTGTGTAGTATTCTGTTTTTTTACAGATGAGATAACTAAAATCTCTGCTTGGGGTATCTATTCAATAGTTACGAACGTCGGTAAGCGGAGATGGTTAATGCTAGTTTTCATAGCTAATAATACTTTGTTATATATATGGACAGTATTCTGTGGTGTGTTCATCTACTGTTATGTATACTGAAATGATGTACAAAGATATAAGCTGATGGCTTTATTTTGTATGTTTTTAGGATGCTATGGAGTCTGATAGCTCAGAAAGGCCCAGGAGTTGCATTCTGTGTAACAAACCTTTAGAACTACACTGGCCAAAAGCATCCTGTCAGAAGTGTATTTCTAGCATTATTAATGAAGATAACACAGCTTCATGCAAGGATTTCATGTTTACTATGCGTCAAGAGATGATTGACGTTTAAAGCATTCAGAGAAAGTTTACCGTCCACATCGGCACAGGGTCTCCCAGTGCAGACAGTTAAACCTAAAAAGGCTTTAAATCACCCTCGGTGATTTATTTATTCTTCAGACGAGGAGCTGGAGAGTCAGCCTGACAAGGGGGAACCAAACTCTAGGTCCTCTGAAGAATTGTCAGAGCAGGAAGAAGCAGGTGACAGTTGTAAATCTTCCAAATTCAAATTTGCTGCAGAAGAAACAGAGGAGTTGTTAAAAGCAATCTATTCAACCCTTGACATACCTCAGAAAACTACATCAAAAAAATCTTTGCATGATAAGTTATACACAGGGATGGAACCCACAGATCAACTTTGTTTTCCCTTCCATAGTACGATGAAAAATTTGATTACCTTACAGTGCAAGGACCCGGATAAGAGACTATTTGTTTCAAAAGGGTTTAAAAGGAGATTCCCATTTACGGAGGAGGACGCCAGGCTATGGGACTCATGTCCCAAGCTGGATGCGGCCTTCAGTCAAGTTGATAGAGACAACGAACTAGCGTTCGAGGATTTAGGTCGGCTTAAGGATCCAGGGGATAAAAAAGTTGAGTTTGCCCTTAAAAAGGCTTGGTCAGCCTCTGCAACCAACTTTAAGCCAGCCGCTGCCACGACTTGTGTATCTCGCACTATGTCGGTCTGGTTGGAGAGGTTAAAGAAATTAGTTGATGAAGACGCACCTAAAAAAGATATCCTAGAGGCGATTGAGGTAATTGAGGGAGGAAATGACTGTCATTGATGCTGCTTCAGAGTCATTAAGAGTAACGGCAAGATCAACAGCTTTAATTAATAATGCCCGTAGGAATTTGTGGTTAAAGACCTGGGAGGGCAGTCAGGCGTCAAAAACCAGAGCTTATAATATACCTTTTTCAGGAGACTTATTGTTTGGTCCTCAGCTGCAGGAGGTGTTGGAGCGGACAGCAAGTAAAAAGACGACTTTTCCTAAGAAAAAGTTTGAACCAAGGAAGAAGCCGTATTTTCATAGGAGACAAGTTCAGGGAAAAGATCAGCAGAGGCGTAAGCCCTGGTCAGGTAACAAGGTTTTCACCAAGAGAAATCCCTTGTTTAGATCTACAGAGAATAAAGACAAACCATGACGCCAGCAGAGTGGGAGGAAGACTAAGGCAGTTTCTATTAAGTTGGAAGAAAATGACAAAAAACAAGTTTATTCTAGACTTAATCGAAAATGGATACAAGATCCAGTTTGCAAAACCTCCTCCCAAAAGATTTATAATAACACAGGCCCCAAAAATTCCAGAAGAAAGGGAGGCCATGTTGCAGATAGTACAGGATATGCTGATACGGGATGTAGTAGGCAAGGTTCCTTTAGCCCAACGAGGCCAAGGATTCTATTCAAGAATCTTTTTGGTAAAGAAGCCCACGGGCAAATATCGATTGATACTAAACCTCAAGCCTTTAAATCCCTTCATAAAGTACGAGAGATTCCGAATGGAGACAGTATTTACAATGCGGAACCTTCTTTCTCCAGAGTGTTTTATGATCAATATCGATCTAACAGATGCCTACTGGCATATCCCAATAAGGGAAGAATCTCACGCTTTCCTTCGGTTCAGCATAGGGACAAGTTCAGGCCTAGAGCATTTTCAGTTCCGCTGTCTCCCATTCGGAATCTCTTCGGCACCCCGAATTTTTAAGAAGGTTATGGCAGAGATTGTGGGTGCTCTTCATCTGGAAGGCATCCTAATAGTGCCGTATCTAGACTATTTATTAGTGGTGGCCGACAGTATCCAAAAATTGGAGGAACACAAGAATACAGTGATACAACTTCTGGAACAGACAGGATGGTTAGTAAATTTACAGAAATCATACCTGGTTCCGGTACAGGAGATCCAGTTTCTGGGGTTCAAAATAGACTGTGTCCCAGAGATTGTTTCTTCCTCTGGACAAGATAGTAAAGGTCCAGACAATGGTGCAGGAATGTCAGATAGGGAGAGTCATGACTATCAGACAAGTGATGAGGTTAATAGGTTTTTTAACCTCTACAGCTCCGGCAGTATATTGGGCACTGAAACATATAAGACAGCTACAACAGTGGCTTCTTCAGAATTGGAAAGGTAGTCAGGCAGCTCTAGACCAGACTATATCCTTGCCAACAACAGTAAAACAGTCATTGAACTGGTGGATTCAAAAGGACAATATTTTTGGAGATGTCCGGTGACGTTTACGTTTTACGTTTTTGGAGATGTCCGGTGACAAAGATACTGACAACAGACACCAGCCCCCTTGCGTTCAACAAAAGGGGACAGGAGAAAGCAGAGGGAAGCCTCAATAGGATCCTGAGGCTTCCCTTACTGCAGCTAGGTATCTCTTCTTGTACCAGAGCTTCAACTTTTTAAGTAACTCTTAACTCTGCTTACTCATTAACGCTAAACCAGAAGACAGTCAGATGTTAGGCAAGTAGGGGTTTTGCACAAATCATACGTACTATATGTATATGAAATAGGAACAAAACAATGTAGATGTTATCACGTCTCATTTTATTTCCTTGCTTTTGCTGGACATAAATATTTAGACACTGGATTTGAAATAAAGGCCGGAAAAAAGTCTAATGATTACAGTCATCAGGTACAGATGCTGCCAAAAGTGCATTGTTAAAGGGACGTTGCAACTAACTTTAGTTGCTGAAAAATAAATGGAAATGTTCCTTCAATGTCACCTTGCTATAAACTTTATAAAAGACCTCAGTAGAGCCTACCTCACCCCAGGTAACAAATATAATGTACCATGAGAATGCTTCATTGTTGATTAAACTTGATCAAATCAATCAGATGTGATTGAGTTTGCCACTCTAACCGCTGAAGACTAAATGTATTTTGGGTCAGTGCTTAAGACTATGCTTATATCGCCATAATAACAGCTTCCTATTGCTGCTTTGCTCCTACAATAGACTGGCTATTTGCTACAAATGGGGGCAAAAGTCTACTATGTCCTTGCAGTCTGATTAAACCCCTTGTGGAATCCATACACGTACAACCCAGATTGCTCGTGCTAAATGGTATTAGCCTTTCTGAGCACTCTGGTAGTATGAATGGGGATCCCATGCATGACTGAGCAGGTTGGTGTGTAACTGCACAGTCAGCTGTGGTGTTAAATAAGTGTTGTTGTGGCTGGGTTTGTTGTTTTATGGGGGAGTTCTGTTCTTATAAGTATTTGGAGGGCAGTTACCTTATTACTACCAAGAATATCTGAATCTTGTAAGTGACATTGAGCTATAAGACATCAAGAATAGTGTGTGCGGGGTCACCATGGCGCACGGCATTTCGGATAAGGTATCCTTCTTCAAGACAGCTCCAGTACACACTCATCTGATCTACTACTTCCCTGTGACTCCAGGGGTGATCACAGCGGTGGCAACAAGATTCTACAGTATTTTTCGCCATATAAGACGCACTTTTTCTTCCCCAAAACAGGGGGGTGGGGGGAAATTGGGTGCGTCTTATATGCCAAATGCACGGAATGTTGCAGAGTGCGCAGGGAAGCGCTTACTCATCTTGCCGCCATGCTCCTCTTCCCCTCGCTTCAGCCGCGTTCCTTTTCACCTCCTCAGGCACATTTCTCTAATGCCACCTCCGCCGGGAGGTCCTCTGCTCCTGTGAAGGGGAAAAAAGAAAAGCATTAGTGGCATTGTCCCCCTCTCCTGCCGCGATCCGCTCGGCACTGCCATTCGGGGAAAGCCGTCACCGCCCCCTCTGCTGATACACGGCAGGGGTTCATCCTCCTGTCTTCCTACTTCCTGTTTACATCACTTGCAGCCGCATCATGCGTAACCCCAGCCGCAGTGCGCTCGGGCTACCCATGACGCGGCTGCACGTGATGGAAACAGGAAGTAAGACGACAGGAGGATGAACACCTGGCGTGTATCAGCCGAGGGGGCGGCGGTGGATTTCCATTAGTGGCAGCGCCGAGCGGATCGTGGCAGGAGAGGGGGACAATGCCACAAATGCTTTTCTTTTTTCCCCTTCACAGGAGCAGAGGACCTCCCGGCGGAGGTGGCGTCCGAGAAATGTGCCTGAGGAGGTGAAGAGGATCGCGGCTGAAGCGAGGGGAAGAGGAGCGTGGCGGCAGGAATTGGTGTAGTATTGATGTTATTGTAGTGCAGCTTAGTGTTAGTATAGTACAGTGTAGTGTAGTGAAGTTGTGTGTTGCCAGTGCATTGTAGTTTAGTGTAGTAAAATGTATTGCAGTGGTGTGTTGTGTTAGTGCAGTGAAGTGTATTAATGTGTTGTGGTAGTGTAGTAGTGTATTGTATTGCTGTGTAGCTTAGTTGTTAGGGCAGCCGGGATTAGTGTAGTGTAGATACAGTAGCTTCTAGGCAGTTTTAGGGGATAAAAGGTCCATAAGATGCCCCTGCAGTGTAGACGCACCTAGGTTTAGTTTATTTATTTTCTTTATTTTTGCCCTCTAAAGCAAGGTGCGTCTTATATGCCGGAGCGTCTTATATGCCGAAAAATATGGTGATTCTAGTGACATTGAGCTAGACTCCCTTACTTTTTTGTAGTGATATAGCATGTGACAATTAGGGAGTCCACTCCCCACATTGGTGGATTAGTCACTATTAAGTGATCTAGTGTTCATTGTTGATATATTTTGTATCCAACTCATAGGTACGAAGTGTGATGCTACTACAATAAAGAGATTGAAAGCCTTGTAAAACGATATAAATGCTTAAAGGACAACTGAAGTGAGAGGGATATGGAGGCTGCCATATTTATTTCCATCTAAGCAATGCCAGTTGCCAGGCCCTCCTGCTGATCCTCTGCCTCTAATACTATTAGCCATAGCCCCTGAATAAGCATGCAGCAGATCAGGTGTTTCTGACAATGTCAGATCTGAAAAGACTAGCTGCATGCTTGTTTCTGGTGTTATTCAGATACTACTGCAAAGAAATAGACCAGCAGGTCTGCCAGGCAACTGGTATTGATTAAAAGGAAATAAATATGGCAGCCTCTGTATACCTCTTACTTCAGTTCCCCTTTAAACAAAGCAGGTGATTGTGTGGAGAAATATTCAGAAGATACAGGAACCCTTATTTCATTCACCTTTTTCTCTTGATTTTTCACATAGGGGATGTTGGCGCTTCTGACCAATAAAATGCCCTTTTAGCCATCAGCATGCAAGAACATACTCAGAATAATTTTGACAGTACTTTTCTCCTACTTTTGGGTACTTTTTCAGTTGCAGAGTAATGATTTTTTTTTCTTCTAAACAGTTCTAACCAGCGGGAGGACTGTTGCATAACAATATTCTTAATTCCTAATTCATAGGGCTATTTATTGTGAATTTCTAGAACTGGACTACAGTTAAGTAAAGTGCAAATCTATTCCTAAACTGCCACATATTAAGACGTGCTTAATAGCACTTCTACACAGCTTGTGCAGTGCAGGCTAGGGATGATTTGTGAAGTGCTCCTTCACCCTGCTGCCAGGTGTCCCGTGAAGCGGTTCTGTGGTTAACCCTTCCAGTACTGGGCATTGATGCAATACAACAGATGTATAGGTTACCTCAAACAGCAATTTCCCTCACACACTGCACTGTCTGAGAAACCTTCCTAACCCCTCCTATTCCTAACAGTTTAAGAAGGAAACTGCACTATTTAGTGATTTCTTAAGATGTCTGAGACAGTTACTGATTTCTAAAAACCTAACAATATTTTGCCTTCGACACTCTTGATAAATGTCCCCCACTGTTTCTCAAACCTCTCCTCGTGACTCCCCAGCATTGCATGTTTTGCAGGCAACCTCACCTATGCACAGGTGGGGTAATTACAGTGTCTGCTAGGTGAATTCTTGTAGCTGAGACACTAAGTATCTGACCTGTGCAAAGGTGAGGTTTCCTGCAAAACATTCACCGTTGGGGAGTCACGAGGACAGGTTGTAAAAACACTGTTCTAGGAGCAAACTTAAGAAAAAAAAGAGAATTGGATTGGGTCCAGAGTGTCTGAAATAGAATGTTCCCTTCAGGGATGTCAAACCGGTTGTTTGAGGGCCGAGATACTCACGCATTTCTGACACAGCTCAAATTAATTGAAATTTTCCTTGATCAGGAAAGGTGTGGGCCATCAGGTTGAACACATTCCTCTTTCTCATTCCATCCTAAACACTGGCATAGATCTGGCCCTCCAGGCCTGTAGTTTGACACCTGTGCCTTACGTGATTAAACTAAAATGGCTGTTACTTTCCAGAGGACCATTGTACTGTATATTGCAGCCCAGTGGATGGCATAGCTTTATTAGTAATGGTAAATGTTTGACAGCAAACATCTTCTTTTGTAAAAGTTCCACAAGGTTGTAATTCTCCTGGAATCTGTATCGTCTTCTTAAAGCAAACATGAAGTGAACATAAACTGATGACATTCATAATTATCTATAGTGCTATAAGACATACCATATATACTCGCATAGAAGCCGAATTTTTGGGTCCAAAAAAAGTGGCCCTATAGTGGTGGTGTCGGCTTCTATGCGAGTCACCAATTTGATGTGTATGGGTCATTGTATCTACTGACCTGTTCTGTGCCTCTGGATGTGTGCCGGACGACACTGATGCTGAGCGGGCTTGCGGGGGATAGAAGATCAGATCGGTTCCTGCCCTGAATTGGATCGGATGGCCGGAGGTGAGCCGATTTTGCAGGGACTGCTTTGCAATAGGTGCTGGCGTCTGCCCTGTCGCAACATGCGTTCCTTCATGTTGGTTCGTATGACCGGTGGAGAGCGCTTCTGATGGCGGAAGTGCGGGTGGCCGGCGAGGTGTGCAGCGTTGATGCCAGTGCCCTCTTTCATCTACGCTGCTAAAGGGCGTTCTAGGGATGACACATGGATAAACAGGGCACTGACGTCACTGTTGCACGCTGTGTACTACACAGCCCGCCAGCCATCCGAACTTCCGCTGTCAAATGCACTTTCTTCTGGCCATCTGAACCAACATGCAGGGAATCATGTTGCGACTTGGAAGGGGCCTGCATCCATTTTACAGCTGCCCCTGCAAGATCAACTGCCGTCCGGCAATCCGATCCACTTCAGGGTAGGCACCAGGAACTGATCTGATCCTCTGTCCCCTGCAAACCTGCTCAGCACCAGTGTCATATCATTGCTGCACTCCACATGCTTCCAGAGGAACAGAAAGGTCAGTAGATACACTGACACATGCAGCAGCCCCTGCTAGATCTGCTCCCCTCTGTCCATACCAGTTACAGTGGGGGTCCTGGTGGCTCTTCTCAGCACATTTCTGGTAAGGGTCATCCCTCTTGGCACTATTTAGTTTGGGGTTGTGACTATTCCAGTCAGTCTTCAATCAGAAACATCTGATCTGCATACGCTTGTTCAGGGTCTATGGCTAAAAATATTAGAGGAAGAGGATCAGCAGGATGGCCAGGCAATTTGCATTGTAATAATAAATAATGAAGCATCCATATCCTTCTCACTTCGTGTGTTTGAAGGAAGTACTTTTATTTTCTAGGTGATTTTTTTACAATCAAAACTACAACCACAACATTATATGGCTTGTTGTTTTTCTAGTTATTCATGTGCACCATTTATAGCATCTCAGTCTTATTTTTAGTTTTGCTGATCCGAAATGGCATTGGTCAAGTCTGTACCAGAAATGCCCAGTTTTATACTTAATATTTTTACTTTATACTTTTAATAAGTTAAAAGGGTAATTTAAAGTAACAAAGTAAATATTAACTGTTTAGTTGCAAGAAATGTAGGCTTAGGCAAATCTAGTGTTAAAATATACTCTTTTGCATAGTCAAGATGTAAAAAGTAGATGGGGAAAGTCATTTCAGCCTTACGTTAATTAGGGACAACTTATTTTAACCACTTCACAACTGAGGGGTTTTAGTGTGTTACTTGCTTGGAGCTGGGAATGTATTTTATGGTGATATGAAAAAATTATCCAATGATAAAACTTAGGTAAATGGAAAACTTTTCTAAGTGGTAGAGGGACTTTAAATATTTGTTTTATGTTATATGTAAACTGAAAACTCAGGACATGCTGATTGGCTACTGTAACTTTATTGATGTCTGATCTTGTATAGGTCATTCTGGATTTGGAAGAAGAGAGGAGGCGACATGCTCAGGATGCTGCAGATGGGGATGATGTAACATATATGTTAGAGAAAGAGCGAGAGAGGCTAGCTCAACAGGTAGATATTCAGAAACTGTTGTAAATTATTTTATTGAAACCTAATAACTTACCGTATATACTCGCATACAAGCCGAATTTTTGACCCCCAAAAAGGGGGCCAAAAGTTGGGGGGTCGGCTTGTATGCTAGTCGTGGGTGGTGGTGGTCCGTGGTGCCGCCCTCCGCTCCCTCCCTCCGCATAGTATAGTGCCCAGTATAGCTAGTATAGTGCCCAGTATAGCCAGTATAGTGCACAGTATAGCGATTTTCACCCCCCTGCCCGCTCCCTCCCTCCGCGGCCGCCGCTGCTATTACCTGTTCAGCCGGCGGCCGCTTCCTCTAATCCAGGTGCCCCTCTTGCTCTGCTCTCCATCATGTCTATCAGTGCATCACAGCAGCGCGCCCGGCGCTGCTGCTGTGACGAGGCAGGAGAGAGTGGTTCCCCTGGTAACGGCGATGTGCATCGCCGTTACCAGGGGAACCGCTCTCTCCTGCCTCATCACAGCAGCAGCGCCGGGCGCGCTGCTGTGATACACTGATACGCATGATGGAGAGCAGAGCGAGAGGGGCACCCGGATTAGAGGAAGCGGCCGCCGGCTGAACAGGTAGAAGTAGCGGCGGCAGAGAGGGAGCGGGGGGGGGGGGGGGTCGCTATACTGGGCACTATACTGGGCACTTTACTGGCTATACTGGGCACTTTACTAGCTATACTGGGCACTTTACTAGCTATACTGGGCACTATACTAGCTATACTGGGTGCTATACTGGGCACTATACTGGCTATACTGGGCACTATACTAGCTATACTGGGCGCTATGCTGGGCGCTATGCTGGCTATGCTGGGCGCTATGCTGGGCACTATGCTGGCTATGCTGGGCACTATGCTGGCTATGCTGGGCACTATACTGGCTCTACTGGGGTACTACCTACCAATACTGGGGCACTATACTAGCTATACTGGTGCACTACCTACCCAGACTGGGCACGATACTAGCTATACTGGGCACTTTACTAACTATACTGGGGCACTACCTACCCATACTGGGCACTATACTAGCTATACTGAGGCACTACCTACCCATACTGGGCACTATACTAGCTATACTGGGACACACTGGGGGGGGGGATCACGCGGCCTGCACCAATCCAGCATTTCCTACCCCCGGCTTATATGGGGGTCAATCATTTTTCCCTGTTTTTTTAGGTAAAAGTTGGGGGTCGGCTTATATGCGAGTATATACGGTATTAACCTTCCTGGCGGTAAGCCCGAGCTGAGCTCGGGCTATGCCGCCGGAAGGCACCGCCCAGGCCTCGCTGGGCCGATTTGCATAATTTTTTTTTTTTTTTTTTTTTTGCTACACGCAGCTAGCACTTTGCTAGCTGCGTGTGCAATCCGATCGCCGCCGATTCCCACCGATTCACCGCTAACCGTCACGTCGCAGCCCCCCCCTCCCCCCCCCCCCCCCCCATAGACCCTGTGCGTTGCCTGGCCAATCAGTGCCAGGCAGCGCTGTGGGGTGGATCGGGGTCCCCTTTGACGTCGACGACGGGGGAAGCCCTCCAGGAGATCCCGTTCTTTGAACAGGATCTCCTGATCACCGGAGGCGATCGGAGGGGCTGGGGGGATGCCGCTGAGCATATCCTGTAGCGAGACAAGGTCTCGCTACATAAAAAAAATAAAAAAAAACCAAAAAAAAAAACCTGCTTTGCTGCCCCCTGGCGGATTTTCATAAACCGCCAGGAGGGTTAAACAAGTGAGTTGATTGATCCAGATTTCCTGCTTCCAGGAAAAATCTTCTTTTTAGTTTTTAATAGAGAAAAAACTACTTTTTAATTTTGAATGAAACTCCTGAAGCGATTTCAGTAGTTAATTTGGTACTTATCCGTTAGCCGGGCGCATCCTCTAGGTGGCGACAAAACTCCACCAGAGTTGCATCTTTCCCTACTATCCATGTCGGCCTGGAGGGGGAATAGTAATTAGCACCACCTGCCAGATGCGCCCGGCTAACGGATAAGTACCGTTAATTTTTGTCACTCTGTTCTTCTAGTTCAGCAGATCCCAGGCATTTACTTTAAAGGGTCACTATGGCGAAAAATTGTTAAATTTAAAACCTGTGCAAACCTAGACAAATAAGTATGTTTTTTTCCAGAGTAAAATGAGCCATACATTACTTTTCTTATATGTTGCTGTAACTTATAGTAGGTAGTAGGAATCTGACAGAAGCGACAGGTTTTAGACTAGTCTATCTCTTCATAGGGGATTCTCAGCAAGGCTTTTAATCTTTATAAAAAGATATTCCCTAAAAAGGATTTAAACAATGATGCTGGCTAGCTTACCTGCTCGCTACACAGTTTTTTTTGGCAGTTGGACAGAGCAACTTCCATTCACTAAGTGCTTTTGAAAATAAATCCCCCATGAAGAGATGGACTAGTCCAAAATCTGTCGCTTCTGTCAGATGCGCAGCCAACCCAGCTCAGGGAAAAGATGATTGGCTTTGTTTTTAATTTTTATTTTTTTACAGATCGCCATGGTATTCCCTTAAAGCAAACAACATCCATATCAGTTTACCCTCTACCCAAACCTGAAGTCTGTACTGGGCCAAGTGCACAGCAGTAGATAAGGGCTTGTTCACACCTAGGGCGTTTTACGGTTTTTATAAGCGCCTGCAATTTTCTAAATCACCCTAAAAGCACTTATTCCCACTGATTCCCTATGAGAGTGTTTACATCTGAGTAGTTCTTTTCTGATCCGCTCATCACAGCGCTGCTTGTACCATTTTTGGGGCGGTTTCCATAAAATGGCAGGTATATGGAAATCACAAAACTCTTGAAAAAGCGCTTGGTATAGCTATTTCCCCAGCGCTTTTAAGAATTAATACATTGTATTTATTCTTTTCCGGGTCAAAGAGTTCACTTCCTGAACCGTGTCAGGAAGTGGAAAAACAAATCGCTCTGCTAAAGCGCTTTACAAATAAACGAATCGCGCAGGTAAGCGCCGGGAGAGGAAAAAAACATTCATAAAATGGCATCAGCGATTTTGATTTTAGATGTGAACAAAGCTGATTATCTTAAGTTTTACATCTAAAGCCTTTACCCAGCTGTACCTTGTTAGACTACCACATGCACCATATGTGCTCAGTGACAAAAAGAGGATCAAGCACACCCTTGGCTGCCATGGTCATTGGAATTTAACCTGGTAAATCCCTTTAAATATGATTAAAATATTATATTCTTTGCCATCAGAGGGTTTAATATTCTTAGGTTGACTGTTTTTGTAAAGTTGTCGCAGAGAAAGGTCTTTATCGGGATGTTTAATAAAGAATGCTTGATGTTTTGACAGAATTAATTTTGTTAATCTGTTTCATTTGTGTTTATGGATACTTTTCAGTTGGAATTTGAAAAATCACAAGTGAAAAAGCTTGAAAAGGAACAGAAGAAACTTTCTGCTCAACTGGATGAAGAGAAAGCTAGACACAAGAAATTGTCTTCAGTTTTAATGAAAGAATGCACAAAAGCGAACAACAGGGCAGTGGAGGAAGGACAGAAGGTTGAAGATGTTAATCTAAAGCTGGAAAAAATGAAGAGCAAGGTTGTTCAGCTTGAAGAAGAGCTTGCCCAAGAGCAGAAACGAAGTCTGCAGATGGAAGCCCAGGTGGAAAAACAGCTTTCAGAGTTCGACATTGAAAGGGAACAGCTTAGAGCCAAATTGAATAGAGAAGAAAATCGCACCAAGGCTTTGAAAGAAGAGCTTGAGTCATTGAAGAAAACCTTAAAAGACCTAAATACACCTAACGAAATCAAAGAGTCAGATATCACAGCCAACACTCACTGCATATCTACAGCTGTACTTACAGAGAAACCAGAGCTTGCATCAGTGTCATGCCAGACAGAGAGCAATCAACATGAAAAATGTAATGTTGATGGCCCAGCCAAAGCCCATATTTCTATCTCTACACCTAGTAAAATCCCACAACCATTTTCAAAATTAAATGGGCACTCAAGCACAAGTCAAAACAGTGAACATAGCTTAAAGTTGAACGTGGGGGATAGCATGAAGGACAAGGTGTCAAATCCTGACAATTTATCTGAAAATGGAAGCTCACCTGTCAGAGTGGAGTCTCCTCTACATATGATAGGTTTTGCTTCTTCCAGTGGAGCTTCTTCCTCTCCCAACAGCACAGCTGCCTCCTCATTAACATCTTCCCCCTGCTCTTCGCCTGTTCTATCAAGGCGTCTCATAGGAAGCGCTGGTAGCCCAGGATATCAATCATCATACCAAGTTGGCATCAACCAGAGATTTCATGCTGCACGTCACAAATTTCAGTCTCAAGCGGAGCAAGATCAACATGTTTCTGGACTGCAGAGTCCTCCTCCTAGGGATTTGTCTCCTACTCTGGCTGATAATTCTGCTGCCAAGCAGCTTGCACGCAATACTGTCACTCAGGTGTTGTCTCGTTTCACCAGCCAACAAACATCCAGCAAGCCTGTAACTCCCAATAGCTCACCATTTGGCACAGATTACAGAACCCTTGCCAGTGCCTCCAACCAGAAGAGTGACGGTAGCCATTCTCCAAACCCTCTGAAAGTCTCTGGTCCCATTAGTCCTGTATCTCCTGGTATAAAATCACCTACCATTTCTAGGGTGGAAAGAGGAAACCCTCCACCAATTCCGCCAAAGAAACCAGGCCTAGCCCAGTCCCCAGCATCTCCTGTTCAACCAACCAAAGCTTCCAGCCAACCCTCATCTCTGGCAGCTTCAGGGGATATGTCTAGTAACCACTGCTCTAATAATGGCATTATTACAAATGGGAAGGAAATAGAAGTAATGTTGCCATTTGGTAGCTAGTTCTACTGTAACATTCCACAGACTTTTAAGCACTCTGACTTATCATTTGATGTCTAAATGGTATATACAGTCATGAAGATCAAATTTATCTTATTTATTTAGATAGTAGAGGAAATGTTGTTAGTATATGTAGCATCTATTTTCTTTAACATCCTCTTTGTATTTCATTTGCAGACTCTTTCAAAATTATTAGTAGCATAAAGTACACAATTTTAGTCTTAATTATTTGTATGTCAATGAAAAACAGTTCTGCAATTCCCTTTTACAAATTTGATAATCAATTCCAAAAAGGTGAAACAAGGAATGTGTTCTTGTTTTTTACCAGACGTTTTTAAATATTTTTAACAATATAAATGAATGTTTACTTCAATGATTTAAAACATATGAGTGAAAATTACTGACTGGATAGAATCTTAATTATTAGGCTTTTCTTTTTATTACTAAGCCATGTTATCCATGCGCATGATGCACTTATGCCAAGGTTTAGTAAACATCTCCAGCTTTACCCTTTAATATACAGACATTGTTTAATGATTGGGAAATGGAGGAACTTTAATCAGTGTCCACAAGATGGCAGCATAGACCAAGAAATGGAACCTGGAAAACTTCATGCCATATATTGTTAATGCCAACACAAGTTCAAGATCCCGATAGGCTTTTTAGTTGAAACTATTTCACATTATTAATGCCACGCACGAGGAAAAGTAGAAAATTATTCCTTACATTAGATTATTATGGAAAACAACAAAAAATGTTACCTGCAGGAAAAAAGAAAAAAAAGCTTGATTTAACATTTTATCCTGACCTTTTGAATGTTGCCTTGGAAGGAATCAGCAGACTGCATAACCCAATCAAAAATGTATTAATGTTAAATATTGTATAGTAAGGCATTTTTTTTTCTTTGGAGTTCTTTTAGTCTCCAGTTTACCTAAATTTCTCCTTGTCACTAACCGTATTGTTCACTCAGTATGAAATCAAAGTGCAAGTGTGAGGGAAAAGATTGTCTATGCCAAAAGAACAAGGATTGTGTACTTACAATTGAGGGTAAAAGCATGACTTAATACCAGTTGGAGTTACATTTTGCATTGTAATTTTAAGACCTTTTGAAAAAAAAAAAAAAAATATATATATATATATATATATATATATATATATATATGTATATGTATGTATGTATATGTATATGTATATATATGTATATGTATATATATGTATATATATATATATATATATATATATATATATATATATATATATATATATATATATATATATATATATATATATATATATATATATATATATATATATATATATATATCTCTATCATTAATGATGGTAGATTTGCCTAACCCTTCCTCAAATATTTTTGCCAAACTTACTATTCAAGCAGAAAATGGCTTACAGCTCCATCAGTTTGTAATAACTAAGGGAATTTCATGTGGGACAAAGTAGTATATGACAAATGCATTAGACATGCCCAAGCACTTGGCCTCACCAGCCAGCAGACTTCTAATTTGCAGACAACCTGAGTTGAACGTTTAGAATTCCTATGCACAACTGTGTTCTTAACTGTCAATCCTGATACAATCAGCTAAAATTGTTCAATTTGCATGGGGAATAGGTATGAAGTATCTGCAATCATGATACATTAATGTTAAAAGCCATTACAGCCAAATCCATTTGTTTAATGCTAATCTTCCAATGGAATGGCATTTATGAAAACTGAATATTGTATTATTTCTGCATACTTCTTAAGCACTGCCAGTTATTTTCACAAATCCAAGCCATGTTCTGTGGCACAGGAAACTGAACTGCATGTGTTAAGCACCGAGATTTTTAATATTAACATATACTGTATTATTTGTTGTGACTGGATTGTTATAGCACTCTTAAGATGATCAGCGTAATGTTTTATAGTACAAAGATATAACAGCTTGTTAATTTTTAGTTGTTTTAACACTTACTGTGTTATTTATTTTTGTGCATGTCTTTTTGCTACGGTAAATAATACGACATTTATACAAAATATTTGATATTGTTTGAAGTCACAAGATTTTATTTAGGGTGCTCATGCAAGTAAAGGTTCGTATACACGTCCGATAAAGATCGTTCGTTACGAACGATTCGTGACGTTTACACGATATTCAAATTAGACGGAAAAGATCGTTCGTAATGAACGATTGTGTACACACGTGAACGATATAAGTATAAAGTACTGAACGACGAACGATTAAAAAATGCGTGCGCAAACGGAAGTGACGTTATGACAGGCAATAAGAACATGCGTTATCGGACGATCTTTGTACACACTGCAACGATTGAACGATTATCTTTCGAAAAAATCCGCCGGGTTGGATCGGTCCGATTGAACGATAACGATCGTTATCGTTCACAAAAACGATCGTTCACACTTTTTGAACGCACGATTATCGTTCCGATTGTCGTTATCGTTCGTTTTTGAACGATCGTTATCGTACGTGTGTACTCAGCTTAACAGTTCTTTTTGATTAGTTGAGTCCTTTTCGCTATTCTTGATGTCAAGGTTTTTTTACACTAAGGCTGTGTTCATCAGTGTGCCATGTTAAATCTAGACAAAAGTCTTGTATGTTTGCCAATAACTATAACAGTAAGTATAAATATCAGAAGCCTCCTCCCAATTGTAGTATTTCCTAATTATGGGTATTCATAAAATAAAGCACACAAGACTTTCAAGCCTACTAAGGTATATAAAGCTTGGAGCCACATTTTTTTCTGATTCTTCTAATCAGCAAAATTAGGCTGTATGAGCAAAAAAACACGTAGTGGTGTTTTTAAAATCTATACCCTGTATTCATTTGGCTCAACCATACTATTGCACTACAGGTTAGGCACTAAGAACATGCACAATAAGCTGTTGACCCATCACAACCTTCCCCAAGTGCCTTAAAATATAATTTACCTTATTTAAAGAACAGTTATTGCAGGAAATTATTTTGGATTAATATCTGCCATTGGCTTAGTTGACCTAAAGGTATGAAAGTAAATATGCATAGGCTCTGTAAATTAACAGCAGTAAGATTTTGCTAAGCTTAAGTTCTTCAGAAAAAATAAGTGAATTAGCAAAATTAAAATATATGAATTGTTTCCTGTCAGGTGGCAAATGTTTGCAGCTGTTGCTTTTGTCAGGAATGAAATGTTAAGAAATCGGCAAATGATTATATTTTTTTAAAAGAAGTTGAAGACAGCTTGCGTTTATTGAAAAACATTAAGCATGAGCATGCTAATTCAATGTTTTTGGGGTACTCTTTACTGGTTGGACAGGAACACGATCTAGCGATGGTTGCAAGCTTTTGCCACTTGAGAGGTTTTAAGCCTATTCCGTCAAGTTTTGCAATATCACCTGCAGTATGCTCCAATGATGTCTAGCTCAGGAGAACCTTTAATCAGTCCTTGAATATCCAAAAAGCTTTCCATTATTGCCTTTTTATTTAAAGGAGTTATCAGGCAAAAATAGCCCAAATGGGCTTTACTCACCTGGGGCTTTCTCCAGCCCCTTGCAGCCGACTGTCCCATGCCGACCGCTCCGCTCCTCGCTGCTTTCCCGCTCTCCGGTGTCCATATTCAGGCCGGCAGCGGGGGTCGGCCTTACTGCGGTTGTGCAAAGCGCCGCTGTCAATCACGGCCGCGTGGGCCACGGCAAACTGCACAGGCGCAAGCATCAAAATCAGTCATTTTCCTGAGGCCTAAAAAGCTCTGTTTACATGTTTTGCACCACAATTTAACACCTGGTGCTTGCAGCATCAAATATTTTGCTGAGCCTTCCTTTGAAGATAATCTTTAGATTTGAAAAACCTCTTAAGGGAAATGGTGCACCATGCTAGCTTCTAGTATTATTGTGGTAAATTGACTACAATTGTGGTAAAGATGGCAACATAATTATTACTTTATGAGCTTGGTCTCTGGCCTGTTTTTATGAACATTTCCAAAATTGTTGCTGGATTAGTTTACAAAACAGGGCATAACCTGTCAGTGTTAAGGCATACTAAAGTTTTTTTTCTGTTAAGGTTGATTATGCAATATAATATAAATTTATTATAAAGTAGAAGGATATATGATATGTTAGAAAGTAGTAACACAAGAGTTAGAATTTGCCCGATTTTTTTTTTTTTTTTTTTTTTTTTTTTTTTTTTTAATTTCCTTAAAATGTATTTCTTTTCAGACTATGTTTTGGAAAAGTTTTAGTTACCTTACAGCATTCCATTGAGATATAAAGGTTTTGAGTACAGAATACACTCCACCTTAAAGGGAATTCAGTGTCAGCAGTGGTCACATTAAGGCTCCCTGCACACTGCAAATCCGTTTTCCGATTCCGATTTGCAATTCCAATTTTCCCTGAATGCAATCAACAGAAAAACGGAGGAAAAAACACAGTATGCAGTAATTTAAAAATCGGAATAGGGTGCAGGGAGTTTAAGACCTCCTAGAAAATAAATATACTAGTATACATTTGTCTCTGATCATAGTTACACGCCTACAGATATACAGTATAAATGGCTGTGCAAATACATCAAACAACTCTTACATTGAAAGCACCTGACTGATGGAAAGATTTGTTATATCAGCACAGTGTAATATACTATTTGGCGAGGCATTCAAGTTTACCTATGATTTTCAATTTTGACGTGTGAAGTGTTACAATGGTTATTTTAATTGTTTATTAACTTAAACTTTCTAGGATAGTTTCTCAGGTCTGTATTTCATGCCTATACCCGTTAATGCCATGCTGTCTGAAACCTAGTTTACTTGCTATGGGTGATACTTAAATAGAATATGTTAGTGAAGTTTATGTAAGGAAGGATCACACATCTCCATGAACTAGGGCTAAGCTACCAGCAATAGAGCAAGAAGACTGATTGGCATAACACATTTTGTTTAATTGAAATCATGTGAGACTGGCATACCATAGTATACCGTAATATATATTTTCTGGGAGCGTCTGCTAGTATTCATTTTTTCCTCCAGATATGTGATGCTACTTTACTGTCTGATGCTACAACCTCTGCTATAAATGCAAAACCAAATTAATTTTTTTTCTTTCAAAATATATATGTATATATTTGCATATTAGTATAAATATAGGATCATTTTACTGTTATACATATGCACTGAATCTTCACGTATTCCTCTAATTCAACATAGACGATGTTTTATGAGTGTTTAAGTATTTCTGAAATATTGCCTTCAAATGCATATTTTCACAGTTTTTTGTTCGTCAATGCATACTTTGCTAAACCTTTAATTTTTTATAGGAAACACTAAATTCTTAGTTTCACAGCTGTAGTATAATAAACTGTTTTATTTTAGATGCAGTTAATGAAGCTGCATTGTGACTTGCTTGAGAGTTGTCACTGTAATATGTAAGATGACTCTGGTTTAAAGAATATTAAAGGGACACTAACAATATTTATTTTTTGATGTTTAGATATCCAAAGTTGAATATTAAAATACTAAAATGTCAGATGAATGCATTCTGTATTAATTGGGTTTGTTGATTTTAATGTGTTATCAGGAAGTTTGACTTCTGTCAATTAATTATTAATTATGTTTTCTTTTCTGCTCACCACCTCAGACGAAGATAAATGAGCATTTTTTTTTTAGCAGCAAAGTTCTGCTAAACTGTGCTACAGTGGAGTCCTGGTGGTAAAAGCTTGTTTGGTGATTTGTCCAGCTCAAATGCTAAACACTTTCTGTATATTCTGATCTGTGCTACAGTAGAGTCCTAGTGGTACAAGCTTGCATGGTGATGTGTCCATGTTTAAATATGATTCAGTGGAAAGGGTACACCGCTACACTGCAGGCTGATAGAGACAGTGCTGGACCCTGGATTGCTCAGTCCAAACAAAGTAACAAGTAGAAAGGGAAGGTCCACAACAGTGTCTCTTGTCAAAGCTATGATTAAGGGCAATATCTGGCCCGAAACCTGTCAGCTGTGCCTTTACTGATATGAGGATACGTCCTAAATAAAGAATTTGAGCGTTTTCAAGAGACACTGTTGCGGACCTTCCCTTTCTACTTGTTACCATGTTTAAATATGTATCATATTGCAGAGTAAATCTGTTACACGCCTCCACACTGTAGGCACTGTAATTCCTGTTGTACCATCGCCTAGCACTTAGGACCATTTTTGTAAACCTCAGTTTTGATAGCTTAAAGTGTTTGTGTACTTATAAACCTGCAAAAGCTGTTGAAAAGCTGTCTCTTTTTTCACTGAATTTTGTAACAGACCAAATTTTGTAAACACACCCTCTTCACCCCAGCACTTAAGGTGGTTGGGACATCTGTGACCTAAAGTCAATATGTAAGTGTAGGTATGAACACATTTTGCTAATACTTAAAACATCCAACAAACCGCAATCATATTTCTTATCAAATCCAACTGTATTGCCACAACATTGATACTACAGCAATCAGGAAATATATTTGCTGCCAGATATCTAATTAAAAGGTCAAGAGAGCTTATAAATAAAAGTACCCACATTACTTTTTTGATAAATAATACAGCATGGACTTTACTACTTTGAAGTTTTTTGTTCGCAAAAGCTTCCCCAGTAACGGCACACTACACACCTGTATAGCAAACCTGCTCAGCAGTATTTACTGTTCATAAAGGATCACAGTTGTGAACATAACCAAATGCAGTAAAAGGGTTGTCATAGTGCATTTTTTAAACCATGATCTCTGAGTGATGCAAGTTTAACTTGTACCCTCTAGTATGCTGCTAAGATCGGGGTTGGGGACCTGGGTATGTCAGTAGCTTCGAGGGTAGTTGCTGTTTTTTTTTTCTCTCACCATAGTAACATAAAGTGTCCCCTTAACAGCTGGATGGAGAAATTATGGGAGTCCAGTTTATTCTGGCAGGACTGTAACACATTCTCATTGCTTGTAGCTGGGATGGGGGCTATAAGTGGGTGTTAAGTCTGTGAGACCCATGCATGATAGGGAGCGGAGAAAGAGAATGGAGTGCTGCAGGCTACAGTTTATACTGCTCACAAATGTCCTGTCACCAACCAATGAGACCATGCTGGGAAACTTCTTGTGTCAGCATGACACAGGCTCTTTCATTGTTCCCATGCATTCCATCAGCTGGCTGTTTAAAAGACAACTGGAGTGATAAGTTTATGTGGAGGCTGCCATATTTTATTTTATTTTAAACAACATCAGTTGGCTGGCAGTCCAACTGATGTATTTGGCTGCAGTAGTGTCTGAATCACACAAGAAACCAGCATGCAGCTAATCCTGTCAGATCTGACAAAAGTGTCAAACACCTGGTCTGCTGCATGCTTGTTCAGGATATATGGCTAAAGGTATTAGAGGCAGAGGATCAACAGGATAGCCAGGAAACTGGTATTGCTTATAAGGAAATAAATATGGTAGCCTCCACATACACCTCAGTACAGTTGTCTTTTAAGAGAAAATGTGTAACTCTGAAAGAGAGGTTCAGAATACATAAAAGAAGTACTTTCCAGCAGAACATGGTGACAATTATTCAATTCACTTTTTCTCTTATAGGAGTGCTTCAACACTCTGAAATTAAAGTAGGTGAAAAGTACTGCCAACATTATGTATTTTCTTACTTGCTGGTGACTTAAAATGCATTTGATTGATAAAGTGTGAAAATATCACCTAGGAGAAAACTTAAGAGAAAAAGTAAATTGAATAAGGACCATGGTCTCTTTTGTTACTGATGGAGTCTTGACAGCATACTACAGGTGTGAAATTTACATCATTCAAGAAAAACTTTTGAAAACGTATGCACAACATACTTGATCCCCATGCATGTGCAACCTTCTTACTGGGCATGTTTTTTTTTCTTTCTTTCTAGTGTTTTGGCCTTTGTTGCTGAACTTACAAGCATCTCCCCATTGCCTATGACAGTGTATGCCAATTTGTTCAGTCATCTACCCTATTCCTTTGAATTATGCTACAGATTACAGAAGGGATCATTATGTGGGCAGTTATTAAAACAATCTACTGATCGGTCATGTAGGTGACTTAGAGGTGGGTGTTGCCAGTTGAGGTATGATAAATCTGTTGGAGCAGCAGATGACTCTGAATAGCTGTGTTGCGTTCTTGTAGGGAATGCTGTTAATGTAGAAGTGTTGATATCCAATGGGTAGACAGCATAAAGCACTATTTCCACCACTTTCATTATCTTTGCTCAAACTGCTTCTTGCTGTCAGTTTTGATTTACGATGACTTCAAAAGCAAGTTATCTAAGTCTACAGACACAGTGGTAACATTAAAACAAACAAACAAACACAGAACACTTATATCGCACTTTTCTCCTGGCGGACTCAAAGCGACAAAGCTTCAGCCCCTTGGACGCGCTCTATAGGCAGTAGCAGTGTTAGGGAGACTTGCCTAAGGTCTCCTACTGAATAGGTGCTGGCTTACTGAACAGACAGAGCCAAGATTCGAACCCTGGTCTCCCGTGTCAGAGGCAGAGCCCTTAACCAGTACACAATCTAGCCACTAGTACACCATCCAGCCAACATCGAGCCACATTAAAGCAAAACTAAAGGGAAGAAAGCAGACCAGCGTTCGTTGCAAAGTCACGTTAACAATTTTTACGAGATCTTTGTTTGTTAGATACTATGCATAGATTTTGAACTTTCATCAGCTATTGTATGATAGCAGGGTTCGTACACCGTTTAAGCATGTATACTAAATTACATAGTTGGAACAGTGACTATAGTTACAGGCTAACAAAGCCAGTATAAGCCCGCAAAATAGTTCAGCACTGCACATTCAAAAATCTACTGAAACAGGCCTGTTTAAACTCATGTATAGGTTAAAAAATGGGAAATATCAAGCACTGCATTGTGCCCTTTTATAAATGGCTGCTTCTGCGTTGCTTGGAATTTATTTTATATTTCAATATTGCCTGCATTGAAATTAAACTTGCATGTTGGTGGGGATGGGCCGCAGCAGTGTTTACTTACCTGTGTTGTCACCTCTCTGGGGAAAATGGAGAGCAGCATCAGCGAAAGGGAATACACAGGTGAGTTATCACTCTGTGCAGTGCCTACCAACATGCACATTTGGGATTTCTGGCTCATCTGTACTGGTAAATACAGTACATGTTGCAGCTTTTACTGCATAAATATCTAGATCCTGAGAACAAGAAATCTGTATTAACAAACTGCATTATTGAACAATCCGCTTTTAAATGTAATGTCATTGAGTTTAAGCTTCTTTGTCCAGTGAAAACTACATTGAAATACACATTCATTGTTTTTTCATTTGGTTTATAAACACATTATACAATTGGGACATTTTCATAGTTCCGTTGGCAAGGTGAACTAGCGCATAGAAATCATTTAGAACCTTTGTATTGATCTGCTCAAGACATTTTAAAATGTTAGTATTTATCTGCTTTAACATTTGCTCTAATGTGGTTGGGCAGACTTGTTAAAGTGAACCTAAAGCCGGGGGGAAAAAATGAGATTAACTCACCTGGGGCTTCCCTCAGCCCTCGCAGCCCGGCTGCAGGGGGCTGAGGGAAGCCCCAGGTGAGTTAATCTCATTTTTCCCCCCGGCTTTAGGTTCACTTTAAAGGGGTTCTGGTGAACCTCGGAAAAAGTGGCTTCTTATAGTATTTTATTCTAAACTACATCAACATCGGCATCTTAAATGCTTTCTTATGTTTTCTTTTTGCCATTCTGCAAGGCACAATAAACCATGATACCAGAAAAGTGGGAAATTCCAGCCAAGCCTTTTCCTAAGCTAATGCTGCATCAGACTAATGTTGCTTCAGACTAATGAAGCATATACTGCCATATGACAATAATCCATTCCGTTTAGAAATGGTAATCGTTTACCTCATGTTAGGTGTATGTCCGTCCACTGATAAAACAGTATTTTGTGTGTGATTCATGGGTCACATTCCAGACTGGCTTTTATTCATCTCCTAGTATAGCCACGGTGTAAAGTGAAGCAGATGCCTCACTTACATGCTTATGCGTGTTAAAGAATTTGGTATGGTACAGTTCACCACTTTGGGCTGAGTGGCAATGAAGACGTACGTCATACGCTCCCATTATGCAGCCTTGTGAATGGAACAAGTATAGTATGGGCCTGATTTCCTAAACTTCTTCAAAGATGGAGATCTTCAGTGACTTCAAAATGCTATTTTGTCAAATACAATGCTGTTGTGAAGATTTGTCACATTTTCAGCAGGAAATAAGTTCTAGAAAAATATAAAATAATTAAATAATTACAAGTTAGGGAATGGGTAAATATTTAAAAGTTAATGCCTTTACAATTTAAGATGTTACTATACAGAAAGCCAAGTTCTTTTTTTATTCTTGTCATGGTGAATACTGTATTTGTAGGCAGATATCTCTGAGAATGTCAGCTATCCAAATGTCCCTAGATATCAGAGCACTAGTATAAGTTTTGCTTCTATTGACCATTCAACGACTTGTTTTCTGTTTCGTTTTTCTTTACAGAAAAGGTATCATTGACACCCAGACATTTTTCTTTTTTGGGGGGGAAAGGAGTGGGGGGGGCATACTGGTACCTCTCTCAGTTAGAGTATCTTATGGTAAAACTGACAGAGCCTTGAAAATATCACCTAGGAGATCACTCAGGAGAAGTGAATTACACATGAGCCCCTTTTTCTAAACTGTCATTAAATATCTCCTTCTGCAATGTGTAGGCCATGCGGTCTTGTTCTTTGTGCAGACCTATGGATAGAACGCTAATTTGCTGAGCTTTTATATTGTCCTAGCATGTATTTATATACGTAAATTAGGTCACCTTTCAGTTGTCTCTTTTTGTCCATATTAAACAAACTGTAAGTGCATAAAACTGAGGGGCTTGAATATAGCTGTTACGGGGTTCAGCACCTTTTATGTGGTCATTGCTCTTTGTTGTGCCTTATTGTATATGCCTGCTTGTTCTGCACAAGGTTTTGATCTGTTGTTGGTACTCTTGATCCATTTGCTTGCTAAATAATGGGAAAAAGCTACACTTTTGCTTTTTTTTTTTTTTTATCCCTGTCCCACAGGCGTTTTTCTTTTAATGGGTTTTTTTTCTGCAAAACCACGATAACCATTATAAAGAACACAGCATCCCAAATAGTGATAGTGACTAGCTCAGAGCTTTGAGTTGAAAAAACATTATATTGCAGCCAATCTGAGAACAGTACTCTAAAGATATCGCTCACAGTTTCTCAACCATAGTGAAATGGAGTGGTTAAAGGAAAACATCACAGAAGAGAGGGTATTATACATTTTAAAATCCAATACAGAACATTTAGCATTAAAAGTAATATTAGTAGGTAATGCTGTGTAAGTATAATACCAAACAGTTTCATACATATATATTTGTATTGTATAAATTATGTTAAGACCTTCAAAGAAAAACATGTTTTCCATGCACAGTTTTAGCATGACAGTAATGCGTTTTGTAGCTCTATGCTGTCTTCACACTTGGTGCTCTCTTTTTGTTCCTTTACAATCTCTGGTTGGGGACTACTGTATTTATTGTGTGTGTATATTTGTGTCAACTAAGCCAGTACAACAATTTGTATTTCCAACATCATGATTTTATTTAAAAGGGTTGTTTTATCCAGACTAATATATTACCAGTGAGAGATGAGTTGCTAATTGGCATCTACATGCCACTTAAAGACCTCCCAAATGTTTTCCTTGGATCTGTACCAGGCATTTTTCTTAATGCACTTCATGGTTGAAACTACAAGAGAAAATCAGAAAATAAAATGACAATAGCACACTAAGCCAAATATTTTAACAACCTGCCTATTACATTTTCTACCACCAAAAAAGCTCTGACCAATTAAGGCATAGATTCCACCTTGCTGATAATCTATCTATGGGATCTTGAATCAAGACATTAACAGCTTATCCTTTAAGTCAGGGATGTTGGACTCCAGTCCTCAAGGGCAGAGCACATTTTTGGCACAGCTCAAATTCATTGATGGGGCTGAATCAGGTAGGCTGTGGTACATCAAGTAGAACACATTTCTCCACTTCTCAGTCCATCCTAAACACTGACATGGATATGGCCCTCAAGGACTGGAGTTCGACACCTGTGCTTTAAGTCCTCTGTGAATACAGTTGCCATGAGGGAGCGTACTTAGTATGCAGTAGGAGTTAGGTAGATGGTTAAAGTAACAGCCATAGAATCTGAAAGAAAAACGTGATTTGTGAAACCTGGCCACCTTCTTCCCCTGCTCTATGATCCAACTACATGGGCCCCTATTAGGTGTTGAGCATGGATGCCCAAATTGGACTTGCACAGCCCTGTTTCTTCACCGCTCTATGCAGCAAGCTGTGATGCACTTTCTGTCACCTTTTATTCACAGTGAGCATAAGAATTCTCCACATGTGCATCCTTGAACCTTGGGCCTCAATTTGTAATTGCTTCACTGGTTGGTCTTCTTTAGGTCACAAATTGCCATTCTAGAAATGCTCTGATCCAGTGATCTAGCTATTCCAGCTTGGCACTTGTGCCACTTAACATGCTTCAAACACATCACCTTCAAGAACTACCGGCTTTCTTGTTTTCTCATAGATCTTACCCCTTTGGCAGGTGTCGCCATAACAGTATAAATAATGTTAACAGTAATTTAAATCTGGCTGATCGGTTATGTTCCCAATAATGGAGTATAATTAATTTGTGCCAGTGGTTTACTAGAGAACACTGCCTGCGCGTAATCATAAGGATAATGCTTTTGGATGGATTAGAGGTCTAGAATACAACCATAAAGTTTGAAGCAAAACAAGAATTGTATAAAGTAGAATGCTTTATATTGTCCACAACTCATTTTATAACTAGTAGTAATGGACTGTGACTAGTAGCTGTAGATGACAGAATGTTTCTCAGCAGCCTATGACTATATACAGTTAATTTCAGTGCTGTTTTGCCTAATGCAATAAATACACATATAATCTTGGAAATATTCGTTCTACTGTATACATTATTTCTATTCTAAAAATTCAATTACACAACACCAGTGGAAATGTATCACACAGTTTTGCTGGCTTTTGTGCATTTTTATACTGAATTATGTTAAGTGCCTTTTGTAATGGCCATTGCCGATATGTAAATAAAAGAATTTATAAAAATGCAAATTGTTCTCAGCAGTATGTAAAACGTTACTCAATAAAGTTGTTTTTCCCCTCCAATCTCTGGTATGCTTACCTTATTTTTGTTTACTTTCTCATTGACTTTTATCTATACCGTGATGTATCGTGACATATCAGAGACCATACACTCAGTAGTTTTGGTTCTGCATCACTAGTTATTTATTTGTTGTATTTATAAAGCGCCAACATATTACGCAGCGCTGGACAATGATACATACAATATTTAGGGGTGACATACAGCAAAATGACAATACCTGAATACAAGAAAGATCAGATCATGCAGCACAGTATGAGTACAAGGTAATGCTTAGTCAGTCACTGGATGGAGCATGGAGATTAGGCAAGTTAGGTTCACTCAGATGCCTAGCATGGGTTCACAGTAATGGAGGTGCATTATCAGGTTGGACACAAAAGGAGGACCCTGCCCAAAGGCTTACAATCTAAAGGGAGAGGTAGGGACACGAGAGGTAGGAGACCAGAGTTCAGCTGTGGGTTTAGAGCACTTGTGAGGGGTAGTAAGCCAGAGTGAAAAAGTGAGTTTTGAGGGCTTTCTTGAAGATGTTGGAGGGGGCTGCCCTAATGGGTGAAGGTAGGGAGTTCCATAGTGTTGGAGCAGCTCTTGAGAAGTCCTGGAGGCGTGCATGGGACTAGGTGATGCGGGGGGCGGTTAGGCGAAGTTCATTGGAAGAGCGGAGTGAGCAGCTAGGTGTGTACCTCTGAGTAAGATCGGAAATGTAGGTTGGACAGGTTTTGTGGACAGATTTGTAGGTCAGACACAGTATCTTGAATCTGATTCTGGACTGGATAGGAAGCCAGTGGAGGGATTCAAGGAGGGGATCCGCCATGGTGGAGCGATGGGAGCAGTGGATAATTCTGGCTGCTGCATTCATGATGGACTGCAGTGGGGCTGTTCGGGTCATAGGGAGACCAGACAGCAGGGAATTGCAGTAGTCAAGGCGGGAAATTATGAGGGCATGGATGAGGAGTTTGGTGGTGGCAGAGGTCAGGAAAGGGCGAATCTTACAGATGTTACGAAGGGGGAAGTTGCAGGACTTTGTGAGATTTTGGATGTGGGGAGTGAAGGAGAGTGCGGAGTCCAGGGTGACACCCAGACAGCGAGCTTGAGAGGTAGGGCGAATGGTAGTGTGGTTAACAGTGACATGCACATCTGGGAGGTTTATGGATGTCCGGGGTGGGAAGATCATAAATTCCCTTTTGTCTAGGTTTAGTTTCAGGAACCTAGCGGACATCCAGGAGGAGATGGCTGATAGACAGGAGGAGACCTTGTCCTTGGTAGTGGTGGATATGTCAGGGGTGTGGAGGTAGATCTGGGTGTCATCTGCATACAGATGATAGTTAAAACCCATGGAGGAGATAACCTTGCCAATGGAGGATGTGTTAGGGTGAACAATAGGGGGCCAAGGACCGAACCTTGGGGGACTCCCACCAAAAGGTGGTTGGGGGTGGATAAGGACTCATTGAAGGCGGTCGTAAAGGAGCGGTTGGAGAGGTAGGATGAAAGCCAGGACAGGGCAAGATCGTGAATGCCCATGGACTGGAGGAGTAGGGCATGATCTACTGTGTCAAAAGCTGCTGAAAGGTCAAGGAGGAGGAGAATGGAGTATTTACCTTCAGCTTTAGCTAAGGCAAGGTCATTGACCACTTTGGTGAGAGCAGTTTCGGTTGAGTGGGCAGGCCGAAATCCAGATTGCAGTGGGTCTAGCAGTGAGTTGGCATTGAGGAACTGGGTCAGGCGTTTGTGAACCAGACGCTCAAGGAGTTTTGATGCAAAGGGGAGGAGGGAGATAGGCCGGTAGTTGGAGGGTAGCGAGGGGTCGAGGGAGGGTTTCTTGAGCAGGGGTAGTACAGTGGCCTGCTTGAAGTCTGAGGGGAAGGTGCCTGTGGATAGGGAGAGGTTGAACAGGGTAGTGAGGACTGGGGCCAATTCCGTGAAGTGAGGCTGGAGTAAATCAGAAGGGATGGGGTCAAGGGGGGGGGGGGGAAGTAGTGGTATGGGAAGTCTGCAGTAGGTGGATGACTTCCTCGGTGGTAGTAGGAGTGAAGGATGTGAGGGGAGGATAGGGTGGAGGAGGAGCTGGTTGGGAGGGGGTGGGAGGTGAAGATTTGAGATTGGATATTTCCTGGCGGATAGAGACAATTTTGTTGGTGAAGTGGGTGGCTAAATCTGTGGCAGAGAGGGAGGAAACGGAGGGTGGGGGGGGGGGGGGGTTTAACCATGGAGTTGAAAGTGGCAAAGAGACGCCGGGGGTTGGAAGCTTGTGCTCCGATGAGCTTGGTAAAGTATTCCTGCTTCGCATGAGCAAGGGCAGTGTGGAACTGCAGCAGGTTGGTCTTGTACTGTAGGAAATCCTGGTTAAGTCTAGTTTTTTTCCATTTCCGTTCAGTGGCGCGTGTTTTCCTCTGGAGGTTGCGAGTATGGGTAGTGCGCCAGGGCTGGGGGTTAGGGGGTCGGTTGCGGCGAAATATTGGTGGAGCAGCTTTTTCTAGGGCTGATGAGAGAGTATGGCGATACTGAGCTGCAGCAAGATTAGGACAGGTTAGGGTGGGGAGAGTGGAGGAGAGGGCATGGAGGGGGTCAGCAAGGACGCTAGGGTTGAGCTTGCGTAGGTCTCGCTGCCATCGACCAGGTGGGCGGGCGGGTAGTGTGGAGGTGCCTTCCGTGAGGAGATTGAAGGTGAGAAGGTGATGGTCTGAGGGTGGAAAGGGTGCGATGTCAAGGTCTGCAATAGCGGTGGATTTAGTTAATATAAGGTCGAGAGTGTGACGTGCAGTGTGAGTGGGGGCGTTGGTGTGTTGTACTAGTCCAAGTGAGTTGGCAATGGTGAGTAGCCGGGTCACAGCGGAGTTCTGGGCTTCATCGATGGGAATATTGAAATCCCCAAGGATGATGGTGGGGAGGTCAGAGGAGAGGATGTGAGGGAGCCAGGAAGCAAGGTCATCGAGAAATTGTGGGGTGGAGCCTGGAGGACGGTATAAGACCGCAACAATGGCAGGGAGGGGATGGTAGAGGCGGATGGTGTGGACCTCGAATGATGTGAATTGTAGGGAGGTAGGTGGGGTGAGGACACGGAAGGTGCTGGATAGGGAGAGGAGCAGACCCACCCCTCCCCCGGTCCTGTTGTCTGGTCTGGGGTGTGACTGAGGTGAAGCCCACCAAAGGAGAGGGCAGCCTCTGCGGCAGAGTCAGAGGGGGTGAGCCATGTCTCAGTGAGTGCGAGGATGGTGAGGGATTTGGAGAGGAAGAGGTCATGGACTGCTGTAAGTTTATTGCGGATGGATCTGGCATTCCAGAGACCGCAGGGTAGGGGGAGCATGGATGGATGGAAATAAGGTTACAGCGAGGATGGGTGTTGAGGTTATTTGTGGACAGAGGGCTGTGAAGTGTATGAAGCAGGTCAGCAGGGGATGCTTGTCTGGCAGCAGGCTGTGGTCCAGGATTGGGTGATATATCACCAGCTGCAAGTAAGAGCAGGAGGGAGAGAGTAAGCAAATGTGAATGGGATTTAAATGTTTGTGAGGTTTTTGAGCTGCTGGAGGGAGAGAGAGATTTCAGGAGAGCTAATAGTTCATGAGAAGCCGAGTAAGGTGAGGAAAGCAGAGCAGGTGAAATGAATATGGAGTGTGGTACATTGGGAGGATGCATATTTCAATGCAACTTGTAGATATTTGCAGACAGGCAGAACATGAGAAAAAGTGCAGTAAACATAGTAATGGTCTCTGATTATAACCAGGAAGTTTCCAACCACTAAACAGTTTATATGAGTATGCAGGTAGTGCAAGCAAACCTGTGTAAATGAAGCAGAGTAATACATACAATAAAGAAATCAAATAAATGCATACATCTTGTGCAACTTGCAAATTGACATCTAGAACACAAGAAACAGAAAACAAAAGGTTGCACCAGCGAAAAGTCCTTTATTAATAAAGCATGGGACAAAGTAAACATATTAAAAATGAATAGAGGGGTAGGCGGGGTCAAAGAGTCCATTAGCATCTAAATAAAGCCAATCGTGGATATATGGTAAATATTAATAAATGAAGCTGCCACACAACACCTGGTACATCAATATACACAACCATCTGGTACAGTACGCATACAATCCTACAGTACTATGCAAATAAAAAATGACAGCTGTCAAAAATACATCAAGTGCCAATATGAAGATCAGTAAGTGCTGCATATATAAATATGAGTGTTTTAAATAAGGTGCCTGTGCCCAAAATCCTCTTTAAAGTGCATAGGTATATTACCAACTGTAAAACTGTTTCATAGCGAGGAAGTGAAGTGAAGATTCACCACCAAGTAAGGAGACTGCGGGGTCATGAGAGAAAAAGATGGCAGCTGTCAGGAGCCCAGCTGTAAAGAGAGTGTGTAGTGGAAGAGCAAAGCCAGAGAAAAAGTCCCCATTCGGTGTGAAGGAGAAAGGAGGCAGCTTCCAGAGAGACTGGAGATGAGGGGAAGGAGGCAGGGGAAATGCCTACGATGACCCTGCCGGACCTGACGCATATCATGGGCTGCACCCATTTCTTCAGAGGCTATGGGTGACACGCATGAGGTCTGACAGGGTCCAGGAACTCTGTGTCATTCCGCCTTTGTAGGTATTTCCCCTGCCTCCTTCCTCTCAACTTTATCTCTGGTTGCTGCCTCCTTTCTCATTCACCCTGAATGGGTAATTTTTCTCTGGCTTTGCTCTTCCACTACACACTCTTCATAGCTGGGCTCCTGACTGCTGCCATCTTTTTCTCTTCTGACCCCGCACAGGTCTCCTTACTTGGTGAATCTTGCACCTCACTTCCTCTCTGTTTTACAGTCTGTTATATACCTATGCACTTTATAGAGGATTTGGGGCACAGTCACCTTATTTAAACACATTTATATATGCAGCACTTTCTGAGCTTCATATTAGCACTTGATGTATTTTTAACAGTTGTCATTTTTTATATTGCTAAGGACAAGGGGGGAAAAGGAGGGGGAGAGCGCACTCAATAGACCATTTGAGAAAACTGGTTAGCCAACCGTGGAATAATCTCACCTGAGATTCTTGCCGATTAGCCCATATGGGTTGGTCGGCTGAAGAGCTTTTGTCCCACTCAAAACCGGGGACCAGGTCTTTCCAGCGATCTTCCTCCACAAAATGTACTGGCACATATGCTTCTCCGTCCACTGAACTTCAGTCCTGGATCAGATGCATTTCCACTCCTCGCAGATGCTACCTACCGCTATAGGTGGCCGCATTTATGCATAGGACTGTCTGCACAGAGGTGTCTTGGATGTGCAGGAGGGATCAGGTTTGTGCCTATAATACTCCACGCAGCTCCGTATGCTTTACACTTGTAAGCCACAGGCTGCAGGAGCTCTTGGAGCCAGGAACTGGCTGTTTGTTGCCACCCCTTTTGCCCAGCCTGCTTGCCGCTGCATTCCCCTGAACTGTATTGCATGCTGGATGTGAACTTCTTGTTGACTCAGGGCTGACTGCTGAACTTTGTTGTGTCTGGCCAGCTTGAACCTAGCTTGCTGACCTGGTACCTGCTGCTTGCACCCCCCTGATCTGCTACCTTGTAGTACCTGCGGTTCTGCATACCCCTGAACTTCTAACCTGCTTGCTTACCCCTGAACTGCTTACTGCTGGGTCACGTCGGGCCATGTCTGTCTAGCTTGCTTGCGGGGTATCTGCTGTCCGCATTTCCCTGAGCTGTGCTGCTACCGCCGATCCCCTGCTGTGCCCGTGCTGAACTCTCTCGAACTTATGCTGGGCGCTGTCCGATCTGTGCACGCTCAGGAGAGTTATACGGAAGGCCTCCACTGCGATGCCACGCTCTACCACCCCTCCCTGGTGATCCACCAGCTTTCGCCCCCACACCAAGGACCATGGCCCACTCACTGCCATGCGCACTACATACACCAGGGAGCAGCTCCTGCAGTGGGAACCACGTGGCCCCTCTCCCCCTGTAGCCAGACTCCTGTCCAAACTAGTCTGGAATCACATACGACAGATCCTGGATCCGGCCCTGGACCTCTGGGCAGGCCAGCGGCGTAGAGGCTTAGGAGGAAAGGTCTACGATCAGCCATCCCCTCTGTCCTCCTGGCAAATGTTCGTTCCCTTCCTAACAAGCTGGATGAACTGCGCCTCCTCTGTGACAGGAGAGACCTCAGCAAGACAACTCCAGTCCTCTGTTTCACGGAAACATGGCTACATGGGGACATACCTGAGAACGCTCTCCATCTCCCAGGCTACAGCCTCACTCGAGCAGATCGAGACCCTGGACTCTCCGGGAAAAAAAGAGGTGGGGATATCTGCTTCTATATCAGCTCATCATGGTGCCCCTCATCAGTTCTCTCCAGGAAGTGCTCCCCTGACCTTGAACTCATACTCATCAACTGCAGGCCGCCATACTCCCCACGCGAGTTCTCCTCCTATATCCTTGTCGGAGTGTACATTCCTCCTGACGCTGATGCCAAATCTGCCCTGCTGGAGCTAAGTGCGACCATCTCGCGATGGGAGACATCCCAGCCAGACTCACTATTCGTCATCATGAGGGACTTCAACAAGGCCAATCTTCGCCGGGAAATGCCACACTACCACCAGCACGTGGCTTGCCCCACCAGGGGCATGAACATCCTCGACCACTGCTACACAGCACTGAAGGATGCCTACAAGGCTGTCCCAGAGGCGGCTCTGGGCTCCTCCGATCACTGCCTCGTCCATCTTATCCCCACCTACAGGAGACGCCTAGAATCGGCAAAACCGACCCTCAAGACCATCAAAGTATGGACAGATGAGGCCAAGCTTAAACTCCAGTCCTGTTTCGACTGCACCGACTGGGAGTCCCTGGAAGCGCCAAACCTGGATGTGTGGGCTGATAACGTCGCCTCATACATCGGTTTCTGTGAGGACTCCTGCATACCAAGTAAATCCTTCAAGGTCTACCCGAACAACAAGCCGTGGTTCACCAACAAGCTGCGGCAACTCCGGAGGCGGAAGGAAGTCGCACACAAGTCCGGCAACCTGGAAGACTACAACAGTGCGAGGAACGACCTTAATCGGGAACTGAGGGCCGCCAAAGGGAAATATGCTGAGAGGATGGAACAAAACCTGCGCTCAAACGATTCACGGGCCGTGTGGAAGGGGCTTAGGACTGCCACCAACTACAAGCCTCCCCCTCAACACGCATCACCCAGCCCAGAACTAGCTGAAGAACTCGGAAAGTTCTACTGCAGGTTTGAGAGACAGGAAGTATTGGGGGAGCACCTGGAACCTCCAACTCCACCTCCACGCACCGTGGAGAACCTCACGAGTCCACCCCTCTCTCCAGCGGTGGGAGAGGCTGATGTCCTGAAACTCCTGTCAACACTAAACATCAGGAAAGCCCCTGGCCTTGACGGAGTGACTCCAGCCTGCCTGAAAACCTGCGCCAAGCAACTCACTCCCATCCTCTCCGCCATTTTCACCAAGTCACTAAGGGAAGGGAAGGTCCCCACCTGCTTCAAGAGGTCGACCATCATCCCTGTCCCTAAGAAACAAGGGGTTTCCGAGCTTAACAACTTTAGACCAGTGGCCCTTACGTCCGTCATAATGAAAACCCTGGAGCGAGCAGTTCTATCCAACCTCAAACTCTCCACCTTGCCCCTTCTGGATCCCTATCAGTTCGCGTATAGGGCAAACAGGTCCACTGACGACGCAGTAAACATTTGCCTTGAATCCATCTATGACCACCTGGATAGACCAGACACGTACGCCAGAATAATACTCTTGGACTTCAGCTCGGCGTTTAACACCATCTGTCCACGCATTCTGCAGGAAGAACTAGCTGCACTGGGAGTGCACCCAAGCCTACGACTTTGGATCACAGACTTTCTCACCAACAGGACCCAAGTCGTCAGGCTGGGGGACATCAGTTCACGAAGTATGACCACGAACACGGGCGCGCCTCAAGGATGCGTCCTGTCTCCACTGCTGTTCTCCCTTTACACAAACAAATGCAGATCCAGGGCAGACTCAGTTAAGGTCATCAAGTTCGCCGATGATACTACTATCATTGGACTCGTCACCAAGGACAATATCCAGGAGTACTCTCGGCAGGTGGAGAGAATCTCCCTCTGGTGCAAGGAGAAAAGGCTGATGCTTAACACCACAAAAACTGTAGAACTCATTTTTGACTTCAGAAGGTCTGCTTCCACCCCACCCCCAATTCACATCGATGGTACGGAGGTGGCAAGAGTACCCTGCGCTCGCCTCCTGGGCACCACAATCTCCAGTGACCTCACCTGGAGGCCCAATATCATGGCAATACAGAGAAAAGCCCAGCAGAGACTGTACTTCCTCCGCCAGCTGAGGAAGTTTGGCATGGCCCAAGAGATTCTGACCAATTTCTACTCCGCTACCATTGAGTCGATCCTCTGCTCATCCATTCTGGTCTGGTACGCTGGAACAACCGCCAGCGACAGGCACTTACTTCAGAGGGTCATCGGGGCGGCGGAGAGGGTCATTGGGAGACCTCTCCCCTCACTTGCCCTCCTACACAACAAAAGACTGAGATCGAGGGCCCTGAAGATCGCTAACGACCCCTCTCACCCGGGCCACTGCTACTTCAGTCCAAAGCCATCTACACAAAGACGGCTAGGCACAGTAATTCCTTCTTCCCCTCAGCTGTCAGCCTCCTGAACTCCCTCCACATACTCCCATCAAAGCACCCCCATGACACATAGAACTGCCACGGACAGAGCCAACTGCTGCTCTAGTATGTAAACTGGAAATGCAAATGTAAAGTAAAATGTAATGTTATTGAAATGCAAATGTAACCGTCTGCTACTGACATGTGTAACTGTAAGTTTCTGCTCCTGTTGCTTATCTACGTTATCGATTGTCTCTTCTGAGCCAAATGTACTGTGCCAAACCCAATTCCGGGCATGACCCAGTCATGCTTGGTGAAATAAACTATTCCTAATTCCTGAGTAATGGCTGAGAGAAACTCCACTCTGCGTGTCTTGCACAAGCAAGCAGCAGGCACCTGGAGGTAAGTTTGTGAGCTGACAGGCTAGTGCATGGTAGAAAGGATAAACGGCGGCTGCCGTGTAGTGTAGTTAAAAATATTTATTCTAATAAACAGCAACGCGTTTCAGAGAGCTCAACTCTCTTTCATTAGCCTGATGAAAGAGAGTTGAGCAAGACTTGTGCAAGACACGCAGAGTGGAGTTTCTCTCAGCCATTACTCCTCACACAAACAGCCAGTTCCTGGCTCCAAGAGCTCCTGCAGCCTGTGGCTTAAAAGTGTAAAGCATACAGAGCTGCGTGGAGTATTATAGGCACAAACCTGATCCCTCCTGCACATCCAAGTCACCTCTGTGCAGACACTCCTATGCATAAATGCGGCCGCCTATAGCGGTAGGTAGCATCTGCGAGGAGTGGAAATGCATCTGATCCAGGACTGAAGTTCAGTGGACGGAGAAGCATATGTGCCAGTACATCTTGTGGAGGAAGATCACTGGAAAGACCTGGTCCCCGGTTTTGAGTGCGACAAAAGCTCTTCAGCCGACCAACCCATATGGGCTAACCGGCAAGAATCTCAGGTGAGATTATTCCACGGTTGGCTAACCAGTTTTCTCAAATTGTCTATTGAGTGCGCTCTCCCCCTCCTTTTCCCCCCTTGTCCTTTACAGATATCTTCACCACCCAGAGTGGCTTTTAAAGGAGCAGCACCAACTAACTAACATACTTTGTCTAAACTTTACATCGGTATTGCCAAGATCGCTCCCTCTGTCGAGTACAGAGGTTAAACAACCCTTTCTTCCTCAAAATTTTTATATTACGTAGTACTGCAGGATTTATATGTATACTATACTGGATGGTCAGTGTGTATATTGATGTACCAGGTGTCACGGGGCAGCTCCATTTATTATTTATCATATATGCATGGCTGGCTTTATTTTAGATGCTAATGGGCTCCTTGAGCTCCATCTACCCCTCCATTTGTTTTTAATGTTTTACGTATCCCATGCTTTATTAATAAAGGACTTTGTTACTATGCATCCTTGTGCAACATTTGTTTTTCTGTTCTCTGTGTCTTGTATCTTGGCAAATCAAGCATCACATCCATTCTGCACATACCTTAATACAGTAGTTTGACTTTTTGCAGCACTTCTTCCTTTTAGCTGTCAGTTTGTGCTGTAGAGCTCTTGACCTGCTCATTTTTTTCCCCATGCCAAGTTCAAAAGAGATGAGGAACATCTGAGAAGAATGTGAAAGTATAATGTACATTATAGGGAAAATAGTCTTTCACAATGTGTAGGTGCCCATAGAGGTTAGCAATGAAAATGTGCTTGCACTATCCAAAGGCCTCTCAATCCAATATAAAAAGGACAGCCGCTTACTCTATAAATAAATGTTTACCTTTCAGAACCTAAAGATTGCCATAGATCTCATAACTGTTAAATATCACCTATTCTTACACTATTCTTACACTAACCCTTCCCCTTTTAAAGAGAACCCAAGTTGAGAAGTATATGGAGGCTGACGTGTATTTCCCTTTAAATAATGCATATTGCCTCACTGTCCTGCTGATCTTCTGCATCTGATACTTGAAGTCATAGACCCTGAACAAGCCTGCAGCACAGATGTTTATGACAAATCTGACAAAATTAGCTGCACGCTTGTTTCATTTGTATGATTTAAACCCTGCTGTCCAGTAAGATCAGCAGGACTACCCGGCAACTGGTATTGTTTAAAAGGAAATAAATATGGCAGCTTCCATAGGTCTCACACCTCGGGTTCCTTTAAATGCCTAACAGTATAATCTTGTTATAATAAACTCTGATATAGTAAACATTTGGGTATAGTAAACTACCTCGCCAGCTCCCGACCAATCTCCATTATAAGTCTGTAGGAGCAACGCCTGGTATATTAACCACTTGAGGACCGCCTACAGCCGATGAGCAGCGGCAAAGGCTGGGCCTAAACGACCGCAATACGCCCATCGGCAGCGAGTCCTCAAGTGCCTGCCGATTGGGGATCGCGCGCTGTTATGCGCGAGCATCCACTGGCAATAGGCTCCGCCCTCCCGCGTCGTCAACTCGCCGGCCAATCGGAAGCGCCGGCGGGTTGTTAACCCGACGATCGCCGCATAGGAAGCGTATAATACGCTTTGTAATGCATACAAAGTGTATTATACAGGCTGCCTCCTGCCCTGGTGGTCCCAGTGCTTGAGGGACCACCAGTGCAGGCTGCAGCCACCCTAGTCTGCACCCAAACACACTGATCTGCACCCTGATCGCCCACAGCACCCCTCAGACCCCCTCCTCCCCACCCCCCAGACTACTGTTTGCACCTAATCACCCATCACTCACTCCCTGTCACTATCTGTCAGCGCTATTTTTTTTATTCCCTAAACTGCCCCCTGGGGACTCCTGATCACCCCCCACCCCTCAGATTCTCCCCAGACCCCCCCCCCCTGTGTACTGTATGCATCTATCCCCCCTGATCACCTGTCAATCACCCCCTGTCACTGCCACCCATTAATCAGCCTCTAACCTGCCCCTTGTGGGCAATCTGATCACCCACCCACACCATCAGATCGCCTGCAAACCCGCTGTCAGATCACCTCCCAAGTGCATTGTTTAAATCTGTTCTCTCCTCTGAACACCCACTAATTACCCATCAATCACCACCTGTCACTGTTACCCATCAGATTAGACCCTAATCTGCCCCTTGCGGGCACCCAATCACCCGCCCACACGCTCAGACTGCCCTCAGACACCCCCCCCCCCTATTAACTAGCCAGTGCATTATTTACATCTGTTCTTCCCTGTAATAACCCTCTGATCACCTGTCAATCACCCCCTGTCACTGCCACCCATCAATCAGCCCCTAACCTGCCCCTTACGGGCAATCTGATAACCCACCCACACCATCAGATCGCCTGCAGACCCGCCGTCAGATCACCTCCCAAGTGCATTGTTTACATCTGTTCTCTTCTCTAAACACCCACTAATTACCCATCAATCACCCCCTGTCACTGCTACCCATCAGATTAGACCCCTGTCTGCCCCTAGAGCACCCAATCGCCCTCAGACCCCAGCCCTGATCACCTCACCACTTGCATCTATTCCCCCTCTAATCACACCTTGAGACACCCATAAATCACCTCCTGTCACCCCCTAGCACACCTACCCATCAGATCAGGCCCTAATTTGCCCCGTGTGGGCTCCTGATCACTCGGCCAAACACTCAGATCCCCCTCAGACCCCCTTCCGATCACCTCCCCAGTGCATTGATTGCATCTATTTTCCCCTCTAACCACCCCCTGAGACACCCATCAATCACCTCCTGTCACCCCCCTAGCACTCCTATCCATCAGATCAGGCCCAATACAACCTGTCATCTAAAAGGCCACCCTGCTTATGTCCGGTTCCACAAAATTCGCCCCCTCATAGACCACCTGTCATCAAAATTTGCAGATGCTTATACCCCTGAACAGTCATTTTGAGACATTTGGTTTCCAGACCACTCACGGTTTTGGGCCCCGTAAAATGCCAGGGCAGTATAGGAACCCCACAAGTGGCCCCTTTTTATAAAAAATACACCCCAAGGTATTCTGTTAGGTGTATGACGAGTTCATAGAATTTATTTTTTGTCAAAAGTTAGCGGAAATTGATTTTTATTGTTTTTTCACAAAGTGTAATTTTTCACTAACTTGTGACAAAAAATAAAATCTTCTATGAACTCACCATACACCTAACGGAATACCTTGGGGTGTCTTCTTTCTAAAATGGAGTCACTTGTGGGGTTCCTATACTGCCCTGGCATTTTAGGGGCCCTAAACCGTGAGGAGTAGTCTAGAAAACAAATGCCTCAAAATGACCTGTGAATAGGACGTTGGGCCCCTTAGCGCACCTAGGCTGCAAAAAAGTGTCACACATGGTATCGCCTTACTCAGGAGAAGTAGTATAATGTGTTTTGGGGTGTATTTGTACACATACCCATGCTGGGTGGGAGAAATATCTCTGTAAATGGACAATTGTGTGTAAAAAAAATCAAGATTGTCATTTACAGAGATATTTCTCCCACCCAGCATGGGTATGTGTAAAAATACACCCCAAAACACATTATACTACTTCTCCTGAGTACGGCAATACCACATGTATGGCACTTTTTTGCAGCCTAACTGCGCTAAGGGGCCCAAAGTCCAATGAGTATCTTTAGGATTTCACAGGTCATTTTGAGATATTTGGGTTCAAGACTACTCACGGTTTAGGGCCCCTAAAATGCCAGGGCAGTTTAGGAACCCCACAAGTGACCTCATTTTAGAAAGAAGACATCCCAAGGTATTCTGTTAGGTGTATGACGAGTTCATAGAAGATTTTATTTTTTGTCACAAGTTAGCGGAAAAGGACACTTTGTGAAAAAAAACAATTAAACTCAATTTCCGCTTACTTGTGACAAAAAATAAAATCTTCTATGAACTCACCATACTCCTAACGGAATACCTTGGGGTGCCTTCTTTCTAAAATGTGGTCATTTGTGGGGTTCCTATACTGCCCAGGCATTTTAGGGGCCCTAAACCGCGAGGAGTAGTCTTGAAACCAAATGTCGCAAAATGACCTGCGAAATCCTAAAGATACTCATTGGACTTTGGGCCCCTTAGCGCAGTTAGGCTGCAAAAAAAAGTGTCACACATGTTGTATTGCCGTACTCAGGAGAAGTAGTATAATGTGTTTTGGGGTGTATTTTTACACATACCCATGCTGAGTGGGAGTAATATCTCTGTAAATGGACAATTTTGTGTGTAAAAAAAAAAAAATCAAAAAATTGTCATACAGAGATATTTCTCCCACCCAGCATGGGTATGTGTAAAAATACACCCCAAAACACATTATACTACTTCTCCTGAGTACGGCAATACCACATGTGTGGCACTTTTTTTGCTCCCTAACTGCGCTAAGGGGCCCAAAGTTCAATGAGCACCTTTAGGCTTTACAGGGGTGCTTACAATTTAGCATCCTCAAAATGCCAGGACAGTAAACACACCCCACAAATGACCCCATTTTGGAAAGTAGACACTTCAAGGTATTCAGAGAGGAGCATAGTGAGTCTGTGGCAAATTTCAAATTTTTTTTTGTTGCAAGTTAGAAGAAATGGAAACTTTTTTTTTTTTTTTTTGTGTGTCATTTTCCACTAACTTGTGACAAAAAAATAAAATCTTCTAGTAACTCACCATGCCTCTCAGTGAATACTTTGGGATGTCTTCTTTCCCAAATGGGGTCATTTGGGGGGTATTTATACTATCCTGGAATTTTAGCACCTCATGAAACATGACAGGTGGTCAGAAAAGTCAGAGATGCTTCAAAATGGGAAAATTCACTTTTGGCACCATAGATTGTAAACGCTATAACTTTTACTCAAACCAATAAATATACACTGAATGTTGTTGTTTTTTTATCAGACATGTAGCACAATAAATTTGGACAAAAATGTATACAGAAATTTTACTTTATTTGAAAAATGTCAGCACAGAAAGTAAGAAAAAAAAAATCATTTTTTTGACAAAATTCATGTCTTTTTTGATGAATATAATAAAAACTAAAACTCGCAGCAGCAATCAAATAGAACCAAAAGAAAGCTGTATTAGTGACAAGAAAAGGAGGTAAAATTCATTTAGGTGGTAGGTTGTATGACCGAGCAATAAACCGTGAAAGCAGCAGTGGTCTGAATGGAGAAAAAGGCTCTGGTCCTTAAGGGGTGAAAAGACTGTGGTCCTCAAGTGGTTAAACTCTGATATAAGAAGTTCTGTTATAGTAAACCTGTTTTTTGGCCCCTATGTGATGCTGACTCTGGATATAGTAAACCGTGGACGGTGCATGCATCATATATCAGTGTGAAACCCATGGTCGGCTGTTCTCTTTAGGCTGATTGCATTGAGTTGATGCCTGATGACATTTGTAAGACAAGAAGAATGGCACTGGCGCTGGATAATACAGTACTGTATAAATGAACAGCCTGAGGAATAATAAGAATGTAAACAAGAGGATGCAGTGTTACCACTTCCACGTTGCAATCACTTGATAAAAGTATTGTCACAGTCCTCCCACGGCATTGTACGCACTCCCGGGTATGTGTTTCCTTGTTAGTGATGACACTCCTGGTAGCATGTGGAGCTTATTACAGACTACTTTCACATGTAGTTAAAATCAGTGTGGGCCTACTCGCTGCAAAACTAAGGAGTGTGGAGAGGCAAGTGCAAAGTCCCACCCACAAAGGTTTTGGAGCCACTCATTACAGATCTGAGTGGCTTATCAGGATTGGCTGCATTTTGAAGAGAGGTTTCATGATTGGCTCTCCATTCCTTCAGTTATATTACGGTCTATGGTTAGCTGAGAAGTGACAGATGCCCTGTTCACCAAAAAAAGCCTACTTCATCTCTGCCCTTTTCAGTTTTACCAGATGGTCTTGTGTCAAGTTAGGTCACTTAGGTACCTGCGCAGCACCTGATTTAGGCTCCACAATAAATATCGCAATTTCTCTAAAATCACTATAATTTGGGTTTCGGCAATAGCCAGATCATGAATTTTCACCTACTTTTTGGTACTTTTCCCATTGCAAAATGCTAAAAAGTTATTTTAAATCGAAGATGAAAAATTATCTCCTAGGAGAAAACTCAGGAGAAAAAGTGAATTGCATATGAGCCCAGGAGAGCCATCTCTCAACTTCTCCCTGTGCCCAAGTTACAGCTGCCAGAAATATATGTATGCATCTTGGAAACTCCCTTGCACCCCATTCCTTCATTCCTAGTGTGCTTTTGAGATGTGTGTGTGGACCTTGCCCATCTGCCTCCCCAACGAAAAATCTTACCACCTCATACCTGTGGACAGAAAGTGGTGAGACTAGCAGGACAGTTTAAACTAAGCAACACTAACCATGCTGTGAGTTTACTTTAACTCAGTGTAACATGGGACGAGACAAGTACAGTGCAAGTCTAGAGGCAGTCTTTGTTTCACCAAAATCAGTCGGTATTTGTGCCGTATAAACAATTTACACCATATAAAGAAAACTAGTAACGAAACATAAAAATCTTGCCGCTGGATAGGTTACGAACGAAAACTTAACCTGAAAGTAAAAAAATACTCCCTACAAGGTATAAACCAATTGTATAGCCAAACAAACTGAAATTAACAGGCTTTACCAGCACAAATTTGAAAGCTATGTCGCCAGCCCAACACACGCGCACGCACCACGTGCTTTCTAGAAGAGTGCTATTTCCAGACTAATCTTATTGGCCAAATGAGAACTTCTCTCAGGAAGAACAAAGGAGATAACACCAACGGACCAATATGGTGTAGTATGTACCGGTAATTGGTAAGTTATTAAAGCGTACAAAGATATACTCACAAACCAGGGTTACCTCATAGGCAACCACTGTTCAAGCAGGTGAGGAGATTGGACCTGTCCCCACTCAGGATTAAGAAGTCGCTCTCTGCAGATAGGAAAGCCTCCGCCCCACCAGGGGTGGATAAAAAAATGCTGCAATGTATACAGAGGCGCCAAAAGAATAAAACAAGCTAAAATGATTAAAAGTGCTTGGAATGTAGTGGTGGACTTACCTCCTAAAAGCAGACACAGAACTGTCGATTTTAGCAAAAAAAAAATGTATTGATATAGTCCACAAAATGCCCGCAACGCATTTCACAGGTATAATCCTGCTTCTTCAGGCAATAAAAAGAGGGAGCATGCAACAGTATTAGGTCAGGCATGCACCAGGCGCCTCTCTGAGTCTCAGGAAGAACACAAATAGCAGTGCAAATGAGGGAAATGTCACTTTCTCCGAAACACTCTCCGTGCAATTGACAAGCCAGTCAATGGAGGTTTGTTCTACATGTTACATTTTTTCGTCTTTCATTGGTTTTCCAAAAAGCCCATCCAACTCAGGTTTGCAAAAGTCTCTCTGGACACAATTATTATTATGGTGCTGTACAATAGCATACAAGGTATAACAATACAGAGTATACAATACAACACTTGATACAAGACAAGAGGGTATAACCGCTAATACAGTGAACAAATTAACTACATGTTTTTACAAGAGGTGGGGGGTATGTACACCCATTACACAGCATTGTGAGACAAAAGGGGAAGAGAGCCCTGGCCAAAAGGCCTTACAGTCAAAACATTTAAGGTATAGGACAGTAGGTAAAGGGAAGCTGTGTGTGGAGTGGTAGAATGGTGGTTAGTGGGCAGTGTCCTAGGTAGGAGAGTATGCTTGCCTGAAGAGGTGAGTTTTCAGATTGTGCCTAAAATAGTAAGTGTGGGTGAGTGGCGGATGTGTTTAGGGAGAGTGTTCCAGAGGAGGGGAGAGGATCGAGAGAAATCTTGCAAGCGGGAGTGGGAAGAGGTGATCAGGGAAGAAGACAGAAGGATATCGTTAGCAGAGCAGAGATTGCGTGTAGGATGGTATCTGCAAATAAGTTTATTTAGATAGGAAGGTGCTATGTTGTGGAGAGCTTTGTAGGCGAGATGGGCAAACAAAAAAGTCCCTCATTACTAGTGCGTTGCCCATTTACAAATTGTAAGTTCGTTCCTTGATATATTCTTATCTTTAATTTATTTATTGTTCCAATGTCTAAATCATAGCTTTATATGCAGTTAGGAGTCACTACTCTATTCATTGCACTAGTGTATTGGAGCAGAGATGCTAAGGTCCTCATAGGCCTGGTATAACTGTAGAACAGACATAACCATGCATACACCTAGGTCATGTTGGATCATAGCAAGGATAGTTGATACCAAAGTAAATTAGGTGTGTAATAGCAGTCTCAAACAGGCTCCCACAGGAAGACCGTTTATTCAGCAACCTCCATTATGATTCTGTATGTCCAGGCAAGCGTTTCAAACTTTTGCTAGCTAATAGCAAGCAGTAAGCTGTAGGGCAGGGTTTCACAATCACTTATGTGTTCCCGTGCATTCTACCTCTGTGCACTGAGCCTTTGTTGTATTTTTTTTGGTTTAGCAGGTCGAAAATAAATTGACAAAGTAACATTCTTGAAACTCAACCTTAGTCTAATTTTTCAAAAGGTCCTACTCTTTTGTTTCCACAAGAGGTCAGTATAGACTAAGAAAATGCTCATGGGTCTAATTTCAGTTTGAAGTATGAACAACAGTTGAACTGCAAAGGGGAGTCTAAAAGTGCACACTTAAATGTTCACTAACCTAAATGAATGTTCGTAGTTTTAATATTTATGTGAAGAGTTGTTCATAAAGTGGGAGCTGGGAAAAAAGGGCGCAGGCAGCTAGTGGACAAAAAGGGCGCCGCCATTCACTCCCATAATAAATAACGTTTAATGGGCGCCGAGCAGGAAAAAAGGGCGCCGGAGCTAAATAAAGTTTACAAACGGCGCCCGGAGCTAAATAAAGTTTACAAACGGCGCCCGGAGCTGTTTAATGATTTATAACTGAGCTTGTGTTGATTTACGTTTATAAAATGCACCCGTGCCGAATAACGTTTATGAAAATACTAAATATATTTATCTTATTTAAATAATTAAAACATTATTTAAAGTTTTATCCCTTACTGTTTTTAAAACATTATTCACAAAATAAAGCGATCAGTACGTAATGTAAATTGGAATATATTTTTTGGAGTCACAATTTGTAAAACATTATTATCCACATAATAAAAAACATTATTATTCACAAAATAAAGCGATCAGTACGTTACGTAAATTGCAAAATATTTTTTGCATCCATAATTAGTAAAACATTATTATCCACATAATAAAGGGGGGTCTTAGGTTTAGGCACCAACAGGGGGGTCTTAGGTTTAGGCACTAACAGGGGGGTCTTAGGTTTAGGCACCACCAGGGGGGGTCTTAGGTTTAGGCACCACCAGGGGGGGTTTTAGGTTTAGGCACCAACAGGGGGGTCTTAGGTTTAGGCACCAACAGGGGGGTCTTAGGTTTAGGCACCAACAGGGGGGTCTTAGGTTTAGGCACCAACAGGGGGGTCTTAGGTTTAGGCACCAACAGGGGGGTCTAGGGGTTAGGGGTAGGTACAGGGAGGGTTACTTAGGCACCAACAGGGGGGGTCTTAGGTTTAGGCACCAACAGGGGGGTCTTAGGTTTAGGCACCAACAGGGGGGTCTTAGGTTTAGGCACCAACAGGGGGGTCTTAGGTTTAGGCACCAACAGGGGGGTCTAGGGGTTAGGGATAGGTACAGGGAGGGTTCTGTGTAAGAGTAGGCTTAGGTATAGTTTTAGTAAAATTTTAGTAATAATTACTAATGTTTTACAACACTTATTACGAACGTACTTATATTTATATCATCGTTATAAAGAATATTTTCAGATTTTATTATAAGAACAAACCATAAATGAAGGTTATTCACAATAATATACAATTATAACAATTAAACATATATTATTGTTTTTTTAATAAACGTAATTATAAGTTTAACTTTACAAATAGGGAAGATTAACGTTTTCACAATTTCCGATTTTATAAACATTATTTAATGATTTATAATTTTGTTAAACTTTATTTGTAAACGAAATATAGCACACTATTTTTATAAACCCTATTAATGATTAATTATTATTTAGAGTTTACACCCCGCGCCCTTTTTGTCCAGGCGCCCTTTTTGTACGTACGCTATGAAACCTAGATGTATTGTGCTGGGTTATTTTCCCTTTACCCCCAACAGTCACCTGGGTCATCTATGCAAAAATAAGAGATCCTGCAAATTTTTTTGGGTGTTATTTGTTTAAGGGGGCTCTTTTAAACTCAGTTCATTGCTTTAGCTATATACTGCCTTTTTGTACTACCATATTTGGATCAGACAGGATTATAATGTAAAGTACATGTTTTTGTGAAATGTAACTACATGCGGTCAAGCTCTGTGATATATGTATACAGGGTGACAAAAATTGCTTGTTTATTAAAATATATATATATATGTGTGTGTGTGTGTGTGTATGGTGTGTGTATAGGGTTGCTAGTTACAGGCTGCTAGTTACATGTGAGAAGCAACAACATGGACTGAAGGTAGACAGCTGAGAAACTAACAGAACCCACTAAGGCAAGTTCAAGGCAAAACACAGCAGACCGTGAATAACCAAACGTAGTCAAACAAGCGAGGACCGTCCAGGCAGCAGGCAAGGGAATCCAAGTAACAGGCAAAGGGTCAAATCCAAGCAAACAATCCACTGAAGTCCGTACAGACAAACACCCAGCAAGGTAGCAAAGCTAACAGCTATCATCAGGCACAGCAAGTATAAACACATCCTCCAATCAGTGGCCAGCCACACAGACTGCACTAATCACACAATAATCCTACCTAAGTGTCAGCTGACTATGTAGGATCAGCTGACACTAGTATCGCCTGTGTCTGAGCCTATAGGACAACCGCATGTGCACAAGAGACCACTAGAGATGGCCCGAGCAGTTCGCCGGCGAACGGTTCCAGGCGAACTTCCAGGGGATTGCGATCGTGGAGAACCGTGAACTTTACCGGAAGTTCGACTTGCCCCCATAGTGCACCATTAGGGTCAACTTTGACCAGTGCAGTTTCTAGGCTAAAATGCACCCAGGGCGAGGGTGTAAAAATTGCGCCCCCCCCCCCCCCGAAGCAAGGTATGGGTGCCCGCAGTGTAGGTTAGCCAGGTCTAGTTGCACTCAGTATAGATTCCCCCAGAATAGGTACCCCAGTATAGGTAGCCAGGCATAGGTGAGCCAATATAGTTGCCTCCGGTATAGGTTAGCCAGGTAGGTACCTCCAGTATAGGTAGCCAGTATAGTTGCCCACAGTATAGGTTAGATAGGCAGGCGTCCCCGGTAGATAGTTAGGTGCCCCCAGTACAGGTTAGCTAGGTGGGTGCCTCTAATATAGGTAGCCAGAATAGTTGCCCCCAGCATAGGTTAGATAGGTAGATGCCCCCTGTATAGGTTAGTTAGGTAGGTGCCTTCAATATAGATAGCCAGTATAGTTGTCACCTGTATAGACAAGCTAGGTAGGTAGGTGCCCCCAATACAGGTTAGATAAGTTAATGCTCCCACTATAGGTTAGATAGGTAGCTGCCCCCCAGTATAGGTTAGGAAGGTGCCCCTCAGTATAGGTTAGAGAGGTAGGTGCCCCCAGTATAGGTTAGATAGGTAGGTGCCCCCCAGTATAGGTTAGATAGGTAGGGGCCCTCGGTATAGGTTAGATTAGGTAGCTGCCCCCTCAGTATAGGTTAGATTAGGTAGCTGCCCCCCAGGTTAGATAGGTAGGTGCCCCCCAGTATAGGTTAGATAGGTAGCTGCCCCAGTATAGATTAGGTAGGTGCCCCCCAGTATAGGTTAGATTAGGTAGGTGCCCCCCAGTATAGGTTAGATTAGGTAGGTGCCCCCCAGTATAGGTTAGATTAGGTAGGTGCCCCCCAGTATAGGTTAGATTAGGTAGGTGCCCCCAGTATAGGTTAGATAGGTAGTTGCCACCCAGTTTAGGTTAGATAGGTAGGTGCCCCCCAGTATAGGTTAGATTAGGTAGGTGTCCCCCAGTATAGGTTAGATTAGGTAGGTGCCCCCCAGGATAGGTTAGATAGGTAGGTGCCCCCAGTATAGGTTAGATTAGGTAGGTGCCCCCCAGGATAGGTTAGATAGGTAGGTGCCCCCCAGGATAGGTTAGATTAGGTAGGTGCACCCCAGTATAGGTTAGATTAGGTAGGTGCCCCCCAGGATAGGTTTGATAGGTAGGTGCCCCCAGTATAGGTTAGATTAGGTAGGTGCCCCCCAGGATAGGTTAGATAGGTAGGTGCCCCCCAGGATAGGTTAGATAGGTAGGTGCCCCCCAGGACAGGTTAGATCGGTAGCTGCCCCAGTATAGGTTAGGTAGGTGCCCCCCATGATGGAGGGGGGAGCCGCAGCCGCGGGGAGGGCAGCCCGACCTCTCCCTCCCTCTCCCCGGGCCGCCCTCCGTGCGATCCCCCGTCGGACTGCAGAGTAATGCGCAGGGAAGCGCTGTGCATAACTACTCACCTCGCTGGCTCCAAGCACTGCTCTCTCGCCGCCAGTCTCATCTCTCCATACACGCTGATACACACACATGCTGCTTCCTGTTTAGCAGCGTGTGTGTGTATCAGCGTGTAGGCAGAGAGGAGACTGGCGGCGAGAGAGCAGCGCTTGGAGCCAGCGAGGTGAGTAGTTATGCACAGCGCTTCCCTGCGCATTACTCTGCAGTCCGAGGGGGGGATCGCACGGAGGGCGGCCCGGGGAGAGGAAGGGAGGGAGAGGTCGGGTTTCCCTCCCCGCGGCTGCGGCTCCCCCCTCCATCACAGCGCCCCCCTCCCAGCAGCGCCCCGGGCGGTGGCACGCCCCGCACGACCATGACTTTGAACCTCTACATCACAGTCAGCAGGCACATTGTAGCCAATCAGGCTACACTCCCTACTGGAGCCACTCCCCCCCCCCCCCTTATAAAAGGCAGGCATTGCCGTCCATTTTACTCACTCGTGTGCCTGCAGTAAATAGAGAAGGGACAGCTGCTGCAGACTCTCTCATAGGGAAAGATTAATTATATATGCTCAGCGCAGAGTCCAAAAACAAAAGACGAGTCTTCAGCAAAGAATAAAAGCATGCAAATCTCCACCACAATAAATATTGGGTTCACGGCACAGCTCTGCAATCATGGATACCCAAAAAAGGAAAGAGGCTTACCAGCTGGTGACAACCCACATTATAAGGTTGTATCAACGCTTTGGTAGGACATCAGGAAGCAACAGTCTGTCCAGGATCCACCAATTCAGCAATGAGTCCTCTCACGAATGGATATCAGTAAACATCATAAAAAACAAACAAACGGCAACTCTAAGTGTAAACCGTTTAATATAGAGTTTTCATAATAAAAACAGCTTAAAAATAGCATAAAAATTGCATAAAAACAAAACTTACATACGGGGCCCATGCAATGGGAACCCCGAGAAAGTTGCACACGTGTATGGGTCAGCGGTAAAGGACAGTATGAAGGTGCCGCCTGTCTCCTTCCCGACCGGTTTCGCAAACTAGCGTCATCATCAATCCCCTGATGACGCTAGTTTGCGAAACCGGTCGGGAAGGAGACAGGCGGCACCTTCATACTGTCCTTTACCGCTGACCCATACACGTGTGCAACTTTCTCGGGGTTCCCATTGCATGGGCCCCGTATGTAAGTTTTGTTTTTATGCAATTTTTATGCTATTTTTAAGCTGTTTTTATTATGAAAACTCTATATTAAACGGTTTACACTTAGAGTTGCCGTTTGTTTGTTTTTTATGATGTTTACTGATATCCATTCGTGAGAGGACTCATTGCTGAATTGGTGGATCCTGGACAGACTGTTGCTTCCTGATGTCCTACCAAAGCGTTGATACAACCTTATAATGTGGGTTGTCACCAGCTGGTAAGCCTCTTTCCTTTTTTGGGTATCCATGATTGCAGAGCTGTGCCGTGAACCCAATATTTATTGTGGTGGAGATTTGCCTGCTTTTATCCTTTGCTGAAGACTCGTCTTTTGTTTTTGGACTCTGCGCTGAGCATATATAATTTATCTGTTTGTGAACTCTGGACATCGTTCTTCTCTCAGCAGCGGCCACTTTGTTTCCTTGGCGCTGATACACATATGCATAGGGAAAGATTGGTTAGGCTCTTGTAGGCTTCTTAGCTTGCTCCTTGCTGATTCTTATTGCTAAAATAGCACCCCACAACAGCTCTTTTGAGAGCTAATCTTTTTCTTGTGATCTATTTTTTATCTGTGTGTCCCACTGACACTTGTGTTGCATAGGCAGCCTTTATAATTCATACTGTGTGTGCCACTGCCAGGCCCAGCACATTCAGTGACTACCTGTGTGTGTGACAAGTGAGCATTACCTATCACTGCATATACCTACCTGTTGTTCACTGTGCACCTACGTGAGCACACACAATGTCCCTGTGCCTGTCCACTACCTGTCTGTGTGTGACAGGTGCACATTGTAATACCCATTACTGCATATACCTACCTACCTGTTGTTCACTGTGCACCCACCCACCTATGTGAGCGCACGCAGTGTCACTGTGCCTGTCCACTACCTGTCTGTGTGTGACAGGTGCACATTGTAATACCCATTACTGCATATACCTACCTACCTGTTGTTCACAGTGCACCCACCTACCTATTTGAGCTGAGCGCACGCAGCGTCACTGTGCCTGTCCGTTACCTGTCTGTGTGACAGGTGCACATTGTAATAGCCATCACTGCATATATCTACCTGTTGTGTTCAGTGCACCCAGGGGGTTGTCGCCACGACCCCCCACAGCAGCACAGCAGGAGGGGGAAGCAGGGCTAGAAGGAGGGGCTGTGGAGGCAGCGGTGGGGAGAGGGGACATATCCCTCACCTGGGACCTCTCCTTCTGCCTCTCTCTCCCCCTCCAGAAATTAGTGGCGACAAGTGCGGGGCGGCCGGAGGTGTATGGACAATTACTCACCTGATTTCCGCGTTCCAAGCGTGGAGCGCAGCGTCATGATGTTACAGGTCTCCGTCTTCAATGCCGCCCACTGTGCTTCCTGATTAGCGGAAGCACAGTGGGCGGCATTGAAGACGGAGACCTGTAACGTCATGACGCTGCGCTCCACGCTTGGAACGCGGAAATCAGGTGAGTAATTGTCCATACGCCTCCGGCCGCCCCGCACATGTCGCCGCTATTCTGGAGATGGGAGAGAGAGGCAGAAGGAGGGGTCCCAGGTGAGGGACCCCTCCACAGCCCCTCCATCTAGCCCTGCTTCCCACTACTGGGGCACCTACACTGGGGGCAACTATACTAGCTTACTGGGGGCAACTATACTAGCCATACTGGGAGCAACTATACATATTGGGGGCAACTATACTAGCCATACTGGGGGCAACTATACTAGCTTACTGGGGGCAACTATACTAGCCATACTGGTGGCAACTATACTAGCCATACTCGGGGCAACTATCCTAGCTTACTGGGGGCAACTATACTAGCCATACTGGGGGCAACTATACTAGCTATACTGGGGACAACTATACTAGCTATACTGGGGACAACTATACTTACTGGGGGCAACTATATTAGCTATACTGGGGGCAACTAAACTATACTAGCTATACTGGCTGGGGCAACTATACTAGCTATACTGGGTGCAACTATACTAACTATACTGGGGGCAACTAGTTTTACTGGGGGCAACTATACTAGCTTCACTGGGGGCAGCTATACTGGGGGAAACTGTACTAGCTATACTGGGGCAACTATACTAGCTAATACTTTAAATTACAGTTAGAGAGCGAAGCACGCCGCAGGTTTTGGCACGCCCATTTTTTTTAGGTAGGGGGTGTCTTTTAATACCCAGCACCGGGTGCCAAATGCCCTAGGTACGCCACTGATGATGATGACGATGATAGGGATCCCACGTATGTTCCCAATAGAGGAGATGAACAGGGGGACAGTTTAGAGGGGATGTCAGAAAGGAGTAGGAGGAGACGAGTTCCTGAAAGAATCGGGGGAGCTGGTCATCAGAAACAGCTGGTGGCAGTGTCTGGTCGCATGTATCGCCACCTATGTACAGCCAGCCAACATGCCCTTCAACGTCAGCTGCTGATGCCACCATAGTGCCATCACCCCAGGGGGGCTTAGCAGTTTGGAAATTTTTTAGTGTATCTGCCTCAGATCGGAGCAATGCCATCTGTTCTCTCTGCCTCCAAAAATTGAGCCAGGGAAAGGCCAACACCCACGTAGGGACAAGTGTCTTTACGAAGGCACATGGAGAAAAGGCACAAACTGCAATGGGAAGAGCACCAGAGTAAAAGCAGCACACATATGCAAAGCCACGCTCCTTCTCCTCTTCCTCTTTCAGGTGCAGCATCTTCAGCCGCTTTCTCCCTTGCACCTTCACAGTCACCCTCCTCCACTTCACTTCTGCCCTTGAGCGGTTCCTGCTCCTCTGCCCACAGCAGCCAGGTGTCCGTGAAGGAAATCTTTGAGCGGAAGATGCCAATTTCTGCCAGTCACCCCCTTGCCAGGCGTCTGACAGCTGGCTTGGTGGAACTGTTAGCTTGCCAGCTGTTACCATACCAGCTGGTGGGCTCTGAGGCCTTCGGTAAATTTGTGGCCATTGGGACACTGCAGTGGAAGATACCAGGCCGCAATTATTTCTCTAAAAAGGCGATACCCAAACTGTACCATGAAGTGGAGAGGCAAGTGGTGTCATCTCTGGCACACAGCGTTCGGTCAAGGGTCCACCTGACCATGGATGCCTGGTCTTCCAAGCACGGTCAGGGCTGCTGCATTACTTACACAGCCCATTGGGTCAACCTGGTGACCAATGGCAAGCAGGGAGTACGTGGCTGTGCAGCAGACCAACTTGTGACACATCCACGGCTTGCAAGCAGGCCTCCTGCCACCTCCTCTCTATCTCCTCCTGCTGCATCCTCTTTGCTATCGTCGTCCTCCCCCTACTTGGCTGAATGGCAGTTCAACTCTACTGGTGCTGCGATCTCCTCTCCAGCTACACAGCCCCACCTTCTTAGGGCCTATGCTGCATGCCAGGTATGATGGTGTCACGCCATCTTAGACATGTCTTGCCTCAAACCGGAGAGTCACACTGGAGCAGCTCTTCTGGCTGCTCTTAACAAACAGGTGGATCAGTGGCTGACCCCGCACCAGCTGGAGATCGGCAACGTGGTGTGGGACAACGACAGCAATCTCCTTTCCGCGTTGAATTTGGGAAAGCTGACACATGTACCCTGCATGGCACATGTGCTGAATCTAGTCATTCAAAGATTTGTGTCAAAGTACCTAGGCTTAGAGGATGTCCTGAAGCAGGCCAGGAAGTTGTGTGGGCATTTCAGGTGGTCTTACACGGCCATGGCACGCTTTGCCGACATTCAGTGGAGAAACAACTTGCCGGTGAGATGCTTGATATGTGACAGCCCGACTCGTTGGGATTCGACCCTGGTCACGTTCTCTCGCCTGCTAGAACAGGAGAAAGCCGTCACCCAGTACCCTTACAATTACAGTAAAAGGACACAATCTGGGGAGATGGAGATGCTCTGGCCCAACAACAGGACACTGATGCGAAATGCATGCAGGCTCATGCGGCCATTTGAGGAGGTGACCAACCTGGTGAGTTGCAGTGAAGGCACCATCAGTGACTTGATCCCGTACGTTTACTTCCTGGAGTGTGCCATGCATAGAGAGGTGGATCAAGCTGTGGAGGTGCGTGAACAGGAACAGTTATGGGAAGAACAGTTGTGGGAGCAATTTTCAACAGAAACAGATGTTTCCTCAACACCTGCGGCAGCACAGAGGGGGAGGAGGAGTAAGAGTCGTGTGGGGAAGAGGAGTCAGACTCGGATGATGAGGAAGGTGTTTCTTAGGAGAAGGAGGAGGTGGCGGCAGAAGAACAACTGCAGCAGACGTTGCAGGGGGCTTGTGCTGCTCGACGTTCCCATGGTATTGTTTGTGGCTGGGGGGAGGAGGAGCACTTACCTGACGTCACTGAGGAAGAGCAAGAGGAGATGGATAGTACGTTTGGATCCAACTTTGTGCAGATGGCATCTTTTATGCTGTCCAGCTTGTTGAGGAACCCCCGTATAAAAAAACTCAAGGGGAATGAGCGGTACTGGGTGGCCACGCTACTAGACCCTCTGTATAGGCACAAAGTTGCGGACATGTTACCAACTCACCAGAAGGCTGAAAGGATGCAGCACATGCAGAACAAGCTGGCAACTATGCTTTACAATGCGTTTAAGGGTGATGTCACAGCACATCGCAATAAAGGTACCACTGCCAGTAATCCTTCTAGCATCTCCACGCAGGCAAGGACAGGATGCTCCAGCGATCTCATGGTGATGTTGGACATGCGGACATTCTTTAGTCCAACGCCTCGATTTAGGGCTTCCGGATCCACCCTCCACCAGCGCCTGGACCGGCAGGTAGCCGACTACCTGGCCTTAAGTGTGGATGTAGACACTGTGAGCAGCGATGAACCCTTGGACTACTGGGTGCACAGGCTTGACCTATGGCCAGAGTTGCCATCCAACTTCTGTCTTGTGCTTCCTCAAGCGTCCAGTCAGAAAGGACCTTCAGCACAGCTGGAGGCATTGTCACTGAGAAGAGAAGTCACCTAAATCACAAAAGTGTTCAGTACCTCACCTCTATCAAAATGAATGAGGCATGGATCCTGGAGGGCAACTGCCCGCCCGAAGACTAAGTCAGTCCCCACACACAACATCTCTGCCTGCACGCTGTGTGACTGGCTGCCTGCCCCAAGAGTAAGTCACTCCCCACACAGCACCTCTGCCCGCAAGCCGCTTGACTGCCTTCTCCGCCACCACCAACAGGGTCCAGGACTCCAGGCGGATTCCTCAATTTTGCTAGCAGCGGCCGCTATAATAATTTTTCTGGTGCGTGTACATGCCTGCCTAATTTTTCTGCCTGCAGTGCAGCTGCAACAACAAAACAAAAGGCATGTACATGTGCTCATTCCCCTTCATGATCATTTCCTTGCCGCGGTGAAGGGGCTTGCGTATCACGATGAAGCAATGACCGCCAGCTATATGAGTGCCTCAGGGGGTGGCACACCAAAGATAATAAGGTTGTTGCTTTATTGTGGACAGACCAAATTTGATCAGCTGGACAGTTACTGTTCTGTCATTCAGCTACCTCAGCCCGGCGACCATATGGGCTGAAAAGCCGCCATCACCTGCACTCTCGTCATGGTGCGCACCAGTCCAGCACGGCTGTCACTACACAAACAGCTGTTTGCAATCACTGCATCTTTGACTGCACATTGTATTATACCTGGCAGTCAGTGCATACCCTTCACTTGAATGGATGGCAGACTTGCCCTCCATAACAGATTCTCGTTACAGGTAGTACAGTCTATCAATGTTATATACAGCAGGGCCTCGAAAGTCCTCCTGTATTGTTATTTCTGGTCACTACCTCGGGATGTGCATGCCATGCCTGCTGCCTTACTTGGATGTGTGGTAGCCATTCCTGCTCCTTTGTCCACAGCGTGCCTGCTGCCTTCCTTGGATGTGTGGTGATGGTAGCCGTTTCTTAGGCTCCCACTCCGGACCGGAATCGAACCAGGATTCCCCGGCCATTACCAGTGGTCACTCACAATGGCAGACTTGCCCTCCATAAAAGATTCTCGTTGCTGGTACTGAACAGCAAGCAGAACAAGTATTTTAAAAAATAGATGTAAGCTTTAACAATGGTAGAGAAAGAACCATTGAAAGTTGATAAGGCAGTCAGACATTACCTGACATCACTGAGTGAGGAAGAGCAATCTCGCCATGGTGCGCACCAGTCCAGCACGGACGTCACTACGCAAATAGCTGTTTGCGGTGCGTTACACAGTGAGTTTGGTGTGTCAGTGTGAAGCAGTACTCGAATTACACTCCCTGATTGATGTATACACATGCAAGATGTTTTAAAGCACTTTAGGCTTGCAATTTAGCATTCAATGTGATTTCTGCCCCTAAAACGTTGCTTTGCGTCCAATCCGGATTTTTCCCCTGGACTTTTGGCATCTATCCCACTCCCCCATGCCCCCTTTCAGGTGTTAGACCGCTTGCAACATCTTTTCCATCACTTTTGTGGCCAGCATAAATGTTTTTAGTTTTCAAAGTTCGCCTCCCCATTGAAGTCGATTGTGGTTCGCGAAAGTTCGCGCAAATCGAATGTTTGGCAGAGGTTTCGCGAACCTGGTTTGCGAACCGAAAATTGGAGGTTCAGGCCATCTCTAGTGACCACCCTCTCCTATTCCCGACCCGAGTTCCACCGTGCAGGGAATCAGCTGACTTGATTACATCAGCCGCACAGCGGTCCGGGTCTATCCACCGTGTCCGCAACCCAGAAGTGAGAGAGCCAGTTCTGGAACAAGCGGCAGGTGAGTCCCTTACATCCCTATTTACTAGCCCATAATTAAAAGAATGATATACCCTCCTGACATACATATAAAAAAAAAATGTCAGTAAAATGACACCTACATGCATTAGGGACTATTTGACCACAAGCTGTCCTTGCGCATTATTTTCTATCCAGCGTGCAATAAATACGCTACATAGGAAATTAGTTACTATGAGTTTTGACACATTGGACCATCCCCTACTCCTCCAGCTCCTACAGTCCATGGGCATTCATGTTCATGACCTCGCCCTGGCCTGGCTCTCATACTACCTCTCCAACCACACCTTCACGACCTCCTTCAATGAGTCCTTATCTAACCCCAACCACCTCTCGGTAGGAGTCCCCCAAGGCTCAGTCCTTGACCCTTTACTGTTCTCCCTATACAGATCCTCCATTGGCAAGGTTGTCTCCTCCATGGGTTTTAACTATCATCTGTATGCAAATGATACCCAGATCTACCTCCACACCCCTGACCTATCCACTATCGTGGACAAGGTCTAATCCTGCCTATCAGCCATCTCATCCTGGATGTCCGCTAGGTTCCTGAAACTAAACCTGGACAAAATGGAATTTAAGATCTTCCCACCCCGGCCATCCCTGACCCTCCCAGATGTGAATGTCACTGTTAACCACACTGCCATTCGCCCTACCTCTCTAGCCCACTGTCTGGGTGTCACCCTGGACTCTGCACTCTCCTTCATCTCCCACATCCAAAACTTTACAATGTCCTGCAACTTCCAACTCCTCATTCATGCCCCCTTAAGTTCCCGCCTTGGCTGCTGCAACTCCCTTCTGTATGGTCTCCCTATGACCTGAATTGCCCTGCTGCAGTCCGTCATGAATACGGCAGCCAGAATTATCCACTCCTACCATCGCTCCACCAAGGCGGCTCTCCTCTGTGGATACCTCCACTGGCTTTCTATCCAGTCCAGAATCAGATTCTAGATACTGTGTCTGGCCTACAAATCTGTCCACAAAACCTGCCCAACCTACATTTTCAATCTTACCCAGAGGTACACACCTAGCTGATCACACCACTCCTCCAATGAACATCACCCAATCCCATGCACGCATCCAAGACTTCTCAAGAGCTGCTCCAACACTATGGAACTCTCTACCTCCCCCCATTAGGGTTTCCCCCTCCTTCAACATCTTCAACAAGGCCCTCAAAACTCACCCTTTCACTCTGGCCTACCCCCCACCCCCCTCACTAGTGCTCTAAACCTACAGCTGAACTCTGATCCTCTACCTTTCGTGTCCCTACCTCTCCGTCTAGAGCAGGCATGGGCAAACTCGGCCCTCCAGCTGTTACGGAACTACAAGTCCCACAATGCATTTGCCTTTATAAGTCATGACTGTGGCTGTCAGACTCCTGCAATGCATTGTGGGACTCGTAGTTCCTTAACAGCTGGAGGGCCACGTTTGCCCATGCCTGGTCTAGAGTTTAAGTTTTTGGCAGGGTCCTTCTCCTCATGTCTCCTACCTGTTCAATCACTGTGCACCGTACACCGTACACCCATCCTATGTGAAGTGTGAACTCTTGAGCAAACTTGACTTGCCTAATCTCCATGCTCCCATCCAGTGACTGACTAAGCATTATCTTGTACTCATACTGTGCTGCGTTATCTCGTTTTCATGTATTTCTGTATTGTCTTTTTGCTGTATGTCACCCCTAAATATTGTCTGTAACTTTAACTCATGTCCAGAGCTGCGTACTATGTTGGCGCTTTAGGAATGCAATAAATAAATAAATAAATAAACTAAGGAAGTGATGCAGGCATCCATTGATGCCTGCGATCATGGTGGACTGGAAGGGAGATGAATGAATGGGAACTTTGTTTCCATTCATTCATCTAATGATCGTAGCAGGAGCGGTGTAAATGAGCAAGCAGGGAGCAGTGAGAGGACACCAATTGAGAATAATCCCTGTTTTTAAACAAAAGCAGTGATTATTCTCGGCAATCATGTACAGATTGGCTCAGGGGCCTTTGGTCCCCAATCCCTCCTGTTGCTGGCAACATTGCGATCGCGGGTTTCTACCCGCACAATCGCGCGCACAGCCCCCCAAACTGCAGGGACATGACTATCGCGTTCCTGCAGCTGCTGCTGCGGAGGTGGAGCTTACATTCCAATGGCAGAAATGGTTACTGATGACCCAGGTAGTGCATGATGGTAAACCAAGGAAGGCTGTCTGGTGCTACCTGGTAAAATGATAGAAATGTCTATGCATTATTGCAAAGAAAATGTATAATTGCAAAAACAAATTGTGCTTTGACAAATCCCGCTTTTTGTTATCCCCGCTCACCTTAAAAGAGCAGTCTCTGTTTGGACTGTTGTAGACAGTTTGAAACCATTTTACTCAAGTAAATTACTATGTTAATGTGATTCGCTATGTATTTATCCCATAATTTGTGTTGCTGCCAAATACACCTTAACCACTTTACCCCCGCGCGTACGTATTTCTCCGCCCCTTTTTCCATCCTTTAACAACCAGGGACGGAGAAATACGTACTTTCCGCGTTCCCGACGCTGCCCGCGCTCCCGCTCGTAAACACGCCGCCCGCCGCTAGTAAACACGCCGCCGCCCGCTCGCCCAGAGATCAATGAACGGGAAAATCCATTCCCGTTCGTTGATCTAAGCCCCGCAATGATCCGCTGCTCTCCTATGGGCAGCGCGATCATTGTGAGAAAAAACTCACGTGTCCAGCCTCCTTATTCTTCCTCCAAGCTTCCGGAAGGAAGCTTGGAGGTCGCATTAAAACAAAAAGTTACTGTGGCCATCTTGTGGCCAAATAGTAAACTACACCCTACACATTTTTCACATACAAATAAATGACTTTTACACATAAAATTAACTCATTACCTCCCACACTCCCCATTTTTTTTTTTTTTTAATTAAAAAAAAAATTAAAAAATTTACAATTAAAAAAAATACATAAATAGTTACCTTAGGGACTGAACTTTTTAAATATTTATGTCAAGAGGGTATAACACTGTTACTTTATAAACTATGGGCTTGTAATTAGGGATGGACGCAAAAATGAAAAAAATGCACCTTTATTTCCAAATAAAATATTGGCGCCAAACATTGTGATAGGGACATAATTTAAATGGTTTTATAACCGGGACAAAAGGGCAAATACATTTCATCGGTTTTAATTACAGTAGCATGCATTATTTAAAAACTATAATGGCCGAAAACTGAAAAATAATTATTTTTTTCCCCACATTTTTCCTATTTTCCCATTAAAACACATTTAGAAAAAAATAATTCTTGGCATAATGTCCCACCTAAAGAAAGCCTAATTGGTGGCGGAAAAAACAAGATATAGTTCATTTCATTGCGATAAGTAATGATCAAGTTATAGGGGAATGAATGGAAGGAGCGCTGAAAGGTGAAAATTGCTCTGGTGCTCAGGGGGTAAAACCCCTCAGTGGTGAAGTGGTTTATATTGCTTAGGATTTTTTTTAACTGTGTGTCTTTGTAAACATCATAACTGTACAGTACTATGGAATCGTAACATAAACATTATTAATAAATAAAATGGCCGCATCGGTGTGGGAAAACTGCTTTTTTTATTATTGTATTTGCTATTATCATCTTCACAGTTTATTTGCTTAGAGTAATGGTCCCCTTTTTGCTGGATATAGTGTGTTCCCCTTTTATTTTTTGAGTATAAGGAGCCTCTGTACAAACTTATTGGACCTCAAGCAAAGTTTTACCTATCTGTTCTCTAATGTTGTTGCAATATTTCTGAACCATGTAGGAGACCTAAGCTACATCAATATGTAGTACTCATTTCAACACTCATACATAAGTTGTTTTCCTTTGCTCATAATAAGAGATACCCTTTTTAGTTGTTCCTTGATTTCCTATATGTTAGCCTTTTAAAGGCATGCCATACAAGTATCATAAACTGGTATCAGAAAATTTTAACTTCCTGCTGGTGCTTCCATTATTCCATTGGTGGCAGGGGTGCAGCTAAGGTTTTGTGGCCCCAAGCGGACTGTAGTAAGTGGCCCCATCCTGCGCCGCGGCGAAAAATGGGTGTGGCTATCCCGCATAAGTGGGCGTGGCCAAGACATGTGGGTGGAGCGGGAGGGCGGATTGGGGCGGGGCTGTTTGCGGGGGAAAATGGATGTGGGGGTGATTGAGGCGCAACAGTTACCCCAGACACCAGAAATTAAAAACGCAATTTGTGCAACATTTCAACAGAAAACAAAAGCAATTTGTGCAACATTTCAACAGAAAACAAACAGAATTTGGGCCACATTTCAGCAGAAATCAAACGCAATTTGGGCCACATTTCAGCAGAAATCAAACGCAATTTGGGCCACATTTCAGCAGATATCCAATGCAATTAGGGCACATTTTCAGCAGAAATCAAACGCAATTAGGGCACATTTTCAGCAGAAATCAAACGCAATTTGGGCACATTTTCAGCAGAAATCAAACGCAATTAGGGCACATTTTCAGCAGAAATCAAATGCAATTAGGGCCACATTTTCAGCAGAAATCAAACGCAATTAGGGCACAGTTCAGCAGAAATCAAACGCAATTAGGGCACATTTTCAGCAGATATCAAACGCAATTAGGGCACAGTTCAGCAGAAATCAAACGCAATTAGGGCCACATTTTCAGCAGATATCAAACGCAATTAGGGCACAGTTCAGCAGTAATCAAACGCAATTAGGGCACATTTCCAGCAGATAAGGGCTGCAAAAAGAAAAGAATTTACTCACCTGGCACTGGCAGAAGTCTTCTCTCCCCGTCTCCTGGCCGTCTCCTTAGGCGCGCAGTTCCCACGGAGCTCCCTCCCTCCTCCAATCTCCCGCTCTGATTGAATGCAGGGCTACGGGAAGATGGCCACCCGAAGCCCTGTACTGGAGACAAATAGTCTCCAGAGCAGGGCTTCGGCGGCGGCCATCTTCCCGTAGCCCTGCTCTGCTCTGCCAGCCCCGCGGGCTGCGGGATAGTGATGGGAATTTCGGCAAAACAGTGACGTCACGCCGATGTCACGGAGCCGCCGAGGCCCCTAAGATCTTGAGGCCCCAAGAGGCCGCTTGGTCTGCTTTATGCCTCGCGGCGCCCCTGATTGGTGGAAGAATTCTCAGCATCAAAATGAAATAAAATCCTGCTGAGTAACTGTATTTGTTTTACAGTGGACCAGTAGGGTGCATTCATTTTAAAAAAAGGCGCTTGAAAAAAAAAGGGGCGCCGGATAAAGCCGATAAATGTGAATTTGGTTATGAATGGGTGCCAGATGTAGCCGATAAATATGAATTCAGTCATAGCTGTCACTGATGTAGCCAATGAGTGTGATTGCATTTACAAAAGGCAGCAGATGTAGCCGCTATTAGAATATAGCCTTAGTCCTAACCCTAATAATTCCCCCTGGCGCCTAACCTTAACCACCCGCACATGGTGGTGCCTAACCTTAATGGTAGTGCCTAACCTTAATCCCTCCCCCCGGCAACTAACCTTAACTCCACATGGTGGTGCCTAACCTTAACCATGGTATTTAGTGACATTGTTGTAGCTGCAATTTTTGAAGGCTATAACCAGTATTTTGCGTGATAGCCAGTATGTGTGGGGAAAATATAGTCACATAATTTTTATGAAAACATATGGACAAAATGCTAATAGAAAATACAGATAAAAAAGTTGATGGGAATATATAGCCAAAAATTTGTTTGAAAATACATAGTATTACATACATGAGTATTTAAGCGAAAAAATATCAGGCGCCTAAATATAGTTGATATAAAATAACAGACGTCCTTTTAACTTCTTATAGCTTCTAACTACGACAAATAACATTGAAGTCTATGGTGGTGCTCTTTTTAACTAACGGCTCTGGTGCCCTTTTCAACTGATACCCAATAGGGTTGTTCAATAGATAACTCTCATTTGAGCTGAATTAAATTGTAGCCATCATTAGGGGCCTGGTGATGGTTAGAAAAAAAAATGGTATATTTTGAGTGTTCCATCCCAGGCTGCACACAAACATGATGCATGCACCACCATTTTTTATTTTTTTTGTTTAAATCTGAGATCACCATTTTTCATTGATCACAGATTTATATCTCTTTAGTAAATCATGCCCAAAATATGTTAAAGAAAATTTATTTGGAAAAAACAGTGTTTCTACCTGCTGACTGTGGTGCATATACTGTTTCTTGAGAACCAGTGTTTAGTGGGGTGAGGCCTTACAAAGTTCCTTTCTCTTGAGTGAAAGCCTACAGGGACTAGGTACAAGAGAAGTACAATTTTAAAAAGGACTACAGGCAGCAAGATTGTAGATGCCTAAATCGGTAGCTGAAAGTCTTTTAAAGAGACTCTGAAGTCTCTTTTTTCCCTACTTTTGTCTTATAAACCTTTTCAGCATTAATGCCCCAGTGAAATCGCCGCATCCCTGCGGCAGAAGGGTGATTTATTAGTGAGAATGCGACCTGCAAAGTTCTACGACTTTGCTGGTTGCAGATCATGCTACCCTGACACGCAGGGCTTTTCTTCCTGGAGAGGCTGAGCTTTGAGCTGTAGCTCAGCCTCTCCGCAATCAATCTCCATGAATCTCCGCCTCCTCCCCACCCCTCTCAGTAAAAGCAGACTGAGAGGGGCGGGGAGAGGCTGCGATCCACAGAGATTGACTGCAGAGGAGGCAGAGCTACTGCATACAGCTCTGCCTCATTGAGGAAGTGAAGCCCTGCGAGCCACGGAGCTCTGCAGGGCTAATCCTCTGCTATAAATCACCCATCTGCCACGGGGATGCAGCAATTTCACTGAGGCATTCATGCTAAAAAAGGATTTAATGACAAAAGCCGGGAAAAAAAGAGACTTCAGAGTCTCTTTAAGTATAAAGAATTACACTTTCAGATGTCATGCATCTCGCATAACAGAAGCTACACTGAATAAGCTCTGGTGTGAATAGAATGGAATTTGGTATCTCCTGAAGTTATATTGCATCCTTCCTCAACCTTTTGCCATGGAAGATCTCTTTAAAAAACTGTGGCTCTCAGGGAACCTTATTTCCTATTACTCACAAATTAATAAGTTGCAAATACGATCCAATAATAATTGTCCTTGAATACCAATGTGGCCACTATGTTCCTTTTTTAATGGATGTGATATGTCCTTGTCATTTTTATTATAAACATGGTTCTCATGTCCCTCTTATAAAAGATATGGTTTTCATGTATACCCCCATCACAGTTGTGATCATCATGTCGTCGTCGTCGTCCCCCCCCCCCCCCCCGTACAAAAGTAAAACATACACACATACTGGCAAGTTTGCTTTACTTCTCCTCCATTAGTCTGCAGCCAATATCCTCCTTAACCACCTCCACTGACCAGGCACGGTGGCGTAGTGGTTAACTCTCTCTTCTTGCAGCGCTGGGTCCCTGGTTCAAATCCCAGCCAGGGCACTATTTGCAAAGAGTTTGTATGTTCTCTACGTGTCTGCGTGGGTTTCCTCCAGGCACTCCGGTTTCCTCCCACATTCCAAAAACATATGGATAAGTTAATTGGCTCCCCTTAAAATTGGCCCTAGACTACAGTACTTACACTACATAATATAGACATATGGCAATGGTAGGGATTAGATTGTGAGCTCCTTGAGGGACAGTTAGCGACAAGACAATATATATATACACTGTACAGCGCTGCGTAATATGTCGGCGCTATATAAATACTAAATAATAATAATAATAACACTGTCAGACAATTCAGTGTGTTACAAATCAGGCTGGCTAAATCGGGAGCAGGACTACTATGCCTTGCCAAAGTGTTAAAAATAACACAAACCCCCTGTAACCTTCTTACAAAAGCTTAAAAGCTTACTCTACTCTTTATCAGCTTACTGTAGCTGGAAAACCATTGTATACTAATTTTTGTGTATAGTTGGGGGAAAGTCTAGCAGACTAAAGTATCAAAGCATAATTTTCACACTCTACATCAACATTTGTTTAATTTAATTTAAAAGGATAGCAAACTCTATTTAGAAACGACAAAAGTACATTGAAGTACAAGAAATGGTATAAACTTTATTCCAAAATGTGGACAATTCTCAGTAAAAATCTGTCAAAGCATAATTTTCATACTTGTGCAAGCTTGGCAGACACACATTGCCAGTGGCTATATGAAAATTGCACTTCAATGGATTTTGGCTTGAAAGAGGTTTTTACAGAAATGAAGGCAAAGACACTACTCGGTTTCAGGGCATATCTTGCCATTCATCAGGCCTTCATCAGGCCTTTGCAAAAAAGAGTCTCCTCAATCTGACCAAGCAGAATTAAAGGTGTTTGATGTGAAAGGGGCATCTGTTCCAACCAGATGTAACCCTGCACCGTTTCCAATGTCAAGAAGAAACGTGACTGTGCAACTAACGGGGAGTGCAGCTCAGTGGTTTCTCAATTTACTTCTTCTAAATATACTTCTAAATTTAAGAACATGTGTAGTATGTCATAAACACAACCATTGCCCATCTCCTGACTATTCGCTGACAAGTGTAGGTGCCAGTCAGCTTGTTCCAGCTGTCCACTACTTCTTTGCTTTAATTATGATCCAGGATAACTATGGTCTTTTTGTCACTTCTTGGTGTCATAGTTGCATCTTTGTGAAAATTGGACAAAAGTATAACACTTTTTTTTTTGGGGGGGGGGGGGAGGGGGGTCAATATGAAAAAAATAGTGGTGGTTTCTGCAAAAGCATATTTTGAAAGTGGAACGCTGTTTTCACCTGCACAAATTCAGTGTGCTTATTGTGCCTTCCATGGTAAATTTTCTCCTGAGATTTTTTTTTGTCCAATGGCATAGCTGGTAAAAAAAAACATGTAATTTCTGATATTATGACCCTGCAATCCAGTAATCTTATCAAGGACTACACTGTTTCCTTGTGTTTTTTTTTCCTGAGGAATGCCACTTGCATGGATGCTACCTGCAGGTTTGCCTGTGTAAATCTGTAGATTTCATGCCAAGCTTTTTTTTTTTTTTTTGCATCACATGCTGCCCAGATTTGTATGCTGTATTTTTGTAATGTTTGGGGAATTATTTCCATGGTCAGCGCACAGATCGCGCGCCGATACTACGGAAATCCTCCACAAGCGTGTAATTATATAGAACCCAGCTATGGTGCACTGCACCTGTAGAGGGAGATTCCCACTGGCAGATGGAGCTGTGGAGTACAGACAGACACAGCCTCTGTACTGCCACAGATGCCAGATGGGAATTGCATGAGTACAAGCAATGCAGGACAAGATAGCCCTAAAAGAGAGAGAGCACAGAGACAGAATGAATGTGTGTCCACCAATCTAGTTGCCACCCAGCGACGGTGAACACACATCAGCAGAAACAAAGTATGAAGGCAATCGCAAGAGTGGCGATTGCCAAAAGCGACAGAAGACCGAGCAGGACAGAAGACAAGAGTTAGCAAAAGGCACAGCAAGCAACAACAATAGAACAACAAGGAAAATAACAAACACTAGCTAAACGTGAACACCGCACTCATTCGCAACAGCGAACGCGTTTAAGCACGATCACCGCGCGATAGGCGCCCAGTGATAAGCGTGCGACCCTAACTAACCAAAGTACACAAACACGAAAATAGAGAACGCGAACGCTTGCTAAACGGTTACCTCACCGAGCCTACAGCAAGCATTCGTACAAGACAAGACAGAGAGAAGGAGCAGCCAGCAGCAACCGCAGCTCTGGCCTACACTCCCAGACAGAATTCAAAAGGAACCACCGCTGCTACCGCTAGAGCGAATGCGATCCAAACAAACAAACAGATGGGGCTACCAGTAGCAACCACTGCTCTGGTTAGCACCCCTAAGGCAGAATACAGAAAGAAGCACTGCCACTACCACTAGGGCTAATGCAATCCAGACAGATGGAGCAGCCAGTAGCAACCGCAGCTCTGGCCTACACTCCCAGACAGACAGAACGATTCCCTGTCGACCGCCACTGGCGACAAGGCAATCAAGGCAGAGAAACAGAACAAGGTAATACAAATAATGCAACCTGGCTACACTAGAAGGGATGCCTAGTGCAGTCCCAAGGAATTACTCTAAGATAATCTTTAGCAACCGATAGCAAAGGCTGACACTCCAGGTATTAGCAGGAACAAACCATCATGACCAGCAAAAGATCCTGGGAGAACATGGTATTTATACTGCAAGCTGTCAAAGGAGGCCGCTAGGCAATTTGCATGACAAGTATATGCAAATTTCTCAGTAGCAGAGCAAGTCTGAAACTTGCAAAGTAAAGACAGGTCTCTTTTCCAGAGACCTGCAGCCCTCAGACTTAAGGAATGGTCAAACAGCTGTCTGTCTGTGCAGACAGCTGAGCAGATCATTACAATTTGCCTAGCTTACCTGACATGTATTTCCGGAAGGGGCATTTTCTCTGGAAATGGACATTGCACCCATTTGTCCCAGACATCCCTATTGGTAGCAGATTACAGATTACAGTACCCTCATTGCTGGATCTGTACACTCCAGCAAGAACGAGAATCAATATACTGTAAGCTTACAGGTATTCCTCATCAATGTCATTGCACATGTTGCCTGTTTTGATGTCACATACTCTTGTCACAGCAAATCCTGTGATTCCGGGGGTTATTTGGATGACATTTTCAGCAGCTGCCCTTCCATGTAAGTCAGAATGTACTGTATTTCGAACTGATGGACAGCAGGAAAGGGAGCAGCTTCAGCAACGGTGACCTCCTCATCAGACTCATCAAATGTTTTTGTGTATTCTGATTGATAATCTACTACTTCTTGATCCTCAGAAACCTGCTCATCCATATCATTATGCTGCTCTGTGTCCTCCTTGGAAATGTGTACTCTGCAAGTCACCAACTCTAAACTGAATTGGTCTCATATGCATATGCCCATCTTTACTGAGCTGGCAGTGTTGTATGATTTCAGTTCTGGCACTAATTATTGTTACAGTGGCTTGCAAAAGTATTCGGCCCCCTTGAAGTTTTCCACATTTTGTCACATTGCTGCCACAAACATGAATCAATTTGATTGGAATTCCACGTGAAAGACCAATACGAAGTGGTGTACACGTGAGAAGTGGAACGAAAATCATACATGATTCCAAACATTTTTTACAAATAAATAACTGCAAAGTGGGGTGTGCATAATTATTCAGCCCCCTTTGGTCTGAGTGCAGTCAGTTGCCCATAGACATTGCCTGATGAATGCTAATGACTAAATAGAGTGCACCTGTGTGTAATCTAATGTCAGTACAAATACAGCTGCTCTGTGACGGTCTCAGGGGTTGTCTAAGAGAATATTGGGAGCAACAACACCATGAAGTCCAAAGAACACACCAGACAGGTCAGGGATAACGTTATTGAAAAATTTCAAGCAGGCTTAGGTGACAAAAAGATTTCCAAAGCCTTGCACATCCCACGAAGCACTGTTCAAGCGATCATTTAGAAATGGAAGGAGTATGGCCCAACTGTAAACCTACCAAGACAAGGCCATCCACTTAAACTCACAGGCCGAACGAGGAGAGCGATGATCAGAAATGCAGTCAAAAAGCCCATGGTGACTCTGGACAAGCTGCAGAGATCTACAGCTCAGGTGGGGGAATCTGTCCTATTAGGCATGCACTGCAAAAAGTTGGCCTTTATGGAAAAGTGGCAAGAAGAAAGCCATTGTTAACAGAAAAGCATAAGAAGTCCCGTTTGCAGTTTGCCACAAGCCATTTGGGGGACACAGCAAACATGTGAAAGAAGGTGCTCTGGTCAGATGAGACCAAAATGGAATTTTTTGGGCCAAAATGCAAAACACTATGTGTGGCGGAAAACTAACCCTGCACATCACTCTGAACACACCATCCCCACTGTCAAATATGGTGGTGGCAGCATCATGCTCTGGGGGTGCTTCTCTTCAGCAGGGACAGGGAAGCTGGTCAGAGTTGATGGGAAGATGGATGGAGCCAAATACAGGGCAATCTTGGAAGAAAACCTCTTGGAGTCTGCAAAAGACTTGAGACTGGGGCGGAGGTTCACCTTCCAGCAGGACAACGACCCTAAACATAAAGCCAGGGCAACAATGGAATGGTTTAAAACAAAACATATCTATGTGTTAGAATGGCCCAGTCAAAGTCTAAATCCAATCGAGAATCTGTGGCAAGATCTGAAAACTGCTGTTCACAAATGCTGTCTATCTAATCTGGCTGAGCTGGAGCTGTTTGGCAAAGAAGAATGGGCAAGGATTTCAGTCTCTAGATGTACAAAGCTGGTAGAGACATACCCTAAAAGACTGGCAGCTCTAATTGCAGCAAAAGGTGGTTCTACAAAGTATTGATTTAGGGGGGTGAATAATTATGCACATCCCACTTTGCAATTATTTATTTTTAAAAAATGTTTGGAATCATGTATGATTTTTGTTCCACTTCTCACATGTACACCACTTTGTATTGGTCTTTCACGTGGAATTCCAATCAAATTGATTCATGTTTGTGGCAGCAATGTGACAAAATGTGGAAAACTTCAAGGGGGCTGAATACTTTTGCAAGCCACTGTATATAATCTTATATTATAACTTAATATGTAAAGATGTACAGAGGCGCCAACAGGATAAAATATGCTAAAATCCTTTAAAACGTTCAGGAGACGGTTGTGGACCTGCCACTCCCAACAGACACGATGTTGTCGATTACGGTAATAACAATTTATTCACATACTCCTAGAGATAACAAGCAACGCGTTTCATGGGCATAGTCCCGCTTCATCAGGCAATAAACAACAGGAGTATCACACAGCTAGGGGTCCAATTACAGCTTGGCACCTCTGGGAATCACAGAGGTGCCAAGCTGTAATTGGACCCCTAGCTGTGTGATACTCCTGTTGTTTATTGCCTGACAGCATCGTGTCTGTTTGGAGTGGCTGGTCCACCACCGCCTCCTGAACGTTTTAGACGATTTTAGCATATTTTATCCTGTTGGCGCCTCTGTACATCTTTACATATTAAGTTATCCACCCTTGGTGGAAGGGTGATACACCCTCCTTTCCTCTATCCACAGAGAGCGACATCTTAATCCTGAGTGGGGACAGACCTAATCTCCCCACCTGCCTTTACAGTGGATGCCTTAGGGGTAGCCCCGGTTTGTAAATATAATACTTACGTTTCATTTACTTCCTCCTGTTCCAATACATACTACACTAAATTGGGCTCTCGGTTTTCTGCTTAATATTATAACTTGGTCAAAATAGACCTCAACAACACAAAGGTCATAATTTTCACCACAGCATTTTATATTTTAGTGAAATTATTTTTTGTTTTATTAGAGGTTCCTGACAAAGTCAGAAAACCTTGATTCAATAATCAAATTTATCAGGTGCTTAAAACCTTAAAAAGGGTTGTTGGAGACCCTAACACAACATGACAGCTGAGCACAGTGTATCAGCTATGTGGCTGTCTCAGATATGTGGCGGCAGTGCTGCATTGATGTTTTTGTTTTTTCATTCTGTTATTGAGCCAAAGATTGCCAGCTCCCAATTGACCCTATTCCTGATCTTCAGCATTAGATTTTTGGCTACACCACTGGTGCCTATCCCAACACTCCTGCAGGACACCAGCTCCTAAAAGGAAACATCTGAGGAAATAAAAAAAATCAGATCTACTTATCTGTGGCTTCCGCCAGCCCTGGAAGCCTATGCGTGTCTTGCCACAGCTCCGCACCAAGCCAGTCTCCCGGGTTCCCCTTCATAACAGCCATTGGGCATGCACACGGTCGCGTTCCCATAGTTAGGAGCTTCTGCGCATGCACAGAACATTCCCAGCCACAGGAGGGCAAGAGGTGCGGCCGCACGGTGGCAGCCAACCTGGCAAGGATGGTGGCTGGTATGGAGAAGACCCCGGGAGATCGGTTTGGAGCTGAGCTGCGGCATAGGAACGCATAGGCTTCCAGGGTCTGGAGGAAGTCCCAGGTGAGTAGATTTGATTTTCTTTAAAGGAAACATTGGGAAAAGTCTTAAATGTACTACTTTAAGGTGCTTGTCACAGTTTAGTGGCTTAGTGGCTCAGATAACCATTTTGGAATGTGCTTCATCCTTTTCCATACTGGAATATACAAAAAAAAGACAATATTATATTTTTCCTTTAAAATGTCATACAAATCAGCCTGAACAAAACTAGATGAGTACATTTGTTAATGGTGCTTACACATCAGACCTTTTGGTGTGAATATGTTGCAAAGATGTTGCAGTTAAATGAGTGTGGCCTCCTCATAAAAATCTTGTAAAACATATTCAAGAACAAAGAGATGAGGGGGGCTTTGAACTATATATCACAAGGTACTGTGTGTCTCTGAAAAATAGATTTGATATAACACAGGTGCATTCCAGATGAAAATACAAGCACTGAGTTTTTTGTGCCGCTGTCTTCTATTTTTAACATTTAATCTTTACAGTGTACATTTAAATGAAATGCCTATAACTATGGGTCACAATGATAGAATCCATGCCTACTGGGCAAGTCAGCTGGAATTTAATGAATCTGCCTTGCAAAATAAGAATACATAACAGAGCAGCATTATAATTATGTCACTAAGCAGAAAAAAGGTTCAGTGTGAGTAGGGTTATGTCCAACATCGTTTCCCAAAAAGTACGGATACCAAGTAAAACGTAAATAGAGAGAGAATGCAATAATTTGCGAATCATGTTAACTTTTTGTTTAACTGCAATATGCATGAAAAATAGAAATAATGTTTTGTAAATAATATATGCAGATTTTGAATGGTATGCAAATATAATATAGTAAACCACACATCTAATTGATATATAAAGAGATTTCTGGGGGGGCCCTGTAGCCTGTCAGCTGCCTTGGTGTCCTTCTGGTCCACTCCACTTTGCTGCTGTCACCCCTGTTACAGTCTGGGCTACTGCACATGCGCTGTCCCAGCCGAATGCTTTGCTCAGGATAGTGCATGCACAGTTGTTAGCAACCCAGGCAGTTGCAGACTTTAACTGGGGTGACAGCAGCACAGTGAAACAGACCAGGAGGATACCGAAGGAGCTGACAGACTACAGAGAGCTGGAAGTTGCCCCAGGTAAGTAAAAGTCTTCTTATTCCCCTTGTGTAAGGTTTACTTGAATACATCAGCATTACAAAGTCACACAAAGGGACTGATGCAGGGAGAGAACACAGCAATATTAACCACTACCCGACAGCCGTATATACAATTGGCGGCCGGGAAGTGGACGCCGCAAGGACCGCCGTATTGACAATTGGCGGCGGTCCTTGTATGGGCATGGGCGGAGCGATCGCGTCATCAGTGACGCGATCTTCCGCCTCCGCCTGGCGCCGCTCACCCGCCGCAACATCCCGCCGGCCATACGGAAGCGCCGGCGGGATGTTAACCCGACGATCGCCGCATACAAAGTGTATAATACACTTTGTAATGTTTACAAAGTGTATTATACAGGCTGCCTCCTGCCCTGGTGGTCCCAATGTCCGAGGGACCACCAGGGCAGGCTGCAGCCACCCTAGTCTGCACCAAGCACACTGATTTCCCCCCCCCCCTGCCCCAGATCGCCCACAGCACCCATCAGACCCCCCCCTGCCCACCCCCCAGACCCCTGTTTGCACCCAATCACCCCCCTAATCACCCATCAATCACTCCCTGTCACTATCTGTCAACGCTATTTTTTTTTTATCCCCCCCCTTACCCCTGCTCCCTCCTGATCACCCCCCCACCCCTCAGATTCTCCCCAGACCCCCCCCCCCCCCAGACCCCCCCATGTACTGTATGCATCTATCCCCCCTGATCACCTGTCAATCACCTGTCCATCACCTGTCAATCACCCGTCAATCACCCGTCAATCACCCCCTGTCACTGCCACCCATCAATCAGCCCCTAACCTGCCCCTTGCGGGCAATCTGATCACCCCCCCACACCAATAGATCGCCCGCAGATCCGACATCAGATCACCTCCCAAATCCATTGTTTACATCTATTCTCTCCTCTAAACACCCACTAATTACCCATCAATCACCCATCAATCACCCCCTATCACCACCTGTCACTTTACCTATCAGATCAGACCCTAATCTGCCCCTTGCGGGCACCCAATCACCCGCCCACACGCTCAGATTGCCCTCTGACCCCCCCTTATCAATTCACCAGTGCATTAATTACATCTGTTCTTCCCTGTAATAACCCACTGATCACCTGTCAATCACCTGCCAATCACCTATCACCCATCAATCACCCCCTGTCACTGCCACCCATCAATCAGCCCCTAACCTGCCCCTTGCGGGCAATCTGATCACCCACCCACACCATTAGATTGCCCGCAAACCCGCCGTCAGATTACCTCCCAAATGTATTGTTTACATCTGTTATCTTCTCTAAACACCCACTAATTACCCATCAATCACCCATCAATCACCCCCTATCACCAACCGTCACTGTTACCTATCAGATCAGACCCTAATCTGCCACTTGCGGGCACTCAATCACCCGCCCACACGCTCAGATTGCCCTCAGACCCCCCCCCCCCCCCTTATAAATTCGCCAGTGCATTAATTACATCTGGCCTTCCCTGTAATAACCCACTGATCACCTGTCAATCACCTGCCAATCACCTATCACCCATCAATCACCCCCTGTCACTGCCACCCAACAATCAGCCCCTAACCTGCCCCTTGCGGGCAAACTGATCACCCACCCACACCAATAGATCGCCCGCAGATCCGACATCAGATCACCACCCAAGCGCAGTGTTTCCATCTATTCTCTCCTCTAAACACCCACTAATTACCCATCAATCACCCATCAATCACCCCCTATCACCACCTGTCACTGTTACCCATCAGATCAGACCCTAATCTGCCCCTTGCGGGCACCCAATCGCCCGCCTACACGCTCAGATTGCCCTCTGACCCCCCCTTATCAATTCACCAGTGCATTAATTACATCTGTTCTTCCCTGTAATAACCCACTGATCACCTGTCAATCACCTGCCAATCACCTATCACCCATCAATCACCCCCTGTCACCCCCTGTCACTGCCACCCATCAATCAGCCCCTAACCTGCCCCTTGCGGGCAATCTGATCACCCACCCACACCATTAGATTGCCCGCAAACCCGCCGTCAGATTACCTCCCAAATGTATTGTTTACATCTGTTATCTTCTCTAAACACCCACTAATTACCCATCAATCACCCATCAATCACCCCCTATCACCAACCGTCACTGTTACCTATCAGATCAGACCCTAATCTGCCCCTTGCGGGCACTCAATCACCCGCCCACACGCTCAGATTGCCCTCAGACCCCCCCCCCCCCCCCCTTATAAATTCGCCAGTGCATTAATTACATCTGGCCTTCCCTGTAATAACCCACTGATCACCTGTCAATCACCTGCCAATCACCTATCACCCATCAATCACCCCCTGTCACTGCCACCCAACAATCAGCCCCTAACCTGCCCCTTGCGGGCAAACTGATCACCCACCCACACCAATAGATCGCCCGCAGATCCGACATCAGATCACCACCCAAGCGCAGTGTTTCCATCTATTCTCTCCTCTAAACACCCACTAATTACCCATCAATCACCCATCAATCACCCCCTATCACCACCTGTCACTGTTACCCATCAGATCAGACCCTAATCTGCCCCTTGCGGGCACCCAATCGCCCGCCTACACGCTCAGATTGCCCTCAGACCCCCCCTTATCAATTCGCCAGTGCAATATTTACATCTGTTCTCCCCTGTAATAACCCACTGATTACCTGTCAATCACCTATCAATCACCCATCAATCACCCCCTGTCACTGCCACCCATCAATCACCCCCTGTCACTGCCGCCCATCAATCACCCGCTGTCACTGCCACCCATCAATCAGCCCCTAACGTGCCCCTTGCGGGCAATCTGATCACCCACCCACACCAATAGATCGCCCGCAGATCCGACGTCCGATCACCTCCCAAGTGCAGTGTTTACATCTGTTCTCTACCCTAAACACCCACTAATTACCCATCAATCACCCCCTGTCACTGCTACCTATCAGATTAGACCCCTATCTGCCCCTAGGGCACTCAATCACCCGCCCACACCCTCAGAATGCCCTCAGACCCCAGCCCTGATCACCTCGCCAGTGCATTGCTTGCATCTATTCCCCCCTCTAATCACACCTTGAGACACCCATCAATCACCTCCTGTCACCCCCTAGCACACCTACCCATCAGATCAGGCCCCAAATTGCCCCGTGTGGGCTCCTGATCACTCGGCCAAACCCTCAGATCCCCCTCAGACCCCCTTCCGATCACCTCCCCAGTGCATTGATTGCATCTATTTTCCCCTCTAACCACCCCCTGAGACACCCATCAATCACCTCCTGTCACCCCCCTAGCACTCCTATCCATCAGATCAGGCCCAATACAACCTGTCATCTAAAAGGCCACCCTGCTTATGACCGGTTCCACAAAATTCGCCCCCTCATAGACCACCTGTCATCAAAATTTGCAGATGCTTATACCCCTGAACAGTCATTTTGAGACATTTGGTTTCCAGACTACTCACGGTTTTGGGCCTGTAAAATGCCAGGGCGGTATAGGAACCCCACAAGTGACCCTATTTTAGAAAAAAAGACACCCCAAGGTATTCTGTTAGGTGTATGACGAGTTCATAGAAGATTTTATTTTTTGTCAAAAGTTAGCGGAAATTGATTTTTATTGTTTTTTTTTTCACAAAGTGTCATTTTTCACTAACTTGTGACAAAAAATAAAATCTTCTATGAACTCGCCATACACCTAACGGAATACCTTGGGGTGTCTTCTTTCTAAAATGGGGTCAGTTGTGGGGTTCCTATACGGCCCTTGCATTTTAGGGGCCCTAAACCGCGAGGAGTAGTCTAGAAAACAAATGCCTCAAAATGACCTGTGAATAGGACGTTGGGCCCCTTAGCGCACCTAGGCTGCAAAAAAGTGTCACACATGTGGTACCGCCGTACTCAGGAAAAGTAGTATAATGTGTTTTGGGGTGTATTTTTACACATACCCATGCTGGGTGGGAGAAATTTCTATGTAAATGGACAATTGTGTGTAAAAAAATCAAACAATTGTCATTTACAGAGATATTTCTCCCACTTAGCATGGGTATGTGTAAAAATACACCCCAAAACGCATTATACTACTTCTCCTGAGTACGGCGGTACCACATGTGTGGCACTTTTTTTTACACCCTAAGTACGCTAAGGGGCCCAAAGTCCAATGAGTACCTTTAGGATTTCGCAGGTCATTTTGCGACATTTGGTTTCAAGACTACTCCTCACGGTTTAGGGCCCCTAAAATGCCAGGGCAGTATAGGAACCCCACAAATGACCCCATTCTAGAAAGAAGACACCCAAAGGTATTCCGTACGGAGTATGGTGAGTTCATAGAAGATTTTATTTTTTGTCACAAGTTAGCGGAAAATGACACTTTGTGAAAAAAAACAATTAAAATCAATTTCCGCTAACTTGTGACAAAAAATAAAAACTTCTATGAACTCACCATACTCCTAATGGAATACCTTGGGGTGTCTTCTTTCTAAAATGGGGCTGCCCTGGCATTTTAGGGGCCCTAAACCGTGAGGAGTAGTCTTGAAACAAAAATGATCTGTGAAATCCTAAAGGTACTCATTGGACTTTGGGCCCCTTAGTGCAGTTAGGGTGCAAAAAAGTGCCACACATGTGGTATTGCCGTACTCGGGAGAAGTAGTATAATGTGTTTTGGGGTGTATTTTTACACATACCCATGCTGGGTGGGAGAAATACTTCTGTAAATGACAATCTTTTGATTTTTTTACACACAATTGTCCATTTACAGAGGTATTTCTCCCCCCCAGCATGGGTATGTGTAAAAATACACCCCAAAACACATTGTACTACTTCTCCCGAGTATGGCGATACCACATGTGTGGCACTTTTTTGCACCCTAACTGCGCTAAAGGGCCCAAAGTCCAATGAGTACCTTTAGGATTTCACAGGTCATTTTGAGAAATTTCGTTTCAAGACTACTCCTCACGGTTTAGGGCCCCTAAAATGCCAGGGCAGTATAGGAACCCCACAAATGACCCCATTTTAGAAAGAAGACACCCCAAGGTATTCCGTTAGTAGTATGGCGAGTTCATAGAAGATTTTATTTTTTGTCACAAGTTAGCGGAAATTGATTTTAATTGTGTTTTTTCACAAAGTGTCATTTTCCGCTAACTTTTGACAAAAATTAAATCTTCTATGAACTCACCATACTCCTAACGGAATACCTTGGGGTGTCTTCTTTCTAAAATGGGGTCATTTGTGGGGTTCCTATACTGCCCTGGCATTTTAGGGGCCCTAAACCGTGAGGAGTAGTCTTGAAACGAAATTTCTCAAAATGACCTGTGAAATCCTAAAGGTACTCATTGGACTTTGGGCCCTTTAGCGCAGTTAGGGTGCAAAAAAGTGCCACACATGTGGTATCGCCGTACTCAGGAGAAGTAGTATAATGTGTTTTGTGGTGTATTTTTACACATACCCATGCTGAGTGGGAGAAAGATCTCTGTAAATGGACAATTGTGTGTAAAAAAAATTAACAAATTGTCATTTACAGAGATATTTCTCCCACCCAGCATGGGTATGTGTAAAAATACACCCCAAAACACATTATACTACTTCTCCTGAGTACGGCAATACCACATGTGTGGCACTTTTTTGCAGCCTAACTGCGCTAAGGGGTCCAAAGTCCAATGAGCACCTTTAGGCTTTACAGGGGTGCTTACAATTTAGCACCCCCCAAAATGTCAGGACAGTAAACACACCCCACAAATGACCCCATTTTGCAAAGTAGACCCTTCAAGGTATTCAGAGAGGGGTATGGTGAGTCCGTGGCAGATTTCATTTTTTTTTTTTGTCGCAAGTTAGAAGAAATGGAAACTTTTTTTTTTTTTTTCTCACAAAGTGTAATTTTCCGCTTACTTGTGACAAAAAATAATATCTTCTATGAACTCACTATGCCTCTCAGTGAATACTTTGGGATGTCTTCTTTCCAAAATGGGGTCATTTGGGGGGTATTTATACTATCCTGGAATTCTAGCCCCTCATGAAACATGACAGGGGGTCAGAAAAGTCATAGATGCTTGAAAATGAGAAAATTCACTTTTTGCACCATAGTTTGTAAACGCTATAACTTTTACCCAAACCAATAAATATACACTGAATGGGGTTTTTTTTTATCAAAAACATGTTTGTCCACATTTTTCGCGCTGCATGTATACAGAAATTTTACTTTATTTGAAAAATGTCAGCACAGAAAGTTAAAAAAAATCATTTTTTTGCCAAAATTCATGTCTTTTTTGATGAATATAATAAAAAGTAAAAATCGCAGGAGCAATCAAATAGCACCAAAAGAAAGCTTTATTAGTGCCAAGAAAAGGAGCCAAAATTCATTTAGGTGGTAGGTTGTATGAGCGAGCAATAAACCGTGAAAGCTGCAGTGGTCTGAATGGAAAAAAGTGGCCGGTCCTTAACCACCCTGGCGTTCTGATTAAATCGCCAGGGTGGCTGCGGGAGGGTTTTTTTTAAATAAAAAAAAAACTATTTCATGCAGCCAACTGAAAGTTGGCTGCATGAAAGCCCACTAGAGGGCGCTCCGGAGGCGATCTTCCGATCGCCTCCGGCGCCCAGAATAAACAAGGAAGGCCGCAATGAGCGGCCTTCCTTGTTTTGCTTATATCGTCGCCATAGCGACGAGCGGAGTGACGTCATCGACGTCAGCCGACGTCCTGACGTCAGCCGCCTCCGATCCAGCCCTTAGCGCTGGCCGGAACTTTTTGTTCCGGCTACGCTGGGCTCAGGCGGCTGGGGGGACCCTCTTTCGCCGCTGCTCGCGGCGAATCGGCGATCAGGCAGCACACGCGGCTGGCAAAGTGCCGGCTGCGTGTGCTGCTTTTTATTTCATTAAAATCGGCCCAGCAGGGCCTGAGCGGCAGCCGCTGGCGGTGTTGGACGAGCTGAGCTCGTCCAGACCGCTCAGCTGGTTAAAGGGAAGGTTCAGGGACTATCTGAAAAAAATAAAAATCCCCATCCACTTACCTGGGGCTTCCTCCAGCCCGTGGCAGGCAGGAGGTGCCCTCGGCGCCGCTCCGCAGGCTCCCGGTGGTCTCCGGTGGCGCGCCCGACCTGGCCAGGCCGGCGGCCAGGTCGGGCTCTTCTGCGCTCCAAGGCCCGGCACTTCTGCGTCCCACGCCGGCGCTCTGACGTCATCGGACGTCCTCCGGGCTGTACTGCGCAGGCGCAGTAGTTCTGCGCCTGCGCAGTACAGCCGGAGACCACCGGGAGCCTACGGAGCGGCGCCGAGGGCACCTCCTGCCTGCCACGGGCTGGAGGAAGCCCCAGGTAAGTGGATGGGGATTTTTATTTTTTTCAGATAGTCCCTGAACCTTCCCTTTAAGGGGTAGAAAGCCCTAGGTCCTCAAGTGGTTAACCTTACTTCCACAGCAAGTATTGCGACCTATGGGACTTGAGTAATGCAACGGTCGTGCTACTCGAGTTCTGTGGGTAGGGCTGATAGCATAACTCATGGTGCTTACTGCGGAAGTAAGGGCACGGCCTGTGCACGGCAATATTACCGCGGTTAGGTGCATCAGGCCCAAAGGGAGTTTGGGGAAATTAAAGAAGCTTCTGCCGCTCCCAAACATTAAAGATGCAAATAAAGAGAACAGTGTGGGTAAATGTAGTAATAAAATGACTAGGAACACAAAGGATTTTGCAGATGACACTACTAATGATACGCTGATACTCACAAAAATTGGTAAAGTACAAAAACTTTATTTGCAAATATGACTCTAAAAATGTTTTCCCTTATTTTAAGGTTAAAAAAAATCCCATGACCTGCATTTCCTCCGTTTGCTGGGTATCCATGCACAAGGCAGTTTCTAAGCTAAATAGCTCCTAGGGTGAGGGTGTAAATACTGCAACTCCCTCCAGTATAGGTAGCCAGATATAGGTGCCACCAGTATAGGTAGCCAGGTATAGGTCCCCCCAGTGTCGAGGTATAGATGCCAGGTATAGTTTCCCTCAGTATAGGTAGCCAGGTATAGTTTCCCTCAGTATAGTTAGCCAGGCATAAATGCAGTATTAAGCTTATGACTAGAGATGGCCCGAACTGTTCGCCGGCGAGCAGGAACCGGCGAACTTCCGGGGTTCGCGATCGTGGAGAACTGCAAACTTTTCCAGAAGTTCGATTCGCCCCCATAGCGCATCATTAGGGTCAACTTTGACCCTCTACATCACAGTCAGCAGGCACATTGTAGCCAATCAGGCTATACTCCCTCCTTGAGCCCAACCCCCTCTTATAAAAGTCAGGCAGCATCAGGCATTGGACTCACTCGTGTGCCTGCAGTAATTAGAGAAGGGAGAGCTGCTGCTGCTGCTGCTGCAGAGAGAGCTATAGGGAAAGCGTAGTTAGGCTCTTTGTCCACAGTTGTCCCCAATGTTGCCTGATGAAGCGGGCTTGACCTGCGAAACGCGTTGCTTTTTTTGTTTGGGGTACCGTATAATAAATGTGTTAATTTATATGAAAAACAGGATCTCTTGTCTGCTTTTGGGAGGCAAGCCCACCACTTCCTCCAAGCATTTTTAAAGGTTTTTTTTATCCTGCTGGCGCCTCTGTTCCACATTCAAATACACTGTGTCCACTCCTGGTGGAGGGGAGTGCTACCCCCTATCTTGATTCTTTTCTACAGAGAGCGACTTTTTAGCCCTGAGTGAGGACAGGCCTAATCTCCTCACCTGCCTTTATAGTGGTTGCCTGAATGTAACCCATGTTTGTGAGTATAATTGTTCTCACTTAACCATTTGATCAATTATCTTAACATACTGCACCATATTGGGCTCTCGGTTTTCTCTTTTGTAGTTAGGCTCTTGTAGGCTTGTTAGCTTGCTCCTTGCTGATTCTTATTGCTAAAAAAAGCACCCCTCAACAGCTCTTTTGAGAGCTAATCTTGTTCTTGTGATCTATTTTTTTTTTGTGTGGCCCACTTGCATATTATACAGCCCTGGCAGTCAGTCACAGCTGGCCTTTGGCACCTTAATTCCTACTGTGCCACTGCCAGGCTCAGCACATTCAGTGACTACCTGTGTGTGTGACAGGCAGCTGCACATTTGTAATCCCAATCACTGCACCTGTTGACTGTTCAGTGCACCTACCTACCTATACCTACGTGAGCGCACACATTGTTAATACCACCAGTCATTGCACCTGTCATTGCAGTCCGTGTGTGTGTGCTGCACATTTGTAATCCCAATCGCTGCACCTTTTCACTGTTCAGCGCACCTACCTACCTATACCTGCGTGAGCGCACGCATTGTTAATACCACCAGTCATTGCACCTGTTCAGGGTACCTGTGTTTGTGTGTGTGTGTGTGTGTGTGTGTGTGTGGGGGGGGGGGGGGGGTGACAGGTAGCTGCACATTTGTAATGCCAGTCACTGTAACCTGTTTACTGCACCTGTGTGACCGCACGCTGTTTTATATACCAGTCCGTGCATACCTGTTACCTGCACCTGTGTATCCACACATTGTTGTACCAGCAGTCACTGCATACCTATTCACTGCACCTGTGTGACCACACGCTGTTTTATATACCAGACCATGCATACCTGTTCACTGCACATGTGTAACCGCACATTGTTGTACCAGCAGTCACTGCATACCTGTTCACTGCACCTGTGTAACCGTACATTGTATTAGTCAAGTCAGTGCATACCTTTCACTTCATCCCCCCCAATATGGACAAAACAAAAGGGCCAGAGGCAGGGCACCTGGCAGGTCTGTTTGAGGTCGCGCTGTCCTGATTTCGCGCGGCCCTCGACCAAAGTACAGTGTTCAGAAGAAGGCACGTGCCATCAACAGTGAGTTTGGTCTGTCAGTGTGAAGCAGTACACTAATTACACTACCTGATAGATGTATACACATGCAAGATGTTTTAAAGAACTTTAGGCCTGCAATTTAGCAAGCAATGTGATTTCTGCCCTTAAAATGCTGCTTTGCGTCAAATCCAGATTTCCCCCCGGGACTTTTGGCGTGTATCCCACTCCGCCATGCAAAAACTCAGATGTTAGACCCATTGAAACATCTTTTCCATAACTTTTGTGGCCAGCATAAATGTTTCTAGTTTTCAAAGTTCGCCTCCCCATTGAAGTCGGAGGTTCGGGACATTTCTCTTTATGACACGGCAAAAAAAAACTCTGTAGGACTTCATAGACCCAGACCCTAAATGGAGCAAAACAATTCCAGAGACCAGGACAACTCATAAGCTGGAACTTCTTTTCAAAGAGACTGGACTTGCAACCAAAATCTTATCACAAGACGACCAAATGAAGAGTACATCGCCCCATTCAGTGCAACATCTCCAGCACAACTCAGGAATGGAATTGAAAATACTGTGTAAAACTGCTGGTCACATTGGATAAAGGGAGAACACCCCTCACCACACCACCACAACAACCAGGAGCAGGACCACAGGCAGCCAAGCCATATATTCACTGGAGAAAGGAGAAAGATCCACTCAACTAGTCCATTAAAAGTTCAATTTTTATTTAGAAATGAGCTTACTGGACAAGGCAAATCAGCTCACGCGTATCGGAGCTTAACACTCGCTCTTTAGTCATAGCTCAAATGACTAAGGAGCGAGTGTTAAGCTTCAATGTGTGAACTGATTTGCCTTTTCCAATATGTTCATTTCTAAATAAAAATTGGACTTAAATGGACTAGTTGAGCGGATCTTTGTCCAGTAAAACTGCTGGTGTCCTATACCACCAAGAGAATAATTTATAATTGCATTCCTGAGTTACCGGATTAAGTGAGCTCTTGTGTGCAAGAGTACAGACTCTAGACCATTCATCCTCCTATAAATGTTTACCCAATGCTTGTCCCCGTTTATCTTTAAAAAGTAACCTAGGGCTTTGAGTACTCTCTAATAGGTCTTTGTAGAAACGTAACAATAGGGGATGTTGGGGCTCCATCTTTAGGCATACATTTTTAAAGTGTGTACATTGATGTGTCAGATGGCCTTTACATGCCAAGCATTGTATACAGCTTCTAAGTTGTAAGTAGGACCAGAAGGGAATTGAAGTATTTGCATCAGCGTTCAAGGTGGCAAAAGACACAAGACCCTCAGCAGGATTTCAAAAACTCAAGGTGTCACCCTGGGGGAAAGTCCGTGTTAAATCGTAGGGAGGTAAGCAGGCCTGGGAATGAAGAGACAGATCACTCCCTGCAAATTACCTTGAAACCTCGTAAAGTAGCCCCTATCAAAGGATGAGCATAAAAGGCTAAATTATCTTTAGATTTGGTCATGCAAAAATGACTCCATGGTTGCCATTTTACTGCATTACTAAAGACATTGTTTTCCAACATGACCCAATCTTTGGAATCTGTGTTGCAATGCCAATCAGCTACCGGTATTCCACATAAAATAGCAGATTGGTAATAAGACCAAAAATCCAGAAGACCAACCCCACCTCTATCCTTATGGTAGCAAAGCTTTGATTTATTAATCCTTGGCGTTTTTGCGCCCCAAATGAAAATGGTTAAGGATTTTTGCAATTATTTAACCCAAGCTATAGTAAGTAGTATGGAAACCATTTGAAAGAAATACAGAACACGAGGGGGTATTGTCATCTTAACACTCACTACTTTACCGAACCAAGAGAGTGACCTGTCTCCCCAGCCACCCACACCACTTTTGATAGATTCATAAAGGGGGACATAATTTTCTTTAAACAGGTGTTGGATATTTTTAGTAACCTGTATGCCGAGGGTAAATACATTTATGAGTCACCCATTTAAACTGAAAGTTCTGTTGACAGAGCTTCAGTAAGGAGGGAGGAAGCGAGACATCCATAGCCGCCAACTTGCCATAATTTATCTTCCCAAAAAGTCAAATTGTTGTAGTAAGTTGTGGATAGTGATTAAAGGATCAGTGACATTAAAAACTTTAGAGTCTTTAGATGCTATTTGCACTCCATGTATGTCTGGATTCTTCCGTACAGCAATCAAGAATGGTTCCAAGGTAAGAGCAAAGATAATTGGGGAGAGAGAGCAACCCTGCCTGGTTCTATTGCCTAAATAAAATCTCTCAAACAGTATAGTTAACTCTAGCAGATGGATCAGAATACAAGGAGATCCAACCCCTCATATGCTCCCCTCCCTGTATTATGTATACTATCCACCCTATATGGCACATGGTTTATATTCTCTAGTGTGTGGTGTTTTTTTTTATTTTATTGTGGGGGTTTTTTTTGGGGGGGGGGAAGGGGGGTAACACAGGACTTTTGCCTGGAGTGACAAAAATGCTAAAATCGCCCCTATAGGTCTGGCAGGAGCTTAGTGTGCAGAGACAATTTATGGCTCAGTAGATAGCGCTGTTGCTGTATAAACATTGTAAGATTGCGTACGTGAATTACGGATGCCAGGGAAAAGCAGGGACAGGGAAACTGCTGATAGTACAATATCGGTAAATTTACCGATATTTTATTTATTTATAGTGTTTATTTACCATAGTAAAATATGAGTAAATCTTACCGATATTTTACTACAGCTAAACCTAACTCTACTCTCACACAGGGCCCTCCCCCCAATTCCTAACCTTAACTGTCCCCCAACCCGCACAAATCCAGGTCCTGACATCTAACACTTAACTATCTCCCCCTCCCATGTAAACCCAGGTCCTGACACCTAACACTTAACCCACCCCACGGACAAACCCGGGTCCTGACACCTAACCCTCCCCTCCCCCAAACCCCGGTCCTGATGTCTAACACTTAACCCTATGTACGCAAGGTTGTAAGCAAGGTTGTTAGCTGAGATCATTTAGTCACATGCTTCAGGAAAAGCCCAATCGCAGCTCTGTCCTGAAACATGAAAATCTTGGTTTTCAAAAATTTTTATTTTAAAGTCAAAATTCTGACTTTCTCAAGCTCATACCTACATATGAGTATTCAGTATGTGTAAATCATATGTAATTGTTAGGTCATAATTTTCATGTTACAACTGAGACTACTTACATTAACCTGAATTTGATCATTTGCTATGCCTTTGTTTTTTTATTTTTAATAAATCTGTTAGTGCAAGCAAAAGTATTTTTTCATCTGAGAAATTATGGACAGCGTGTCTACCCATTCAGCTACATAAAACAGTTTAATGACAGTACATTCACTGATAATCTTGCTATGAGACTGATTTGGCAGTATTGACAGTGTTCCAGTTATCTTATCTCAAAGAAAGTGATTATTTCTAACAGCAAATCAGTCAATGTCAAGCAAGCCTCTTCCATGTCTTAAGGGCAGCCTTAGGTATGAGAGAATACAATCATCTTATGCTTGTTTAGTCTGAGGATTAGTAGGCTAGCTATGGGAAGTAATTATTTCAGAAAGGTAACATGAGCGTTGCAGCAGAATTTAGATTTGTCACCTTGGAGAGCGTAAGGAGTGAGTGATTAAGTGTTACATTTGGGATGCCTACAGATAATCCAGTCTATACACAAGGGTGTTAGGTGGTCTAACTTGGGGAGGTAGATAAAAAAAAAAGTGGATGCTTGGGAAAGTAATTGAAGCAAATTGGCTTGGCCAATGAACTTGGATTTTTGAGCAATATTACTTTTCTAAATATCAGCCCTTGTTGTTCCCCAGTTTATGTTTCCACATAGAGCAAACATTGCTTATCCTAATGTACATCATATAATATGTAATTACGCATTTGTGGAAACCACTGCACTGATTTCAGTGATGTAGAAAGCATTCTAGACAACTTCAAGATTTGTTTGACATTTAGGAATTCTGGATTAAGCACAAAGAAACATTTCTAGGTTGACCACAGTGAGTAATAGTCACAGTTTTGCCAGATGTGCACTAAGCATGTACATAAGACACATACGGGGAGGGATCCCTTCGCTGGCATGAAGAGGGTTAAAGGCATCAGCACTTTTTTTCCATTCTGACAGTGAAATTTGTTTTATGAAAAAAGTAAAAGCATATTCCCACAAAACCCCATTAAGTGCCAAGCACTGATGTTTGTTTGAACAGAGTGACGATGACACAGTGGATTTAATGTCTTCCTTTTGCAGTAAACACTTTTCGCCTGTGAAGTATGTAAACCTAAAGTGTTGTTGTGAAAAGTCTTCATACAACAGGCTTAACAAGAGCAAACACACACAGATTGCTTGTCTCTTCTTCCCACTCAGCACCCGCTCTGTGTCAGCACTGATAACCTTCACAGTGGGACTGCCTACAACAAGAGAGACTGATGGCAGACGCTGACCATTTGTTCTTCCTATTTTGCTTTCTGACCACAGAGAGAAATCAAGCTGGCTTTTAATGGTTTAGATGATAGCTTGTACTCTGAGTCATACTTACTGTACATGCTGAACTAAGGATTGCATTGCACCCTGTGGAAAGCCTGTTTTTTTTCCATTTGTTGATTTTTTTCATATAAGGACTGTAATGGGATCTATTGTCTGGAATGTTGTAGATTTCTAGATAAGCTTACTTCCCAAATGAGTATCTTTTTTACTTTTTATTAAAATTAAGTACATGTAAATGATGTAGCCCAGCACATAGCAAACTCACACATAGAAAAATGTGTGAGGTTTAGCAATGTAAAATAACACTTTGAGCCTAATTTACTAAGGCAGCTACAGTGATCCATAAAATTCCTGTGAGGATATTGCAAGTTCTCCAGCAAACCTGGACTGGATTTTTTAAATGATCTGCTCCTAGGTGGTAAGATTACAGTCTGGGTAGACATCTGGGTCATCCTAGAACTTAATAGGGCCTGCTGAAAGTTTTGCAAATCAGTAGTTTTGTGTGATGAAAATATCCTACAGGCTGTTCTGGATATTTTTCTTTTACAAAAGAAAAACTGTTGCTGTGAATGCTGCATGTTACATCAATCACACAAATACTAGATTGTTAATTTATAAACCTTTCAGACTGCCTATAATCTGATGTGGCCCTGGTGACAGTCTGACAGATACAATATTTTTCCACCGGAAGATCAATGTTTGATTAGGTTCAGGATTGCTGGATCCTTGGGGAGGACTGAAAATGCCTTTTAAATCAGGCCATTTGTAGATCTATTAAAGCAGACCTATACTGAAACTTTACATTCTTGTAATTGAAGTTTCCTTTGAAGTTTTTGGAGTAAGCCTTGTTTGCTGCCTGGAAATGCAAAATATATAGCATTAGAGACCGCACTATTTACAGAATAGGGTAAATCAAAGCACATTCTCCATCTCCCAGTATTGAATAGATAAGGAAATGGGTAAGTCTGTGGGAATTGAAGGAGGTAAATATACATTTTCTTGCTTTCGGGTGGCTTAAAAGGCATTTTATTGACAAGTTTAAAAATATCACCTAGGAGAAAACTATGGAGAAAAGGTAAATTGCATATGGACCCTGGTGGCTCAGAACCAAAACACCCACATTCAGCACCATTTCATCACAGGACAGCAGGACAGGGTGAATTTCATTTAGTTCTGATACTTACTCATTCCCAGCTGGAAGAAGGAAGTATTGGAGTTAAATTAAATTCACCCTATCCTGCTGTTCATTGATGAAATTGTGCTGAATGTGGTTGTTTTGGTTCTGAACCACCAGGTCTCTTGGAATGGATACTTTAGGTAGCCCCTCATAGTTACATATGGTTGAGAAAAAATCCATGCATCCAAGTTCAACCAGAAAAAAATGACTGCCCTGAAGGCGAAAAATCTTTACAGGCTTTGGCCAATCGGCCTTAGAAGGCAAAAATTCCTCCCTTACTCTATATGGCAATCAAATAAATCCTTAAATAAACTCTGCCTGGAATAACCTAGTAATTACAGCCATGGATGTCCTTCAGTGCACGCAAAGCATGCAACCCCTCTTTAAATGTAGATATTGAGTTTGCCATAACTACTTCCTGGGGTAAAATATTCCAGATTTTAGCCACTGCTACTGTAAACATCCATTTTCTAAATCGATGGGAAAAAAATTCTTCATATGCAAATCATGTTCCCTCGTCCATTGTACAAGAATGGGGATAAGGCTGAGTTGCCCTACGATGTTTTTATATATGTTAATCAGGTCACCTCTGTTTGTTTTTTTTTTTGATTAATTTAGTTGCCCATCTTTACCTGTACCTGTTCTGTGCTATATAGACATCCGGTGCAGTTTTGTGATTGTATAGTAGTTGACTCTAGAAAAATAGACACGTATGTCCCTCTGTTCCTGACCACTTTCACCGAGTAATTATACCTGTTCTAGAAGGTCAATGTCCTTTCTATAGTGTAGTGTACACATAGTACTTATAGTGCCAAATGTAACATGATTATCAAAGTGTACTGCAAATTCCAAGCCAAAAAGGGTGAGAGATCCCTGCCCTTGCGAGCCAACAATCTAAAGGAATAGAGAGGAAACAAGCTGGGAAATAGTTGTGAATTATCTCAAAATGCTCTTGCAGGATTTACTTTTTTAAATTAATATAATAGTCTTTTTTTTTTTTTTTTTTAAATAAAATTAACAATTTTATCCCTTTTTCGGACCGCCAATTACAGCGATCGGCTCTCTCATAGCCATCAGCCTATGGGATTCGATCACTCTGTGAGTCTCTCTAGGGGACAGCCGAGTGACAGGGCTGTACACAGGCAAGCTGTAATCGTCCTGACAGAGGAGGCAGCAGGAGGGGTGGAGCTACATTCTGCCTGCAACTGTTCCACCACTCCCTATTTACTGCATGTGAAAATAACTACAGAGGTGATAACTTGAGAACAGAAATGATAAGATAACTCTTTAACTGTGAAAACTTATCTCTACACCTTAATATGGCAAGTTTCTTTAGTGAAATAACACTGAAAATACGATCAGTGTGTGGTGGTAAATTTTCTCTTGCCTTATTATCTCCAGCATGATCTTAGTGAATTGAGGCCATTGTGGCCAGAAATGATTATTTGAATGCCAGACTGGTAAACTGAGTGAAAGCTTTATGTTTTCTGCACGACATTAGCACTCCAAGAGCTGAAGAGCTACTAATTTCCTGGACTTGGTGCTTAAAAAAAATACCCATTTTGATGTTGACTTTTTGGAAGCAGAGTTCCTGTTGTTAAACTAACCACTGATTCAGAGCAAACAGAGCTAATGAAATCGAACATCATTATTCATTGGTCTGGCTCTAACTGACTTGATGTATACAGAAATCATAGAATTACAATTACAGTCAGAGAGTTTGTACCTTAACCACTACTGGACTACCAGTAGTATTAAAACGTCCAGTTTTTCCCTGTTAATGGACCAATGGATGTTTTAAAACGTTCAGTGTTTAAAATCAATTTTCTCAAAAACTATAAGGTCTTTTTAAAATTTTTTGTTGCCCCTTGTTCTCACTGTTCTACTTAACATATCCTGAAAATTTGGCATTTATATCATGTAAGGGGGCTTTGCGATTAACCGCTAAAGTCTGTGGTTTTGGGCGTTTTTTAATCAGTAATACTTTAATCATTTGAGATTTTAAAATTGTTTTTCTCAAAAACTATTAGGTCTTTAAAAAAAATAATTCAAGTTGTAGCCACTGATCACCTTTATAATCCATGCACTTTTGGTGATTGTAGCATGTATGGGGGCTTTGCTATTAACGTTAAAGTCAAATCTGTAATCATGGCCGTGTTCACGGATTCTACATGTACGTAATATGCACTTTAAAAATGACAACCTGGGGCTTCTTTCACCCTATCTGTCCCTTACCGCAGCTCTAGCGTCCCAGGATCCCTTCCGCTGCAGATGCCGACCTTGGCAGGTCAGCATCTTCTGTGCCTGCGCGAGCACGTGGCCACGCTGCTTGCGATCATGCTTGCTCACGTGGCCTGGAGCGTTCTGCACAGGCACAGTACTCCTGCGCCTGGGGAATATGCTCCAGGCCACGTGAGCATGATCACAAGCATCACAGCCAAGCGCTCGCAGCCAATCGCTCAAAGGATACCGACCTGACGAGGTCGGCATCTGCAACAGAGGCAGAACTGCGGCGAGGGATAGATAGGTTGCCAGGGGTTGGAGGAAGCCCAAGGTAGATAGATCTTTTTTTCACCTTGCATCTGTTCTTTAAAGCAGGGTACACACCTGCACGGCAATGTTCCCCTGTGATTTCCGGGTCTCTGTCGGCTTTTGCGTTTACACTTCTGCGTTTGTGCTTAACGTGTACGTTTTTCTGAGAACTTTTCCACATTTCTGACGGCATATACATTATGCAAATGTGCACGTCATGCAGCAAAAAGCAGAAAGTTGTGCAATTTAACAATGCGTGGAAAAACGCAAAATGTGTACAAACAGTTGCGACACACTTTTCCCGCACGGGGCTATTGACTTCAATAGCTTGTAGAATCGTCTGGGTTTTGCTGCCCATTGGAAAATGCGCACAAATGCATCTTGTGTGTTCCCTACCTAAAGGGAACCTTAGCTCCTGCGTGTTTTTAAATCACACAGCTTTCTGCTTTTTTCCATATGACACACATGTTCACATACAGTACATGCTGCAGCAAACCAGAAATGTGGAAACGTTTACGGAAAAACCTTTGCATTAAACACAAATTAAAAAGTCAGCAAAGGGAATCGCAGGGGAAAACAGCCCTGCAAGTGTGTTCCCTGCTTTAAAGTGCATGTGCGGGTGCACGTGCACATGTAAATGCATGTGCTTGTGTATTGTAGAATCGTGCACGTTTTGCCATCCGTGGCAAATCGCGCACAAACGCATCTAGTGTGTTCCCTGCCTAAATGGAAACGAAACCTCCACGTGTTTTTAAATTGCTTTCTGCTTTTTTTCTGCATGATGCACACATTTGCATAAAGTACATGACACCGCAAATGCGGAAATGTGTAAATGTTCACGGAAAAACGTTTAAATTAAACATTAATGACGGAGCCCCTGGAATTGCAGGGGCAAACAGCCCTACAAGTGTGTCCCCTGCCTTAAAGAGCACATGTGGGAGCATGCATGTGCTGAAGCAGATGCGTGTGCACTGTAGAATCGTGCGCATTTTGCCATCCGTGGCAAAATGTGCACAAATGCATCTAGTGTGTTCCCTGCCTAAAGGGAACCTTAAATAAACAATAAAAAAAGAGTTTCAGTTACCTGGGGCAGCCGCCCTGTACCCGCAACGTCCTGAAACGATCCTCTGGTCCCCACAGTGGCTTAGTTTCAATTCTGGAGACAAAGCCACTCGCCGGCAGCTGCGCCTGCATGGCCCTGGCTGCACGCGTCCTCAATCGTGCTTCCACCTCCGTGAGTGTATTGCGCAAGCGCAGTAGGAGAAAATCTTGTGCTGTGCATGTGCAGGATGCTCCCGGGGGATGATCCCATTCTAGTTTTCAGAATGATAATATTAATGACCTGCATCAAATGTTCTGTCACTCCAGAGCCTTTAATAAGAAAAAAATTACACTGTTACATTTGGTGAAAAAAAGGGCCTTTAGCGCTACTGGTAGTTTACAGTCTGTCATGTGCCCAAAAACCTCACTGATTATTTATATACAGTGGAGGAAATAATTATTTGACCCCTCACTGATTTTGTAAGTTTGTCCAATGACAAAGAAATGAAAAGTCTCAGAACAGTTTCATTTCAATGGTAGGTTTATTTTAACAGTGGCAGATAGCACATCAAAAGGAAAATCGAAAAAATAACCTTAAATAAAAGATAGCAACTGATTTGCATTTCATTGAGTGAAATAAGTTTTTGAACCCTCTAACAATAAAAGACTTAATACTTAGTGGAAAAACCCTTGTTTGCAAGCACAGAGGTCAAACGTTTCTTGTAATTGATGACCAAGTTTGCACACATTTTAGGAGGAATGTTGGTCCACTCCTCTTTGCAGATCATCTCTAAATCCCTAAGGTTTCGAGGCTGTCTCTGTGCAACTCTGAGCTTGAGCTTACTCCTAAAATGCCCCCAGAACAAAATCTTGGTTTATACTTTGATCACCTCACATTACCTGGTGTCTAGTGGTCCCTCTCCCATAGCATGTTCCCTGTGTAACGATTGGTGTCAGCAAGTAACAGGATTCTGATTATTAGGTGATCTGCAGTATCACCTATAATGCAGATATATACCTGATTATATGATGATCTGCAGAATCACCAATAATACAGGTATACCAACAGCTAATGTGATAGCAAAGTATAGTGCTTGGTGTAACAGTAGTACTGACAGGTAAAGCTATGCCACACCAGAGGAGCTGGTGGGCACTAATAGTACAAAACCCCTCTGGTGAGAGTAAAGTGGTCAGACTAAACGAGTTGGCAACAGGCTGGCAGATACGGTACAAAGTCAGAAGGCAAAGGCAGGAAGGTTTTAACAGGCAGAGTCGGCAACAAGATCAGATGGGCAGAAGTACAGAATCACTGAGAGTGAGACTAGTCAGAACGAGCAAGAGTCATACACAGATAATACAGCATTCAATATAATTATGGCTATCAAACAATCCTATCACTGTGTAAAATCCCCGGTTTCCTCCCGGATCAAAGCACACCGGATCTATCTAAGGTCTGAGCGCTAACACGAAGTATTCGCAACAACAGACAAGTTGCGAGTGATTCAGGGAAGCTTAAGAAGCAGAGGAGATCCCTCCGGCATGCCCTTTCTCATAAACCAATGAGGAGCGGCGAGCGTCTCCTCTGACGTCAGCCGACCGGCCAGTCAGCTGACGCGCCTCCTCCCCGCATAAAGGTCTTGTGTTTGCGCGCACGCATGCGACAATGCAACCCTATGAGCTGCTGACAAACCCGTCCTCGGCGTGCTAGACGCCCGAGGACCGGATAGATCGTTAGGCAGGGAAATGGAGGCGGCTGCGGTGGTATGGCTGTTCACCGCAGCTGTCTCTTCCGTGTTTGTTACAGTACCCCCCCCCCCCCTCGAGGCGTGGACTCCGGACACGTCCTGCACGGCTTCTCAGGATGCAACTCATGAAACTTTTTCCTAAGTTCCTCAGCATGCATGCGACAACTCAGCACCCAAGACCTCTCCTCAGGCCCATACCCCTTCCAATGAACAAGATACTGTACCGAGTTACGCACCCGACAAGAATCCAAAATCTGTTCAATCTTATACTCAGGTTCACCATCAATCACCACAGGGTGGGGGGAGAGGAATCCACATGCACAGCCGTCTTCAACAGAGACACATGGAATGTTTTTACACCTTTCATACTGGGTGGCAGAGAAATGACATAAGAGACATTATTAACCTTTTTAGAAACAGGGTATGGGCCCATAAACCTGGGGCCCAGCTTTGCTGAAGGCTGTTTCAAGGCCAGATGCCGGGTTGAAACCCACACCATATCTCCTGGCACGAATTTCCATTCCACTGACCGCTTTTTATCTGCCTGCTTTTTCTGGGTCTGGAAGCCCTTTTCCAAATTCCTTTTAACCATAATCCAAATCTCCTTTAATGCTCCCTGCCAATCTTCCAGAGCAGGAAAAGGAGAAGATACCACTGACAATGGGGAAATTTTGGGGGATCTCCCAGGTGGTAACCTGAAAGGGAAAAAAGCCTGAAGAAGAACATTTCAAGTTGTTATGCGCGAATTCTGCGAATGGCAAGAATTTCGCCCATTCAAATTGCGCATCAGCCGCATAGCATCTAAGGAACTGCTCTAAGGACTGATTAACCCTTTCAGTTTGGCCGTTGGTCTGTGGGTGGTAGCCGGAGGAAAATGACAGGTCCATCCCCAGATGATGACAAAAGGCTCTCCAGAATCTGGACACAAACTGAACTCCCCTATCTGACACCACATTCTCCGGGATGCCATGCAACCGGAAAATGTGCTGAATGAAGAGATCCACCAATTCTTGGGCAGAGGGGAATCCGTCCAGAGGAATGAAATGAGCCATCTTGCTGAACCTGTCGACTACCACCCAGATGACTGTTTTTCCCTCGGACCTGGGGAGTTCCCCCACAAAGTCCATGGACAAATGGGTCCATGGCTCCTTAGGCACTGGCAATGATTGCAGAGTGCCCTCAGGAGCCTGACGGGATGGCTTGTTCCTGGCACAGATGGAACAAACCTTCACAAACTCTTTACAATCAAGAGCTAAAGATGGCCACCAGACACATCTGGAAAGCAAATCCTGTGTCCAAGCAGCCCCGGGGTGCCCTGCATTCTTATGCGCATGAAACAACTGCAAGATCTGCAGGTGAAAGGGAAGTGGTACAAATAGAACCCCCTCAGGTTTCCTCTCTGGAACATCTTGTTGATAGGGGCCTAAAGTGGTGGACCAATCTTCCCAAGTCTCAGTGGCCGCCAAGACCACTTTCTCTGGAAGAATACTCTCAGGGGTCGGTGACTGAACTGTCTCAGGCTCAAAACATCTAGACAGGGCATCTGCTGTAACATTTTTACTACCTGGCTTATAGGTAATCACGAACCTGAATCTCGAGAAAAATAGGGACCAGCGAGCCTGTCGGGGACTAAGTCTCTTAGCCCCTTCTATATATTCCAAATTGTTATGGTCATTATAGACCGTGATCATATGTTCTGCCCCCTCAAGCCAATGGCCCCATTCTTCAAATGCAAGTTTAATGGCCAGAAGCTCCCTGTTTCCAATATGGTAATTTTTCTCTGCGGGAGAGAACTTACTTGAGAAAAATGCACAGGGGAGCCACCTGCCTTGATAACCAGAGTGTTTTGACAGTACAGCCCCGACCCCAACCTCTGATGCATCCACCTCCACAATAAAGGGAAGAGTGATATCCACATGACGCAAGATAGGGGCGGAACAAAACAGCTGCTTTAATGATGAAAAAGCAGAGTGTGCTTCTGCTGACCAGTTATAAGTATCCGCCCCTTTCTTGGTGAGCTTGGTGAGAGGTGCTACTACAGAGGAGAATCCTTTAATACATCTTCTATAATAGTTGGAAAAGCCTATGAATCTCTGGAGTGCCTTCAACCCCATGGGTTGTGGCCACTCCAGAACGGCAGAGACCTTTCCTGGGTCCATGGAAAGACCAGAGGTAGAAATGATATACCCCAAAAATGGAACTTCAGACACCTCAAAAAGACATTTCTCTAACTTGGCATACAGGGAATGCTGCCTAAGTTTTTTCAACACAAACTTTACATGTTCCCTATGTTTAGTCAGGTTAGGTGAGAAGATCAGTATATCATCCAAATATACCAGGACAAACTTTCCCAAAACTTCTATGAACACCTCATTGATCAACTCCTGGAAAATGGCAGGGGTGTTACACAACCCGAAGGGCATGGCAAGGTACTCGTAGTGCCCGTCGGGCGTGTTAAACGCCATCTTCCATTCGTCACCCTCCCTTATGCGTACCAGGTTGTATGCCCCTCTCAAATCGAGTTTAGAGAAGATACTTGCATTAGTCACCTGGGAGAATAAATCGTTAATCAGAGGGAGTGGGTAGCGATTTTTTACGGTAATCTTGTTCAAGCCCCGATAATCAATACACGGCCGAAGGCCACCATCCTTTTCCTGAACAAAAAAGAACCCTGCTCCGGCCGGAGACCTAGAAGGATGGATAAACCCTTTGGCCAGGTTTTCCTTAATGTAATCCTGCATAGCAAGTTTTTCAGGACCAGAAAGGTTATACAAGTGACCCCTAGGGGGCATACAACCTGACCGTAACTCAATGTGGCAGTCAAAACTTCAGTGTGGGGGAAGTTTGTCTGCGGACTTAGGACAGAACACATCCGCAAACTCTGCATACTGCCTAGGCACCCCCTCCACCTGAACCTTGGTGGCGCAAACAGCAACTTTCTCCATACAATGATGATGACAAAAGGAGGACCAGCTTAACAACTGGCCGGAACTCCAGTCAATCTGAGGAGAATGCTTTTGCAACCACGGCATCCCAAGGATCACAGTGGAGGTTGCCATTTGAAGCACAAAAAACTGTAGCTTTTCTTAATGTAATACCCCTACATGACACAGCAGTACAGGGGTCTGAGAAAGAGGCTGTTTACACTGCAGGGGAGAATCATCCACAGCTGTTACCAAGATCTGTCTGTCTAATGGGATTAGGGGAATCCCTAATTTCTTAACAAAGTCATAGTCTATAAAATTGGCTGCAGAGCCCGAGTCCACGAATCCTTGAGTGGACTGAACTTGACCTTCCCAGGTGATAGAGCAGGGGAGGAGCAAGCAATTATCTGTTAGAGGTAATGCTGACTCTCCTAGGGAAGTACCTCTAACTACACCTAGGCGGCAGCGTTTTCCGACTTCTTAGGGCAGTTCTGCACTACATGACCCTTTTCTGCACAGTATAAACAGAGTCTCTGACCGTCTGCGGTTTTTCTCTACCTCTGACAATTTGGAACGTCCGATTTGCATCGGTTCATCCGGAGGAGGAGAAAATGACAGATAGACTTTAGTAACAGATCTCACAGGGTATCTCCCACGAGTCTACCTCTGATAACGAATGCGGCGATCAATCTTTACCGCCAATGCAATCGCTTCATCGACAGTTTTAGGCTCAGGATGAGCTAACATCACATCAGAGACCGGGTCAGATAATCTCGTTAAAAAACAATCTAATAAAGCGAACTGTCCCCATCTAGCCGACACAGCCCACCTTCTAAATTCTGCGGCATAAGTTTCCACCGTATTACGCCCCTGTCTGAGGGACTTTAACTTCCTTTCAGCAGTGACTGCGATATCAGGATCATTGTACATGATAGCCATAGTCTTAAAAAAACTCCTGAACTGAAGATAGTGCCTCATGATCACTGGGAGGAATGTATGCCCATGTCTGTGAATCCCCTGATAATAAGGTTTTAATAAGGGTCACCCTCTGACTCTCTGTCCCTGATGAAATAGGTCTAATCTCAAAGTAAGAGAGGCAACGATTTCTGAAATTCTGAAAGTCAGATTTGTGCCCTGAAAACTTTTCAGGGAGAGGCATCCTTAGATCAACCACAGGAGGGGACTGCACTGGTGCGGTTGCTGACTGGAGAATTTGCACAACTCCAGACAGCTGGGTGATCTGCGTCTGTTGGGTATTGACCAGCACGGTTAAATTGTTTACCGCTGTGATCAAGGCCCCAACTTGGCTGCACAGTGCGTCCATAGACATTTTGGTCTGCTGTTCTGTAACAATTGGTGTCAGCAAGTAACAGGATTCTAATTATTAGGTGATCTGCAGTATCACCTATAATGCAGATATATACCTGATTATATGATGATCTGCAGAATCACCAATAATACAGGTATACCAACAGCTAATGTGATAGCAAAGTATAGTGCTTGGTGTAACAGTAGTACTGACAGGTAAAGCTATGCCACACCAGAGGAGCTGTAGTACAAAACCAGAATCACTGAGAGTAAGAATAGTCAAAACGAGCAAGATACACAGATAATACAGCATTCAATATAATTATGGCTATCAAACAATCCTATCACTGTGTGAAATCCCCGGTTTCCTCCCGGATCAAAGCACACCGGATCTATCTAAGGTCTGAGCGCTAACACGAAGTATTCGCAACAGCAGACAAGTTGCGAGTGATTCAGGGAAGCTTAAGAAGTAGAGGAGATCCGTCCGGCACGCCCCCTCTCATCAACCAATGAGAGGGGCGAGCGTCTCCTCTGACGTCAGCCGATCGGCCGGTCAGCTGACGCGCCTCCTCCCCGCATAAAGGTCTCGTGTATGCGCGCGCGCACGCGACAATGCAACCCTATGAGCTGCTGACAAACCTGTCCTCAGCGTGCTAGACACCCGAGGACCAGATAGATCGTTAGGCAGGGAAATGGAGACGGCTGCGGTGGTATCGCTGTTCACCGCAGCTGTCTCTTCCGTGTTTGTTACACCCTGGTGTCTAGTGTCAGCCCTCTCATCGTCCTTTAGTGGCAGAGTACAGGCATTGGTGAAAGAGCGCCTCACCTGACCTAGGGTCGGACACACTGCACCATGAATCCTGTGTCTTCCTTTGTGTCGGATACGGCCTTTAGTTTTTGTACTCGCTCTCTATTTCCTGGAAACTAGATCAGGTAAGATGCTCTTCCACCAACTCAGGTGACTGTACTTGGCAATGAGGGAGGGTGGCTTATAAGGCTACATCTGGAGTATGGGATACAGTTTTAGGTACTAAATGATAGGAAGGGTATTGAAGTTTTAGAATGGGTACAAAAACGGGCAGCTAAATTATTCAAAGGGATTGAAGGTATCACTTGCCAATAAAGGCTACACACCTACTTAACAGGTATAAATACACCCAAAGGAAATACAAAAGCTTGTCAGATGGGCTTTTTATCACTTGGTATATGCAAACAACAAGAGAGTATAAACTAGAAAAGGATGAAAGGAGATTTTTAAAGAAGGGTTTTTTTTTCATAAGATGTGGAATATCTAGCTACAGGAAGTAGAAATGGCAAATTCTATACTGTACTTGCATTTAAAAAGGGCTCAAATGCTTTATGACATTGAAGAGCATCCACAACTATGATTGCTATTTTCAACCTAGTTAACTATAAGGTCTGGTTCACACTACAAGAGTTTTTTCTGACCACTTATGAGTTGAAAAACTCTTGCTAATGTAATGCTATGTGTGTGTTCTTACCAAGGTCAGACTGGGACATTTTCAGCCTGGGTAACACACGCACACACGCACGCACACACACACACACACACAAACACACGCAGCACGGGATCGCCCCCCACCAGTATGAGCTCACTCATGCATGTACTACAGAAATTTTGCACTATATAAATACATCAGTTGTTAGGAGTCATTAGATTATGGTAGGGAATAGATTGAGAGCACTTCTGAGGACAGTCCACAACAGGGAGACGGACCCATGCAGCTTGCGCAGCATACACAAATTAAGTAGCGTAGCTGTTGACAGAGAGTGGGACTGACCAGATAAGCTTTAGATAAAATAATCAAGTAGTTACATGCTTCATGATAATTCATGAAGTAGTCAAATTCCGCTAAATAAAAATATTAAGTAGTCACACACCTCCAGATAAAATAATTAAGTAGCCTTACAATTAAAAAAATAAATAGCCAGGTGCGTAAAAATAATAATAATTCAGTAGCCAAATGGGCCCTGTATACATACATTAAGTAGCATGCCATCAGATAATTCATCAAGTAATCACATGCCATCAAATAATTCATCAAGCAGTCTCATGCCATCAGATAATTCATCAAGCAGTCTCATGCCATCAGATAATTCATCAAGTCGTTGCATGCCATCAGATAATTCATCAAGTTGTTGCATGCCATCAGATAATTCATCAAGTAATCACATGCCATCAGATAATTCATCAAGTAATCACATGCCATCAGATAATTCATCAAGTCGCCTCATGCCATCAGATAATTCATCAAGTCGTCTCATGCCATCAGATAATTCATCAAGTCATCGCATGCCATCAGATAATTAATCAAGTAGTCAAATGCCATCAGATGAGTCATCAAGTAGTCACATGCTGCCCAATAAAAATAAAGTTGTAACAGTCAACCAGATAAAATAATTAACCTCCCTGGCGTTCTAACTCTGCGCAGCCGCACGGTCGCACGTGGATTTTTAAACCTAATTTTTTTTTTTATCATGTAGCTAGCCTAGCGCTAGCTACATGATTCCCCCCTCCCTGCCGATTCCCACCCACCCTTCTGATCGCCGCCGGCGATCATGCCCATCAGGAAATCCCGTTCTGAACGGGATTTCCTTTAGGGCTTACCCCGTCGCCATGGCGATGAACGGAATGACGTCATCGACGTCATCACGTCATAGGGAGTCCCGATCCACCCCTCAGCGCTGCCTGGCACTGATTGGTCAGGCTGCGGATGGGGTCTCGGGGGGGGGGGCGCCCCTATTACGCGGTGGGTAGCGGCGGATCGGCGGCGATCGGAGAAACACGCAGCTAGCACTTTGGGCCTGAGCGGTGCCCTCCAGTGCAGTCTGTTCAGAACGATAGGGAGGTTAATTAGCCAGGTGCCTCGAAATAAACACATTTCATAGACAGATGCCTCAAGATAAAACAATTTAGTAGCCAAGTCCACCCTGGATACATACATTAAACAGCCATGTTCACCAAATAAAAAAATTAGATAGCTATGTGCCTGTAGTTATCAGTATTAGGTAGAAAAATGTGCCCCTAGATATTAGGTAGCCATAGCGGACCCCCAATTGCTGGCTGGGTGCAGGGTGCTTGCTTGGTGCTGGTTAGCGCAGTGTGCTGGATGGGTGCAGGGACAGGGTGCAGGTTAGGGCAGCGTGCAAGATGGGTGCATGGACAGGGTGCAGGTTAGGGAAGTGTGCAGGATGGGTGCAGGGACAGGGTGTTGGTTAGGGCAGTGTGCAGGATGGTGGCTGGGTGCAGGGACAGGGTGTTGGTGAGGGCAGTGTGCAGGCTGGTGGCTGGGTGCAGGGACAGGGTGCTGGTTAGAGCAGTTCAGGCTGGGGCAGGGACAGGGTGATGGCGGTTAGGGCAGTTTAGGCTAGTGGCTGGGGCAGGGCGCTGGGGCAGGGTGCAGCAACAGGGTCAGGGTGCGGAGGCAGAGTGAAGGGGCAGGGTGCAGGGACAGGGTGCTGGGGCAGGGTGCAGCAGCAGATTCAGGGTGCTGGGGAGGGTGCAGGGACAGGGTGCTGGGGCAGGGTGAAGCCGGGACAGGGCGCTGGGGCAGGGTGCTAGGGCGGGGTGCAGTACAGGGAGCTGGGGCAGGGACAAGATGCAGTGCAGGGACAGGGTGCTGGGGCAGGGTGTAGCAGCAGGGTTGAGGGTGCTAGGGCAGGGACTGGGTGCTAGGGCAGGGTGCAGTACAGGGTGCTGGGGCAGGATGCAGTGCAGGGACAGGGTGCTGGGGCAGGGTGAAGGGGCAGGGTGCAGGGACAGGGTGCTGGGGCAGGGTGCAGCAGCAGGGTCAGGACGCTGGGACAGAGTGCTGGGGCAGGGTGCAGCAGCAGGGTCAGGGTGCTGGGGCAGGGTGCAGGGGCTGGGGCAGAGTGAAGGTGCAGGGTGCAGGGACGGGGTGCAGGGACAGGGTGCAGCAGCAGGGTCAGGGTGCTGGGCAGGGTGCAGGGACAGGGTGCTGGGGCAGGGTGCAGCTGGGACAGGGCGCTGGGGCAGGGTGCAGCAGCAAGCTCAGGGTGCTAGGGCAGGGTGCAGTACAGGGAGCTGGGGCAGGGACAGGGTGCTGAGGCAGGGTGTAGCAGCAGGGTCAGGGTGCTGAGGCAGAGACTGGGTGCTAGGGCAGGGTGCAGTACAGAGTGCTGGGGCAGGGTGCAGTGCAGGGACAGGGCGCTGGGGCAGGGTGCAGCAACAGGGTCAGGGTGCTGGGGCAGGGTGCAGCAGCAGGGTCAGGGTGCTGGGGCAGGGTGCAGCAGCAGGGTCAGGGTGCTGGGGCAGGGGCAGGGTGCGGTGCAGGGGCAGGGTGCAGTACAGACCTCAGATCTCCTGTCCCCAACCCCCCCCTCCCCGCCGCCTGTACCCGAATCTCTTCCTATAATGACGGACCTCAGATCGCGGCGACAGCAGAGTCACAGGCCGCACACGCTATCCATGCTCAATGTACTCCAAATGCGGAAGTGGCGTCAGTGCGGATATCGTATGCAGCCTGTCCCTTTGCTTTCGCCGCGATCTGAGGTCTGTTGTTATAAGAAGAGATTCGAGACAGGGCAGGCTGCATGGAAGGGGGGGGGGGGGCCCTAGGTGAGGGAGGGGGGGACTGCCCCCCCTCCCCGCTGCTCCTCCTTCCTGCACTGTGCCTGTGACCCCTCATCCCTCCTACAGTGCTTGGGGCCCCCAGGTCCCTGTATGTAAGGGGCCTACCGGGCATAATCCTGAGCTCCTGCCGGCTCAGTACGAACCTGGTTCTTACTTGAGTGATGTGATTTTATAAAGCTCCCTCATAGCATTACATTAGCAAGAGCTTTTCAAATCACTAGCGCTTTGAAAGCTCTTGCAGTGTAAACCGGGGTCCGTTAAAAATGGCGCCAGTTATCATAGTTAAAAAACGGCGCCTCATAGAGAACCACTATCGCTAGTTATTTTTCGTTTTTGACAGCTAAAAAACGGCGCCGGCTTTAAAAATGAAATTTATCGTTTATATTTGTATTGCTCCCAAACGATATTTTTCGTTTTAACCCTTGCTTTGCTGCAGTTTGGAAAATATCTGCCCGCCGGCTTTAATGTTTAATAGCAAAGCCCCCTTAAAAGTTAAAAACACCAAATTTGCAGGGAATGTTAAGAAGAAAATTGTGAACAAGAGGAAAAACATTTTTTTCAAAAATACCTTATAGTTTTTGAGAAAATCAATTTTGAATATTCTTCTTCTGACCGTGGGAAAATTAAACGCCCGCCGACTTTAGCGGTTAATAGCAAAGCCCCTTTAAATGCCAGAAACACCAAATGTGTAGGGAATGTTAAGAAGAAAATTGTGAACAAGAGGAACATTTTTTTTTCAAAAAGACCTTATAGTTTTTGAGAAAATCGATTTTAAATCTTCAAAGAGGAAAATGTATCTATTTAAATCGCGTAATGACATTTCCGTGGCGGAAACAATTCCCGCCGACTTTAGCAGTTAATAGCAAAGTCCCCTTAAATCCTAGCAACACCAAATTTGCAGGATATGTTAAAAAGATACTGGGAAACATTATTTAAAAAAAATTGAAACATTTTAATTGTTTTTTTTTTTTAATTAAAATTTTTGGGATATGTTCAGAGTGTGGGAAATTTTTTGAAAAAAATGACGTGGGGTCCCCCCTCCCGAGCCTCTGTAACCCCTTGTCCCCCATGCAGGCTGGGATAGCCAGAATGCGGAGCCCCGGCCGACTGGAGCTTCGCACCCTGAGCTATACCAGCCCGCATGGTCCATAGTAGGGGGGGGCTTTGGGGGGGAGGGGAAGGCTTGGCCTTCTTAAAGGGGACTCCCACATGCCACCATGAACCCCCCCCAGGGAGTCGTCGCCCCCACCTCCTCCTGGGGCACCGGAGGTGGGGAAGAGCCCCTTGTCCATGGATTGGACAAGGGCTCCGGAGGGGAGGGGGAGGCTTGGCCACCCCCACCGCCCCCCAGAGCCCCCCCATACCATGGACCATGCGGGCTGGTATAGCTCAGGGTGCGAAGCCCCAGTCGGCCGGGGCTCCGCATTCTGGGTATCCCAGCCTGCATGGCGGACAAGGGGTTACAGAGGCTCGGGAGGGGGGACCCCACGTCATTTTTTTTTAAATTTATTTCCCACACTCAGAACATTAAAAAAATAAAAATTGATACCAAATTTTAAAAAAAAACCGACGTGGGGTCCCCCCTCCCGAGCCTCTGTAACCCTTTGTCCCCCCATGCAGGCTGGGATAGCCAGAATGCGGAGCCCCGGCCGACTGGGGCTTCGCACCCTGAGCTATACCAGCCCGCATGGTCCATGGTATGGGGGGGCTCCAGGGGGGAAGGGCGGCCAAGCCTCCCCCTCCCTCCCGGAGCCCCTTGTCCAATCCATGGACAAGGGGCTCTTCCCCGCCTCCCTTTCCCCAGGTGGAGGCGGGGGGCGACGACTCCCTGAGGGGGGTTCATGGTGGCATCTGGGAGTCCCCTTTAAGAGGGGGACCCCCAGATGCCCACCCCCCTCCCAGGAGAAATGAGTATAGAGGTACAAAGTACCCCTTACCCATTTCCACAAAGGGTTAAATGAAATAAAAACACAACCACGAGAAAAGTCCTTTAATGTTCTAAATTAACCACAAATACTTACCTGTACCTTTAAAAAAAAAATCCCACGCCAATCATGTCCCACGACAGTATCCTCTATCTTGCGATCTTCTGATACATGTTGATTGAAGATCTCCGCCGCCCCGACGCCACACACGCCGCCCCCGCCACACTGCTCTGAGCTATACTAAGTATAGCTGAGAGTGCGTCTATATAGACACATTAGCGTTAGCTGCCGCTGCCCTCCCTGCCTCCCCCCACCTGTCACCCTCACCCATGCTGGCACCCATGGGTGCCAGCATGGGTGAGGGTGACAGGTGTGAGAGGCAGGGAGGGCAGCGGCAGCCAGCGCTAATGCATCTATATAGATGCACTCTCAGCTATACTTAGTATAGCTGAGAACAAAAAGCATCTTTACATTTTGGCTCCAAGGCTCCCCATTGGTTCCTTATCGACCAATGGGGATCCTCCTGATCCCCATTGGTCTGTTAAGGAACCAATGGGGACCATTGGAGCTAAAATTTAAAGATGCTTTTTGCTCTAAGCTATACAAAGTATAGCTGAGAGCAGTTCGGCGGGGGCGACCATCACTGTTTTTTTCTGACAGGCAGACACACGGTGAATGGATGGAGAGGGAGAGCAGCTCATTGCACAGCAGATATTGTGCTGACAGCTGCCTCCCTCAATGCCTGCGGCATGCCTATGTGCGGGGGTCCTTTATTATTATACAGTTTGGGCAGTTAGGGAGAGCAGGGCTAAACCATTTGTTTTATCTTTTTTTTTCTCAACACCTGAGAAGGCTCCCCCTGCTATGGCTTTACAGATACAAAAGTCCTTCAGCGTTACTTCAGGGGCTGACGGACACAAGCTACAATGATATATGTCAAATTAACCACTTGAGGACCACAGTCTTATCGCCCCTTAAGGACCAGAGCCTTTTTTTCCATTCAGACCACTGCAGCTTTCACGGTTTATTGCTCGGTCATACAACCTACCACCTAAATGAATTTTACCTCCTTTTCTTGTCACTAATACAGCTTTCTTTTGATGCTATTTGATTGCTGCTGCGAGTTTTAGTTTTTATTATATTCATCAAAAACACATAAATTTTGTCAAAAAAATTACTTTTTTAACTTTCTGTGCTGACATTTTTCAAATAAAGTAAAATTTCCTATACATTTGAGCGCGAAAGTTATTCTGCTACATGTCTTTGATAAAAAAAAAAAACATTCAGTGTATATTTATTGTATTGGGTAAAAGTTATAGTGTTTACAAACTATGGTGCCAAAAGTGAATTTTCCCATTTTGAAGCATCTCTGACTTTCTGACCACCTGTCATGTTTTATGAGGTGCTAAAATTCCAGGATAGTATAAATACCCCCCAAATGACCCCATTTTGGAAAGAAGACATCCCAAATTATTCAGTGAGAGGCATGGTGAGTTCATAGAAAATTTTATTTTTTATCACAAGTTAGCGGAAAATGACACTTTGTGACAACAAAAAGAAAAGAAAAGTTTCCATTTCTTCTAACTTGCGACAAAAAAAAATGAAATCTGCCACGGACTCACTATGCTCCTCTCTAAATACCTTGAAGTGTCTACTTTCCAAAATGGGGTCATTTGTGGGGTGTGTTCACTGTCCTGGCATTTTGGGGGTGCCTAATTGTAAGCACCCCTGTAAAGCCTAAAGATGCTCATTGGACTTTGGGCCCCTTAGTGCAGTTAGGCTGTAAAAAAGTGCCACACATGTGGTATTGCGGTACTCAGGAGAAGTAGTATAATGTGTTTTGGGGTGTATTTTTACACATACCCATGCTGGGTGGGAGAAATATCTCTACTACTACTACTTCTCACGGTTTAGGGCCCCTAAAATGCCAGGGCAGTATAGGAACCCCACAAATGACCCCATTTTAGAAAGAAGACACCCCAAGATATTCCGTTAGGAGTATGGTGAGTTCATAGATTTTTTTTTGTCACAAGTTACCGGAAATTGATTTTAATTGTTTTTTTTTCACAAAGTGTCATTTTCCGCTAACTTGTGACAAAAAATAAAATCTTCTATGAACTCACCATACTCCTAACAGAATACCATGGGGTGTCTTCTTTCTAAAATGGGGTCATTTGTGGGGTTCCTATACTGCCCTGGCATTTTAGGGGCCCTAAACCGCGAGGAGTAGTCTTGAAACCAAATGTCGCAAAATGACCTGTGAAATCCTAAAGGTACTCATTGGACTTTGGGCCCCTTAGCGCACTTAGGGTGCAAAAAAGTGCCACACATGTGGTATCGCCGTACTCAGGAGAAGTAGTATAATGTGTTTTGTGGTGTATTTTTACACATACAGATGCTGGGTGGGAGAAATATCTCTGTAAATGACAATTTTTTCATTTTTTTTTTATACACAATTGTCCATTTACAGAGAGATTTCTCCCACCCAGCATGGGTATGTATAAAAATACACCCCAAAACACATTATACTACTTCTTCTGAGTACGGTGATACCACCTGTGTGACACTTTTTTGCAACCTAGGTGCGCTAAGGGGCCTAACGTCCTATTCACGGGTCATTTTGAGGCATTTGAATTCTAGACTACTCATCACGGCTTAGGGCCCCTAAAATGCCAGGGCAGTATAGGAACCCCACAAGTGATCCCATTTTAGAAAGAAGACACCCCAAGGTATTCTGTTAGGAGTATGGTGAGTTCATAGAAGATTTTTTCTTTGTCACAAGTTAGCGGAAAATGACACTTTGTGAAAAAAAAAACAATACAAATCAATTTCCGCTAACTTGTGACAAAAAATAAAATTTTCTATGAACTCATCATACACCTAACAGAATACCTTGGGGTGTCTTTTTTTTGTTTTTTTGTTTTGTGGTGTATTTTTACACATACAGATGCTGGGTGGGAAAATATCTGTAAATGACACATTTTTGATTTCTTTTACACACAATTGTCCATTTACAGAGAGATTTCTCCCACCCAGCATGGGTATGTGTAAAACTACACCAGAAAACACATTATACTACTTCTCCTGAGTACGGCGATACCACATGTGTGACACTTTTTTGCAGCCTAGGTGCGCTAAGGGGCCCAACGTCCTATTCACAGGTCATTTTGAGGCATTTGTTTTCTAGACTACTCCTCACGGTTTAGGGCCCCTAAAATGCCAGGGCAGTATAGGAACCCCACAAGTAACCCCATTTTAGAAAGAAGACACCCCAAGGTATTCTGTTAGGTGTATGGTGAGTTCATAGAAGATTTTATTTTTTTGTCACAAGTTAGTGAAAAATGACACTTTGTGAAAAAAACAATAAAAATCAATTTCCGCTAACTTTTGACAAAAAATAAAATCTTCTATGAACTCGTCATACACCTAACAGAATACCTTGGGATGTCTTTTTTCTAAAATGGGGTCACTTGTGGAGTTCCTATACTGCCCTGGCATTTTACGGGCCCAAAACCGTGAGTAGTCTGGAAACCAAATTTCTCAAAATGACTGTTCAGGGGTATAAGCATCTGCAAATTTTGATGACAGGTGGTGTATGAGGGGGCAAATTTTGTGGAACCAGTCATAAGCAGAGTGGCCTCTTATATGACAGGTTGTATTGGACCTGATCTGATGGATAGGAGTGCTAGGGGGGTGACAGGAGGTGATTGATGGGTGTCTCAGGGGGTGGTTAGAGGGGAAAATAGATGCAATCAATGCACTGGGGAGGTGATCGGAAGGGGGTCTGAGGGGGATCTGAGGGTTTGGCCGAGTGATCAGGAGCCCACACGGGGCAAATTAGGGCCTGATCTGATGGGTAGGTGTGCTAGGGGGTGACAGGTGGTGATTGATGGGTGTCTCAAGGTGTGATTAGGGGGGGGAAATAGATGGAAGCAATGCACTGGCGAGGTGATCAGGGCTGGGGTCTGAGGGCGTTCTGAGGGTGTGGGCGGGTGATTGGGTGCCCTAGGGGCAGATTAGGGACTAATCTGATGGGTAGCAGTGATAGGGGGTAATTGATGGGTAATTAGTGGGTGTTTATTAGGGTAGAGAACAGATGTAAACACTGCACTTGGGAGGTGATCTGACGTCAGATCTGTGGGCGATCTATTGGTGTGGGTGGGTGATCAGATTGCCCGCAAGGGGCAGGTTAGGGACTGATTGATGGGTGGCAGTGACAGGGGGTGATTGACAGGTGATCAGTGGGTTATTACAGGGAAGAACAGATGTAAATAATGCACTGGCGAATTGATAAGGGGTGTCTGAGGGCAATCTGAGCATGTGGGCGGGTGATTGGGTGCCCGCAAGGGGCAGATTAGGGTCTAATCTTATGGGTAACAGTGACAGGTGGTGATAGGGGCTGATTGATGGGTGATTGATGGGTAATTAGTGGGTGTTTAGAGGAGAGAACAGATGTAAACACTGCACTTGCGAGGTGATCTGATGTTGGATCTGCAAGCGATCTATTGGTGTGGGTGGGAGATCAGATTGCCCACAAGGGGCAGGTTAGGGGCTGATTGATGGGTGGCAGTGACAGGGGGTGATTGATGGGTGGCAGTGACAGGGGGTGATTGATGGGTGATTGATAGGTGATTGACAGGTGATCAGTGGGTTATTACAGGGAAGAACAGATGTAAATAATGCACTGGCGAATTCATAAGGGGGGGGGGGGGTCTGAGGGCTAACTGAGCGTGTGGATTGGGTGCCCGCAAGGGGCAGATTAGGGTCTAATCTGATGGGTAACAGTGACAAGTGGTGATAGGGGGTGATTGATGGGTGATTGATGGGTAATTAGTGGGTGTTTAGAGGAGAGAACAGATGTAAACACTGCACTTGGGAGGTGATCTGATGTTGGATCTGCGGGTGATCTATTGGTGTGGGTGGGTGATCAGATTGCCCGCAAGGGGCAGGTTAGGGGCTGATTGATGGGTGGCAGTGACAGGGGGTAATTGACAGGTGATTGACAGGTGATTGACAGGTGATCAGTGGGTTATTACAGGGGGATAGAGGCATACAGTACACAGGAGGGGGGGGGCTGGGGGGGCCTGGGGAGAATCTGAGGGGTGGGGGGTGATCAGGAGGGAGCAGGGGGCAGTTTAGGGTTAAAAAAAATAGCGTTGACAGGTAGTGACAGGGAGTGATTGATGGGTGATTAGGGGGGTGACTGGGTGTAAACAGTGGCCTGGGGGGTGGGCAGGGGGGGGTCTGAGGGGTGCTGTGGGCGATCAGGGGGCAGGGGGGGAAATCAGTGTGCTTGGGTGCGACATAGGGTGGCTGCAGCCTGCCCTGGTGGTCCCTCGGACCCTGGGACCACCAGGGCAGGAGGCAGCCTGTATAATAGGCTTTGTATACATTACAAAGCCTATTATACGTAATCCATGCGGCGATCCGGGTGCTAGTAACCTGCCGGCGCTTCCGAACGGCCGGCGGGTTACAGCGCGAGGGGGCGGAGCCAGTCGCCGGCGGCTGATCGCGTCACGAATGATGCGATCGCCACATAACCACACCCGCCGCCACCGCCAATGGGCGTATTGTGCTTGTTTGGGCCCAGCCCTTGCCGCCGCCCATCGGCTTAAGGCGGTCGGCAAGTGGTTAAAGGGCCATGTCAGAAAAAAAATGACACAGTAAGGCTTTTGTATACTTGATGTATCTACTGTGAGGTGATTAAAAATGAAATGATTCGCAATAGTGGTCCTTTAAGAGTCAATTGCAGAAATTGTCATCGAGGCATGTCCAAAACTCCAGTTCATTCTAATGAATTAGCTCAGCGGGGAGCCTGTCGCTTCTTTAGCTACCATAGACTGCAATGGGGGTGTCTCACGATCCTGGGAGATGCAGTTGCTCAATGTACTCTCATAGAAGGACTACATTTCCCAACATGCATTACAGAGGCCAGTAGTGCACAGCACTGCAATGGGAACGTCAAACTGTGGGTATCCCTGAAAAAGATGGAGGCCAGCATAAAAACAGAAGTTCTAGGGGGAAGCCATCCCAACATAAGTAATGACTGCCCACACGCACACACACGGCTCACTCTGTTTACAAACCTCTCTTAGGCTAAGATTCTTTGTCCAGAAGGCGCACAAGTCCCTTTAAAAACTATTTTCTGTTACAATACAAACATGTAGCTGCCTTTCGTTGCTTTAAATGTTTTCTTTCAGTCTTTCACTATATGGTAAAAAATTGTATAGAAATAGTGAGATTTACTTTATAACATAGATGGATTATTAAAAATGTAATCTGCATTCAAGCTGTGAAAATGAGCCTTTGCTATGTCGTAAAAAAAAAAAGTTACGTGAGCTGGCAAGACTCCTATGCAACATTTCTTCATTAAAATAAATATAGCAATTTATTTTTCATGCTGTTTCATTCAAGAGACAAGTTGGAGGTTAATTGCAACATGCCATGTGCTTCCAATAATACATATATCATAGACTGCATATAGAAACTTGCCAACTCTCTAAAGCCTCTCTGCAGGGAAGTGTCTGTTAATGCGAAATGAAGAACGGCATAGGGAACTGAACTTGCACAACTGAAATATATGGAATATATGTTCCTGACAACCCACATCCGATTTTGTATCACTTGTAATCTACATCATCCATTACTGTGGTTGACACAAGACTCAAGGGAGATCAGCAATGAAGGTTTACTCTGTACCAAATAGTTTCTTGCTTGGTTGCATTGTCACAATATGTAAGCATTGTCGTTTTCTTCCATAACTGCTTAATATTCATCTCTGGTTCAGTTTCCTTTGGTGTTTGGTACATGGTTCAAGTTTGCAGATTGTTTCAAGCTGGCTGTGATTATAACATAATGAACACTAAATTGAGTCATCCATTGACAGCTACACAACTAGAAAGGCAAAATTGCTTTCTGACCATGTGCCAGTAGTGCAGTGTATGCCTGTGCTTCCTCATTGTACCATCATGTTCATATATAGGGCCTGATTCACAAAGCGGTGCTAACAGTTAGCATGCTGGTGAAAAGCCCTTTATCACAGCTAAACTCAGTTTAGGCATGATAAGTTTAGGTGTGATAAATTTAGGAATGATAAGTTTAGGTGTGATAAGTTTAGGCGTGATAAGTTTAAGCACCAACTGGGTTAGCACCGCAGTGCCCAGCTGATCAAAAGTTTTACGCTAGCAAAGTCTGGTGCACTTCGCATAGATTTTAATGGCGCTGCTTTGCGTGCGGGACTTTGCTCGCGATCTAAACTTATCTAAACTTATCACGCCTAAACTTATCACACCTAAACTTATCACACCTATACTGGCTTTTCACCAGCATGGTGCAATGGTTATCAAGCCTAAAGTCTCTAACTGGGTCAGCACCGCTTTGTGAATCGAGCCCATATAGTTAAAAACTGGGGAAAAGATAAAACAATTGTATATGTATATATATATATATATATATATATATATATATATATATACACACAGGTATATATATATATATATATATATATATATACATACACACACACACACACACACACGAACACACCACTGGATTGTGCAGTCACACACACACCATTGGATTGTGCAGTGTGATGTATACATGTCTGTAATGATCTTATATATCAAGCTGATTTATCACACCTGATAGGGATTGATGAGATCGAGACCCTCATTTTTTCTCCTGACTTTTCACCTAGGTGAAGATTTCACTCCTTGTCATTAAATGTTTTTTAACTACCAGACAGCAAGAAAATACTCAAAATAATTTTGATAATTACTTTTTCACCAACATTTTGGCACTTGTAAAATGCTGAAAAGTTATTTTAACGAAAAGATGAAAATGTATCTCCTAGGTCAGGGGTCACCAAACATTTTGGGTCGAGGGCCGGGTCAACATACTTCAGACTGCTGGGGGGCCGGAGTATACATAAAATGATGTCTTTGCAGGCCAGACAGTGAAGCATACCCAGGTGACAACTTGAAGTCCAATTGGACAGCAGTGTCATCTGATATGGAATTTGATTGGAAACCAGCAAAATGACTGCTTTCTGGCCTTCATGTGGATGGGTGGTGCCAGCACTGCTATTCTATATGTGGACCACCAATATTTAAAGATGTAGCTGATCGCATATATAAGTAATACATTTTGTGTGTGGGGGGGGGGGGGGCAGTAAAAAAGCCTCAGGGGGCCGCATTTGGCCCGCGGGCCTTAGTTTGAGGACCACTGTCCTAGGTCATTGCTCAGGAGAAAAAGTGAATTGCATATGGGCCACTTGGTGGAGCAAGTGAACTTCAAATGCTGGCTTGCTCCACCAAGGTTTTCCAATCATCTAAGTCTGTAGCATAGGCCATGTACCGTCTGGCGCCCACAGCTGCCTCCTCACCACCCAGCTACAGCACTGACTATAAAGTATATTCCTTTTTGCAATATTGAATTTAACGCTGCAACTCTTCAAGATAAATGCATTGTTCCTACATTGCACTACTGCACTTTGTATTTCTTATTAATGATATTAAAGACTATACGTGTAGTGCCAGACTTTCCCTGCCCAAGTGCCTGCCAGCTCTCCCAATACATAAGTCTGTAGCTTGCCACAATAAGGCACATTTCTTTAGTGAATTAACACTGAAAATACCGATCGGTGTGTGGTGGTAAGTTTTCTCTTGCCTTATTATAACCACCATGATCTTAGTGAATTGAGGTCATTGTGACCAGAAATTATTAATCGAATCCCAGACTGGTAAACTTAGTGAAACCACTGGGCATTACCTAGTAATTATAGCCATGGATGTCTTTTAACGCAAGGAAAGCATCTAAGCCCCTTTAAATGTAGATATAGAATTTGCCATAGCTACTTCCTGTGGCAATGCATTCCACATCTTAATCACTCTTACTGTAAAGAACCCTTTCCTAAATAAATGGCTAAAACGTTTTTCCTCCACGTGCAGATCATGTCCCCTAGTCCTTTGTAAAAGCCTAGGGACAAAAAGCTAATCTGCCAAGCTTTTACATTGCCCTCTGACGTATTTATACATGTTAATTAGATTTCCTCTGAGGCGTTTTTTCTTCAGACTAAATTTTATCTAACCTTTCTTGGTAAGCGAGACCTTCCATCCCTCGTATCAATTTTGTTGCTGGTCTCTGCACCTGCTCTAAAATTGCAATATCTTTCCTGTAATGTGGTGCCCAGAACTGAATTCCATATTTCAGATCTCGCATTACTAGAGAGTTAAACAGGGGCAATATTATGCTAGCATCCTGAGTTTTTATTTCCCTTTTAATGCATCCCAACATGTTATTAGCTTTAGCTGCAGTGGCTTGGCATTTAATACAATTATTTAACTTGTTGTCGATGAGTATTCCCAAGTCCTTTTCCAAATTAGATGTCCCTATCTGTATCCCGTTCATTTTGTGTGGTGCTAGAACATTGGCACGACCAAAATGCATGTGTAAGGATTCCTCCTGTGGCGTGTTCTGTCCATTGCATTGGAGCCGCAAACGGACAGTTCTGGCTTGTATGCCTGCATTCGGTTGTGCATTCGCAATGAGTCACATTGTCATTTGCAATTGCTCTGCAGTTCTGCGCAGCTCAGTATGCTGTCATTATTCCACCAATGGCTTACTACAGATGAGTTGCAGCCAGATAGCCCTGGATTTCCTGCATGCATGTTTTTGCATAGGACTGCATGCATTGGTACAGATAGTCTTTCAGCTAGCAAATGGTAACCAAGCCAGCTCAGGATTGAAGGATTACCATTCAGCTGTGTGGAGATTTGCATGCTTGCATCCATTGGCTGATACCAGCATAAAAGTCTGCCTCCCCTTTTAGACCTCGCCCGTCATAGTTTCAGCTCTGTCTAAGCTGTTACTGGGTCCTTTGATACTGTGAATATTTTCCTTGTCTTGTTACTTTCTAGTTCAGTTATCTTGTGGAGCTACGATTATATATTTCCCACGGGGACATTTATACGTACTCCTTCTAGTGCAGATAATTTGTATTGTTTCTATTGCCTAGTTACTTCGCTGTATTGCTCCAGTCAGATCTAGCTAGTCTCTTGCTTATGTTATATATTGGTTCATCGCCAATATATACATATTCTAGTCAGCGTTTGTTATTTTCCTTGTATTTGTGCTACGGTGATATATCAGTGCCGCTGATATATACGTACTCGAACTGTTGATATCCTGTGTTTAGCTAGTCAATTTTTAGCACGTTTCGGTAGGTTGCGATTAGCATGATCACCAGTGCTTAGCTAGCATAGTCCTGTCCTTACGAGGTAGCCATTGCTGTGGTTGCTATTGGTTACCTCACTCTTGTCTTTGTGAATGCTTGCTGTCACTGAGGCAGTGAATAGATTATCAAGCATTCATTCTGTCAGCCTCTGTCCTCCTAGTCCTGTCCTTGCGAGATAGCCATTGCTGCGGTTGCTGTTAGCTACTTCACTCCAGTCTGTCTTGTATCTGTCTGAATGTTTGCTATCGCAAGAGCAGCGCAACATTGCACTGCGCTGCCATTGCGTCTTATCTGAAGCCCAGAGCTGCAGTTGCAGCCTGTGTAGCCTGTGTAGCCTCTTCCATTATCCAGCTCTTAGCCTTGTTGTGCTGGGTGGTCAGAAAGTATGACCCCCCAGCATTACAGCATGACTTTACATTTTTCAACATTGAATTTCATCTGCCATTAATGTGCCCATATAGCCATCCTATCCAGATCCTGTTGCAATATGTCACTATCTTCCTGAGAGTTTATGATTCTGCACAATTTTGTATCATCTGCAAAAATGGCAACATTGCTCACTACTGCTTCTACTAGGTCATTAATAAATAAATTGAAGAGCACTGAACCCAGTACAGACCCCTGTGAGACCCCACTGCTAACAGTCACCTATTTTGAGTACGATCCATTGACCACAATTCTTTGTTTTCTGTCCGTTAGCCAGTTCCCTATCCATGCACACACTCTTCCCCAGTTCTTGCATCCTTTGCTTTTGCACCAGGCATTTGTGGGGAACAGTGTCGAAGGCCTTTGCAAAGTATATCACATTTAGAGCATTCCCAATATCCGCATTAGCCGTTAATGAGGCAATCATGGAAATTCACAGCCGTGATCACGGAAAAGCGTTTTTAGCTAATAGCAAACCCCATACATGCTACAATCACCAAAATTGCATGGATTATAAAGGTGAGATGTGGCTACAACTTAAAAAAAAATCAAAAAGAACTTTTAGTTTTTGAGAAAATCAATTGTAAAATTTCAAAGGAAAAAAGTATACATTTGAATGCTGCAAATAACAGTTCTTAGTGAAGCAATTCCCGCCGACTTTAGCAGTTAATAGCAAAGGCCCCTTACATCCTAGCAACACCACATTTGCAGGATATGTTAAAAAGATAGTGGGAAACAATATTTTATATATTTTGTGCTGATAGTGGGAAATTTCAAAAAAAAAAAATGATGTGGGGTCCCCACTTCCTGAGCCACTGTAGCCCCTTGTCCCCCATGCAGGCTGGGATTTCCAGAATGGTGAGCCCCGGCCGACTGGGGCTTAACACCCTGAGCTATACCAGCCCGCATGGTCCATGGTATGGGGGGGGGGGGGCTCTGGGGGAGAGGGGCAGCCAAGCCTTCCCCTCTCCCCCGGAGCCCTTGTCCAATCCATGATTGTGACAGGTGAAGGCAGGCAGGGAGGACAGCAGGAGGCAACGGCTATACTGTATGTCTGCATAGGACAAGCTTCTCAGCTATAATAAAGTGTATAGCTGAAAAGCGTCTTTACATTTTGGCTCCAAGGCTCCCCATTGGTTCTTTAACAGACCAATGGGGATCCTCCTGACCCCCATTGGTCTGTTAAAGAACCATTGGGGATCCTTGGAGCCAAAATTTAAAGATGCTTTTCAGTTATACACTTTAGTATAGCTGAGAAGCTTATCTTATGTGGACGTATAGCCACTGCCTCCCGCTGTCCTCCCCACCTGCCTTTACCTGTCACCCTCACCTAGCCTGGCACATGGGTGCACCAGGTGCTAGGCTAGGTGAGGGTGACAGGTGAGGGAGGCGGGGACGACAGCTGGAGGCAGCGGCTATGCATCCTAAAGGACACATTCTCAGCTATACTAATTAGTGTAGCTGCGCGGGGGGGCGTCGTGTGTGGCGTCGGGGCAGTGGAAATCTTCAATCAAGTTAATGAAGATCGCAAGATTAGAGGATATTGGTGTGGGACATTTCTGAGGATATTGGCATGGGAACTTCTTTTTAAAGGTACAGGTAAGTATTTATGGTTAATTTAGATTAATAAAATACTTTTTTCGTCGTCGTGTTTTTATTTCATTTAACCCTGTGCGGAAATGAGTAAGGGGTACTTTGTACCCCATACTCATTTTTCCTGGGGGGTGGGCATCGAACCCCCCCAGGCCATTGTCACCCCCACCTCCTCCTGGGGCACCAGAGGTGGGGAAGAGCCCCTTGTCCATGGATTGGACAAGGGCTCTGGGGGAGAGGGGAAGGCTTGCCCGCGCCTCTCCCTGGAACCCCCCCCATACCATGGACCATGCAGGCTGGGAATGGTTCCATGCGAACTTCAGTGGTTCGCGTTCGGGTCCCGCAGGCGAACTTTTACGGAAGTTCGGTTCGCCCCATAATGCACCATGAGGGTCAACTTTGACCCTCTACATCACAGTCAGCAGGCCCAGTGTAGCCAATTAGGCTACAATAGCCCTTGGAGCCACTCCCACTAATAAAAGGCAGGCAGCGGCGGCCATTACGCTCACTCGTGTGCCTGCGTTAGTGAGAGTAGGGCGAGCTGCTGCAGACTGTCTCTCATAGGGAAAGATTAGTTAGGCTTAGCTTGTTCCTGGCTGCATACCTGTTCTGTTCAGTGAGCCCACCATACCTGTTCTGTTCAGTGAGCCCACTGGATACCTGCATACCTGTTCAGTGAACCTGCCACTGCATACCTGTTCTGTGAACCCACCACTGCATACCTGTACTGTGAACCCACCACTGCATACCTGTTCAGTGAACCCACCACTGCATACCTGTTCAGTGAACCCACCACTGCATACCTGTTCAGTGAACCTGCCACTGCATACCTGTTCTGTGAACCCACCACTGCATACCTGTTCTGTTCAGTGAACTCGCCACTGCATACCTGTTCTGTTCAGTAAACCTGCCACTGTATACCTGTTCAGTGAACCCGCCACTGCATACCTGTTCAGTGAACCCGCCACTGCATACCTGTTCTGTTCAGTGAACCCGCCACTGTATTCCTGTTCAGTGAACCCGCCACTGCACTCTCGCCATGGTGCGCACCAGTCCAGCACGGCCGTCACTACACAAACAGCTGTTTGCGGTGCGTTACATGGTGAGTTTGGTGTGACAGTGTGAAGCAGTACCTTAATTACACTACCTGATTGATGTATACACATGCAAGATGTTTTAAAGCACTTTAGGCCTGTCATTTAGCATTCAATGTGATTTCTGCCCTTAAAACGCTGCTTTGCGTCAAAGCCAGATTTTTCCCGGGGACTTTTGGCATGTATCCCACTCCTCCACCTGGGGGTCCAAGTGTTAGACCCCTTGAAACATCTTTTCCATCACTTTTGTGGCCAGCATAATTTTTTTTTTTCAAAATTCGCATCCCCATTGAAGTCTATTGCGGTTGGCGAACTTGTACGCAAACCGAACCTTACGCGGAAGTTCGCGAACCCGGTTTGCGAACCTAAAATCGGAGGTTCGGACCCACTCTATTTCCCACTTTCTTTTTAACAAATCCTACACATTTGGTGTTGCTAGGATGTAAGGGGCCTTTGCTATTAACTGCTAAAGTCGGCAGGAATTGCTTCACTAAGAACTGTCATTTGCCGCATTTAAATGTATACTTTTTTCCTTTGAAATTTTAAAATCGATTTTCTTAAAAACTATAAGGGCTTTTTGAAAAAAAAAATTCCTCTTGTTCCCACCGTTCTTCTTAACATATCTGGCAAATTTGGTGTTCCTACCGTGTAAGGAGGCTTTGCTATTAACCTTCAAAGTCAGAGGGAGATAATCACGAATTAATTTTTACCATGATCCCTGCAATCACGACCGTGATAGCATTCCGAATATTTGTAATCACCGAATTTCTGTGAACCAGAATCATTCATGGTGTCGAATACTGAAGCCGAATAATGAAAAAATCCTCTTCAATCACGGCTAATAGATGATGACGGAAAATATCTGCCCATCACTGATGCTGAGAAATAAGATTATTTTTTACTATAAAGTCATGTATAGTATCTCTTCGTAACCCCTCAAATAGTTTGCACCCAACTGACATTAAGTTTACAAGTCTATAATTTCCTGGATCAGATTTTTTGCCCTTCTTAACCCTCCTCTTATGTTAGCTTTCTGTTACTATCCATGATGTTAGCGGGTCGGTTTTGACCCGTGTCTTAAATCAGCCATAAAATACCCTCTGAACAAATATTTATCATCCAATTTGTTTCTTACCTCTTGGTTACCTTGTTAGGCTTCTTTATCCTTGAAAAGATTGGTTTTAATATTTTTGGTGTGACCCCTTTAACCTTTCTTTTGATAGCATACTTCTCATTTTCAAATTTAAAAAATGGTAAAATAAACCTACATAGAATATTATAAGTAAATAAAAGGTTGTTATGTCACCAGAATGTTGCTGAGGAGTATTAGAACACATCTCTTAAATATTTTTTTTATATTTTTATTTTTATTTTAATAACATTAACTATAATAACATTGATGGTGTTAGGGTCAATTTTGACCCATATATATTTACTTCAAGAATATAGCCAAAAGTCTTTTTTTTTTTTTTTTACATAAAACATTCATAAACAATGAAAAGCAAGTAATAATACAAAATGTAGACTTGCAAGGTCAAACAAACACACAATCAAGCAAGGCAAACCAATAGAAATCAAGTACTAGTTTCAAAGCATCTTTGTGCAAGAACTTGCATGTGTTTGTGTGGGTGTGTGGCAAAAGCTGACAGCTGACACTTTTAGCATGTTCTTTGCAGATATATTTTTTACAGTGGAAGCATAATGTGTGTGTCTTTCTGTCCTTATTGCTGGGGCAGACATGACACCTCTTTCTTTTAGAATCAGATGGCATCACTGGAGTTGTGGCTGTGCTGGTTGATGTTGTGGCAAGGCTAGATGATGATGAGGATGCTGGCACTGATTCACTTTGTGTTGTTGATGGTGTGGATGGAGTGCTTGATGAACTCTGCATCTGTCTGATCATGGCTGCAGCGATTGGATCTCGAGACTCCCGTTTCCTTTGCTCAATGTGGGCCTTGACAAGGGAACTTCCTAGCTCCTCGAGAAATATTCTCCACTTGTTATTCTTTTTTGTGTTCCAACCTGGGTGGATGTGGGTCCATAACACAAATGCATTGTATGCAGACACATCTAGGATGTTATAAAACACAACCATTGGCCATCCGCTGGTCATTCACTGACAAGTATAGGTAGCAGTCGGCTTGTCCAGGTTGTCCACTCCCCCTTTGTTTTTATTGTAATCCCGGATAATTGTGGGCTTTTTGTCACTTCTTGGTGACACAGCTGCATCTTTGTGAAAAGTGGACATAAGTATCACATTTTTATTTTTTTTGGACAATATGAAACAACAGTGGTGCTGTCTGTAAAAGCAAATTTTTAAGAAAGTGGAGCTCTGTCCTTCACTTGCAAAATTTCAGTGTGCAGCTCAGGTTTATTTTTTTTTATTGTGCCTACCATGGTAAGTTTCCTCCTGAGAAGTTCTTGTCCAAGGTCATAGCTGGTAAAAAAATTGTCACATGTGATATTGTGACCCCGCAGTCCAGTAGTCATATCAAGTCCTTGTTTTTTCTCAGGGATGCCACTTTCGGGTTTGCCGGTGTAAATCTGTAGGTTCCATGCATAGCTTGTTTTTGCATCACAGGCTGCCCAGATTTTTATGCCGTATTTGTCTGGCTTACTGGGCATATACTGCCGGAAGGGGCAATTTCCACGGAAAAGGGATCAAACGTTCATCTACTGTTACCTGAGGCCCAGGGTGAAACATTAGTGGAAGGAGCTGAACCCATTTCTCCCAGACATCCCTTATGGGAGCAAGCTTGTCAGATTTTGCTCTAGTATCTCTGTTTTGGCACTTATTAGTGTTCTATAATCCTATATCATAACTGGGTCACCATAAACGTCATAATTTTCACCACAGTATTTTCTAATTTAGTGAAAAGGATTTTTTTTTTTTTAAACTTCTCTTTATTTAGAACAGCAAGGGAGATATACAGACGTAATGACAATATTATTACACCGTTGCATTATAACATCTTAAATAACTACTATAACAATTTCTGTTCAGATATCGAGATACAAAATACAAAATATACTCATATTGTTGCGGTGACGAGATTATTTTGTCAAAAGCCTTATTATATTTTGACCACCTGTATATAGATAGGTCCCTCATTAAGATGAGGGCATCATAACCCATCTATATTGTTTTACCCTGCTGTCATGTTTCAATTGTCTAGATAGACATAGACAATTGGCCTAAACAGTTTGCCCATTAGTGAGCTTATGCGATTAACCCAAAGAGAAAATAACAAGAAAGTAAATAAACATTTTCCGCTCTCACCCTTCCCCCCCCCCCCCCTCCACCCCCTCCTTTCCCCTCAAACTTTGCTCGCGATCTAAACTTATCTAAACTTATCACGCCTAAACTTATCACACCTAAACTTATCACACCTATACTGGCTTTTCACCAGCATGGTGCAATGGTTATCAAGCCTAAAGTCTCTAACTGGGTTAGCACCGCTTTGTGAATCGAGCCCATATAGTTAAAAACTGGGGAAAAGATAAAACAATTGTATATGTATATATATATATATATATATATATATATATATATATATATATACATACACACACACACACACACACACGAACACACCACTGGATTGTGCAGTCACACACACACCATTGGATTGTGCAGTGTGATGTATACATGTCTGTAATGATCTTATATATCAAGCTGATTTATCACACCTGATAGGGATTGATGAGATCGAGACCCTCATTTTTTCTCCTGACTTTTCACCTAGGTGAAGATTTCACTCCTTGTCATTAAATGTTTTTTAACTACCAGACAGCAAGAAAATACTCAAAATAATTTTGATAATTACTTTTTCACCAACATTTTGGCACTTGTAAAATGCTGAAAAGTTATTTTAACGAAAAGATGAAAATGTATCTCCTAGGTCAGGGGTCACCAAACATTTTGGGTCGAGGGCCAGGTCAACATACTTCAGACTGCTGGGGGGCCGGAGTATACATAAAATGATGTCTTTGCAGGCCAGACAGTGAAGCATACCCAGGTGACAACTTGAAGTCCAATTGGACAGCAGTGTCATCTGATATGGAATTTGATTGGAAACCAGCAAAATGACTGCTTTCTGGCCTTCATGTGGATGGGTGGTGCCAGCACTGCTATTCTATATGTGGACCACCAATATTTAAAGATGTAGCTGATCGCATATATATGTAATACATTTTGTGTGTGTGGGGGGGGGGGGGGGCAGTAAAAAAGCCTCAGGGGGCCGCATTTGGCCCGCGGGCCTTAGTTTGAGGACCACTGTCCTAGGTCATTGCTCAGGAGAAAAAGTGAATTGCATATGGGCCACTTGGTGGAGCAAGTGAACTTCAAATGCTGGCTTGCTCCACCAAGGTTTTCCAATCATCTAAGTCTGTAGCATAGGCCATGTACCGTCTGGCGCCCACAGCTGCCTCCTCACCACCCAGCTACAGCACTGACTATAAAGTATATTCCTTTTTGCAATATTGAATTTAACGCTGCAACTCTTCAAGATAAATTCATTGTTCCTACATTGCGCTACTGCACTTTGTATTTCTTATTAATGATATTAAAGACTATACGTGTAGTGCCAGACTTTCCCTGCCCAAGTGCCTGCCAGCTCTCCCAATACATAAGTCTGTAGCTTGCCACAATAAGGCACATTTCTTTAGTGAATTAACACTGAAAATACCGATCGGTGTGTGGTGGTAAGTTTTCTCTTGCCTTATTATAACCACCATGATCTTAGTGAATTGAGGTCATTGTGACCAGAAATTATTAATCGAATCCCAGACTGGTAAACTTAGTGAAACCACTGGGCATTACCTAGTAATTATAGCCATGGATGTCTTTTAACGCAAGGAAAGCATCTAAGCCCCTTTAAATGTAGATATAGAATTTGCCATAGCTACTTCCTGTGGCAATGCATTCCACATCTTAATCACTCTTACTGTAAAGAACCCTTTCCTAAATAAATGGCTAAAACGTTTTTCCTCCACGTGCAGATCATGTCCCCTAGTCCTTTGTAAAAGCCTAGGGACAAAAAGCTAATCTGCCAAGCTTTTACATTGCCCTCTGACGTATTTATACATGTTAATTAGATTTCCTCTGAGGCGTTTTTTCTTCAGACTAAATTTTATCTAACCTTTCTTGGTAAGCGAGACCTTCCATCCCTCGTATCAATTTTGTTGCTGGTCTCTGCACCTGCTCTAAAATTGCAATATCTTTCCTGTAATGTGGTGCCCAGAACTGAATTCCATATTTCAGATCTCGCATTACTAGAGAGTTAAACAGGGGCAATATTATGCTAGCATCCTGAGTTTTTATTTCCCTTTTAATGCATCCCAACATGTTATTAGCTTTAGCTGCAGTGGCTTGGCATTTAATACAATTATTTAACTTGTTGTCGATGAGTATTCCCAAGTCCTTTTCCAAATTAGATGTCCCTATCTGTATCCCGTTCATTTTGTGTGGTGCTAGAACATTGGCACGACCAAAATGCATGTGTAAGGATTCCTCCTGTGGCGTGTTCTGTCCATTGCATTGGAGCCGCAGACGGACAGTTCTGGCTTGTATGCCTGCATTCGGTTGTGCATTCGCAATGAGTCACATTGTCATTTGCAATTGCTCTGCAGTTCTGCGCAGCTCAGTATGCTGTCATTATTCCACCAATGGCTTACTACAGATGAGTTGCAGCCAGATAGCCCTGGATTTCCTGCATGCATGTTTTTGCATAGGACTGCATGCATTGGTACAGATAGTCTTTCAGCTAGCAAATGGTAACCAAGCCAGCTCAGGATTGAAGGATTACCATTCAGCTGTGTGGAGATTTGCATGCTTGCATCCATTGGCTGATACCAGCATAAAAGTCTGCCTCCCCTTTTAGACCTCGCCTGTCATAGTTTCAGCTCTGTCTAAGCTGTTACTGGGTCCTTTGATACTGTGAATATATTCCTTGTCTTGTTACTTTCTAGTTCAGTTATCTTGTGGAGCTACGATTATATATTTCCCACGGGGACATTTATACGTACTCCTTCTAGTGCAGATAATTTGTATTGTTTCTATTGCCTAGTTACTTCGCTGTATTGCTCCAGTCAGATCTAGCTAGTCTCTTGCTTATGTTATATATTGGTTCATCGCCAATATATACATATTCTAGTCAGCGTTTGTTATTTTCCTTGTATTTGTGCTACGGTGATATATCAGTGCCGCTGATATATACGTACTCGAACTGTTGATATCCTGTGTTTAGCTAGTCAGTTTTTAGCACGTTTCGGTAGGTTGCGATTAGCATGATCACCAGTGCTTAGCTAGCATAGTCCTGTCCTTACGAGGTAGCCATTGCTGTGGTTGCTATTGGTTACCTCACTCTTGTCTTTGTGAATGCTTGCTGTCACTGAGGCAGTGAATAGATTATCAAGCATTCATTCTGTCAGCCTCTGTCCTCCTAGTCCTGTCCTTGCGAGATAGCCATTGCTGCGGTTGCTGTTAGCTACTTCACTCCAGTCTGTCTTGTATCTGTCTGAATGTTTGCTATCGCAAGAGCAGCGCAACATTGCACTGCGCTGCCATTGCGTCTTATCTGAAGCCCAGAGCTGCAGTTGCAGCCTGTGTAGCCTGTGTAGCCTCTTCCATTATCCAGCTCTTAGCCTTGTTGTGCTGGGTGGTCAGAAAGTATGACCCCCCAGCATTACAGCATGACTTTACATTTTTCAACATTGAATTTCATCTGCCATTTATGTGCCCATATAGCCATCCTATCCAGATCCTGTTGCAATATGTCACTATCTTCCTGAGAGTTGATGATTCTGCACAATTTTGTATCATCTGCAAAAATGGCAACATTGCTCACTACTGCTTCTACTAGGTCATTAATAAATAAATTGAAGAGCACTGAACCCAGTACAGACCCCTGTGAGACCCCACTGCTAACAGTCACCTATTTTGAGTACGATCCATTGACCACAATTCTTTGTTTTCTGTCCGTTAGCCAGTTCCCTATCCATGCACACACTCTTCCCCAGTTCTTGCATCCTTTGCTTTTGCACCAGGCATTTGTGGGGAACAGTGTCGAAGGCCTTTGCAAAGTATATCACATTTAGAGCATTCCCAATATCCGCATTAGCCGTTAATCAGGCAATCATGGAAATTCACAGCCGTGATCACGGAAAAGCGTTTTTAGCTAATAGCAAACCCCATACATGCTACAATCACCAAAATTGCATGGATTATAAAGGTGAGATGTGGCTACAACTTAAAAAAAAATCAAAAAGAACTTTTAGTTTTTGAGAAAATCAATTGTAAAATTTCAAAGGAAAAAAGTATACATTTGAATGCTGCAAATAACAGTTCTTAGTGAAGCAATTCCCGCCGACTTTAGCAGTTAATAGCAAAGGCCCCTTACATCCTAGCAACACCAAATTTGCAGGATATGTTAAAAAGATAGTGGGAAACAATATTTTATATATTTTGTGCTGATAGTGGGAAATTTAAAAAAAAAAAATGATGTGGGGTCCCCACTTCCTGAGCCACTGTAGCCCCTTGTCCCCCATGCAGGCTGGGATTTCCAGAATGGTGAGCCCCGGCCGACTGGGGCTTAACACCCTGAGCTATACCAGCCCGCATGGTCCATGGTATGGGGGGGGGGCTCTGGGGGAGAGGGGCAGCCAAGCCTTCCCCTCTCCCCCGGAGCCCTTGTCCAATCCATGATTGTGACAGGTGAAGGCAGGCAGGGAGGACAGCAGGAGGCAACGGCTATACTGTATGTCTGCATAGGACAAGCTTCTCAGCTATAATAAAGTGTATAGCTGAAAAGCGTCTTTACATTTTGGCTCCAAGGCTCCCCATTGGTTCTTTAACAGACCAATGGGGATCCTCCTGACCCCCATTGGTCTGTTAAAGAACCATTGGGGAGCCTTGGAGCCAAAATTTAAAGATGCTTTTCAGTTATACACTTTAGTATAGCTGAGAAGCTTATCTTATGTGGACGTATAGCCACTGCCTCCCGCTGTCCTCCCCACCTGCCTTTACCTGTCACCCTCACCTAGCCTGGCACATGGGTGCACCAGGTGCTAGGCTAGGTGAGGGTGACAGGTGAGGGAGGCGGGGACGACAGCTGGAGGCAGCGGCTATGCATCCTAAAGGACACATTCTCAGCTATACTAATTAGTGTAGCTGCGCGGGGGGGCGTCGTGTGTGGCGTCGGGGCAGTGGAGATCTTCAATCAAGTTAATGAAGATCGCAAGATTAGAGGATATTGGTGTGGGACATTTCTGAGGATATTGGCGTGTGAACTTCTTTTTAAAGGTACAGGTAAGTATTTATGGTTAATTTAGATTAATAAAATACTTTTTTCGTCGTCGTGTTTTTATTTCATTTAACCCTGTGCGGAAATGAGTAAGGGGTACTTTGTACCCCATACTCATTTTCCTGGGTGGGTGGGCATCGAACCCCCCCAGGCCATTGTCACCCCCACCTCCTCCTGGGGCACCAGAGGTGGGGAAGAGCCCCTTGTCCATGGATTGGACAAGGGCTCTGGGGGAGAGGGGAAGGCTTGCCCGCGCCTCTCCCTGGAACCCCCCCCATACCATGGACCATGCAGGCTGGGAATGGTTCCATGCGAACTTCAGTGGTTCGCGTTCGGGTCCCGCAGGCGAACTTTTACGGAAGTTCGGTTCGCCCCATAATGCACCATGAGGGTCAACTTTGACCCTCTACATCACAGTCAGCAGGCCCAGTGTAGCCAATTAGGCTACACTAGCCCTTGGAGCCCCTTCCCCCCTAATAAAAGGCAGGCAGCGGCGGCCATTACGCTCACTCGTGTGCCTGCGTTAGTGAGAGTAGGGCGAGCTGCTGCAGACTGTCTCTCATAGGGAAAGATTAGTTAGGCTTAGCTTGTTCCTGGCTGCATACCTGTTCTGTTCAGTGAGCCCACCATACCTGTTCTGTTCAGTGAGCCCACTGGATACCTGCATACCTGTTCAGTGAACCTGCCACTGCATACCTGTTCTGTGAACCCACCACTGCATACCTGTACTGTGAACCCACCACTGCATACCTGTTCAGTGAACCCACCACTGCATACCTGTTCAGTGAACCCACCACTGCATACCTGTTCAGTGAACCTGCCACTGCATACCTGTTCTGTTCAGTGAACTCGCCACTGCATACCTGTTCTGTTCAGTAAACCTGCCACTGTATACCTGTTCTGTTCAGTGAACCCACCACTGCATACCTGTTCAGTGAACCTGCCACTGCATACCTGTACTGTTCAGTGAACCCGCCACTGCATACCTGTTCTGTTCAGTGAACCCGCCACTGTATTCCTGTTCAGTGAACCCGCCACTGCACTCTCGCCATGGTGCGCACCAGTCCAGCACGGCCGTCACTACACAAACAGCTGTTTGCGGTGCGTTACATGGTGAGTTTGGTGTGACAGTGTGAAGCAGTACCTTAATTACACTACCTGATTGATGTATACACATGCAAGATGTTTTAAAGCACTTTAGGCCTGTCATTTAGCATTCAATGTGATTTCTGCCCTTAAAACGCTGCTTTGCGTCAAAGCCAGATTTTTCCCGGGGACTTTTGGCATGTATCCCACTCCTCCACCTGGGGGTCCAAGTGTTAGACCCCTTGAAACATCTTTTCCATCACTTTTGTGGCCAGCATAATTTTTTTTTTCAAAATTCGCATCCCTATTGAAGTCTATTGCGGTTCGCGAACTTGTACGCAAACCGAACCTTACGCGGAAGTTCGCGAACCCGGTTCGCGAACCTAAAATCGGAGGTTCGGCCCCACTCTATTTCCCACTTTCTTTTTAACAAATCCTACACATTTGGTGTTGCTAGGATGTAAGGGGCAGGGCCGGATTTCTGGAAAGGCCTCAAAGGTCAAGGCCTAGGGCGATAAAATTTAGCAGGGCGCTGGACTTGGAGAGATAAGAGGTCACATGTCAAAGTAAATCACTTCTGCTTTGCTCTATTCTGCCTGAATTCCAGAGATCCCTGCATCTCTCTCACTGCAGAGTGTGTGTGATGACAGTCAGCATGTGTTGTCATCTGAGGATCTTGTCCTTAGTATAATGAGTGGGGACATACAAGCTGCTGTGAGAAGAAAAATATATGGGCTCAAGTAGTAGAACTTTTGAGTTCAGATTAGTTTCTTTATGCAGCGCGCATTCACGGACAGGAATTATCAGCTCTCTTCTCCCCCAGACTGATGTTTTATTACTTGGTCAGAGCTGTTGAAGACCTGAGACCTGTAAGATTTATGGTTTGTTTTCTTTCCTGACAACAACATTCTCTCTTTGCTACAGTTTAACTCTTTCCTGACATGTTTTAGAAGCAGCAAAGCATTGTTCTGTGTTAGCCATCAGTGAAAGCAGGATGTTTTGAAACAGAATGACAACTGTATTACATTTATTTATATTTACAAAACAATGTATGCATCTCCTGCTGACTTTATATATATCTGGGTTCCCCAACATCTTACATCTTGTATACAGGAACAAAGTCTGAAGATGACTCATTAGCCAAAGGCTCACTATTTTCTTTTGGTTAGCCAATAAATATTATCATTCTATTACAAAACGTAAAAACTTCCTGCTGACTGATTAAGATCTGTCTTAACTTGCCCCAAGTGCTAAATTGTCACTGTGTAAAGTACACCTGAGCTTATGCTAGATACACATGATGCAATTTTCTGACAGATTTACTGTCAGATCGACTATTTCCAACATGTCCCATCTGCTATCCGATAGATTTTCTGAATGATTTTTTTCATAGAAATGAACGGAAAATCGATTGAAAAATTGATCGGAAATCAGATCAGACATTGTAAACAATCGATGTGACAGTAAATCTCAGAATTGCATCGTGTGCACCTAGCATTACACTATCTATGCCAGCATGTGTAGTGTTGGATCCTTCTAATTACCTGTTCTGCTTTGGATGGGTTTCTCTCCTTTGCGCTGCACCATCACCTGTTTGTGGCTCTGACTGAAGCAAGTCGCACAAAGGACAAAGAAGCAGTGCATGCTCTGTCCTCTCGGGCTTCTTGTTATTACGCACTCCTGTACTGATGTGCACAGCAGCCGAGGCTGGGAGTGTTATGGGTATGTGTACTCGACAAGTGCTGCTCATATATGAGCATCATTTCTGAATTATGCAAGCCCAGAACACTATCGGCTGCTGTGCATCCAGGCTGGAGTGCAAAATTACATGGAGTGGACAGAGCATGCACTGCTTCTTTAAACGGGGGGGGGGGCAAAGCAGCAAAACAGACAGGAGCCCATGTAAACCAGTGATCACTAGTCAGAGTTGGACAGAATGGGGGGGGGGGGGCGGTTGGTGACAGCCGGCCTAGGGCGCTGGAAAGTACAAATCCGGCCCTGGTAAGGGACCTTTGCTATTAACTGCTAGAGTCGGCAGGAATTGCTTCACTAAGAACTGTCATTTGCCGCATTTAAATGTATACTTTTTTCCTTTGAAATTTTAAAATCGATTTTCTTAAAAACTATAAGGGCTTTTTGAAAAAAAAAATTCCTCTTGTTCCCACCGTTCTTCTTAACATATCTGGCAAATTTGGTGTTCCTACCGTGTAAGGAGGCTTTGCTATTAACCTTCAAAGTCAGAGGGAGATAATCACGAATTAATTTTTACCATGATCCCCGCAATCACGACCGTGATAGCATTCCGAATATTTGTAATCACCGAATTTCCGTGAACCAGAATCATTCATGGTGTCGAATACTGAAGCCGAATAATGAAAAAAATCCTCTTCAATCACGGCTAATAGATGATGACGGAAAATATCTGCCCATCACTGATGCTGAGAAATAAGATTATTTTTTACTATAAAGTCATGTATAGTATCTCTTAGTAACCCCTCAAATAGTTTGCACCCAACTGACATTAAGTTTACAAGTCTATAATTTCCTGGATCAGATTTTTTGCCCTTCTTAACCCTCCTCTTATGTTAGCTTTCTGTTACTATCCATGATGTTAGCGGGTCGGTTTTGACCCGTGTCTTAAATCAGCCATAAAATACCCTCTGAACAAATATTTATCATCCAATTTGTTTCTTACCTCTTGGTTACCTTGTTAGGCTTCTTTATCCTTGAAAAGATTGGTTTTAATATTTTTGGTGTGACCCCTTTAACCTTTCTTTTGATAGCATACTTCTCATTTTCAAATTTAAAAAATGGTAAAATAAACCTACATAGAATATTATAAGTAAATAAAAGGTTGTTATGTCACCAGAATGTTGCTGAGGAGTATTAGAACACATCTCTTAAATATTTTTTTTATATTTTTATTTTTATTTTAATAACATTAACTATAATAACATTGATGGTGTTAGGGTCAATTTTGACCCATATATATTTACTTCAAGAATATAGCCAAAAGTCTTTTTTTTTTTTTTCTTTTTTACATAAAACATTCATAAACAATGAAAAGCAAGTAATAATACAAAATGTAGACTTGCAAGGTCAAACAAACACACAATCAAGCAAGGCAAACCAATAGAAATCAAGTACTAGTTTCAAAGCATCTTTGTGCAAGAACTTGCATGTGTTTGTGTGGGTGTTTTTAGATGCATGTGTGGCAAAAGCTGACACTTTTAGCATGTTCTTTGCAGATATATTTTTTACAGTGGAAGCATAATGTGTGTGTCTTTCTGTCCTTATTGCTGGGGCAGACATGACACCTCTTTCTTTTAGAATCAGATGGCATCACTGGAGTTGTGGCTGTGCTGGTTGATGTTGTGGCAAGGCTAGATGATGATGAGGATGCTGGCACTGATTCTCTTTGTGTTGTTGATGGTGTGGATGGAGTGCTTGATGAACTCTGCATCTGTCTGATCATGGCTGCAGCGATTGGATCTCGAGACACCCGTTTCCTTTGCTCAATGTGGGCCTTGACAAGGGAACTTCCTAGCTCCTCGAGAAATATTCTCCGCTTGTTATTCTTTTTTGTGTTCCAACCTGGGTGGATGTGGGTCCATAACACAAATGCATTGTATGCAGACACATCTAGGATGTTATAAAACACAACCATTGGCCATCCGCTGGTCATTCGCTGACAAGTATAGGTAGCAGTCAGCTTGTCCAGGTTGTCCACTCCCCCTTTGTTTTTATTGTAATCCAGGATAATTGTGGGCTTTTTGTCACTTCTTGGTGACACAGCTGCATCTTTGTGAAAAGTGGACATAAGTATCACATTTTTATTTTTTTTGGACAATATGAAACAACAGTGGTGCTGTCTGTAAAAGCAAATTTTTAAGAAAGTGGAGCTCTGTCCTTCACTTGCAAAATTTCAGTGTGCAGCTCAGGTTTATTTTTTTTTATTGTGCCTACCATGGTAAGTTTCCTCCTGAGAAGTTCTTGTCCAAGGTCATAGCTGGTAAAAAAATTGTCACATGTGATATTGTGACCCCGCAGTCCAGTAGTCATATCAAGTCCTTGTTTTTTCTCAGGGATGCCACTTTCGGGTTTGCCGGTGTAAATCTGTAGGTTCTATGCATAGCTTGTTTTTGCATCACAGGCTGCCCAAATTTTTATGCCGTATTTGCCTGGCTTACTGGGCATATACTGCCGGAAGGGGCAATTTCCACGGAAAAGGGATCAAACGTTCATCTACTGTTACCTGAGGCCCAGGGTGAAACATTAGTGGAAGGAGCTGAACCCATTTCTCCCAGACATCCCTTATGGGAGCAAGCTTGTCAGATTTTGCTCTAGTATCTCTGTTTTGGCACTTATTAGTGTTCTATAATCCTATATCATAACTGGGTCAGAATTGACCCTAACACCATAAACGTCATAATTTTCACCACAGTATTTTCTAATTTAGTAAAAAGGATTATTTTTTTTTTTAAAACTTCTCTTTATTTAGAACAGCAAGGGAGATATACAGGCGTAATGACAATATTATTACACCGTTGCATTATAACATCTTAAATAACTACTATAACAATTTCTGTTCAGATATCGAGATACAAAATACAAAATATACTCATATTGTTGCGGTGACGAGATTATTTTGTCAAAAGCCTTATTATATTTTGACCACCTGTATATAGATAGGTCCCTCATTAAGATGAGGGCGTCATAACCCATCTATATTGTTTTACCCTGCTGTCATGTTTCAATTGTCTAGATAGACATAGACAATTGGCCTAAACAGTTTGCCCATTAGTGAGCTTATGCGATTAACCCAAAGAGAAAATAACAAGAAAGTAAATAAACATTTTCCGCTCTCACCCCCCCCCCCCCCCCTCCACCCCTTCTTTCCCCTCAAACAAGAGGTTATGTCTTAGATAGTAATAATTGACTATGGTCATCTCTATGATTATATTTCTAAACGGCCCAGATATCCCCCTATTTTACCTTTCAGATACCACTTAGTGTCCTCAAAGGTTTTCATTAAAGTAACTATTTGACTTCTTGTAAATGAATGTTCAATGAATGGTTGCCAGGTCTTGTAAAATTTCGGGACTGTATTTGGTTTCATCATTTCCATTGATAACCTCTCAAGATGGAGGATATGGGTAAGATTTGTTTTTAAATCTTCAACCAAAGGTGCCGTAGGTTCAAGCCATTTCCTCATGACGGCCTTTTTGGCTGCCAGAAGAAGAAGGTGTTCCCACTTTGTGATCATTGGGGCCTCCGTGTCAGGTACCTTATTTATGCTATGAAATAAACAGAGAAGGGGGTCTACTGACCTTGTTATATGAGTGATTTCTTGGGAGTACAACAAAACTTCTTTCCAAAATTTTTGGATAGCTTCACATAGCCACAACATATGGTTTAAGGAGGGGGACTGATCACCACATTTTGGGCACGAAGATGACAGGCTTGATCCAATATGGTGGTATGGGCCTTTTATAGGGATATAGGCCCTAAATACTGTCTTAAAATACATTTCCCTCCAATCTTCACCCACCATAGCTGACCGAACTGCTAACCAGCCCTCTCTAAGGAGGTCTACTATATTATCTTTTGAGATTTCCATGAACTCTGCCCATTTATGTAATTGTTGGAAATAATTTTTCTTTTTGGGTAGGGTTTCTCTAAGTTGAGTATATATCCATGATAAAGACTGTTTATATTTTAAACTGCCAATCAAGTTGCTAAAGCCAATATGTGACTTAATCACCCCCGTACCCCCTGATTTATTCATAATATAGCTTTTCAGTTGAGCAAAATAATAAGCATGGTTTGATAGTACTTCCTTAGATGCTAGAGTCTTCTCCCAAGTTAGTACCTTACCCTCTTGATCAAGAAAATCCCCTATTAAATGAATTCCCATGTTTGCCCACAACTCATAGGCCTCATGCATGTCACCTGATGGAAATGTAGGGTTTCCCTTTAAGGGTGTTAATTTAGAAATATATGCAGTAAGGTTGTAACGTTTTCTTATTTCCCTCCATACTATAAGTGTGTCTCTTAACAAGACATTATTTTTAATCCGTTGAGGTAATTGGCTTAAAGGGGTATGAAGGATTCCTAAAAATGAGAATGGAGCCACTGTCTGTTTTTCCAATTTTGTTGGTGTATAAAAGGAAGTATCTCCTACCCAATCCCTAATATGTCGAAATAGTGCTGAGAGATTGTACAAGCGGATATCTGGGAAGTTGAGTCCTAATTGAGGAATAGTTGCTTTTAATTTTATTAAGGCTATTCTGGGTTTCCCTGACTTCCATAAAAATTTTACAAAAGCCGACTCTAAGCGAGTGATATCTTTATGTTTTAAAAGAATTGGCAGTGTCTGAAGAGGGTATAGAAGCCTGGCTACACTGAACATTTTAATCAGTTGCACTCTTCCTGATAATGATAAAATCAATTTTTCCCATCCCTGAATTTCATTTAAGATTTGTTGAATCAGAGGAGTATAATTCAAGTTGTACAACTGATCAATTTGTCTTGGAAGCTTGATTCCCAAATAAGTAATAAATGGCCGAGTATAGCTTATGCCGTGGCTCATAAGTTGAGGGTGATGTTTATTAGCCTCTTTATTGGAGAAAAATAGGAGGTCACTTTTATGTGGATTTATCGCAAACCCTGAGCAAGAGCCAAAACTTGCGATATGCTGCATAGTTTTTTGAATATCTCTCTCTGGGTTTGACATACATAGCAAGACGTCATCTGCAAATAGCATAGCAGATAACACCGTTTTTCCTACTGAGATTCCTTCAAAGACATTATGCTGGGTAAGGGAGCACGACAGAGGCTCAAGTGCTAAGTTGAACAATAATGGTAATAAAGGGCACCCCTGTCGCACTCCCCTCCCCAAAGCAACAGAAGGACCCAAAACCCCCGGGATAGCAATACGCGCCTGAGGATTCACATGCATGAGGCCTATATATGATACAAAATGTCCTCCAAATCCAAACTTTCCCAGGGCTTGCATCAACCAAGACCATTCTATGCTGTCGAAGGCCTTCTCGGCATCAAGAGCCAAGAAGGTCTCCGACATCCCTGCTTCTGGATTCAACCTATGATTTTCTAAAAGGAACAGTGCCTTTATAATATTTGTGACTGCACTACGTTGTTTCACAAACCCAACCTGCGAGTTGCTAATTAAAGTTGGTAGAAAGAAGGACAACCTATCTGCTAGTATCTTTGAGATTATCTTGAAGTCCAGGTTCAATAAAGAGATGGGTCTAAAAGACGCCGGGTCTAATAAATCTTTTCCTGGTTTAGGAAGGAGTTTAATGAATGCTTCATTGGCAGTGGGGAGAAATTTATGTTGTTTATACATAAAGTTGAATAAAGTTGATAAGGTTTCTCCCAATTCAGGTTTCAGAATCTTATAGAACTCTGGGGAAAGACCGTCAGGACCGGGGGCCTTTCCCAAAGTTAGATTTTTAATAACACTATTTATCTCTCCCACTGTAATATCTGCATTCAATACCGTTAGATCCTCTTCTGAAACTAAAGGAAGTTTGAGCTTTTCCAAAAATTTTTGTTGGTCATCAATAGAGCGTGGGCGAGAGGAGTAGAGATTTTTATAAAAATCATAAAAAATGTCAGCTATATCTCTTGGATTACCAACTATTTTGCCTTTGTTATTCCTCAACTGGTGAATTATAGGAGGGGAAAACCTTACCCTTGTCATGTTTGCCAACAATTTTCCAGATTTATTTCCCCATCTAAAAAACCTTGCAGAGCCCGAGGATCGGTAAATCGAGTCATAACGTTCCAGATATATATCACAATTCTTTTTATCCCCAATCCAGTTCTCTCTATTAATATCAGACGGTTCTTTAATGTATAATAAGTATGACTGTCTTGCCTTTACACTGGATGTCAAATAGTGTTCCAGGGTCTTTTTCCTGTATGCTGCAGAATAAGCAATAATTTGCCCTCTCAACACTGCCTTTGCAGTTTCCCAAAATAGGATTGGCTGTGAAATGTGTTGCCTATTATTAGAGGTATAATCCCTCCACCATAAGATTAAATCATTAGTAAACTGTTCATCTTTGTACAGAAAAGTGGGGAAACGCCATGGACCTGGGTCTCTCTTTGGTTTTAAATGTAGCTTAGCCACTACAGGTGTGTGGTCAGATATGACCATTGCTTTGATGTCTAATTGTTGAAGCGACGTAATTAAGTTTTGTGATAGTAGAACGAGATCAATACGAGAATGCGAGGAGTGAACATGAGAAAAATAAGTAAAGTCCCTTTCCAGGGGATGTAGATGGCGCCAGCCGTCTATTAGAGCTGTGGTGGTCAAAAATAAAGCTAGAGAGTTATCCTGAGGATTGGGTCTGGGAGATTTTAGACTAAGAGTTTGTCTATCCTCTGCAGGGGAGGGGACTGCATTAAAGTCCCCCAAAACGACGCATTTGACATGGCTAGCCATTGATGTTACATCTAAGGTCAATTTTCTAAAGAAGCTTCCATTATTGCTGTTCGATGCATAGATCCCCCAGAGCACTATTGTAGTTATCCCCTCTTTTAGTTCAATTCTGACCCATCTACCCTCCTTTATGTCTGCCTCTATTGATATAATCTGTCCTCCAAATGATTTTCCAATCAGTACTATAACACCCGCCCTCCTTCCCTGTGCAGGGGCTCCTATTACTCGTTGTACCCACATTTTGGACATCATAGGGAATTCGTGCGATCTAAGATGTGTCTCCTGCAGTACGGCAATGTCTACCTTTAATTTACCTAGATGTCTTAGGATCTGGGACCTTTTCTGCGGAGTTCGTAGACCTTTAATATTCCAAGTAGTGATTATCAGTGATAACAAATTTGTTTAGAATAATTTACATTTAGATTATAGCATAATGTAGGTGGCCCACCCACTGTCCCAGCTGCAGCAGGTGAACCTCTATTTACTTTCGGAGATGAGAGATCAATTTTAATTTCACCTTGTGGGGCGGAGGGGGGAGAGCGAACACCCCTATAACTAAATAACCTCAACAAATATCTAACCATTAACGAAAAAAGAAAAAGAAAAGGAAAAAGCAACTGAAATAAAAAATATAAAGAACACCACATATTTTGCTTTCTTAGTACACGGACCCTTTCCAGTATCCTTCTAGGATCCAAAATTCCTGTTTTATTACTACCCCTGAGGTATTTTAGAGGATCATATCCCCTTATCCCCCATGCTGCCCTTTTTTCTTTTATTCCTCGTTCTACCCCTGTACTACTTCCTGACTTCCTTTTTTCCGTAGGAGTTTTATTCCTTCTCTGTGTGTAGAATGGCACTGCTACATAACAATGCAACTGCATTTGACATACTAAAAGGGCCAAGGTGTGCCATATCAAGGAAAATAAAAAATCAAAAATCGGCAGATTTAGTAATAGGAGCCAACCACGCTTCAAAAAGTTTTGCGTGGTGCCCCTAAAAGCATGGTAAGCTGAGAGTATTTGCTCGCTCGCTTAAAAAATCATATATTCTAGGCTTAACAGGATTCCAAGTATGCAATTTGTGAATTATTATCATCTACCTTTTAACTATGGTAAAAGAGAAACTCAGAACAAACGCAGAGACCTTGAAAAGGAATACCAAACTCAAATAAAAAAAAAAAAAAAAATATATGATTCACATAGTTAAGAGTCTGCCCCCAGAAATAAAACAATAAGACCTTATTTACTCTGGAGAGCTGATATCAGCTAATCGTCCCATGTTGAAGAACCTTGACTCTGGGACCAGTCCTTTGGCTTTTCCGGTGATGGCGTGGGTGATTTATTTTCTAAAGATTTCTGGCTTCCGTGAGAAGATTCCATTAGTGCGTGCCTTGGCGACTGGGGAGCGTCCAGGTATCTTTGGGCCTCAGATGGTGATGTAAACGACATCGGTTTCCCCTCCTCAAAGTACACAACCAAAGTGGCCGGATAATTGAAAGCAAATCTTATTTTACAGAACACACAGAACAGTCCGTGCACCACTTCCTGTAATGCATTTATTCTTCCAGTGTTGCAATGTCAGCAGATGGGTTGGCACATATACATCACAGATTCATGTTGCAAAACATATTTGTAGATACGTCTGACCTGTGCCGTGGATGGGTGCGGGAGGGTGACCAGGGGAAAGTAGGACTGCGCGACAGCCGTTTCGCGCCGGGCGGCGCTTGCTCACGTGCAGTAGTCCAGGACTACTGCACGTGAGCAAGCGCCGCCCGGCGCGAAACGGCTGTCGCGCAGTCCTACTTTCCCCTGGTCACCCTCCCGCACCCATCCACGGCACAGGTCAGACGTATCTACAAATATGTTTTACAACATGAATCTGTGATGTATATGTGCCAACCCATCTGCTGACATTGCAACACTGGAAGAATAAATGCATTACAGGAAGTGGTGCACGGACTGTTCTGTGTGTTCTGTTTACATTGTGTTGATCCTTTAGCCTGTCTGCACGCTCCCATATGTAAAGGATCCAGGTTGCAGCAATGTTTAAAGGGACGGGTTTGTTTATAAATATAGGTGCAACAGACACTTTCTTCCCCCACCACTGGGTGCCGGGCAACCAGCCCTCTTTGTGTACCAAATCTTATTTTACGACGTATTAGAACTTGGCATACTGGATTAAAGGTTTTACGCACTCTGTTAACCTCTGCGGAGTAATCAGCGAAGAGTAATAGCCTTTTATTATCCACCACTAAGTCCTTTTGTTTTCTGTAGGCCTGCATGAGAATAACCTTTTCTGAGTAATCCAGATAACGTGCAATCGTAGGGCGAGGGGATTTTCTTTCTGCACGTAGCGGACCTATACGGTGCGCCCTTTCCACTTTAAACACAGCGTCTAGGCCCAGAGCCCTTGGAATCTCAGTTGAGCATAAGTAAGCCAAGTCCCCTGGTTTAACCGATTCCGGGATTCCGACTATTCTGAGATTGTTCCGGCGGGACCGGTTTTCTAAGTCATCAAGTTTGTCAAATATAATTACTTGCCTTGCGTTTGTGTGATGAGCCAGCTTTGATGTTTCCTCCACCTTATCTTCCAAAGAGCTAATCCTGTTTTCGGCCTGCTGTATGCGTAATGCCTGGGAGGAAACCTCGTCATGGATATTTCTGAGCTGCCGCTCGATCACCTCCGTGATAGTAGTTGTTAATTCCGGCTTTAGCAGCTTGACCACTTCTTTCGCCATGATGTTGTAGTCTATCACCTGCTGCGAGGTAGTTTGTGTGTCCGGTTCTGCATCGGAGGTCTCTTGTTCCGCCTCAGACGTTGCACCCGCCGCCATCTTGGGCGCTGCTGCCTTCGACCCTGTTCGGGGAGGCTTAGGGGCTACCTTGTCTCGTGATGCTCGGAGGACGTATCGGTCCATGGTCTGGATCTCCTGTGGTTCTGCCATGGAGTAACCAATGCTCAGGTCTCCGATTAAACTGTTGGGGGCAGGTTTTCAGAGCGAGCGAGACGGAGCTCTCAGCTTAAGCTTCCATCTCCCACGGCGCCGGAACCGGAAGTCGAAAAGGATTATTTTTCTATTACATTGTTTAAATAGAGGTTCCTGACAAAGTAAAAAAATATTGATGCAATAAATAAATTTATGTGATACTTATAGACATTCAAAGCCTGAAAACGGGTCGGTTCTGACCCTAACATAAGAGGAGGGTTAAATCATGGGAAAGTGTTGACTGTACGCCAATCTACTGAAACTCTGCCAGTTGAAAGAGGGTCACAAAAGATAAGATAAAGGGGTTTATCGATAACGGAACTTAATTCCCTTAGTACCCGATTTAGCTTTTAGCTTTTATTTAGCTTTTCTAATGTTGATATATAAACCAGCTTGACAGGATGCATCCTCCAGTTCACTAAGGCCTCCCATTGATGCAATATTCCTACTTAACGTGAACCTGAAAGAAAAAAAATTGCCCCTAGGGAGTACTTAAATCAGGAGAGGGAAGCCTCTGGACCCTAAAGAGACTTCCTCAACAGAGGCGATCCAGTGCTTGGACCCCCAAAATCCGCTTATCGGTGCGGTTGGGAAGCCGTTAGTACACCTGTGCCCAGCAGTGAGGCCTCTTGCACACCTCATGCTATTCCATTTTTTTTATATACAATCCAATTTTTGATTCCGATTAAAAACTGTAGCAGCATGCAGTACTTTTTAAATTCAGAATCAAAAATACGATCGTATTAAAAAAATTTGGAATCGCATGTAGTGTGCAAGAGACCTTAATGTTATTGTTATTGAGGTTTGTGTGTGTGTGTGTGTGTGTGTGTGGGGGGGGGGGGGGGGGCTTTGAGTCACAGCACTGGTCTGAATGCTGACAAAACTGAGGTCCTGTTTGTCCAAAGCCAGTGCTCGCCATCAAAACAGCTCTATCCTAAAGCAACAACAATCAGGATTGGGAATTCAGACATAAACAGCTCCAACCTTGTGCGCAGCCTTGGCGTACTAAACAATGGGGAATTGAGTTTCAGAAACCAAATTTCATCTGTAGTTAAATCTTCCTTCTTTCATCTGAAGAACATTGCAAAGATTAAACATCTGATTCCCCCAGAGGATCTTCCAACCCTAGTCCACGCCTTCATCACATCACGGCTGGACTACTGCAATGCCCTTTATGCTGGCCTCCCCAAAAAGGACCTGCGTCGCCTGCAATTAGTGCAGAATGCTGCTGCCAGATTGCTAACAAACCAGCCTCGCCACTGTCACATTACACCGATCCTTCGCTCACTGCACTGGCTACCAGTAGAATGGAGAATACTCTTCAAGATTGGACTGCTGACATTCAAATCCCTGCACAATCTGGGCCCTGGATACATGAAGGACTTGCTGAAGCTGCACCACACCTCGCACAACCTCAGATCAGCAAGTTCTATAAACTTGGTCACTCCCAGAGTGCACCTCAAAAAATCTGGAGACAGAGCCTTCTGTCATGCTGCCCCTACTCTTTGGAACTCCCTACCACACCCAGTAAAGACAGCACCATCCCTGGAGCTATTCAAATCCAGACTGAAAAGCCACCTGTTTAGCCTGGCATTTCCAGATTCATAAAATTCTTCCTCTGTACCACGATGGTCGGAGCCATGCCAGGGGAGAAAAGCGCTTTACAAATGTTATTTGTTGTTGTTGTTGTTGTTGGTCTGGGCCTAGCTGAGGAGGATGGGGGTGGCCTCATTAGGATCCAGGGGCTTCCCCCTTTCGAGGTAAGTATCAGTTTTTTTTTTTATTTTATTTTAAATGTACAGATCCTTTTTTAGCAGGCCTATGCAGTTAGTATAAGGCAAGTATTGTGGGGTTCTGTTTGTCTTTTTTATAGCTTTGTGCACCTCACTGTAATTTAAACTCTGCTTACAGAGTACACGGAAAAATGAATGTCATTAACTGTCTCTCAAAGAGGATCACAATCTAATGTTAGTTCCATAGCCATAGTCTATGGGTCAGTGTGGGAATCCAGAGTAAGTTGCTTAGAGAATGTTAACTTTACCTCATTTTTTGGGGGGATGTAGGAGGAAACTGTGGTATTTGCAAAAAAAATCACACACACAAGGGGAGAACATACAAAGTCCAAGCTGATTGTGTTGTGATTGGAAATTATACCTGGGAGTATAAGGCTTGAAGGTGACAGGGCCAGCCACTGAGCTGGTCCCATGTAGGGATAAACAAATGACAGGTCACTTCATTTTTCATCCCCCCTTCCCTTTCCCCACCAATACCATGTGGATATCTTTACTTAGTTAGTTGACACTGATGGTTTTGAAGACAGTAAACCACTCTAAACTAAACACTGTAAAACTAATGGAAATGGCCTGGTCAATACATAAATATGTGGTAGGGGTAGTCCTGAACCAGTGACATGCAGTATTTGTGTCGAGGTTGATGATGTCCTAATTCCTATTGGTTGCTATGGGTAGACTTTATATGGTCAGATTCCTTTGCAAGTGTACCTGGGAATACAGCATTGGATGTTGAAAGGGAAATAAGCAACTTCTTGCCTCACATAGTTCAGCTAGATTCTGACTTAGCAAATGTTGTCAGTTGCTTATCCCTACAGTGGACCAGCTCAGTGGCTGGCCCTGTCATCTTCAAGCCCTATACTCTCAAGTATAATTTCCACAGGATTTTACCGTGATTTTAATGTAAGTCAATGGGAGCATTTTTTAAAAAGCTCTCAAAAAGCTATGATGGCCAAAAAGCGCTCAGAAAAGCGCTTATAGTGTGTCTGAGCCCTAATGCCCACTTGAAAATTGTGTTTTTGTATGGGTGAGGCACTAAAAAGAACAGTGAGAATGAATGGAGCTCTCGAGCCAATCACGTCTGGATGCAACATTCAGCTTCATGTGGTAAAAAGGCACCTTAACTGAAATGTCAATATTTCATACAAAAATATTCAAGCCCTTGATCAATTAATGCAAAATTGACTAAAAGTGCAACATCATACAGAACATCAAATCTTTGTTTTTGCCTTTGTAAGTCACTGTACTTGCAGAATTTTGCAGAATTTGGTTTACAGCACATGTATAGCTTTTAATTATGCTGAGAAATACAGTCTAACTCAAAGAACATTTTCAGCCTGCTTTCACGTTCCTCAGTGTGAGAAATGGATTGAATATGACTATAGACAGAAACTGTGAAAGTGGTGTTACAGGAGGAAGGCAAAGCAATCCTGCAATAGTTAATGCATATGAAATTCAATTTTTAGTCTCGTACTGTGCTCATATGACCTAAAGGTGCCTGCACTAAAGAATGGTTTAAAGAAACTCATATGATGAAGTCTAGATGTCTAAAGGCCTGTTGTGCATTTGGCTCGCATTGTTAAACTGGCAGCTGTTTTACATTTTTGAGCGGTGGTAGGTAAGGCCTCCACTGAAGAAGCTCAATCAATCTTTACTGCTTTGTAAAAACACTGAAATCAGTACGTAAATGGTCTTCTCAGAAGTAGGCATTAGTAAATGTGAATTATTTCACCGTTCTATCAAACTGGCTATATGTCCAATAAAAAGCCTGTTGCTTGGAGGCTCTTTTTTACTAAACCATGCCTAAGGCTATTTACTGCCACATACTTAGAGTTAAAGCACAATTCTAGGCACAAACGTTTTTCTGGTCCAGTTACTTGCAAAAGTACTATTAGACTTCTTTCAAATGGGAGACTCATGTGCACCGGGTAGGTGAACATGTACAGGATTGCATAGTCCCCAACAGTCCCGATTTGATCGGGACTGTACCGATTTGGGGGGCCCCTCCCGCCATCCCGCGCTGCCCCCCTTCTGTCCCGGCCGCTGGGCAGAGAGAAGGAAAAAAATTGATCGAGGCACCAGCCCCGGGGATCTGCATGCGGGATGGATTGCCGCCGCTATTTATTTCTCCCTCCCTCCTTCCTAATGTGTCCCCCAGTGTCCCCGGCTTCCCCCCGCACAGTAATATGGGCAGCAGAGCGGGCAGTGAGTCTTACCACTGCCTCTCCGCTGCGTACCGGGATCTCCTCTGATCTTCTCACTTCCTGTGACGTCACAGGAAGTGAGAAGATCAGAGGAGATCCCGGTACGCAGCGGAGAGGCAGTGGTAAGACTCACTGCCCGCTCTGCTGCCCATATTACTGTGCGGGGGGAAGCCGGGGACACTGGGGGACATATTAGGAGGGAGGGAGAAGGATAATGATGGCGGCGGCGGCCATACATGCCGCATACCGGGCGGGCTGGTGCCTCGATCGACTTTTTTTCCCCCCTCTCTCTGCCTGGCCACCCCCCTCCTCCTCCTCACCACCACCACCCCGGCACCCTCCCATTTGGGAGTAATTTAATAACAAAATTATTTAAAAAAAAAAAACTTTTTTTCCCCCTGGGGTGGGCGTGACTAGGGGGTTGGGGGCGTGGCCAGGGGTGTGGCCTAATTGTCCCGTTTTGGGACATTGAAATGTTGGGAGGTATGGGATTGGTGCGTGTTAGTAAAAGTTAAATGGTGGCCACACATGTTACATGTTACGATAATGTAATGCACTAGGGAAGGGAGGACCCTGCCAAAGGCTTACAATCTAGGGGCGGGGTGGTGGACACACTAGGTATGGCTGTAGAATAAGTATTCAGCAGAGAGAGTTATTACGGTATTGGTAAGGGGTGGGTAGGCCATCTTGAAGAGGTGGGTTTTGAGGGCTTGCTTGAATGTGTTGAAGGAGGGGACAATTCTGATGGGCATTGGAAGGGAGTTCCATAGGGGGCAGCTGTTGAGAAATCCTGCAGGTGCACATGGTAGAAGGACATGTGCGGGGCAGTTAGGCAAAGGTCATTGAAGGGACGGAGTGGGCGACATGGTGTATACCTGTGAACAAGTCCTGAGATTCAGGTAGGGCAGGTTTTGTGCACAGATTTATCCTGAAACTTACCCTGAATAGGAGCCATTGCAGGTATTTATAGAGGGGGAATGTGGAGTGGTGAGGTGATTGTGAGGTGGGTATCTGGGAGGGGTGCAGCAGGACAGTATGGAAAGATCCGGAGCTCAGTTTTGTCTAGGTTATGCTTTAAGAACCTAACTGACATCCAGGAGGAAATAGTTTAGAGGCGTGAGGAGACCTTGTTCATGGTGGTGGAGTAGAGATCAGGGGTATGCAGGTAAACCTGGGTGTCGCCGGCATAAAGATGGTATTTGAAGCCCAGGGATGAGATGACTTTGCCGATGGAGGAAGTGTATATTGAGAACAGAAGGGGGCCCAGAACAGTGCTCTGGGGGACTGCGACTAAGGGGATTTGAGGTTGACAAGGAGCCATTGAAGAAGGTAGTGAAGAAGGGATTGGAGAGGTAGGAGGATATCCAAGCCAAGGTGAGGCCATAGATGCCCAAGGACTGTAGGGATTGGAGGAGAAGGGGATGGTCTACACTATCATATGCCGAGGAAATGTCAAGGAGAAGCAGGATGGAATAACTGCTCTATATTTCCATCTTTTATCTGTTGTCGATACCCTTGGCTGCATAAAAACTACCTGGTTTGCAGCAAACGCAAAAAAACTGAAAGACTCCCTTAGTAGGGACTAAACCATGCCATACACTGACAGATTGCCACCCAACAGGCCCAAAATATAGATTCTTCTCTGATCAATGTCTGATCACACAGAGGAATCACTGCAATGCAAAAGCTGTCACTACTGCAGAACCAGTGAAGGAGTCCTTGTGGTGGCAGCAGCGTGCACTCACCCCTCCAGCTGGCCCGCTTCCTCCTATGTGTTCATCATCTTCCTGGTTACCTTTACTCTGTGACCCGGCGGCATGTATGTACTCGCATCACACCACCAGCTCACAGTGTATGGCCACCAGGGATATAACAGAAGTACACATGTGAGAGCATGCTGGACGGACAGGCAAGTGTGTGTGCTCTGCTGCCACTAATACTCTGCAGGGGCCTGGGGGTAAGCAGTATTAGCTGAGGGGACCTGGGGCAGAGCCGGGACAAGGTCCTCCAGCACCCAAGGCTGAGACACCAAAGTGCGCCCCTCCATCCCTCCTACCACAGCCGTCACGCTCTAATTGCTATTAGACTAAGAGGCGCCCCAGGGACCCCAACCCCCTCCAACACCTTAATCTCTAGTAATACAAGGCATACCTGTGTGAGTGTCCCAGATTTGTCCTAACGCATAATGCATTCATGTTTGATGGAAGGTGGTACCACCAAAGTTCTGGGATGGCCATGGGGACCTCTGTTGCATGTACCTACGCAGGGATTTTTTGGGGGGCCTGGGAGGAAGACTATGTGTCAAGTTCTATGAATCCCTTTCGAGAAAACATCAAGGTATGGGTCTGCTATGTGGACGATGTGCTTGTCGTATGGCAGGGAGGACAAGAAGCATTTGAGGTCTTCATGGGGTACCTCAATGTAAGCAAGGTTAACATGCGTTTCACATCTGAAATAAATGACAAGGGTGTGAACTTTTTGGATCTGAGGAGCAAACCGGATGGGGCGAGGCTTGTGTGTGAGGGATTCAGAAAACCGACAGCTGTGAACTTACTCTTAAACAGGAGCAGCTTCCATCTGGAGCATGTTAAATCCTCCCTGCCATATGGCCAGTACTTGCGCTTGAAGCACAACAACACCAACCTGAACACATTTGAAGTGCCGGCGAGAGAGTTTACAGAATGGTTACGGGTGAGAAATTATGATAAGTCCGACCTAGAAATAGCAAGAGCAAGGACCAGAGGGAAGGATAGGCTAAAATCCATTACCTTCACATTCGACTATACCCCTATGACCAAAAAGTTGACTCAAGTCATAAAGAAGGATTGGTCAGTGATAACAAGAGATCCCACATTACAGAAGCTTTTTCCCAACCCCTCGCGAGTAGCCTACAGAAGGGCTCCAACCCTAAGCGATATTCTGATACGGAGTGAATATCGTTCGGCTACACCATCCAATTGGTTGACAGGTAGACGCCCCAAAGGGAATCATAAATGTGGCAACTGTAAATATTGCCCACAGATCTTGGAGGGCACGAACTACCGAATGGGAGGTGAGGGCTTTTATCACCTGCCAGACTAAATTTGTCTCATATGTGATTTTCTGCCCCTGTCAATTTTATTATGTAGGCAAAACAACTAGGCCCTTGAAGGAGAGGGTGGGGGAGCACCTTAAGTCCATCAAGTCAGGAAAGGGGTGCCTGCGTCTTATCGAGCATGTAAGGAATGCCCATGGGGGCAAAGCCAGATGCCTGAGATTCGCGGGTCTTCTGCATGTTGCCAGCCCAAGAAGGGGTGGCAATAGAGACTAGGAATTAACTCGATGAGAATCGCTCGTTATCCTAAGCACAGAGGCGATGGGGCCTTTGGGCCTTAATGACAGGCTTGAACTGTCATGCTTTCTGGACCCTTAACGTGTAGGGCCCCCTTGTCCCAGACCTAATGGTGGAAATGTAGGTGTTCCCCCCATTTTCCTGTCTCTCCACCCTCTGTGAGGAGGGGAGACCCCATAGCATCCTACAGGGTGTAAGTTTCCCCTTATGATTCTGACCACCCCCCTCTTCTCCCTTTTACCACCAAATACGTTTCCCACTCACCCCATTCATGCCTTCATTTGACATTCATGCCTCCAATACTATATCAAGTGTGCTGAATCCAAATCTGAAGTTGGATTTTGCCTCAGACGTCAAGATCTGGCGTTATGTGCATGGACATGATGAGCTACAGTATCTCATATTACAGATACTATGAAATCTGTATTACCTGGCGGTTGTCCCATGGCGGTCGTTTTGGCACCGCAGGAGGTGTCGTGAAAGCTTTGGGACCTGGCGGTGGTCCCATGGCGGTCGTTTTGGCACCGCAGGTGGTGTCGCGTAAGCTTTGGAACCTGGCAGTGGTCCCATGGCGGTGGTTTTGGCGCCGCAGGAGGTGTCACGTAAGCTTTGGGACCTGGCGGTGGTCCCATGGCAGTGGTTTTGGCACCGCAGGTGGTGTTGTGTAAGCTTTGGAACCTGGCGGTGGTCCTATGGCGGTGGTCTTTGCACCGCAGGAGGTGTCCAGTAAGCTATGGGACCTATACAAAATGGTTGGGATAGGTGAGATAGCTAGGGAGCTGGTTGCTAACATAGGATTGATTGGTTTTTGTTAACACTGTAATTGGTGGTGAAATAATTATGATTTTCATGCAGAAATCCGTTTGGGTGGTTTTCTAAGCCTCTGATTGGTGCATAAATTTCTATTTTTATGAAGAAATCCTGTTGTTTTCACTTTAAACTCCTTCTAGGGGCTTCCTTGTGATTGGCTTACAAAATTCCGCATTCCGCCGGAATTATGCATCCAATTTCCACTATAGCGCTAAGGTATTTCAATTCCGATGCGACGGAATGGAATCACCAAACCCCGGCCGGAATCATGGAAAAATGAATTCAGTGGAACGCGGTGAGCATCCCTAATCTGTATACAGAATTACATTTGGCTTAAAGTTGCATGTTAGTATTGTCATGATCGGTGTCAGCACGCAGAGAGTATCTGATTATTGGAGATCTGCAGTATCACCAAAAATGCAGATATATACCCGATTATCGATGATTTGCAGTATCACCGATAATCCGATATATTGCTAACCTCTGAACACCAGAAAAAACACAATAAGACAGTAATATATCAGATGGTGTGGAAATGTCCACCACACGGTAATTCCTCAGAGGTGTGGTTACCTCTGAATGGGAACCCCGTGCATGAGATCCTCTAACCAGACTGAGTGAGGAATCTCGACCCCCAGCAGTAATCGTCTGCTTGGGGCAGGCGTCTCGGAGAGGCAAGCCTCAGAGTTGACCCTCCAGTGGGAGACGTTCCACTGAAGGGAGAAAGGTCAGACAGGCAAGGGTTCAGCAACAGAGATGGCAGCGGCAGTACAGGAGCGGAAGGCAGAAGAGAATTCGATGAACAGGCTGGAGTCGACAACAAGGATCAGATAGGCAAAGGTACACAATCAGCAAGAGATAGAATAGTCAGGGATAGCCAGAGTCAAAACACAGATAAATATACAATAATAATCATAAGCTAAGGTGTGAAGTCCTTAGTATCAACACCAGGGCACTGCACTAAGGCATGCTGCCCTGTGCGGCGGCGGCTCCGCTGTGCCTCACAAGTATACAATCCTATTTTTACATTGCAACATAAAAGTACAACTGAAGTGAGAAAAAAAGTCAGATACTTGCCTATGGAGAAGGGAAGCTCTGGATCCTATATAACTTAATTATTTTAGAAGGAAGACAGAGATAATTATTTTTTTATTTATTTATTAAATTTTTCCTATTCTATCTATTAACTAATGTATCAATTTATAACCATAATGCTTTCTATTTCTTACTTTAGCAACTTCCTATTTTATTAATTACACTATTTATTTATTTAATTTATTAATACACTAATTTATTAATTTATTTGTGGATATTTATTAATAATTATTTTTTTTCTTGTCTAATATATTAATTCATTAACCTATTAATTGGCTAATCTGTGAAAACACCTAACCAGTTATTTATTTGAGGAGTCTATTTACGCCACGTTCGAAGCTTTGTCAGTGGCTAGGTATGAATTAAAAGGGAAACACCAGGTGAATATGGGAAAATACTTTAGTCACTAGGGAAGTGGACCATTATAGAGTTTTGCTGATCAGCAAAGAAAATATTAAGGTTCCAGAATTAAAGTGTCAGATGGGGTTTCCATTAATGTTTTCTAGGAAATTGACTCTCTGTAGTGAGGCTTAAAATATATAGTCACAGCAAGTAATAATATTTGATTACAGGGTAATCTAGGTCATATATATATGTATGTGTATAATATATATGTATGTGTATATATATATATATATATATATATATATATATATATATATATATATACACTATAGAATTGTCCATTTATAGATACTTACCGAGAAGGTGCCGGTGTGTTGGGATGATTGAGTTGGGGATCTCTTCCTGGGACAGCCAGAGTTGCCTATTATAAAGAACCAAGAGTCTAACTGAATGGTGTTGTAAACACTCTGGTATTTTTCATTGGTTGAGATTCCATTTACTTATACCAACTTCATTGTTTGTTTTTGTATTAATAAAACAAACTTTATTTTGCTAAATTACTGTGTCGGTGTCTGATTGATTTCCTCCCGTCACTCCTGTTTCATTCTGGTTACACAAGCCCATTCTAACTGCAGCCTTACCTCATCCTCCTGCTGACCAATCATTTAGCAAGAGGGGTGGTGACCAGTGGTAGAGAAGGAGACACAACCTGTTACTGTAGCTGTAGCCTCCTACAGTTTAAAAGGGATGTTTGACAGGAGACCGGAGGGTGATTGAAGTTGTTCAGTGACAGAGATCACCCCTCACTCCTGGTGGTCCTCCAAGCACAGGCTGTCATAGACTTGCTGATTATCAAAATAATGTAATACTTTCAATATCTGCATCAAAAATAAGTGAAATATTAAGACAATTAAAAACAAATAACATAACTTTTAAAATATATATTTTCACATTAATATAGAGACAATACATTTGCAGCCTTTTATAGAGTACATTGAGCAATTTACATTTCTCAGAGAGTCCACCATGCAATATAAAAGACTGAAAGCTAAATTAGACAATACTTGGTCAATGTCAGCTTCATGAGATGCTTTGTAGTGTACATGTGTTCTCTTTAAAGTCTATATTTCATAAGGCCACAGTGATTGTGGTAGATTTGACTTCATATTAAACATTTGAAAAGTCCATGAATGTGTACTTTTAACCCACACTTAAAGCCAGGAAAAAAAAAACATAAAATACCCATTGCACTTTCCATGCCCTTTCCCTCAAATAGGGTGCTGTCCAGTTTATATGTATATAAAATGAAATAAAACCAGCTCAAAGGGACTGTGCAATGTTACATTTCTATATTTGCATATCTGGCTGATATACTCTACTTACCTGTCAGCTCGTTCACACAAGTCCTGACACAGCTGTGTGAGTAATACTTATTGGGCAAAGTCCAATAATTATTATATAAAACAGTGGTCTTTGTCTTGGCCAATGAATGATCCATGAGTCATTAGGGCTGCAGTCTACTGGTGTCTTGTTGGAAAATAATTGATAGTTTCAGTATTACAGCTAAAGTAATAGTTTATCCCAATGTATGTGGTACTGGAGCCAAAGAAGATATAGACTATATTACCACACAGCAGTATTAATGTATACTTTGCTATTCAAACAACCTCAACACAGCTGAGCAATCAATCATGTAAATTCACACATCATTCACAATGACCTTAAAATGTAGTTTAAATGCAGTCTTGCTTAGAAATGTTACATTTATAAAATATAAACCTGGATTAGGATTGTTTTTGCGTTATTCTGCCACAACTGTCCTACGCTGCTCTGCTGTAAGTGAGAGCTCCAGCAGAGCTTTTACTATGCAGGCTTTACTTGAGGTATGACAAACACTGTGATAACATGTTAGCTTTGGGCACTAGGATGTGCCTATGTAGTTGTGACAGTACAAGTCACAGTGACAGTATCCATATCTCAGAATCCTTGCTATGGAACCAATGTGTGATGTGGGCTTACAAGGAGGTACATGACAGATTCCCCCCTGGTTTTATATTCTCTTTTTGCTAAAATAAAGCCACAACAGGTTACAACTCCAGAGCTGATGCAGTCAAATCCGGAAAGAAACACAAACAAGGCCGTAGCTCAGCAATAGCTATAAGTATTAAAGGCAGAAGATCGGCAGAACAGCCAGGCAGTTTGCTCTTGTTAAGGGACACATGAAGAGAAAAAAGGATGTGGCCAATGCCTTATATACTTTCTTTTAAACAATACGCACTGCTTAGTTGTCCTGTTGATCTCATGTATCAGCAGTGTCTGGACCACACACCTGACACAATCATGCAGCAAATCCAGTCAGACTTCAGTCAGAAACATCTGATCATCAGGGCAGCCACGCAATTTGCTTTATTAAAAGGAAATAAATATGGCAGCATCCATATCCCTCTCACTTCAGGTATCCTTTTAAAAGGCATTGAATATGTCAGTCTCCATGTCCCTCTCATTTCTGGTTCTCTTTAATAACTGAGATATGCTATGGCATTGTTTAAACGGGTTTGTTTTCTGATACAACTTCTTCTGAGTAGGTTTTTGAAGTTGTGAAAAAGATAAAGAAGGACTGCAAAGTATTTATGAAGGTGCCACCAGACTTTACTCTAATATGAAAGTGGCATGGATCTCATGGTGCAAATCAATCAGAAGTTTGTGAACGTAAACTTTGTGTGAGCCAGACCGTAGTGTTTTAAACATTGAACTTGGCACATCAATTGGCTCATCTCTATAATAAATCTGTTCTGACTTTTACAACCATTTCTGGTATTTAGTTTCACACATTGACTGAAACTTAAATTTTATAAATGAGTAGAATTCAACAGTTATTCACTTGTGTGAGTTGCCAGCACTTCTGGTGTATCTGTTCTGTCCATTCACCTTACTGGCATAACATTCCTCTCCTCTCACATCTGGGATAGTGTACAAAGGGACACACCTTGTGTCTGGAACCTGTCAGCACTCATCTGTAAGGAATTGTTCACATAAAGTGTTCTGCATGACCTTAATTCACTGGGTTCGAACAAGCCAATACTTAAGACTATTGTGCTTTATGCATTTATCTTATGCAATGTTTACTAGCGTTCCATGTTATTTTTTGGACAGAATAATCCTATAACGGAATTAACTCAGAATAACAGAGGATAATCTTTATGAGACTTTAAGGGAAAAAAATATTGCGCTATTACTCCAACACCTGAACTTTTACCCCTTTGTCAGGTGTTTTCAGTCTTCAGTCTCTTTGACACACTGTTCTTGTGGGGCTGATCAGACCAGACAAATGCTGGGTGTTAGCCCTGGAAGTATCTCCATTTTTATTTTTAAAGGTTAATAAAGAGCACTCAAATTATACAGAACGTAATGTACTAGCAACAACAAACAATGGTATACACCAATATATATGAAATACAGAGTTGGTACAAATACAGAATTGGTAATTACAGTGAAAAAAAGTAATATGGAAAAATGTGCAACAAATTCCAAGACCTAAAAGGTTGAGGGAGCCGTTCCCTTGCAAGCTTATAAACTAAAGGAATTGGGGGTAACAAAAGATGGGCTAGTATACAAGATTCATGTCTGGAGGCAGTATGTTTTAGGTTATCTAGTAGGAGTACAACTTGGCCAGAGATCAAGAGGGAAATGGCCTAAGGTAGAGCATATTCTTGACGGAAAAAGTGAGTTTTGATGGTACATTTAACAATATCAAAGGTTGGAGAGCAGTGATGCTGGGATGGAGGTCGTGATCACGAATTGCCGTGATTCCACGACCATTTTACAGCTATCCGCCACGGGTATTCGTCGCCGTGGATCAATTTTCATTCACTAAAATCCGCTTCGGCAGACCGTGAATGAACGCGTTCACGCTCGTGGAAACGGCGCAGAACTCGTGGTTAGGTTGTGAATAGCGGAAGTAGGCGGAAGTTACTTTCCTGGCCCAATCAGAGGCCCCCAGCCAGGCCCTAGCAACCAATCACAGGAGGGGAGGTTATGCCCTCCCCTCCTGCATTTAAAGCGGCGTCCTTGCTAGACTCTGGTACTGAGATGATCATCTCCAGGTCATTGTTCCTTCAGCAAGCGCGTTTTCTGTGTCAAAACCCAGCGTTTTTACTCCTAACAGTGCTCTTATATTGTACTTGTCAGTTGTATTTAGTTAGCTAGCCAGTGAGTCATTGCTGTAGTCAGTGTAGTCAGAGTGTACAGGTGATAAGTGTGTTTAGTGCAGGCAGGCAGGTTCAGAGTGCTCACTTGTGTTCAGCTAGCCAGTCATACACTTCAGCTACTACTTACAGACAGTGACACTGCCACTGCCAGTGCTGGTCATTCATTAAGTTTCGTGAGTGACATTGTGTACTGTGCTCACTGCTCACTGGTATTAATCATCTCATTACCCAGTAATACCCTTTAGTTAGGTTGTACTGTGCTCACTGCTCACTGGTATTAATCATCTCATTACCCAGTGATACCCTTCAATTAGGTTGTAATGTGCTCACTGCTCTCTGGTATTAATCATCTCATTAACCAGTGATACCCTTCCCTTAGGTTGTACTGTGCTCACTGCTCACTGGTATTAATCATCTAATTACCCAGTGATACCCTTCACTTACATTGTACTCTGCTCACTGGTATTAATCATCTATGCAGGCTCACAGGGGAAAATAATATATGCCAGGGGATGAGCAGCACAAACAAAATACTATACAGGATCTTCTAAAAAAATTAGCATATTGTGATAAATTTCATTATTTTCGGTAATGTACTAATAAACATTAGACTTTCATATATTTTAGACTCAAATACACACAACTGAAGTAGATCAAGCCTTTTATTGTTTTAATATTGATGATTTTGGCATACAGCTCATGAAAACCCAAATTTCCTGTCTCAAAAAATTAGCATATTTCATCCGACCGATAAAAGAAAAGTGTTTTTAAAACAAAAAAAGTCAACCTTCAAATAATTATGTTCAGTTATGCACTCAATACTTGGTCGGGAATCCTTTTACAGAAATGACTGCTTCAATGCGGTGTGGCATGGAGACAATCAACCTGTGGCACTGCTGAAGGTGTTATGGAGGCCCAGGATGCTTCGATAGCGGCCTTAAGCTAATCCAGAGTGTTGGATCTTGCGTCTCTCAACTTTCTCTTCACAATATCCCACAGATTCTCTATGGGGTTCAGGTCAGGGGAGTTGGCAGGCCAATTGAGCACAGTAATAGCATGGTCAGTAAACCATTTACCAGTGTTTTTGGCACTGTGAGCAGGTGCCAGGTCGTGCTGAAAAATGAAATCTTCATCTCCATAAAGCTTTTCAGCTTTGGAAGATGGAAGCATGAACCCACTTTTGAACCAGAAACAGCGGCAGAAGCGCCTGACCTGGGCTACAGAGAAGCAGCACTGGACTGTTGCTCAGTGGTCTAAAGTACTTTTTTCAGTGAAAGCAACTTTTACATGTCATTCGGAAATCAAGGTGCCAGAGTCTGGAGAAAGACTGGGGAGAGGGAAATGCCAAAATGCCTGAAGTCCAGTGTCAAGTACCCACAGTCAGTGATGGTCTGGGGTGCCATGTCAGCTGCTGGTGTTGGTCCACTGTGTTTTATCAAGGGCAGGGTCAATGCAGCTAGCTATCAGGAGATTTTGAAGCACTTCATGCTTCCATCTGCTGAAAAGCTTTGTGGAGATGAAGATTTCATTTTTCAGCACGACCTAGCACCTGCTCACAGTGCCAAAACCACTGGTAAATGGTGTACTGACCATAGTATTACTGTGCTCAATTGGCCTGCCAACTCTCCTGACCTGAACCCCATAGAGAATCTGTGAGATATTGTGAAGAGAAAGTTGAGAGACGCAAGACCCAACACTCTGGATAAGCTTAAGGCCATTATCGAAGCATCCTGTGCCTCCATAACACCTGAGCAGTGCCACAGGCTGATTGCCTCCATGCCACGCCGCATTGAAGCAGTCATTTCTGCAAAAAGATTCCCGATCAAGTATTAAGTGCATAACTGAACATAATTATTTAAAGGTTGACTTTTTTGTTTTAAAAACACTTTTCTTTTATTGGTTGGATGAAATATGCTATTTTTTTGAGATAGGAAATGTGGGTTTTCATGAGCTGTATGCCAAAATCATCAATATTAATACAATAAAAGGCTTGATCTACTTCAGTTGTGTGTATTTGAATCTAAAAAATATGAAAGTCTAATGTTTATCAGTACATTACACAAAATAATGAACTTTATCACAATATGCTAATTTTTTGAGAAAATCCTGTATATATATATATATATATATATATATATATATATATATATATATATATATATATATATAAATCTGTCTGGGTCTTTTGGTGTCAGCTACTCATCCTGGTGGCCGCAGTGCAGCAGGAAAACTGCCAGCACATCCCCTGCTTGGCCCACGTGCTGAATCTTGTGTTGCAGCGCTTCCTGCGCACCTACCAGGGGATGAGTGACCTGCTCCAAGATGCCCGGGAGGTGGTACGGTTTTTCCACCACTCAGCCACTGCCTCTGTACTCCTGACCACCTTACAGCAGCAATATGGCAAGCCACACCACCTGATAGTCGATATGCCAACTCGCTGGAATTCAACCCGGGCCATGTTGGAGCCGCTGTGTCAGCACAGGCTGGATCTTAAGGTGGCCACACACCATACAATTTTTTAAATATCTGTTCAATTCAAGGATTGCAATCAATTTCTCTAACTGATTGTAACATTTCAAAAATCTGACCCATGTTCCACACACGTATGTTCAATTTTTCCTCAATTATGTTAAAAATGATTTGAAACTCTGAGAAAATTGCTTGGGTATATATATATTAGTAAACTGACAATCTACCACGCAACATTCAATTTTCATAAATATTGATCAGAAAAATCCAGCACTCCTGATCAACTTTTATCGAATAAAAACGGGAAATCTGATCATATTTCTTGCTCGAATGAAAAAAAAGCTTTCAATTTCTCTGGAAATCCGATTTTATTGATCGAATTAATGTCAAATCAGATCATTTTATTGTATCGTGTGTGTCCACCTTTAGGGCCTACATGTTATGGTGGCCACTAATGATCCAATCTTTTTCATCCAATCTTACCATTTCTATCTAATATAAGGGAACTGCCTATAGTATCAGTATCTGATATTCCATCAGTTTACTCTTCTACTACATAGATTTGGTAAGATTGGATGAAAAAGATTGGATCATTAGTGGCCACCCTTAGACCCAAGTGTCCCCAGCAAACAGCAAGTCCCCATCATCAGTGCAACTCAGTGGACACTGATGCCGCAAGAATGCCTGGTGCTGAGTCCCTTTCTGGAGGCAAGCAAGATGGTCAGTGAGGAGCGAGGAGCGGGCCTCCGTGTGTCAGTGGGTGCCCATGGTTTGCCTGCTGGACCAGGCAATGTGCAATTTAATTGAGCATGGGGAGGCAGCCCTGAGGCAGCTGGATAAGGAGCAGATGATAGCACAAGAGGGCTCACAGGTAGTGGAGGAGGTGGAGGAGTTGGTGGTCCCTAACCTGAATGCTGAGGAGGAGGAGCAGAGCGCCGCAGGCGTTGTATGGAGATGGCGGCTTGGGGAGGAGGACACGGCACAGGAAGAGGACAGGCATGTGATATGGGACTACAAGGACGATGAAGATCTTGTTGCCAAGGCCCACTTGTTTCCCATGGGTGTGCACATGTCGCGCTGCCTTCCTGGCCCCTATTGTCGGACACAGGGGGACATGAAGTGGCTGCTCCAACGTGTTAACCATGCCTGCCTTTCTAAAGAAAGTTACTACCTGCCTACCTTGGTTCATTTTTTGGCTGCGGTACTACCAGTGAGTTGCCATGGTCCTTCTGTGCTGCCGCACTGACCGGCTGCTTTGACCTCCTGACTCAGTCGCTACTAAAGTCTGCGTTCACACTGCCCAGGTCCACTGACAACCCTGCTGTTATGTCATTGCTAATCGCTGCAAAAAAAAAATTACAAAAACCTCTCTGGGTCTTTTTGGCGTTAGCCACTCATCCTCCTCCAGTGGTAACATCACCGCCAAGTGCCATTGGGACTCACCTTCACCTCTGTGATTGCTTAACGTATATTTCCCCTGTTTAAAACCACTTATTACCAATTAATTGCCCCATTTAAAGTGTTAATTGCAGTTTAAAATCCATTTTCTCAAAAACAAAAAACATTTTTGGGAATTTTTTATTGTTTAAGTTGTAGCCCCTTATTACCTTGACAATCCATGCAATTTGGATTGTAGTATGGGGATTGTAGCATGTATAGGGGCTTTGCTATTAACATTAAAAGAAAATCCGGATCCGGCCGTGGATCCGACCGTGATTGCCTCATTCACGACCAAAAATCAGTGTCGTGGCGTGGACGCATTTCATAATACGAAACCATTTTTTTAACAACGCCCGTGGTTGCCGGATTCGTGGATTGAGACATCCGAGCATAACAAGGGATTCCAGAAAAGGGGTGAATACCATCCAAAGTCTTGTATACGTGAATGCAAGGAGGTGATTCTAGAGGAGGAAAAAAAAAGGTCGTGTGTACAGTAGATCTGAGATTGCAGTTGGGTTAGTGTCTGGAAACTAGTGAGATGTACAAAGGAAAGAGATGGCATCTTGGTGTTTTCCAGATGTTCTTTCATTACTTTGACAGGAAGTAGACAAAATAATTTATACCTTTACTTTATACCTTTATATATGATTAGACGTAGATATAGTAAGAATCTTCTTCCAATGTTGCTGGAAATGCTGGCTGTGGACATAGTCTTCTGACTGAGGGCTCACTAGCAGTGCTTTCTAAGCCCTAGTGATTTTTTATAAAATCACATCACTCCAGTGGGATCACAGCCATAGCATTACATTAGCAATAGCTTTTCAAATCACAAAGGGCTCAGAAAAGCACTCCTAGTGGGTTCCATGCCTTCCTCTGATTTTCCAATGACCAAATGTTGTTACTGGGGAAGTAGCTTTTCATCTTCAACACCATGATTAGCAAATTACTGAAAATACTGCAAGATCCCTAACACTCCACAAGCTTTGACTGCAAATGTCCTGATAGTAGACTTGTTGTTATTCATTCACTTGACACAATGTGAAAGTGATGCTTCTTATAATAGACCAAGACCATAAGCAACACACGCAGCTCCTTTTAACCTGTATGTTTTAAAAAAGAGTTTGTGTGCGGAAGAGTCAAGTGCTGTCATGCTGTAGACACCCAGATGGCTTAATGAAATGAATGCCTGATCATTGCATGACAAGTTTGGACTGTGAGGCAAGTTGATTAGCTGAGAACTGAAAGCACACAGCTTCTCTGCTGATAGTGTGGGCTGTCTAAGAACTGTTTACATGAAATCCCATGGGAGCCAAGAAGTGACTATGACAGCTTAACTCCTTCAATATTACAAAGTTTAGCTTGATTTTAAATACAATAACCAACATCTAATAAATCTATATGCAGGCATACAATGTATTAAAACAGATACATAATGCTTCTAGTTCTTTAACATCTCCAGTTGCTAGGTCCACGGTATACAAGTGTGTTCTTTAAAAAAAAAAAAAAAAAAAAAAGAGCAAAACATATTTCTTTTAGTTTATTATGTTTTAAAAATTTTTTTGTAAAACCATATAAGCTCTAAAGCTAAAATGCAAACACTAATTTTATCTAACTTTTCAAATGTGAAAGTCATCGGTTTTATTGATAATCTCACTGCCGCTGCCACTACAGGTTTCCATAACCAAATGTAGATTGAAGCCCCGCTTCTATGGGAGGACGAGGCGGATGTCTGGGTAGTGAAGGAGAGGGGCGCAGTGATGGAGGGGGAGCAGTGGGCACACAGGTATTAAGCACCAGGGATGGGGGGCAAGACTCCTCCCTCTCTTCCCTATGGCCCCTTTCCATGCTCCCCCCTCCATTGAAAAGATTTGTGGCAGCAGGAAACCTTGTAAAACAAACTCACCTCCTTCCAGGATCCATGTGAGGTTCGCTGCTACCAGGCTGCTCTTTCTTCAGCACTGCTCACTACTTCCACCAATCAGGAATTAGTGAGTGGCGATGTAGACAGAGCAGCCCGGCTACTTATACTGGGGGCACCTATACCAGGCTAACCTATACTGGGGGCACCTATACCAGGCTAACCTGTACTGGGGCACCTATACCTGGCTAACCTATACATAGGCACCTATACTTGGCTACTTATACTAGGGACACCTATAACTTGCTAGCTATAGTGGGGCACCTATACCTGGCTAACCTATAGTGGGGCACCTATACCTGGCTACCTATACTGGGGCACCTATACATGGCTACCTATACTGAGGCACTTGTACTTGGCTCCCTACACATTTGGTCACCTATACCTGGCTACATATACTGGGGGCATCTATACATGGATTTGTAAAAGTGAATTGAAGTCAAAGAAGGTAAAAATGACAAAATGTGGGTGCCAGTTGGTACCGTAATGTGTGAAGTTGAAATTCAAAATGATCTAATCTCCAAGAGCTGTAATTAGATCAGTGTCCATGTCATTATGTGTGTTGCAGAAGCTGTTGTGGGATCGCATTGTCTATGGGCTTAGATCATGTTGCACAAGCTTGGCATATACAGGTACATAAACTTCCAGTTGCACGTGTGCCTGAACTCAAACAACCTAGACACTATTACAAGACACCGCTTTGGCAAATAGAATAGTGTTGTTTTTTTACAGAACAAAAGCTTGTTTTTCATTCTTATGCATGTGCATTTGAAATTGGAGGTGCACTTGTTTAAAGCTGAACTTTACTCTAGACCCACTTTAAGACTTTGTTGCTTCACTGGCTTGAATGAATTTGCTACACATTCGCCTTTGCACGCTAAAATACATGTACATAATGCCACAGCAATAACAGTGTTTTTATTGCTGCATACAAAATCCAATATGTGTATGAGAGCAAAAACGGTTAAATTGAATACAGTGGCTTGCAAAAGTATTCGGCCCCCTTGAAGTTTTCCACATTTTGTCACATTACTGCCACAAACATGAATCAATTTGATTGACATTGCACATGCAAGACCAATACAAAGTGGTGTACACATGAGAAGTGAAACGAAAATCATACATGATTCCAAATTCTTTTTACAAATAAATAACTGCAAAGTGGGGTGTGCGTAAATATTCGGCCCCCTGAGTCAATACTTTGTAGAACCACCTTTTGCTGCAATTACAGCTGTCAGTCTTTTAGGGTATGTCTCTACCAGCTTTGCACATCCAGAGACTGAAATCCTTGCCCATTCTTCTTTGCAAAACAGCTCCAGCTCAGTCAGATTAGATGGACAGCGTCTGTGAACAGCAGTTGTCAGATCTTGCCACAGATTCTCGATTGGATTTAGATCTGGACTTTGACTGGGCCATTCTAACACATGGATATGTTTTACCCTTCCATTGTTATCCTGGCTTTAAGTTTAGGGCTGTTGTCCTGCTGGAAGGTGAACCTCCACCCCAGTCTCAAGTCTTGGATATCCTCTCAAACCTTCGCCAGACTACCTGCGATCTGGACCCTGGCCCCACTAGGTTCATGTTGAAATGCCCTGAACTATTTACACCGGCATTCCACAAAATAGTCAACGGCTCCTTACAAGAAGGGTGGTTTCCCTCTACTCTGAAAGAAGCAATCGTCAGGCCTCTACTCAAGAAACCATCCTTAGACCCAGATGCTCTAAACAGCTACAGACCTGTCTCAAACCTCCCCTTTCTGGGAAAAGTTATTGAAAAGGCTGTCTACCTCCAACTTGAAGCCAGGCTCTCCAGAAACAACATCCTTGACCCTCTTCAATCTGGCTTCAGGAAATATCACAGCTGTGAAACAGCCCTCACCCAGATTTGCAATGATCTGCTCATTGCAAGAGACAAGGGTCAATGTTCCATCCTGATTTTGCTCGACCTCTCAGCGGCTTTTGACACAGTCGATCATGAAATCTTGCTCAACAGGCTACAAGAGTACTGTGGCATAGATGGCATTGTTCTCCGGTGGTTCAACTCCTTCCTGGCTGGCAAAACACAAAGGGTAGCCTTAGGGCCCTTCCTCTCCAACCCTGTACCACTAAAATACGGTGTACCTCAGGGCGCAATATTATCCCCTTTACTGTTCACCATATACATGCTGCCACTTGGAGAAATCATACAAAAACATGGCCTGACATATCATTGCTATGCTGATGACACCCAGCTATGTTTGTCATTAAAACCTGACGTCACAGACCCTACTCCACAAATAAACGCATGCTTAGCTGAGCTTCAGGAGTGGATGAATAATAATTGGCTAAAACTTAATGCTGACAAAGTCACTGTGTAGTCTTGTTATCGAGGGCCAGGGCTCAACAGCAAAGCAGCCCAAGTCTCAACCAACACCGCTAAGGATAGGGAGCTCAGACCTGAACAACTCAGACTGTGTGCGCAGCCTGGGAGTACTGATTGATGGGAAATTAAGCTTCAGGAATCAAATATCAGCTGTTGTGAAACATTCCTTCTTTCACCTAAGGAATATTGCAAGGATTAAACACCTAATTCCTTCAGAGGATCTTCTAACCCTAGTTTATGCCTTCGTCACATCAAGGTTAGACTACTGCAACGTCCTCTACACAGGCCTGCATAAGAAAGACTTACGCCGCCTGTAACTAGTACAGAATGCCGCCGCAAGGCTGTTAACGAGCCAACCCCGCCATTGCCACATAACACCAACCCTGAGCTCACTCCACTGGCTACCGAAAAAAATGGAGAATTCTGTTTAAGATTGGCTTACTGACATTCAAATCCTTGCACAATCTGGGCCCTGGATACCTGAAGGACTTGTTGCAACTACATCACCCCCCCCCCCCACAATCTTAGATGAAAAGGACGTAACACCTCAAAACCTTTGGAGACAGAGCCTTTTGTCATGCTGCTCCTACACTTTGGAACTCCCTGCCACACCCAATCAGGGCAGCTCCATCCCTGGAAGCATTTAAGTCTAAACTGAAAACCTACCTCTTCAGTCTGGCATTCATGAACATCTGACTATCTCCTCTGTAACACAACCCAGCCTGCAATCCTGTATTAATCTGAGACACAGCTATGCGCTTTGAGTCCTATGGGAGAAAAGCGCTTTACAAATGTTATTGTATTGTATTGTATTAAGTCTTTTGCAGACTCCGAGAGGTTTTCTTCCAAGATTGCCCTGTATTCTGCTCCAGCCATCTTCCCATCAACTCTGACCAGCTTCCCTGTCCCTACTGAAGAGAATGGTGAAACACAAACGAAAATGCACCCGACCACCGGGAGCCCGATCTGGTGTAAGATCGCCTTATTGGGTTTAGGGTGAAGTAATTTCGGTGAAAATATACTCACAAGTCTGGGTTGCTCCAGAGGCAACCACTCATTAGAGAAGATGGAGAAATACCGGCCCCACTCGGCCTTTACTTGTTAGATGTCGGTCGCAACTCTAAATGAAAAAATATTCGGCTCGCTATACAAGCGGGGCGAACAAACCCTATTAGGTAGGGTGCACGTATATCAGTAGATAAGACAGGAGGCGCCCAATTGGAAAATTTGTATAAGTTGTATCAGAGCTTGTATCTAACGACACGTGCTCTTAATAATGAAAACCATAGATTCGTAATAAAATAGAATATCTTTTCATTTATTATATGCGAACAGCACTGTGACAACGCGTTTCTCGGCGTGAAGCCGCTTCCTCAGGTCAAATAAGTGCCGGCTCTGGAGCGAGCTGGGTGTAGGAGCGCCCATGTCAACGCGTTGTCACAGTGCTGTCTTATCTACTGAAGAGAAGCACCACCAGAGCATGATGCTGCCACCACCATATTTGACAGTGGGGATGGTGTGTTCAGAGTGATGTGCAGTGTTAGTTTTCCGTCACACATAGCGTTTTGCATTTTGGCCAAAAAGTTCCACTTGGTCTCATCTGACCAGAGCACCTTCTTCCACATGTTTGCTGTGTCCCCCAGATGGCTTGTGGCAAACGGAAAATGGGACTTCTTATGCTTTTTTGTTAACAATGGCTTTCTTCTTGCCACTCTTCCATAAAGGCCAACTTTGTACAGTGCATGACTTATAATTGTCCTATGGACAGATTCCCCCACCTGAGCTGTAGACTTCTGCAGTTCGTCCAGAGTCACCATGGGTCTCTTGACTGCATTTCTGATCATCGCTTTCCTTGTTCGGCCTGTGAGTTTAGGTGGACGGCCTTGTCTTGGTAGGTTTACAGTTGTGCCAATAACTTTATCCCTGACCTTTCTTGTGTGTTCTTTGGACTTCATGGTGCTGTTGCTCACAATATTCTCTCAGACAACTTCTGAGGCCGTCAAAGATCAGCTGTATTTGTACTGACATTAGATTACACACAGGTGCACTCTATTTAGTCATTAGCACTCATCATGCAATGTCTATGGGCAACTTACTGCACTCAGACCAAAGGAGGCCGAATAATTACGCACACTCCACTTTGCAGTTATTTATTTGTAAAAAGTTTTTGGAATCATGTATGATTTTCGTTCCACTTCTCACGTATACACCACTTTGTATTGGTCTTGCATGTGCAATTTCAATAAAATTGATTCATGTTTGTGGCAGTAATGTGACAAAATGTGGAAAACTTCAAGGGGGCCAAATACTTTTGCAAGCCACTGTATCTGTTTTCTGACTAGGACACACCGCTTTAGCACCTCTGTTAAAGAGGAACTTCAGGCTAAACAAACATACTGTCATTAAGTTACATTAGTTATGGTAATTAAAATAGATGGGTAATATAATCACTTACCCTCCCTGTTTTAAAAGAACAGGCAAAGGTTTGTGATTTCATGAAGGCAGCCATCTTTTTGGTTAAAAGGAGGTGACAGGGAGCATGAGACACAGTTCCAACTGTCCTGTGTCCTGATCACCCCTCCCAGCTGCTAGGCAATGAGAACAACAACATCAGAAATCCCATCATGCTTTGTACAGCATCAGGGGAAAAATGCCCAGGCAGTTTTAAGCTATGGCTTAGCTTCCAAGCAGCTAAAAATTATGCTTGGGTATGAAAAACAAAGTTCTGATTCTGTGAACCTGTTAAAGAAACACCAAGCCTTTTCAGTGCTGATGAGTAGATTTTTAGCCTGGAGGTTCACTTTAATCTAGCGTACGTAAAGGCCCTAATAATACCCAGTCACTGTGTAGTCAAAAATGAGCACCACCCAATATTGTTTTGTTTTATCTTGGTTACTCTAAAGGTCACCAACTGCTTATTTAACCACTTTAGCCTATGGGCGTTTTCACCTCAAGGACGGAAGCAATTTTCCCCTGTCAGCGCTCCTCCCATTGATTTGCAATAACTTTATCATTACTGATCATACATAAATGATCTATATCTTGTTTTTTTGCCACAAATTAGACTTTTTGAAGATAATACTTGTTTTCAGTGATTACTTTATTTTCTATGCATTTTATAAGGAAATATATTAAAAAGAAACCAAAAATACACTATTCCTCCAATTCCATCCCCTGTAGTTTAAGAATAAGCAATGCTACTATAAATAAAACCCACAAACTTTATTTGCCCATTAGCTATCACAACATTTAAATTATGTCCCTAGTACAATTTATGGCGACAATATATTATTTGGAAATAAAAGTGTCTTTTTTTTCTGTCTTGGTTTTGTGTGTGTGTGTGTGTGTGTGTGTGTGGGGGGGGGGGGGTCAATAATCACAAGCCCTTATTTGCTAACATAAGAGTAATATATCTTCATGACATATATACTAAAACCCTGAGTCCCTAAGTAAACTATTTTGTATTCTTTTATTTTAAAAAAAACTGTGTATTTTTTTATTGTCTTTGTTTGGTAACTGGGGGTAGGGGGCAGGGAGATAGAAGGGATTAACTTAATTAATTTTCAATTAAAATATAGCCTGAGTGTATTTTTAACCTAACCAGGATAGTGTTAGTTTTTTTCTTTTCATTGACGTCAATTTACTTTAACTATTATGAATGGACATGGCCCCTGATCGAGGTCATGTCCATTCATGTCAGGCACTGCAATTGGCTTCCCCAATCACCACAGTGTAAAAGCCGCTGGTAATGAGCGGCGGGTGTAACACTGGACGTGTATATGCATCCAGTTAAACCAGCGCAGCTTCTTTTTAAGTGACACTGAAGCAAAAAAAAAAAAAACAACGTTATGATATCATGAATTGTATGTGTGGTACGGATAATTAATAGAACATTAGTAGCAAAGAAAAGAGTCTCATATTTTTATTTTCAACTATATAGCTTTTTTTTTTTTTTTTTTTTTTTTAAATAACATTGCATCATTCTGTCATATATGCAATTTACAAATCACACTCTGTATTTTAACCACTAAGGGGTTTTTCTCCGTTTGGACCAGAACAATTTTCATCTTTCAGCGCTCCTCCCTTTCTTTCACCAATATCTTAATCACTACTAATCACAATGAAATGATGTATATCTTGTTTATTTTCGCCACCAATTAGGCTTTCTTTGAGTGGTACTTTATGCTAATAATTATTTTATTCTAAATCCATTTTAATGGGAACAATAAGAAAAAAATGGAAAAAAATCATTATTTCTCAGTTTTCGGCCATTAAAATAAAATATTCTTCTGTGGATAAAAGCCACACATTTTATTTGATAATTTGTCCCGGTTATTGCAATGTTTTAAATATTTCCCTAGTACAATGTATGCAATATTCCAAGTGAAGCAGGCACCCCATCCAATACTGGGTGCCTGGTGAAGTGACTGAGGCTAAGTCACTATGCAGCAATCCACGAACACAGTTCACCAGCACACCAGTTCTTTATATCAAATGCTCCACACTTTTATTGTGCAATTATTACATTATTAGTTCTGACAATTGATTCGGGGGCCACACAGGGTCCCCCTTTCTCAAGGCATGTGGCACAATACAAATAAGTCTATTGCACAATGCACACAACAAATATAACATTTCCAATTCCCATAACGCCACCCCTAAGTGAGCTACATTGTGACATTGATATGAAACATGTTAGAGGATTGTTCTGATTTAGACCCCTAGGATGTAGGGTGTCCATATTATAGATACAATACGCCTCTCTTTGTGACAGTTTTTTGTCCCAGTCTCCCCCATGTCAGGGCTTAATTACTTGTTTAATAATAACCACTCTTAATTGGTGGCCTCTATGGTTGTTTTCCACAAAGTGGACTGCCACTGGTTTAGTGTAGTCCAGTTCTTTGCCCTTATCCTTTGCAGCCCATGCGGCTGTTGCACCGATGTTGTTGAAAACGTTTCTTGAAAGGTGATGTAGTCTTACCAATATATGCCAAGCCACAAGGACATTTTAGCATATACACTACATGGTCTGTGTTACAGTTGTAGTAACCATTGACTTTGTACAGTTTCTCAGTTCTAGGATGATGAAATTGTGCGCCCGTTATTAGGTGATCACACATGTTACAATTATAACACCTGTAGCAACCAGTTTTTGTGGAGAATACAAAATCCTTTTTGTATTTCGGGTGGAGGTTGGCTTGTACTAGAAGGCTACATAGATTTGTGCTGGACCCATAGGCAAACATTGGATGTTCCGGCACCGTGGGCGTAAGGGTCTGAACTGACTGAAAAATGTCCACATTTTTAATAGTTGCCCCTTTAACTACCTCTGAATGTCTATTGTAAGTTTGCACAAAAGGAATCCCTTATTCTCATTGCGAGCTTTACTTTTAGCAGATATTTCAATAGCTCTTTTTTTTGCTCTATTAGGATAACCTCTATTAGTGGATAACCTCTTTCTAAAAACCTTTTCTCCATTTCTAACATCGGGGTTTTGCACAACTCAGTGACCCTGCAAATTTTTAACACTCTGAGAAATTGCGATATCGGTAATCCTTCTCTGGAGTGTCTGGGATGGGTGCTGCTGAAGGGCAAGAGAGTGTACCTGACAGTGGGCTTACGGTATTATGAGGTTGTTAATCCTTTGCCCACACGGATAACCATTACATTCAAAAATGCCACCTGTACATTTGAAACTTCAGGGGTAAAAACAATTCCAGGGAATATGCTGTTCAGATATGATACAAATTCAATAAGTTTCTCTTTCGGCCCCCTCCACAAAACATGGATACAAGATATCGTCTATAGATCTAGACCACCACATAACGTGGTTTTGGTATGCAGCAGCGGTATACACAAATTTTTCTTCAAGATAGCCCATTAATAAAATTTGCTAGGGTGGGTGCAGCCGAGCTGCCCATAGCTGTCCCCCTATGTTGTCTATACCATTGTTCCTCGAATCTGAAATAATTAGAGGTAAGTATGCGTTCCAGTCCACTCAGGATAAATTCAGTGGGGATTATTAAGTCTTTTGCTTGCTCCAAAAAATGGCAGACTGCATCCAGTCCAGAGTCATTAGGGATTGATGTGTAGAGGGAGCCTATGTCCATGGTGCACATTATGAAATCATCAGATATTTCATCATGTGTACTCAGTTTCTGTAAAAAGTCATTGGTATCTTTAATGTACGCTGGCAAGATTTTCACTAAAGCCCCATCTACACCATGGGACATTGAAGCGATCCGGCGGCTCGATTAGCCGCCGGATCGCCTCTTCCGCGTGCCCGCCGCGTCCCCGCTCGCCGCGCGTGCGCCGCATTCGATTCCCCGCTCGTGCCCGCTCGTCCCCGCCGGCGCCGCTTATCTCCTGCACGATTCCCTGCCATTGTCTCCTCGCGGGGATCGAGCAGGGAATCGGCGGTGCGAAGATCCGTCCTGCCGGATCTTATCAATCGAGCCGCATCAGCGGCTCGATTGATAAGGAGCATTGCGGCCGCATCTACGCGTGTAGATGCGGCTTAAGGGTTGCAGTACAAAGTCAATGAACTGGGCTAGAGATTGTGTTACAGAGTCTGTCCCAGAGATGACTGGTCTAAACTTCAGTGGATTAGTCCCTTTATGTATTTTGGGCAGTCCATATATAGACAGTTATTCTTTCTGCTGATCAGATGATGCACTGTAGTCTCACGTTTTCTCCTACTAAGCATGAGCTGAACCAGACAGTCATAGATGATGTTATGATGGATTTAATGATTGCAGTAAAGAACTGCATCATTGAACCCAATGCAAATCGCAAATGCAATCCGTAACGATAAGAATGTCAGGGGCCTGAGAGTTGATGAGGTAACTGAAACTGTATCATTATAGGCTCATGACCTTCTATTGTACCTCAAGGACCCTGGTCCCTCTCTGGCTGTGTCTCGTGAAATCATAAAGCAGTTTGGCAGATTGTCTGGTCTCTAAATTAATTGGAAAAAATCTGTGATACTCCCATTAAATCCGACCCCTCCCTTGTAAGGGCCACTTGGCTTAATAATTTGTGCCTCTGAGATTAAATATCTTGGAATGCGATTCACTAAAAATATATAAGACTTTGATAGATTAAAATTGCCCTAGTCATGGACATACTAAGAGTTAAATGTAAAGCTTGGCAGGGACACCTACTGTCTCTTCTGGGAGAAGCCAATGCAGTTAAAATGAACCTGCTTCCAAAGTTTCAATACCTATTTCGTAATTCCCCAATTGTAATACCTAACTCCACCTTCAAAGAAATGGACACTAATATTTCTTCTTTTTTATGGAACTCCAAAGTTCCCAGAATTGCTTTTCAAACATTACAATTGCTTAAAGATGAAGGAGTGATAGCTTTACCAATCTTTACATTTTACTACTTGGCCGCTGTTCTATTCACCACAAGATGGTGGTTTTCCCAATCTCCCAAGAACCCCTCCAATAAGATAGAAGCAGCAATAATTGGCTCCTTGAATGCCCTGGCCAGCCCCCCTTTCAGGAGAAGAAGATGCTCTGCCCAACTTACCACTCCAATGCAAACAGTCATACAGGTATGGGAAGCAGCCCTCAAGACTCAAATGATGCCTTCACAATATTCCCTTTATCTGCCATTATTCAGTAAAGATAGCCGGCACCGTCTTGTAGTTGCTCAAATCTTCTATTTATTCAGTATTGTCATACAGAAACGAAGTTTCGGAGCGCAGCTCCTTTATCAAGTTAATGACATCCTGACAAATACATCTCTCACCACATCCTTATATATCCAATCTCCCCTAATTTGACAGCCAGTCACAATGCTGTATTTAAATCAGACAATCACTGCTCTTACTATAGAGCGGACTAGATGGAGAACTTCTTACCATGGATAAGAGCCAATGGTGCCCACCATCCTCCAGCGTCGCTCGTTGTCATGACAGCCGGCAAACAGCCGTCCAGTGTAAACACTGCGCTGTCAAACCAGCCAGCCAAGGCAGATGAGCGACAGAGGGGATACACAGGGGCAGCAAAGTCAGAGGGAAACGTAGGGGCTGGCAGCAGAGAATATACATACCAGCACCCCACAATAATCCATCCGGCATTGTAGTCGGTCCAGAAGTAAAACGCCTGTCTGGACAGTAAGTGCAAAGTGGAATTCAGAGTTACACATAACTTGACCTCAGACCTTTCGATCTGCACGCTATTCGCAAAAAACTTGTAGATCAAGCTGTGTCTTATCACTTTAAGATATGTGGTCACAGTGTTAGTCGGCTCAGATGTCAAATTATTGAAGGTGTCCCTCCTCCTAAAAGAGGAGGCGACAGATATAAACAACTGCGTTTGAGAGAAGCATATTGGATCAAGACTCTTGACTGCATGGAACCTCGTGGACTAAACAAAGAATATGACCTTTTGCCATTTGTGTAAATGTATATATATTTTTGTCAGTAACCAGGCCAATGCTTTCTTGCTGCATGGTGACTGCAGTGGAAGGGGCGGAACTTCTCCTCCGCTTGTCGCCTATATATAGTGCTTTCCGTCTAGCACTTACTGTCCAGACAGGCGTTTCACTTCTGGACCGGCTACGACGGCGGATGGATTATCGTGGGGTGCTGGTATGTATATTCTCTGCTGCCGGCCCCTACGTTTCCCTCTGACTGTGCTGCCTCACTATCCCCTCTTGTCACTCGTCTGTCTTAGCTGGCTGGATTGACAGTGCAGTGTTTACACTGGATGGCTGTTCGCCGGCTGTCATGACAACGAGCGATGCTGGAGGGTGGTGGGCGGGGTTGGCAAGTGGCAGGCTCGGATTGTGTATGCCTGCGTACTGGACAGCATCTCACTGGCAGTTTGCCAGTGATGACGCATAGGAATCCTGTTCCCCATCAGGTCCGCTGACCTGTGGGAGTACACAGTGACATCGACAGGCAGAGGACGGGCGCACCCCGCCCCGGATTGCGCCTGTTTATTCTCGTCCCTCCACATGACCAGTCACATGGGATGAGGGCGCCTTCACCATTGGCTCTTATCCCTGGTAAGAAGTTCTCCATCTAGTCTGCTCTATAGTAAGAGCGGTGATTGGTTAATATGAATACAGCATTGTGACTGGCTGTCAAATTAGGGGAGGTTGGATATATAAGAATGTGGTGAGAGATGTATTTGTTAGAATGTCATTAACTTGATAAAGGAGCTGCGCTCCGAAACAACGTTTCTGTATGACAATACTGAATAAATAGAAGATTTGAGCAACTACAAGACTGTGCCGGCTATCTTTACTGAATACTTGTGGATTGGTCATCCCATGCCTGGCACGTCTCTACGTGACTGACGGTGTGCCCAACTACTTTTTATGCTTTATCTGCCATTATGAAATAATAAGGCCTTGTCCCACTTTCTTACGGGTAACTGATCCTGACCTCTGGGTTTCCCATGGCATAACACGTCTTAGTGACTTGGTATTAGATGATTGTCTTATGACCTTCAATCAACTGAAGGAAACATATGGTCTCCCTAACAAAGCATTTTTTCATGTCCTTCAGGTCCGACATGCTTTCGCTTCCCAAATCGGGGGACTAAACACTCAACTTAATCTGCAATCAACTCAACTAGAAGCCACAGAAGCAACTGAGAACCTTCCTGAAGCCCTGTCTGCAATATATCAAGCACTGTTGCCACAAACATCTATTCAGATGGAAAGCTGTACCACTACATGCCTGTATGCAGACTTTTTGTATGAGACCTGTTGTGTCATCTGCAAGCTTTAGAACATTCACAGATGCATCTGGGGAGGTGCAGTCATTGATAGGGTGTGCAGAGAGTAGAGCAATGGGGAAAGCACACAGCCCTGGGGTGCTCCAGTGCTGACTGTCAAAGAGCTTGAGGTGTGTATCCCAAGTCTAACCTGCTGTCTCCTGTTGGTCAAGAAATTGGTTATCCATTTGCAGATTGGAACAGGTATGCTTAGTTAAAATATATTTTAAAAAAATCA